>NC_047569.1:0-1200000 GCF_011004845.1 Esox lucius
AAGAATGATTGACAGGATTTATTTCCAAAATTAATTGACCCCAATCAAAAAGGCTTACAGCACCTGGTATTCCCAGGCGGTCTCCCATCCAAGTACTAACCGGGCCCGACCCTGCTTAGCTTCCGAGATCAGACGAGATCGGGCGTGCTTTTTTTTTATCTTTTATTATAAAAAATACACAATTTACAATATTTACAATTCAGAATTGCACAAAAACACAAAATCATACAAAGATACATACAATACCATCCATCACTCCAATACCCACATCATTTCTACAGCCAATCAACACCATTACCCCCACAGAGAGCACCCTATACAAATCGTCACTCCAATACCCACAACATTTCTACAGCAAATCAAACCCTTTACCCCAACAACTACTAACCTGTACAGTTCGTCACAACAAGCACAATCAAAACAACCACAATCAAAACGTTAACAACAAGCATTCACAGTGAAACAAAGTACCATTTACCCCACCATATATTTCAAACCACCTCACCCAGTCTTTAACCTCCTCACTCACATTTCCCAACATCACTACCCAAAAAACCAACACAAACATATTCACTCCATCACCAACCCCTCTTCCTCTAGCACACACTGTCTAATATATAACCTCTCCCAATCTCTCACTGTCCCCCCCCGGTGTACAAAATCCTGTGAAGTCATACTACACTCACCCCTCCTATAAGCATCAACAAAACCGTACCAAAAAAGCCCCTTCGACATATTGTCCTCTACATAGTCCAGCCCCACCCTTTTCCTCTCTTCCACCCTCACCCCTTGCACCGCATTCCTCCCAACAACAACTTTGTCCCTTCCCCTCCCCATGCCACCTAACATACCCCCACCTCCCTCCTCACCCCCCTTCCCCTCTTTCGTTAATGTCTGCCCCACCACATTCATATCTAACCCAACACCTTTCCCCACCCCCTCTACACTCTTCCCAGCTACTGCCCTATCCAGCCCAACCCCCTTCCTCGTGCCCCTTGGTGCCTGTTCCACCACAGCCTTGCCCAGCTCTCCCCCACCACCTCTCCCCACACCCCCAACTACCACCCTGCTATCACCCACCACACCCCCCTTCCCCACTTGCCTTGACGTCTGCCCCACCCCATTCTTCCCTGTCCCCACATCCCCCTTCCCACTAGACACCTCACACACACCCCCCACACTTTCAGAAACAACCCTACCCCTCCCTGCCGTCTTTGAAATCTGCCCACCTACGTTCCTATCCAGCCCAACCCCCTTCCCTGTGTCCCTTAAAGACTGCACAACCACAGCCTTACCCAGCCCTCCCCCACCTACACCCACCTTCACACCCAAACCCCCCTTCCCACTAGGTACCCCACATGCACCCCCCACACTATCAGCAACATCTCCACCACCCACCATAACATCACCGTGTCCAGAATCATCTTCAATGTCAGTCTCGTACTCAGATCCAGTCCCCATCTCCTCTTCAGATCCAGTTCCCGGCTCCTCACCTTCTTCACAGGCCCGCTTCGCATCACTGGACGACGCACACGAACACCTCCGCCGCTTCTCGCCACAGCCAGAACAGTCCAGCGCAGCACCCACCACACATTCCCGAGCATAATGTCCTTGAGCCCCACACCGGAAACACACAAAAACAGGACACTCACGCAACACATGACCAGGACGAATACACAATCTACAAACTCTAATCTGCTTGTCATGGACAACCTTAAAAAACTCAGTCCCCTCCAGCGTGTCAAACTTTGCAGAATAAGGCAGGGACCTGACAGTCTCCGTAAACTTTACTTTGCAGTAGCGTGTGCCATCCACTATATCTGTGTCAGGCCAATATCTCCTCATTATTGGCGACACAACAGTCACGCCCCAACCTTCCAGCTTGGACCGTATCTCTCCATCCGTAACATATGGCGGTAAGTTCATGAATGTCACTACCTGTTCAGAGCACGACAAATCTGTAGCAATAATCCTGGTTTCTTTCATTTTCACACCATCCAACAGCCTGTCCTTCCCTTTAATTTGGCCCATGGTCAGCTCATATTTCTTCTGAGCCTTAAAACGACACCCCACCACTTCTCCGCACAAATTCCCAACACATTGCAGCAACTCCATCATAGTGATTTTATCTTCACCCACCATCTCCACAGCCACAGTCAGGGACTTCTCATACAGTCTCTCCTTGTTTGTAGGAGCCGCCATTGCAATCCTCTTCATGTAAATCAAACCGCAATCAAACACAAAACAGATTAAAGTCCCCCGTACGGCAAAGCCGCCGGGGAACAGAAAAACAAAATGAGGGAAAATAACAATTTGAAATCTCCAACCACTATCAACCAACAGAAAATCAAAAGAAAGAACTCAGAAAACTCCAGTAGCTACAAACACAATCAACCTGCAATTACCAGCACCTGGCACACACTCTCAAACACGGGCTCCCATCCAAGTACTAACCAGGCCGGACCCTGCTTAGCTTCCGAGATCAGGCGTGCTGAGGGAGGTGTGGCCGTAAGTCTAGTGTCCAGGTGAATTTGGGCCTTTTAATAGAGTGTGTGGACATCTCCTGAATGATTGAATCATTTTATTCTAAATTGATTCAATGAACTGCATCATAGTGGCTTACAGCACACCTGGTATTCCCAGGCCCGACCCTGCTTAGCTTCTGAGATCAGACGTGCTGAGGGAGGTGTGGCCATAAGCGTATTGTCTAGTTGAATTTGGGCCTTTTATAGAGTGTGTGGACATCTCCTGAATGAATGAATGACTCCTTTTTTTGAATTGATTCATTGAACCGAATCAAAAAGGCTTTCAGCACACCTGGTTTTCCCAGGCATGAATGCAACTTGTGGTCTTTGGTTGCACATTTGTTGTGTGGTAATGTTCTGTTATTCTATTTTAGTTTTTGTCACACAGGTCTTTGCTAGCCTTTTTATATTTTGTTTTATTTCATTTTGAATGAGTGAAAAAAGAATTCCATGTAATTGTAAGGTTGTAACTTCAAAGAGATTTGAAAAGTGAAGGGGCCTGAGTACTATCCAAATAAACTGTATATTGGCCATATAACACACATACTCTGGCCTTATGGCTTAATTGTTTTTGACATGCAGGTCTTTGCCATTTTTTGCCTTTCCTTTTTGGACTATTTATGGTCAAATATTCTAAATGTCAAATTGCCAACTGTAGAATTTTGTGGCCTTGTATTTTATGATTCTCAAATGGTGGAATAAAGCTGAGAATGAAAGAGTTTGTATTGTGTCATTGTGATATGTGCAGAATGTTTCACTTTACTGAATGCAGACAATGACAACATTATAATGTTATAGTAATGCCTTATGGTGTGTTATGTTTGTGTGGTTAGATATTTCATCACTTTACGTGAAGCAATCAAAGAATACTTTATAGTGGCTTATAGGTATGCTATAACACACAATGAAAAAGATTATGATGCACACAGTGATTTGCTGCTCATTGATCCTATCTTTTAGATGAATCACAGAGTTGATATTTATTATGCTGTATGATCTTTGAGGAAAGATTTCCCAGTAATTGTGAAGCACTATGTTTCTGTACATTAAAGGTCATTATAATTATACATATGCAGTATGAGTACTGGTATACAACATCACAAGCTTTCAATAGTCTTTATGAGTGTCTATAACTATGCTTATACTGCATTATTACAGTATTATATTGCATTATGAGTACATGTACAACACTGCATAATGGGTTACGCATATGGCCTTTAAAAAAAGTGTTACTGTTATTTCTTTATTCAAATTAGCTTTGAGGTACTACTTGCACTGTTTTTGCCATCCAGTTGGTCCTATTGCAAGAGGATAGCGATGACCAGCAGTGGTTTTTATACTTTTCCTTGTTAAATTAGATTGGTTCCGGTAATCACCTAATCAGTACTTCATTAGGTAAAATGAGGTGTGCCTGTGTTGGAATGTAACAGACACTGGAATGGAATGGCTGCCATACATGTAGAGATGCTGATTTTTTCCAGAGCTGTATTCTAAATAGAATGCTGAGGTCTAAAGATTTGACTTCATGGACTTCAAATGGTGAATTCATTTTCAAAGGATCTGGTTTATGTTGGATCTGGTTAAAACTGTGACAGCATTCACCAAAATTGCTGACGCTAGAAGGCCTTTGGGATGGGGGGTTTTCTTAGAGGCCATGACATGTCTCAACATGCCTTTTACAACTATTCCAAATGAGCTTGTAAGACCTAAAATCTATTTATATAAACAAATGCTTGGTGACACACTGGATTATTTAGCCACATCCTGAGTACCTACTTCCAGTACCACTCCCCTTGCAACTATCTTTTTTGCTGGAGAACACCCCACTCAGGTCCATGTACTGGGAGGGTGCTTTTGGGGCTCTCCACTGACGTATCTCCACATGTAATGGCCAGGCAGGCTTTCTGGCACCTTGTCGACCATCCCAGAACCTTCCGCTCACTCCAGGTGATGGTAGGGTCATGCTATTGAAGCCACGGAAGGCCCAGGATGATGGGATGTATGGAGGATGACAGCACCAGCAGTTCTAGTCTCTCCGGATGGCAGCCGTTGATGGTAAGAATGATAGGGTGGGTCACGCGGGTTATCTAGCCAGACCCCACAGGACAACCATCCAGTGCATGCATGGGCATCGAGGACCTCAAATTATACAAAGAGACTGGTTTATGAAGCTTCTCATGGCTCCGGAGTCAATCAGGGTTTCAATTAAATGCAAGGCACCTACTGTGCCCAATTGCTCAGTCTGGTTACTCACCCCTTTCCTGCTCTGCATCTGGGCCAAGGTGTATCCCTTCCGGAAATGCCCTTTCTCCCTGCAGAACTGGCACAACCCCTGACAACTCCGGCGTTCTCTCTCCTCCGCGGGGTGTCGGGTAATTCCCTGCCCATAGGCTCAGTCTCTGGCTCCACCCGAGTGGGCATGACATGGAAACGGCACACCAGGTGATCCCAGTCCTGGAACTGCCCATCATTAACAATCGCTTGGGCGATGAAGGGGCTACGACATGGAACCGCTTACATGGAACCTCTTACGCACGCCAACTCCATCTGGACTTCCACCCAGAAATCCCTTGCGGCTGTCCGAAGAGACTGCTCGTTCCACCCGCTGGACACCGCCACCGCCCGAAATGTGAGGGCATACTCTGAGGCCGTGCTGTTACCCCGTCTCAGATGCAGAAGTCACTCGCCCACATCCATGCCCTCTGCGGGATGGTCGAACACAGCATGAAACTGGGCTATGAACCGGGAAAACACCCTCAGATCCCCAGAACCACTGCCCCACAGCACCGTAGCCCATTCAAGGGCGCCCCCTGTGAGAACAGAGATTATCGCAGTCACCTTCTCATAGTTGAAGACCGTCCGGTCCCAGAAATACAAATCGCATTAGGGAAGGAAACCACGACAACCCTCCGGATTGTCATCATACTTCCCGTATGGATTGTCATCATACCGGATTGTCATCAAGCTCTCCGGAGTTCCCTCTCCTGAGCGCTACTAGACTCCACACGAGCAACCGGAAGAGGTGCCGCCACACCGGCAGGCTCAATAGGGCTCTCCGTCCTCAATTGTGCTGTCAGGTGGGACATCAGCTCCCCAAACACTGTTACTAATCCGGCAATCTATCCCTCCATAGCGCAGAGTCTGCCCTTGAGCTCCGTTGTTCATCCCGAATGACCGGGATCCCCATCGTGGCCGCCCTGGCTCATCCCAGGATGAGTGTTGAAAAGAAAAAGGCAGAAAGAAAAGTATCTGAATGGAGCAAAAGGGAAAACTCAAAAGGAAAAAAAAATGCCTGTGACGTTGCGAGTGCAATGTGCATGTAAAATTAATCAGAAACTGTTCAATACTCCATCTGGAGCAGAAACACACTTGATGTTTGGACAAGAAACAATACTACGTGCTGCACTTTAACTAACAGAACCAATATATACTGAACTTATGACTATTTGAAAACAGGTGCGTCGTCGGGGTGTTGCTGCCATCACTCTCCGACCGGTGGTTAGTACACCGACGAGGTGTAGCACCGGATAGGAAGAGGAGCTGCAGTGCAACATGTAGCAGACGTCACAATCTCAGTGCTATGCTGGACCTGAAATCAGACTGGAGCATTTCACAAATGTTATTTGTCTTTAGGAAGGCATTTAGTTGGTAACAGATGTTTCTAAGATTTCTGAGAGGAAGAGAAGGTTTGATATTGGCCTACAATTTTTTATATACCTGGATCCAGATTTTAGGCTATATTTTTGCGATTTATTGTGAGTTTGGTATGCATCCATAGGATAGGGAGCAATTAATTATGTTCAACATCAACTGACCTAGCACAGGAAGTAGCTCTTTAAGTAGTTTTGTTGGAATTGGGTCTAGTTGACAATTTATGGGTTTAGAACTAATTACCAATTTAGTGAATGTGTCGAGTGATACAGGGTAAAAATATTCAAGTGTCCCCATTGACAGCAAGTCAGGGAAGTTCTGGGCATTCTCAGGACAACTGAGGTTTTGAGGACTATACCTATTTAAGGACGAGTCAGTTATTTTTTTTCTAATGGTGATGATCTTTTTATCAAAGAAGTTCATGCATTCATTAATGCTGAAGTGAAGACCTACTGCACTTGTTGAGCATTGCCATTTCCTTAACTTTGCCACTGTATCAAAGAGACATTTGGATTGTTTTTGTTCACCTCAATCAGGTTGGAGAAATAATCTGATCGAGCAGATACAAGTGCTTGTCTGTATTGTACTGTACTGTCTACCCAGGCTAATCTAAATACTTCCAGCTTGGTGGAGCTCCATTTTCACTCCAACATTGAGGAGTCTTGCTTGAGTGCTCTAGTATTGTCTGTGTAGCAGGGAGCGAGTTTCTTGTTGCGTGATTCTGTTTTTAATGTTGCAACCATAACTATATGACAGTGTTTGTTTAGATCCATACTGAAAAATGATTTATCAGCAAGAGTCAGCTTTCTTGAGTAAAACTTAAATAGACTGAAAACCAGTGATGTGTTTGAGTAAATCTATACTTGTCATACTGTCATAAATATTAGCAATACCCCCCCGATTTTCGGGATGTGCGGGGGATATGATCTCTATTGTTGCCAGGAGGAGAGGCCTCATTTAAGGCAATACATTCACCAGGCTTTAGCCATTTTTCACACAGGCCAATAACATCCAGTTTATGATAAGTGATAAATTTTACCCTCCCTTGTTTTATCACTTTTAATAGTCTGTGGTACGGGTAAAATACTGTCACTAAAAAAGAACAAATGGCACCTGAAACTATTGGTAGTTTATCAAACCAAAAAAATTATGTTTTTGTACCTGTGGAGAAAGGTACTATCATTGACATAAACTGTAATATCCAGGTAAAATGAAGGATGTTACATTGTGATTACAGTGGTTGTTTCATTTAAGAATCAATCTTAACTTCTATTTCTGAGGTGACAGTGGTACGATAAAATATCTTAATCGTATGTAGACTACAAAATTTAAGTCCACAACTAAAGGCAATAAAAGTGGTCAGAGAAACAAATATAATAACTGGAAAATTTGCTGTTAACATAGATAAACATATAATTGTTAAATAATGTTATGGAAATTTTGAACTAAGGTGCATTTGAGAAATGTCTGTCTTTCTATTGGCTGATATGTAAATCTGTACTTTGATTGGGACACACATGTCTGTATAATATCAGAGGATTATTAGGTATTTCTGCCTAGAAGAAGGATGTATTCTTTGTCGTCCTATACATGTATGAATGAGTTACTAGTTAAAGATACCGAGAGGGGTCTGGTGTTTGAATAGGAGACATCCTTGACCGGCACGGGTGGATTAGAGGGGTACTCGTAAATCTGTATAACCCTTTGGTGTCTCTGTTGACTATCCAGACATTGTGTCTCCTCAGGAGTTGAGAAGGATAAGGTGGGGGGACAGCCTGCCCTTTGGGTAAACTCTTGTGACAAGACCGATGGCAGCATCTTACCACACCCCTTTTTCTATGTAATAAATACGGATTGTTCATGTATGGAGTTAGAGACTCCTCAGATGATTATGTGTGTGTAAGCGGTTGACGCGTCTCTTATAATAGTCTCTGTGCATAATAGTTAATAAAACGGTTATAATGTACAAAGTTAACTAATCTCCACAACAATTGAAGTGGACAATTTCATTGTTGGGAAGAATATGAAATTCAAAAGAATGACTTTTAAGGGACAATTTTAGAAGAGTTCAATAGCTCCTTGACAATAGTTTGTGTGATGTAATTTCAGTGACTGGCCAAAAGGAGGTGTTGTGCACCCAATCTGTCAGTAGGCTTTAGCTGAGGTAGGGCAATGCATCTTGAGCTCTGTCAGACTTGAGGTCTGTCGGTCCACTTTTGATCCATGAAAGATGGGGGTGAATCTTTATTTGTCCAAAATGTTGATCTTGCATAGTTCTTTACACATTATTCAATACTGTTAACACAGTCTACCAGAACACATAGGAGGTCATAGCCAACCGTTACATTGTCTATTATCATCCAATAAGAAAGGTTTGTCCTACAAAATGCCCTTGTTTGGTATGTTCCAACCTATGGTCCATGGGTCTATTCATAGACTCCTATCAGGAGGTATGGACAGGATGTATGGATAGGATGTGTAGGGTTCATCAGTAAGAGGCATCAATTGTCCTTTCTTCAGAGTTAGTCAGCACTTATGTGTTGTGTTAAGTTTCTCATGCCCATAATCTCTCAGGTCACAGTGCCATAAGAAATGACATTCCAGGTCAAACCACACAATATACTCCGTTTTTTAGTTACAGGTGCAGTAGACAAATAATACAATAATTTAAAGTAAAACAAATTAATATACTTTCATGATGAGTTACTTTCATTTTGAACAATACATTGAAAACATACTACATTATCTTTTCCTTTTTAATTGATGATGTGTTTGAAAGTAGCTAAGGACTAGAGAAGGAGCTAACTATGGGGAAATGTCTAATTGGTGGTATGGTGGGTATACTGCTGAAATCCAGAAACGCCACTTGCAGTTATAATTGTTGTTGTTTTAAAAGCTTTAGACCTTGTCTCATTCTAATAATATTGTATCCCCCCAGACCAAACAGGTTCAAAACCCTGTTGTTGACACAGATCAGCCCACAGGCAATGTGTTAGTCATCAGAAGCTTATAGGGAGTATTGAAAGGAGAGTGGCAAGTAGATGAGTGGGGGGGGCATGAGAGAGGGCAGAGCAACTTGTAACGACGAGAACGATAGGATTAGGAAAATGACACTACCGATCCATTTTCATCTCCAGTTTTGCCTGCTGTCATATGAAACAAAGTTAACATAGGCTGCATATAAATATAATATTTTTTCATACAAAATGCACTATTGGTAACAATAACTATATGGCCCCTGGTCGACAGTATCACACTATATTTTGGATTGGTGTGTCACTTGTCAAATGTCGTTCATGTTTTCCTGTGTAAGTGTTCAGCACTTATAAAAGATATCAATTATGTGATTGCACTTTCTGTTTTAACTGGAGGTACATTCAGTTGCTATCCTTTTAACATGTTATCCCTTTGTCATAAGCTTATCTGACATATTTTAAGATTATTTCTGGAGACAGTGATTTTGAAGGTTTAACTGCTGTCAGTCAGTCACCTCACATGTCATTTTGAATATCTAGAAAAAGGCAGTTGGATGTTAATCCTTCTAATATTATGGGTGTATAAAACACTGTATTCCTTATAAAGTTCCCAACTTTTGACAAGGGCCCATTGTGCTATTTACAGCTGGTGATACCAGTTTGTCCTTAACTATCTGGTTCAACTGCTTTATAAAATTCATTAGTATACCTGACAGATCCTACCTGTTTTCGATCAAATTACTTTGAGTAATTATTAGTATTAGTGTTTGTTAGGATCATCATTATACCCTGCTTAAGCAGCAACTCTTCCTGAGGATGTAAATCTGACCTGAAGTCTCAGCTGGTTTGCTTTGTGGGGGTCTACTCCATTTGTTCCATTGTAACAGGAAGACAATTTGAAGCCAGGTGCAACTCTGATGAAACTTGATTTTCAAGGTTCTGTGGCTCTGACATAAAAAAGCCATAGTCATATTCTTAAATGCATCTTTTTGCAAGCTCTCTATGACTCAACGTTCAGAGTTGAGGGTTATCTCAAGCATCAAAGAAAATGATTTGCTTTGTGGGAGAAGCCTAAAATATTGTTAAATAAGTTTAATGCAGTGAAGAGCATGCCACACATACAGAACCTGAGCATTCCATATATACAGCTCCAGAAAAAATTAAGAGACCACGGCAGCTTTTTCTTTCCTTTTGAAAGGGAAAGTTTTGAGTGAGGAACAGAAGCGTTCAATTTGAAGTGGTCTCTTAATTTAAGCATTTTAGCCCTTTTAATGTCTTGATCTTAGGGTCTGCTGAAAGATCTGCTGAAAACAATTATTATGTAATATTATTTAAACAATATTTATAGGCAAGGAGCAAGGTATGCAGTCCCCATCCCCATACCCAGTCCCCATAAACACAGAACAAAACTGGTGGAGGCTGGCTGGTGTGTGAATTTAGTAACCGCATGCTAAGACAACCAGGAAGAGCAGCAGACTGACTGACTTAAATAGATTGTCAAATTAGATTAAGAAATCATGAGACTCTGGAGAGGTCTCGACATCAGCTGATACATTGCTGATCAAATGCCCACTCAGGTTCTCTGAACTTGCTACACTAATTTTATACCGTTTCAGTCTGGCTCTTAATCAGTCTCACCCTCTTAACATGGGCCAAATGTATTGGACTGTTTAAGAAAAATGTACTGCTGCATTAAACAACTGTTTTAAGACAAGTGTGCTAATATGGAAGTAATGAAAAGTTGTGGGCCAGATTAGGTATTAGGAGTTAAATGGATTCCTCTTGGGATTAGGACAGATTACATGGGTGGCGGGGTTCCTCCTACTAGGGTGTAGGCCAAGAGGTGAAAGTCAGAAAGACTGGGGTCCGGGAGTGCCAGTACTACTGCCTCCTCTAGTGCAGATCAACACTGAATATGGCAGTTTGATCCCACAGCCCCAGTGTAACATTTATCCACCTCAAGTGTCCCCTTTTCTGAATATGTCTACCTCTATCCAAAAAAATAATTAACATACACTACTGTTCAAAAGTTTGGGGTCAATTAAAAATGTCATTGTTCTCCATGAAAACAAATTACATGAGTTTGAATAGGAAATATATCAAAATAAATAGGAAATATACAGTATAACAAATTTGGAAATAATGATTTTTCATTGAAATAATAATTGTATCCTTCAAACTCCATTTGTAGCAATTACTGCCTTTCAGAACTTTGGGATTCTAGTGATCAATTTGTTGAGTTAATATGAAGAGATTTCAGTCCATGCTTCCTGAAGCACCTCTCACACGTTGGATTGGCTTGATGGACACTTCCATACAATTTAGCTGCTCCCACAATAGATCAATAGGACTGAGACTTGTGATTATGCTGGTCACTCCAGTGTAGACAGAATATGCTTCTTCCCTAAATAGTTCCTGCATAGTTTTGAGCTTTTCTTTGGGTCATTGTCCTGTTGTAGGAGGAAATTGGCTCCAATCAAGCACCATCCATAGACTATAGCCTGGCATTGCAAAATTTAGTGATAGGCTTCCTTCTTCAAAATCCCTTTTACCCTGTATAAATCTCCCACTTCACCAGTACCAAAGCACCCCCAGACCATCACATTGCATCCACCATGCTTGACAGATGGCGTCAAGCACTCCTCCAGTATCTTTTCATTTGGTCTGTGTCTCACAAATGCTTTTCTTTGTGATCCGAACACGTTTCCAATCTTCCGCTGTCCAGTGTCGGTATACTTATCTTTTCTTTTTATTGGCCAGTCTGAGAAATTGTGTTTTCTTTGCAACTCCTTTATTGGCCAGCATCCTGGAGTCGCCTCTTCACTGTTGACATTGAGACTGGTGTTCTGCAGGTATTATTTAATGAAGCTGCCAAAAGAGGACCTGTGAGGGTGGTTGCAGTTGGTTGGTGTCCCTCTGGTTGATACATTGCAAAGTGGGTGGAGTGACTTCCTGCCTGTTGGGCTCTGTCCGAGTTTACCTTCGGACAGGGCCAGTGTCACTGGTAGTTTTGGATAATGTTGCGTAACTTATTACAGTTACTAGTTACAGTTCCCATAATGTAACTTGTTTCGTAACTTAGTTACTTGCCGTAGAAAGTAAGGTATTAAGTTAGTTTTAAAGTAACCAACAGTATAATGTTTAACTAGCAGTTTGCTAATGACTCATAACTGTATTGTAATTGAGTTACTTGGTGTTTGGTAATGAAGGGCCTACATTGTGTCAGCAACACTGACTCAATGACTCAAAGTCATTCATAAGAAGACAACTGATGGCATCTTTATTCATAGCAACCAGTTTCTAAATAATTAATCATTTAATTGTTAATCATAAATACACTGCTCAAAAACATTAAGGGAACACTTAAATCACACATCAAGTCTTGATGAAGGAAATTTATTAAATAACTAAATTACTGTATGTTGTGTAATTTGTTGAGAACAGAGTGAATTCAACTTGAATTCAATGTAACAACAGTCAATGGAAACTAAAACCACCAACCGATTGAGGGCTGGATTCGAAATTACACAGAAAATCCAAGTAAACAGTTGAAATCACAGGCTGTTCCAACTTATAATGTGACTCAGTAGTGGGTATGGCCCCCACGTGCCTGTATGCACTCGATCTTGGCATGCTCCTGATGAGATGGCGGATGGTGTCCTGGGGGATCTCCACCCAGACCTGGATTAACGTGAGGGCCAGTCAATAGCAAATGTTAGATTCGGTCCACTTTTGATCCATGAACAAAATTTGATCAACCGGAAGTCAGGGAGAACTTTCTTTATTTGCATGAGTCCAAGACAAGTTCTTACATGTTCTCCAATAATGATAAAAGTTAACACAGTCTTCTATGCCAGGACACAGAAGGTGGTCAGTGGTCATAGCTAACGATTACACAGGTCCATTATCCTCCAATAAGGTTTATCCTACCAAATACCCTAGTATTATATGTTCCACCCTATGGTCCATGGGCCTATTCACAGAGCCTATGACAGTCACATGGACAACTCCTATCAGGAGGTATGGACAGGATGTACGGATAGGATGTGTGGGGCCCATCAGTAACGGGCATTACGTCCTATCTATTGTCCTTCGTTCAGAGTTAGTCAGCACTTATGTGTTGTGTTAAGTTTCTCAAGCCCATAATCTCTCACATCAATACTTTCGTCATCCAGGAACTGCCTACACACACTGGCCACTTGAGGCCGGGCATGGTCCTGCACCAGGAGGAACCTAGGGCCAACTGCACCAGCGTAAGGTCTGATGATGGGTCTGAGGTAGGGGTGGGACAATATGAGAATTACATGCCATGATTATCCTTGCCAAAATTATCCCCATTTATGATTTTATCCCAATTAATAATGATAACTCTGGTTTCCAGCTCAAAACGGCTGATCGGATATTCTTCCATTACATAAATATTGTTCTTGTGCATTAAAAAATCCATTATAATAAAATAACATCAAAGAAGGTTTTTAATAATGAACTAATACTATAATAACATGTAAATCTCTAAATGTATATGGTTGCCAGCTTCATTGACAATACATTGCAGAGGATGTTTAATTGGGGGCCAGAGAGGACAGACACGCCTAAAATCCCCGTAAAAATGTAATATCTTCAAAACTGTTTATAATAGCGAGAATCGCTGTTTTCCTGAGATTCTGCTGAAAAGAGACGTATCTGTTTTGTTTACGTGGGGCATTTCCTGGTTTTGTCATCCAGTCCAAATTTAACCTAACCCTAGTGCACCTGATCAATGGATGGGCTGTTGCTTGACAGTATCCAATGCACAATCGACCAATGGAAAGATGTTGCTATGCAAAATATTTTCTTTTACCCAATCAGGGGAAGGTAACTTGTGTATTCTAGTTGGGGGGTGGGACATAATGAGTTTTGTTTTCTGTATGTGCTCCATGATTAGAACACAAAGGGGCAAAGGCAGTAAGCTAACTTTCGCTTTTAAAAATGATTTACTTTATTGTGCATTTTCACTCAAATACTACCTATTAAGTACATTTACATGCATGCTTATATTAGCTGAGGTTATTCAGAATCATTTGATGCCAAATACATGATGATCCATAAACATTACATATTGTTTATAAGCCCAAATGTAAGAGTAGTGAAAACTGGTAAACAAAGCTTAGGCCCCCATGGCATTTAGAATTGCCATTTGTTCTGCATTTCATTGCACATCTATACGTTGTAAATATGTATGTCACATCTGTAACATACATTATACTTAATACAAGTACATGTTCTGCTCTCCTCTATTCAGACTTATTGTTAGTTGCTAACTGCATTTCGTTGTACTGTACTTGTACTTGTTCAATGACAATAAAGTTGAATCTAAACCTAAAAAAATATATTGAGATATGCGCTCCTGCAGTTAAATAAAACAATTTGTCAAAGAACACTTCGGTTACTTGCAAGAGCTTTTTCAAGTCACTCCTCTGCGGATCAGAGGTGAAAATACATTTAATTTCTTACTGGTAATGTCATGTAGATGCATGAACTTCTGTGCCAATTTTATGTGCATTATTAGCTAACAATAGGCATATTTGATGTGTCGATTCTTTATAATAACTTTATAATTCATTATAACAGAAGCTTTTTTTTGCAGATTACTAGTACTGGAAAACTATTTAATTCTTTATATCATTACAATACAAACCCAACTCAAGACTACACTTAAGAATTTAATTTAGATTTTTATTGTAATTGACAACATTCTTCTATTTACGCTAGCTGAGCCATTCAACTTCATTGACTATACATTGCAGAGGATGTTTGGTGGCGTAGTACAACGTGAAATGAGATGTGCACTCTAATTGTAAAATAAAACAAGCAGTCAAGGAAACTTCAGCGATTGCGAGTACGTTTAGAAGTCACTCGTGAGGATTATCCCGATTTACAATTATCCCGATTATGTAATTTCTCCACGATTTCATAATCGTGAGTATTTTTCATCCCTAGTCTGATGATTTCATCCCAGTACCTAACAACAGTCAGGGTACCATTGGCTAGCATGTGGAGGTTCTGTGCGACCCTCCTAGGATATGCCTCCCTAAGACCATCACTGACCCACTGCCAAACCGGTCATGCTGGATGATGTTGCAGGCAGGATAATGTTCACCACAGCGTCTCCAGTCTCTTTCATGTCTCTCACATGTGCTCAGTGAGAACATGCTCTCATCTGTGAAGAGAACGGGGCGCCAATGACAGACCTGACAATTCTGGTGTTCACTGAAAAATGCCTGTTGAGCTGCACGTTGCTGGGCTGTGAGCATAGGTCCCACTAGAGGAAGTTGGGGCCTCATGCCACCCTCATGGAGTCTGTTTCTGACAGTTTGGTCAGAAACATGCACACCAGTAGCCACCTGGAGGTCATTTTGTAGGGCTCTGGCATTTTGTAGGGCTCTGGCATCTTGGAGGAGCTGGACTACCTGTGCAACCTGAATGGACTTCAGGTACCGCCTCATGCTACCAGTAGTGACAAGGACACTAGCAAAATGCAAAACTAGAGAAGAATCAGTCAGAAAACATAAGGAGAGAGCAATTGTCTGTGGCCACCACCTGCTAAACCATTCCCTTTTTTGGAGTTGCCTTGCTGTTGGCCTCTCCAGTGCACCTGTTTTCACATTAATTTGTATAAAAAAAGGTGACATTGATTCACAATCACTTATGCTTCCTAACTGGACAGATTGATATCCCATGAAGTTTAATTTACTTTGTGTTATACTGTGGTGATTGTGTTCCCTTTTTTGAGCAGTGTATAATAATAAATTGTGTCAGGCAGTCATTCATGCAATGGTATGCAAAATCATGAGCATAATAAACAGCTACTTCAATTAAGGTACAATCATTTAGCAATCCAATTATTTATTTATTAATCATTGGATACCTATTTGGAAGTTGAAAACAAAAATGTTTGTACTTTTCAAGAATTAGTAAATGATCAATGTTTTGATTTTAAACGTAGCCAGAAACAAAATCAGAAAGTAGCAACAGAAATTTAGTAAAAAGTATCAGAGGGAATGGAGTATTAACCCAACTCCAACCACTGAATCTATTAAGAGTCTCAAAATATAGGTATATAGGACACATACACATTACGAGTGGTGAGAACATTTACTTAAACTCCAGCACAGAATACTACAATAGAGAATACTACATATGCATCTACCAAAAACAGTCAAACATTTGTGTAGGTGACAGAGTAAGCATGTGACTGAGTGAGTGTTAATGACAATAAGGCACATGTGTGTGGATTTTACAAGTTACATCATATCATGGCATTATAATGCAATGTTGTACGACACTGAAACGCTTTATTATTTTTTTTTGTCCACAACCGATGTAAACATAAGCCAAAAGTAGCAAGCTAACATTAACTGTGATGGCTGCTACTGGGCTTGAAACATTACATGAATTGATAAACAATTTAGCCTGGGCTACTAAAATGAACACCAAAACTTAACATGAACTGTAAAAAATTGCAGCAATTTATGCTAAAATCCGATGGAAAGCTGGCAACATACACGTTTTTCACCTTGAACTTCTTCTTCGGGTATGGATACATTTTCTGTTCTAATCTCAACAAGTCTGGGCAAATTAGTGAGTAGGCACCAATCAGAGGCAGCATTTTTATGCCATCATGTAGACTTCTCACAAAGTACTTTGTAGTATTTTTTAAAAACAAAATACAAAACACTGAAGTATTTTGATACAAAATGTGAAGATATTTTCATCAACCCTATCAAATACAAATGACAAAAATACAAATGACAAAACCTATTTTGTATTTTAAATACATGTATCATAAATACTGCCCATCTTGTTACGGGATGAAAATGTACCCTGGTGAATCCCAAACAAGCCCCGTATCCATGTGCACTTTGAGTGCTCACCGTTGTTGTTAATATAGCAAATAAGGGGCAGCTACGTGTTCCTTTGGATTGAACATTTGTTTACCTGGACATAATGGAGAATGATTTAGGATGAACTTTGGTTGTCCAACAGAGGATAATTTCTGATCAAACTCACCCGAGCTCAGCCTTCCGCTGAACAAATCACTAGTCGACGCTACAATATAGTTTTGAAATGAATGGGAGCTGAGCGAGTGGCTTTGGTAATTGAATCATGACCTGTGTCAGGAAAAGCTAGTGCTGTCATCTTTGCATCCTACACTCACCTAAAGCATTATTAGGAACACCATAATAATACTGTGTTTCACCCCCTTTCGCTTAATTCTATGTGGCATTGATTCAACAAGGTGCTGAAAGCATTCTTTAGAAATGTTGGCCCATATTGATAGGATTGCATCTTGCAGTTGATGGAGATTTGTGATGCACATCCAGGGCACGAAGCTCCCGTTCCACCACATCTCAAAATGCTCTATTGGGTTGAGATCTGGTGACTGTGGGGGCCATTTCAGTACAGTGAACTCATTGTCATTTTCAAGAAACTAATTTAAATTGATTCAAGCATTATCCTGCTGGAAGTAGCCATCAGAGGATGGGTACATGGTGGTCATAAAGGGATGGACATGGCCGTGGCATTTAAACGATGCCCAATTGGCACTAAGGGGCCTAAAGTGTGCCAAGAAAACATCCCCCACACCATTATACCACCACCACCAGCCTGCACAGTGGTAACAAGGCATGATGGATCCATGTTCTCATTCTGTTTACGCCAAATTCTGACTCTACCATCTGAATGTCTCAACAGAAATCCAGACTCATCAGACCAGGCAACATTCTTCCAGTCTCCAACTGTCCAATTTTGGTGAGCTCGTGCAAATTGTAGCCTCTTTTTCCTAATTTTAGTGGAGATGAGTGGTACCCGGTTGGGTCTTCTGCTGTTGTAGCCCATCCCCCTCAAGGTTGTGCATGTTGTGGCTTCACAAATGCTTTGCTGCATTCCTCGGTTGTAACGAGTGGTTATTTCAGTCAAAGTTGCTCTTCTATCAGCTTGAATCAGTCGGCCCATTCTCCTCTGACCTCTAGCATCAACAAGGCATTTTTGCCCACAGGACTGCCGCATACTGGATATTTTTCCCTTTTCACACCATTCTTTATAAACCCTAGAAATGGTTGTGCGTGAAAATCCCAGTAACTGAGCAGATTGTGAAATACTCAGACCGGCCCGTCTGGCACCAACAACCATGTCACGCTCAAAATTGCCCATTCTGACATTCAGTTTGGAGTTCAGGAGATTGTCTTGACCAGGACCACACCCCTAAATGCATTGAAGCAACTGCCATGTGATTGATTAGATAATTGCATTAATGAGAAATTGAACAGATGTTCCATATAATCCTTTAGGTGAGTGTATATAGCCACTTGCTACTAGAGAAAAGGAATGCTACATAAAGCTACGTAGGTTGCACTGGAAGAAATTGAGTAATGTGTTATTTGAAACAATAACTAATGCATTACGTTACTCATTAGTATTAAAAAGTAGTCTGACTACTATAATGCGTTACCCCAAACACTGGTCACTGGACACCCCTGGCTCAGCCCCAAGGTTTTATGCAGCTATATTAGTAGGGTCAGTTCTTCTCCTATATTAATCCTTTGTAAATTTAAAGAATGCACTTCCTTGTGTCCTGCTCCTTTTAAACTTGGAGGATATGAGCCCTTGGATCACACATCAGGAAAACCAGGTCCGATAGACTCATAGCTGTCCCTGTCCAAAGTCTGCCTGGTTGGGTTGCAGATCAAGTATCTGACAATACCTGATGATTTCGGCTGCCATTACACTTACTATTCCTTCCCCCCGATTATCCCTGTCCTTGTCCTTGTCCATCTGGTCATACTGCTGACACAGCCCACATGCAGTTATTAATTTGTATTCCAAAAATGTTCACCTGGCACAGCCATTTAGGCCCCTTTTAGGATGTTTTTCCTAGTCAAAATGAAGGAGTGGTTTACAGAAAAAACATTTAACAAATATTCACAGTATCAGACACAATTACATTTTTTCTAAATGCTTCTTTACCCATGTAGTATTGCTACAACAAACTGTCTCGAAGGGTTTCCCAATATAGACATCTTTTGGGAAGTACTCATTTCCAAACTCATTGTGAAGACATTAATGTGTGTAGAGGTGGCTTACTGCTTTACTGGAATACAGTCACTCTATGCAGATCCAAAAAGATTAATATCTTATTTTTATTATTTATGCATTTAATCCACGACAAATGTCTGAATCCAATCAGATAATTTTGCTTTACCAACTTTGACCGCCAATGTATTTAAAAATATTTAACAGGATAGCAAGAAAATATCACCTATATTAATAAATGTTAGGACACTACTAATAAGAGTACTGTAACTAAAGATAGTGCAATCAGTAAAGTTCTAAGTGAAAATTCTTACTTGCAGGTTCCCACACAGCAAAAAGTCCATCCATCCATCCATCATCTTCCGCTTATCCGGGGCCGGGTCGTGGGGGCAGCAGTCTAAGCAGGGATGCCCAGACTTCCCTCTCCCCAGACACTTCCTCTAGCTCTTCCGGGGGGACACCGAGGCGTTCCCAGGCCAGCCGGGAGACATAGTCCCTCCAGCGTGTCCTAGGTCTTCCCCGGGGTCTCCTCCCGGTGGGATGGGACCGGAACACCTTCCCAGGAAGGCGTTCCGGAGGCATCCGAAACAGATGCCCAAGCCACCTCAGCTGACCCCTCTCGATGTGGAGGAGCAGCGGCTCTACTCTGAGCTCCTCCCAGGTGACCAAGCTTCTCACCCTATCTCTAAGGGATCGCCCAGCCACCTGCGGAGAAAGCTCATTTCGGCCGTCTGTATCCGGGATCTAGTCCTTTCGGTCATGACCCAAAGCTCATGACCATAGGTGAGAGTAGGAACATAGATTGACCGGTAAATCGAGAGCTTCGCCTTGTGGCTCAGCTCTTTCTTCACCACGACAGACCGATACATTGACCGCATTACTGCAGAAGCTGCACCGATCCGTCTGTCAATCTCCCGTTCCATCCTTCCCTCACTCGTGAACAGGACCCCTAGATACTTAAACTCCTCCACTTGAGGCAGGCACTCTCCACCAACGTGAAGTGGGCAAGCCACCCTTTTCCGACTGAGGACCATGGCCTCGAATTTGGATGTACTGATTTTCATCCCCACCGCTTCACACTCGGCTGCATATCGTCCCAGTGCACGCTGAAGGTCCTGGTTTGAAGGGGCCAACACAACAACATAATCCGCAAAGAGCAGAGACGGAATCGTGTGGTCCCCAAACCTGACACCCTCCGGCACCTGGCTGTGCCTAGAAATTTTGTCCATAAAATTACGAACAGAACCGGCGACAAAGGGCAGCCCTGCCGGAGTCCAACATGCACTGGGAACAAGTCTGACTTACTGCCGGCAATGGGGACCAAGCTCCTGTTCGGTCGTACAGGGACCTGACAGCCCTTAGCAAACGTCCCAGGACCCCATATTCCCGAAGCACTCTCCACAGGATGCCGCGAGGGACACAGTCGAATGCCTTCTCCAAATCCACAAAACACATGTGGACTGGTTGGGCAAACTCCCATGAACCCTCCATCACCCTGTAGAGGGTATAGAGCTGGTCCAGTGTTCCACGGCCTGGACGAAAACCACACTGTTCCTCCTGAATCCGAGGTTCTACTATCGGCCGTATTCTCCTCTCCAGAACCCTGGCATAGACTTTCCCGGGGAGGCTGAGAAGTGTGATCCCCCTATAGTTGGAACACACCCTCCGGTCCCCCTTCTTATAAAGAGGGACCACCACCCCGGTCTGCCATCCCAGAGGCACTGTCCCCGACTGCCACGCGATGTTGCACAGGCGTGTCAGCCAAGACAGCCCCACAACATCCAGAGACTTGAGGTACTCAGGGCGGATCTCATCCACCCCCGGTGCCTTGCCACCGAGGAGTTTCTTAACCACCTCGGTGACTTCAGCCCGGGTGATGGACGAGTCCACCTCTGAGCCTTCATCCTCTGCTTCCTCAATGGAAGACGTGACGGCGGGATTGAGGAGATCCTCGAAGTACTCCTTCCACCGCCCGACGACATCCCCAGTTGAGGTCAACAGCTGCCCACCTCTACTGTAAACAGCGTTGGTAGGGCACTGTTTTCCGGACGGTTTGCCAGAATCTCTTCGAGGCCAGCCGATAGTCCTTCTCCATGGCCTCACCAAACTCCTCCCAGGCCCGAGTTTTTGCTTCCACAACCATCCGGGGTGCAGTCTGCTTGGCCTGCCGGTACCCGTCAGCTGCCTCAGGAGTCCCACAAGCCAATTAAAGATCTCTCTGACAATTGTAGATGTATTGATTATATAAGTTAGTGAACTGTTGTAAGCTGTTGTAACCAGTGTAGATGTATTGATTATATAAGTTAGTGAATTGTTATAAGCTGTTGTAACCAATGTAGATGTATTGATTATATAAGTTAGTGAATTGTTATAAGCTGTTGTAACCAATGAAACAAAATATTAAATGTTTGTAATATGAACCGAAACTGAAGGAGCAAGTAGGAGAATAGGAAACCCTGTTTAAGCAGTTGCCGGGGAGAGAAAGATTTAGTATGTCTGTCTATTGAGAAACAGGACACAGGTTAGAGACACCACACATAGTCTGACAGGCCAGACAGAAACCAGGAGGAGACAAGAAGATGTTTGCGTTTATCCTTATAAGGAATAGAACTGGAACTGGACCAATAGCACACTTGTTCTGTGAATTTAACGACTCTATCTTTTTGGGCGTAGTAGAAGTATAAAATGATCTGTTGAATGTTGATCCTTAGACATTGTGCGGCGACACGTGTCTCCAGAAGCTTCTGTAATAAATGGACATATGATACGGTAATTGACCTGACTCCTGGTGTTTTATTCTCCTTTCCAACAAACCAACTCGGGGAAGTGTTAGACTTCAACACAGGAGACTCGGCCAGACGTTCCCAGCAGACCCTTACAGTACGCTTGGGTCTGCCGAGTCTGTCCAGCTTCCTCCCCCGCCATCGGATCCAACTCACCACCAGGTGGTAATCAGTTGACAGCTCCGCCCCTCTCTTCACCCGAGTGTCCAAGACATACGGCCGCAGGTCAGATGAAATGACAACAAAGTCGATCATCGACCTGCGACCTAGGGTGTCCCTGGTGCCACGTGCACTGATGGACACCCTTATGCTTGAACATGGTGTTCGTTATGGACAAACTGTGACTTGCACACCAGGTGTCACTGTCGTTGCACACGTGGGCGTTGAAGTCCCCCAGTAGAATGATGGAGTCCCCAGTCAGAGCACTTTCCAGCACCCCTCCCAGAGACTCCAAGAAGGTCGGGTACTCTGCACTGCCGTTCGGCCCGTAGGCACAAACAGCAGTGAGAGACCTATCCCTCTCGTTCACCGGGGTAAACTCCAACACATGGCGGCAGAGCTGGGGAGCTATAAGCAAACCCACACCAGCCCGCCGCCTCTCACCATGGGCAACTCCAGAGTGGTGAAGAGTCCATTCTCTCTCAAGGAGTGTGGTTCCAGAGCCAGCGCCAAAGCCATGCGTGGAGGTGATCCCGACTAGCTCTAGTCGGAACCTCTCAACCTCACGCACGATCTCAGGCTCCTTCACCGCCAGCGAGGTGACGTTCCACGTCTCTAGAACTTGTTTCCGTGTCCTGGGATCGGGTGTTACGCAACATATTGAACAGATACTTTTTATGTAAGTCAAAACATTTACAGACATTTTCAGCACTGTACTAAAATGTTATTAACATTAGGACAATCTGCATGCAGCTAAATCTTTGTATTCTATATATCAAACAACAGATTCAGAGATGTTGGAGATTACTTACCCACCATAACGACTTCAGTTACAGAACCCCACACACCATGTGGCTGTACAGCATCTGAGTTGTTGCCCAATTATACAATACTTGAAAGATGAAGGTAATACATAAACATACATTTACATACATCACAGTTGTGTGAGTTAGATTATTTTACCCTGTAAGTGGATTGTTATTTACATGTTAAGCTAGAGAAATGGAGAGAAATAATACCAACTATAGACCAGACCCTGAACAACCATCACCTCAACACATATCCAACAGACCGAACACATTGATAACCCCATAGACATTACATACAATACAGCGAAAGGACCCTGCATGTCATCACCAGGCTCACGCCATCAAGAAGTGCAAAACTATGAATCTGTTGATCTTCAATCTCAAACAACATTCGAACAAGCCAATACATTGTTGCACAGTCATACAGACATCAATCCACTAATGCAAGGTTTGTTAACCGAGATTAGTAGGCCACATTTTTGGGACAATCTAGTTCACTCCCCTACAAACACTCTGATTCATAATCATTACAACAGCTCGGCTGATTTTAAATGGTGCAGACCTTTAACACAGAGCGGTGGTCAGTGATGTTAGAGTAATACAAGGTAATCAATTTGACAATGTGGAATTTCTAAAATATTGGTGAAGTTGATGATTTTGGCACATTCTATGCTTGCGTTACAAAAGGCTTGGATACTTTTATTATTAGAGCTTCAGACTTTGTACTAGCACCTGCTGATCGTCTGCAGATTAGGTGAATTTTTCTGAAATGTTTGGTGAATCTCTGATCTCCTCGGTTGTATTGAGGGCTGATGAATATAATGAACACACACTTGGCGGGTTACTCAAAGGTGTTTCACTGAGTAAGGCAGATGTCACGGTTGTGGTGGGAGAAGGACACAGGCGCAGAGTAAAGGTAACTTAAATAATCCATGTTTTAATAAAGAAGGATTCAAACAAACAAAAAGCAGCAACCAGTGACTTTGGTCATCTAAAACAGGACAAAACCAAAATAAACCACGTTGGCTTGGCCAACACCATGAACTTAAAAAGGGTCCCCAATTGGAGGCAATGATCAACACCTGCCTCCAATTGGGGAGACCAAAGAGGATTAGAGGTGGCTAGATGCCACCTCCTGTCCTGTCCTGGCTATGCCCCGAGCCCAGCGCAGAGATGGTTAGGGGCACAGCCAGGACGTGACAGCAGAGCTTGTGGTCAATGAATCACTAGAGCTAGTTGTGCAAATTGTCATCAACCGTAAGGAAAGATGGGGCGTGCAACGTAAGGCTCAAACACTGCTAATAGATCAGATTATCACAAAAAAAGAAGGCACCCCTCACATATTTTTTAATATTTGAGTATATCTTTTTATGTGTCAACACTGAAGAAATGACACTTTGCTATAATGTGAAATAGTGAGTGTACAGCTTGTATAACAGTGTACATTTGCTTTCCCCTCAAAATAACACAACATACAGCCATTAATGTCTAAACCACTGGCAACAAAAGTGAGTACACCCCTAAGTGAAAATGTCCTAATTGGGCCCAAAGTGTCAATATTATGTGTGGCCACCATCATTTTCCAGCACTGCCTTAACCCTCTAGGGCATGGAGTACACCAGAGCTTCACAGCTTGCCACTGGAGTCCTCGACGATATCATGGAGCTGGTGGATGTTATAGACCTTGCGCTCCTCCACCTTCCATTTGAAGATGCCCCACAGATGCTCAATAGGGTTTAGGTCTGGAGACATGCTTGGCCAGTCCGACACCTTTACCCTCAGTATCTTTAGCAAGGCAGTGGTCGTCTTGGAGGTGTGTTTGGGTTCGTTATCATGTTGGAATATTGCCCTGCGGCCCAGTCTCCGAAGGGAGGGGATCATGCTCTGCTTCAGTATGTCACAGTACATGTTGGCATTCATGGTTCCCTCAATGAACTGTAGCTCCCCAGTGTTGGCAGGACTCATGCAGCCCCAAACCATGACCCTCCCACTACAATTCTTGACTGTAGGCAAGACACACTTTGTATTTGTACTCCTCACCTGGTTGCCGCCACACACGCTTGACACTATCTGAACCAAATACGTTTATCTTGGTCTCGTCAGACCACAGGACATGGTTCCAGTAATCCATGTTCTTAGTCTGCTTGTCTTCAGTAAACTGTTTGCGGGCTTTCTTGCGCATCATCTTTAGAAGAGGCTTCCTTCTGGGATGACAGTCATGCAGACTAATTTGATGCAGTGTATGGCGTATGGTCTGAGCACTGACAGGCTGACCCCCCCACACCTTCAACCTCTGCAGCAATGCTGGCAGCACTCATACATCTATTTGCCAAAGACAAAATCTGGATATGTCTTGGCAATCTTCTTATAGCCTAGGCCATCTTTATGTAGAGTAAAAAAAAAATCTGATCCTCAGAGAATTCTTTGCCATGAGGTGTCATGTGGAACTTCCAGTGACAGCGATGACACCAAATATAACACACCTGCTCCCCATTTTCACCTGAAACCTTGTAACACTAATGACTCACATGACACCAGGGAGGGAAATGGCTAATTGGGCCCAATTTAGAAATGTTCCAAATTGGTGGGGTGGGTGGAGTTCTTAAAAATCTATTAATATAAACAAATGCTTGGCGACACACTGGATTAATTAGCCACACCCCAGGCAGCTACTTCCAGTACCACTGCCCCTGCAACTGATTATCAATCAACCAAAGTTGCCATTTTGAAAGCTACACCCTCCTCCTTCCATAACTTTTCCTAAATAGGCATATAGAAAATTGTTCCATTGTCAGAATTCTAAACTCACAAAAGGAACCAGGCGCTAATCACCCACTGAATCACCCATTGAATGCATGATGTCAATAGATGAATGCGCGATAGCCCCAGATGAATCGTCAGAGTCTTTGTTGAATTTACAAATGAAATACAAGATTTCCATGACCATTCAAACACTTAATTAGGCAATTATTGGAATCATAACTCAAACTATATAGGCTACTTATCACACTGTAATATAGGCTACTTTTCACACTCCCAATGATATTGTTTACCAGTCACCAATTCTACAAAGGTATTACACGTTAATGTTTTAATATTAGTGTCATGAGTTGGCTGGGAATCAGGACACACACAGAGGTTTCCAAAAATAAAAGTAAATTTAACTCACGTTGAGCTCCAAAAGGTAGAAACAGGTAGCAGCTTACAGGGCAACGGGAACACACATTGACGATACTGAGAAACACTGGAGCAGGAGGAACTTAAATTGGGACACAACGAGTGAGGAAACAAGACACAGGTATAAACAATGAGGACAAGGATAGACTGCATATAAGAACAAAAGAGCAAAAACCAAACACAACAAGCTATATTCACAAACCAAATCCGAACAGAACAGAACCTAATAGTACCCCGCCCTCCGAGGCGCAGACTCCTGGACGCGCTAAAAACAACACCAAAGGGTTGGCAGGCGGGGCACCAAGGAGGCACAGGTGGAGGAGCAGGCAGAACCAGAGGGACAGAGCCAGCGGATCAGGAGACGGAGCAGGCGGATCAAAAGCTGGAGACAGAACAGGAGCCGGATCTGACGGAGGCGGAACAGGAGTTGTGCGCCGGAACAGGGAGAGCAGGAGCCGGAGCAGCCGGAACAGGGATAGCAGGAGCCGTAGCAGCCGGAACAGGGATAGCAGGAACCGTAGCAGCCGGAACAGGGAGAGCAGGAGCCGGAGCAGCCGGGACAGGAACAGCAGGAGCCGCAGCAGCCGGAACAGGGAGAGCAGGAGCCGGAGCAGCCGGAACAGGGAGAGCAGGAGCTGGAACAGCCGGAATAAGGAGAGCAGGAGCCGGAGCAGCCAGAACAGGGAGAGCTGGAGCCGAAGCTGGAACAGGGAGAACTGGAGCCGAAGCCGGGAGAGCAGGAGCCGAAGCCGGAACAGGGAGAGGATCAGGAACAGGGAGAGGATCAGGACCAGGAGGTGCAGGAGGAGACAGCAGCTTTGGGGTGGCCACAGGGATGACCAGCGCTCCAGTGAGTAATGGTAGGGGTCCTCCTCCTCGGAATCAGAATCCAGTCATCCAAGGAGTTCCCTTACCATCCACCTCTGCTGTCTCCATTGTGTTGGGTTGGTCATCCTGTCATGAGTTCGCTGGGAATCATGACACACGTGCAGAGGTTTCCAAAAATAAAAGTAACTTAATTAACTCACGTTGAAAACACAAGAGACTCCAAAAGTAGAAACCGGTAGCAGCTAACACCAGTAGAGCTATGCATTGGCATTAAAATCAGCTCAATAGCCCCCCTACAACCCCGGGAGGGACCCGCAAAGACGTGCAGTTCACATAGCCTATTAATTTTGGACCTCAACTTTTTCTAAATACTCCTAAATAGGCCCCCTAGATCCACCCCGTACATTATAGCGCTACCATGATACCCTGGAAAAACAGTTACTGGCCTGTGTATTGTATTCAACATACCTTTGAGGATCATCAAAGAGTTTCTGAGGCTGCATCTTAAGAGTCTAAAATATTGTTTGAAGTGGTCTGAAGTGTAATTTTGCAATCGCCTTCCCCACTATGAATGAAACCAACTGATTTTACTTCAGTACAAATCTCATCAAATTGACGTACCATTGGGCATTTTAAGCCTAATATCTGTTCCAACTTTGCACCAAATATTAAATTAAATGGGCCTCACCTTTTAGAAACATTCTGTCTTTAAATTCTTCATTGCCCAACCATATGCCATGTGGTTTTAAAAAAATGGTGGTGAGTTCATATTTCCAAGTATTGTCATTTTTGAGTCATGTAGTTAAAATGCGTTTACACCCCATGTAAAGTTCTTCCACGTATATGGGTATTGGAAATCTATAAAGGACACTTCCCAATTACCTTTCAAATCTATACCTTTGGCAAATGTTGTGGTATAGCACGAACTTGAATTGTTTGGATAGATATGCCTTGACAAGTTACTAGGCAGCGTTATGTAGAAACAGCCGTCACCCATCCTGATCACAGTTGCTGTAAATAACGTGGTCCAGCAAATCCTAGTGTTTCTATCCTGTTAGTCGGTCAAGGACTTCTGATGCTATCCAACTGTTGAATTTCTCAGACCAACAAAGCCATTTCACAAGACTCATCTTCCCTTTGTGTATTTTCTCATCCATTCTTCATTCTTTCTTCAATGCACAATTTACCTCAATAGTGTTTTTATTTCTCAGTAGACAAATCCACGCGTATTTACTTAACACATCTATGTTAACATATATTTCATGTTATGGTTTTCCA
This sequence comes from Esox lucius, assembly GCF_011004845.1. Taxonomy (NCBI): domain Eukaryota; kingdom Metazoa; phylum Chordata; class Actinopteri; order Esociformes; family Esocidae; genus Esox; species Esox lucius. Next base: position 28,257 of record NC_047569.1, read on the forward strand.
CACTATAAGCATTCATGTCAACCAAATCCAACTGAAATTGTGAATTTATGTTATGAACAATAACTCTTATTTCTTTGAATAGCTACAGGCCTGTGTAGCGTGTATGTATCCTGGGTCAATAGCCAATCACTCGCCACACCATTTCTGAGGATCTCCCCGGTTTTCTCCAAGTACATTCTTTTTCTAAGTAAATACTTTTCATAACCTGTTCAGACATCGCAGAGCATTGGGTCATTAATGAGAAGAGCTGAATGCAGCATCATTTCCTTTGGGGGTGGCATCTTTATCATCTAATTTCCATCCAAATGTATTCTTTTGCCGATTTGCTGTGCAGCGGTTAAGCTGTTAACCTTCACCGGTGTTTCAAACCCAATGTGGATCACTGTAGAATCTACCGTGTTTTGTAATGTACAAGTAGATTTACTCAGGCTAGTCTGAATGACAAACACCTGGGTTCTGTGTGGTTTAAATACACAGACAAGCCAGCCACCTATGGCATCGTAAAACATGAAAGGTACCACCTACTGGTTATAGACCAGCTGTTGTACCTGTCCGATTAAATATTCCCAAATCCTGGCGCCCTATTGTTAAACATCAAAGCCACCATTAATTACAAACCACACACCCCCCATACCATATTTAATTCCCCGGACATATATACTTCATACTGCGAGATACAACCCCTAACATACGTCACACAGGATGTACCACCCTGAGTATACATCACACCGGATGTCCCAACCCCAAGCATACGTCACACCGGAAGTCCCAGCTACCAAACCGGATGCCCCGCCTACCTGTCAATTGATCATCAAAAGTGAAAATTGATAATCATACTGATTAGACATGCTGATTAGCACAGGTGTGCTTTAGGCTGGCCACAGTAAAAAGCCACTCTAAAATGTGCAGTTCCATCACACAGCACAATGCCACAGTTTTGAATGAGCATGCAATTGGCATGCTGATGGCAGGAATGTCCACCCAGAGCTGTTGCCCGTGAATTGAATGTTCATTTCTCTGCCATAAGCCGTCTCCAAAGGCATTTCAGAAAATTTGCCAGTACATCCAACCAGCCTCACAACCTCCAAGATCGTCTGAGACCAGCCACCCGGACAGCTGCTGCAACAATCGGTTTGCAGAACCAAATAATTTCTGCCCCTCCATGAACTGCCACCTTAACGTGGTGGAGGGGTTTGAGTACCCGAGTGACCCTAGGAGCTATGTTGTCTATGTTACATTGGTTACAACAGCATACAACAGTTCACTAACTTATATAATCAATACATCTACAATTGTCAGAGAGATCTTTAACTCCCACCTCCGGCAGAGCTTCGACTGGATCCCGAGGGAGGCTGGAGATATTGAGTCCGAGTGGACCATGTTCTTCACCGCCATTGTCGAAGCGGCCGCTCGGAGCTGTGGCCGTAAGGTCTCCGGTGCCTGTCGAGGCGGCAATCCCCGAACCCGGTGGTGGACACCGGAAGTAAGGGATGCCGTCAAGCTGAAGAAGGAGTCCTATCAGGCCTGATTGGCTTGTGGGACTCCTGAGGCAGCTGACGGGTACCGGCAGGCCAAGCAGACTGCACCCCGGGTGGTTGTGGAAGCAAAAACTCGGGCCTGGGAGGAGTTCGGTGAGGCCATGGAGAAGGACTATCGGCTGGCCTCGAAGAGATTCTGGCAAACCGTCCGGAAAACAGTGCCCTACCAACGCTGTTTACAGCTATAGTTTTCCATTGGTTGAGTTAGATTTTTTTTGTCCTAGACTAGACCTAATCTGTGCTTGCAAAATAGGCCCGAAATAGCAGTGGATTTGTTGGGAGTAATGGTACACCAATCATATCAAGAGCACCAGGCTCAAAAGACTTGTTCCTGTCCAAAGTCCTCCTTGTTGTGTTGCAGACCAAGAAGACACCTGACAATTCCAGCTGCCTTTCTATTGACCATTGTCCCCCTGGTCATGCTTCTGACCTGGATTATGTTTTGCAGACTCTGGACACAGCCCATATGCATTCATTAATTTGTACAATTTGTATACCCAAAATGGACTTTGTGACAACTGCAGATGTAAAAAGGGCTTTATAAATAAATGTGATTGATTGATTGATTTGATTTCGTGGCAGTGTGTTGAAACACTGACCATGCCTCAAGACACACCATCCCTAAAGTAGAGTATGGTGATGGCAGCATCACACTGTGGGAATGTTTCTAATCAGCAGTCCAAAAGTGTCATCCAACCAACCTGAACAACTTGAGGCAAATCTGACAAGAATACTCAGACACTGTATGCAAATTTGGCTATATAATTCCTACATTTTTCTTATCAATATTTGCAACAACATCCAAAGCAATGCCATTTTACTACAATCGTATAAATCAACAGTATAATCACTAACGGCTAAAACAGTCACTGGTAAATTCCACCACCATTGTAGTTTTTGATTATTTGTTGCAGTATAAGTTAAATTTCAGTATTTTAAAATGAAATATCAAATAGAACAAAAATGTGCACCACTTGTAAATGAGTAATATAAAATAGTTGGTCAGTGGTCTGAATACTTGTGCAAGGCATTATATACTGTATATAAAGAATGAAATACACCAAGCTAATAAATCACTGTAAAACCAAAGCAAAGCAAAGTATTTTACGCATACAGTACCAGTCAAAAGTTTGGACACCTACTCATTCAAGGGACTTTTTTCATTTTAAAGCGTTCAACAGCACAAAATAAATTTATATTTTAGATACTTCAAAGTAGCCACCCTTTTGCCTTAATTTGCACATTCTCTCAACAACCTTCATGAGGTAGTCACCTGGTATGCTTTTCCTACAGTCTGAGCACTCGTTTACTGATTTTACTTCATACTGACCCAGCCTGGAGGTGTGTTTTAGGTCACTGTCCTGTTGAAAATATTATTGATTGACACACTAAGAGCAAACCAGATGGGATGGCGTATTGCTGCAGAATGCTGTGGTAGCCATGCTGGTTGAGTGTGCCTTGAATTCTTAATAAATCACAGACAGTGTCCCCAGCAAAGCACCCCCACACCTTCACATCTCCTCCTCCATGCATCAGGGTGGGACTAACAACATGCAGAGATAATCCATTCACCCATTCTTTGTTTCACAAATCATCAATTACATCATTGATTCTTCATTTGAATCAGAAATCTCAAACTTGGATTATCAGAAAAAAGTACAGATTTTCACCAGTTTAATTTCATGGGTTTCCCTAACCCATTGGTGTCCTTGAGCAGTGTTTACTGCATTTTGACCATAAATGCCTAAATTATGCAGTGTCCTCTGAATAGCTGTTGCAATTTGTCTCGATTGATTTATTTGGACTCCAGTCTGATTGAGTCATGGGGCTGGTAACTATAATTAATTTATCCTCTGTAGAAGAGGTCACTCTGGGTCTTCAAGAAAGCCTGTTTCCTCATAGATGTTTTTTGTGGCAGTACATGAAGAACATTTAAAGTTCTTGTAATTTTCTGGATTGACTGACCCGATTGGATATTTTTTCTTTGCTTATTTGAGCTGTTTTAGACATAATATGGACACCTACAGTTCAGATATGATAATGGTCTTCTGCATACGAAACGCACCTTGTCACAACACAATAGTTTGTCTTCAACTGAAGGAAATAAACTCCTCAAATTAACTTAACAAGCTGACTACCTCATGAATCTGGTTGAGAGACAACAGTTTGCAAAGCTGTCATCAAGGCAAAGGATAGCTACTTCGAAAAATCTACAATATGAAATATATTTTGATCGCTACATGATGGCATGTGTGATTTCATAGTTTTGATTTATTTAAAATAGTAAATCTCAAGAAATACCCTAGAATCAAAAAGGTCAATAAGTAGGTGTGTTGAAATCCTTAACTGGAAATGTACATTGTATTGTATAGAGTGTCATATAGCATTTTAACTTAACTATAGGCATTCTTAAATATGTTACTGTTCATACCAAAACCTCTCTAATGGAAAGTTTATGAGTAACAACATGGTCAAGAACATGAATGACAGCACTTTGTATTTTCCTTCGAACTACTCCACCACTATACATCTGGACCCCTCTTCCTCTATAGGCTCATGTACTCACCCTCTGCCTCTTACTTGGGCCATTGACACATGTATACACTCAGAGGTAACCTCTTTTATGTAGGAATAAGAACTGATTGCCTGATTGTCTGTTTTGTACGCATGCATATAGGTTTACATTGAAGGGAGTAGTATTAGCTATGACGCAGTTATACTTCTCTTTGGCATGATTTACTGAACTGAGTTTTGCACCTTTTGTAGAGAGTTGGGTTTGGGTTTAGCATTTGCTTTGTGTAGCAAAGCAATGTGGAATAATTATATTGCGAATCAAAGACTGCTGTTGTGCTCAATTTGTTCTGATGGAGATCAACTGGATTGAGAAAAACTGTAAAAAACAACAACTAATAAATTAACATTGTCTAATGTTCGGAAAATGTATCAGTGGTCAGAGAAATCTCCTAGTCCTAATCGTTCTGACTGTGAGTTTTGTAATAATGACTTGGCTAAGTTGGCTCTCTCAAGTTAAGTTTGTTAAATGGTCAGTATTTTCTACTCCCTGGTGCTCTCTGTAGACACTATGCCCCCCACGCCTTAACCTGACCTTTTACCGTAGAGAGCACCTTACCCTTCCTGGGTGCAGGACATAACCAGGGGGTGAGGCCTAAACAAAGACAAGGGACTTGGATAACTTCCCAGGAAATATCATATCTCCCTCATGCACCACTGGTCACCAAGAACACTTTGTCCACAGCAACTGTGGGCACCCGGTGGCACACGTTTTCTAAGTAAGCCATGGTCTCTCTTGAGTCATGTGATGAGGACAAAGCCAAAGGGAAAGTGAGAGATAAGTGAGATCACTGCAGTAGTAATGGAACCCAAGTACCAGGCAATTGTTATCAGACAGAAGAGGCAATGCTGCTACCTGATACGTAACTCCATTGTCTGGCTGTGATAGTGTATGTGGACTGTACTGAGGTGAGGCAGGCAGGACCCACAGTCCAACATGGCTGTTTTCCCCTTTAACTACAGGAATGAATAGTTTCATCAACATGAAGTATTGTAACACGACCCTATAATCTGCAGAATCCTTTCTCTGCACTTGAACATTCCACACACCTATGACCTCCATATAATTAGTCTGTGTGTGGGGTGTGTACGTGTGTGTGTGTGCATGAGGGTGTTTGTGTTTTGAGTGTGTCTGTTTTCAGGGCAAAAGCTAAATTGTTTGTTAGAGTGTTAACTCTTCTCGGTATGTCAACAGTATAATCACTAACGGCTAAAACAGTCAGTGGTAAATTCCACCACCATTGTAGTGTCTGATTATGTGTTGCGGTGTAATTGTCAAACATTTTAGGAACTATGTTGGAGAGCAGTGAACTACATTAGATATGTTACCTTTATTTTAATAGGGAAAAACAGTCTGAGACCTATGTCTCTTTTGCAGCTGGGCCATGCATGAACATATTAACATATACAGCTTAAATATTACAATACACATACAGTATCAGTCAAAAGTTTGGACCTTACTCAATGAAGGGTTTTACTTTGTTTTAATACTTTCCACATTGCAGACTAATAATGAAGAAACTATTAACACATATATACTATTGACATATAACTATTAAATAGCACATTGTAGAATTGTATGAATGTATGCTTGTTATGTTTAGATTACAACAGAACAGCCGTATACAGGAAATCACGTTCAGTCAAAGCGTGACCGTAATCAACCAATGGGTTTACAGTACTGCAGGAGTCGGCAAGTAAGTTTGGCATCAGGCCAATTTATTTTCAGCCATTAAATGGTCATCATCATCATTTTCTTCCGTTTATCCGGGGCCGGGTCGCGGGGGCAGCAGTCTAAGCAGAGATGCCCAGACTTCCCTCTCCCTAGACACTTCCTCCAGCTCTTCCGGGGGGACACCTAGGCGTTCCAAGGCCAGCCGGGAGACATAGTCCCTAAATGGTCAATAAAAATAAAAAAATATGAAAAATACAACTAGAATTGCCAGTTACAGGCTGTTACAGTGTCTTTTGTAACTGCTTAGTCAGCTGTGGTTATTTTGTGGTTAAATCCTGTAGGACAGTCAGAAATAAAAAGCCACAGTTGTGTGACGGTGTCTGGGTTTTGTGCTGGATTAATTAATACAGTACTGCTGACACGTAGGCCTAACCCGGCAAGTGTGTTCATTCCCCAACTTGCAACACAGACCGCCTTTCTATGACACACATATGTGGGAAATGCATAATGGATAAAAAAAAAAATCAAGAAATAAAAGAGGACTTGAATAAGCCCATTAACGGCCTGTCAGAGTCATGCTTTTACCCACCTATGTTTTATTTCCTCTTTCCATTTTGTGAATAATAAAAGTTTTATTTTAATTAGCTTTTTTGTTACACATCGGGGACGACCGGCTAAAACAGTGAAGACTAATTATTGTAATAATTATTTGACGTTCCCTACTTTTACTCTCAGAATTATTCCTTTGCATCCTCACGTACTAGATCCATGATGAAGAACATTCTGCTTTTATAGCTGATTTTCTTGTCAATCTTTTTGATGAAAAGGGAGCGGAATTTGCTTTGTTGCTGTTCATGTGTTGGGCGCTGAGGCCCAGAGTTATAAGCAAATGTTTCAATGGTTTACTGTTACTGTTAGCTTTTTCATACCACACATTTTCTGACCGCTATGTCAGAGGTGTGTCAAGAAAGCTACAATTGAATGCACTTCAGAACTTTTCAAAGTAAAAAACTCTCAATTCAACTCCAAATAAAGCATTGTTGCAAGTCTTGCACTTTTATTTTCTTGGCAAAATCACTAAAGGAAGTGTTTATGTGAGTAAATGTTGCTGTCATAACTGAGATCTATTTCAGCACCAGCCGCTGTCAAAAAAATCATGCCACGGCCCAGATATTATTACTGGCAGCACAGTTTTGTTGGCGGGCCGTCTTTTGCAGAACCCTGCAGTACTGTGTTGTGTATTCTGGATTGCGATGTCTATAAAGTTAAGAATGACTGGAAGTTTCTTTGAGATCAAGTTTTAAGATCGAGTTTGTAAGATGGAGTCTGTAACATCATGAACAATAGACTATCAAATGCTGCAATAAATAATTTAATTACTCTCACCCTTGACAACCGAGTAAGCGATCATTATTTCAACACTATACAAACGGCTGAATTTATTTCAAAGTCATGCAGTAACCACCCTTTGCATTGATGATAGCTTTACACACTCTTGGCAACCTTGAAGAATCCAAAATGTAAACCACTTTTTTGGTTAATACATAATTCCATTTGTGTTAAATACAACCCTTTTTCCAAAAAACTAATTTTCTGCAGAAAATGTTAAGAAAAACAGAAAGCACTGTGCAATTCATTTAAACCTAATATTCAACAGAAAATAGTACAAAGACAACATATCAGATTTTGAAACTGCGACATTTTATTGTTTCTTGAGAAATGCAGGTGCTGGTCATAAAATTTGAATATCATCAAAAGGTTGATTTACTTCAGTAATTCCATTAAAAAACTGAAACTTGTATAATGTATACATTCATTCCACACAGACTGATATATTTCAAGTGTTTATTTCTTTTAATTGTGATGATTATAACTGACAACTAATGAAAATCCCAAATTCAGTATCTCAGAATATTAGAATATTACTTAAGACCAACATAAAAAAAAAGAAATGTTGGCCAACTGAAAAGTATGAACATGAAAAGTATGAGCATGTACAGCACTCAATACTTAGTTGGGGCTCCTTTTGCCTGAATTACTACAGCAATACGGCGTGGCATGGAGTCAATCAGTCTGTGGCTCAGGTGTTATGAGAGCCCAGGTTGCTCTAATAGTGGCCTTCAGCTCTTCTGCATTGTTGGGTATGGCATATCGCATCTTCCTCTTCACAATACCCCATAGATTTTCTATAGGGTTAAGGTCAGGCGAGTTTGCTGGCCAATTAAGAACAGGGATAGCATGGTCCTTAAACCAGGTACTGGTAGCTTTGGCACTGTGTGCAGGTGCCAAGTCCTGTTGGAAAATGAAATCTGCATCTCCATAAAGTTGGTCAGCAGCAGGAAGCATGAAGTGCTCTAAAAGTTCCTGGCTGCGTTGACCTTGGACCTCAGAAAACTCAGTGGACCAACACCAGCAGATGACATTGTACCTTTTTGTCTTTAGCCCAGGTGAGAAGCTTCTGACGCTGTGTCTTGTTCAAGAGTGGCTTGACACAAGGAATGCGACAGCTGAAACCCATGTCTTGCTTACGTCTGTGCGTGGTGGTTCTTGAAGCACTGAATCCAGCTGCAGTCCACTCTTTGTGAATCTCCCCCATATTTTTGAATGGGTTTTGTTTCACAATCCTCTCCAGGGTGCGGTTATCCCTACTGTTTGTACACTTTTTTCTACCACATCTTTTCCTTCCCTTCGTCTCCCTATTAATGTGCTTGGACACAGAGCTCTGTGAACAGCCAGCCTCTTTAGCTATGACCTTTTGTGCCTTGCCCCCCTTGTGCAAGGTGTCAATGGTCGTCTTTTGGACAGCTGTCAAGTCAGCAGTCTTCCCCATGATTGTGTAGCCTACAGAACTAGACTGAGAGACCATTTAAAGGTCTGTGCAGGTGTTTTGGGTTAATTATCTGATTAGAGTGTGGCACCAGGTGTCTTCAATATTGAACCTTTTCACAATATTCTAATTTTCTGAGATACTGAATTTGGGTTTTTCATTAGTTGTCAGTTATAATAATCAAAATTAAAAGAAATAAACACTTGAAATATATCAGTCTGTGTGGAATGAATGTATACATTATACAAGTTTCACTTTTTGAATGATTTTCTAATTTTATCACCAGCACCTGTAAATGCCCAGTTTGAATGTCAGCAACTTGTTTCAAATAAGTTGAAACAGAGGCAACAAAAGACTGGAAAAGTTGTGTAATGCTAAAAAACTAAACCTGGTGGAATATCACACAACTCATTAGGTCAAATTGCAACTGGGTATTAAAAGGTAATTCCAGAGAGGATGGGTCTGTCAGAAGTGAGGATGGGGAGGGGTATACCAGTATGTGAAACATTTTTGTGCTATTTGGCCACAGTCTAAGAATAACGTTTCTCAACTTAAAATTGCAAAGAGTGTGGTGATCTTATCATCTATTCTACGGTACATAATATCATTATCAGGTTTCAGAAAAAACAGAGAAATCTCTGTATGCAAGGAAAGACGCAGAAAACCAGTTTTGAATGCCAGTGATCTTCGGGCACTCAGACGGCACTACATTAAAAACAGACATTATTCTGTAATGGAAATCATTACATGGGCTCAAGAACACTTCTGAAAACCATTGTCTGTGAACACAGTACGTCGCTGCATCCGCAAATGCAAGTTAAAACTATACCATGCGAAGAAGAAACCATATATTAACTAGATCCAGAACTGCTGCCACCTTCTCTGGGTCTGAGCTCATTTAAGATGGATTGAGGTGAAGTGCAAAACTGTCCTGATTTCTGACAGCTCAAAATCTGAAATTATTTTTGGGAATCATGGATGCTGCATTCTCCGGACTAAAAAGGAGAGGGACCATCTGGCTTCTTATCAGTGCACAGTTAAAAGCAAGCATCTGTGATGGTAGGGTGGTGCATTAGTGCACATGGCAAGTGTGACTTGCACATCTGTGGAGGCACCATTAACGCTGAACAATACATACCAGTTTTGGAGCAACATATGCTGCCATCCAGACAACATCTTTTTCAGGGAAGGACTTGCTTATTTCAGCAAGACAATTCCAAGCCACTATCTGCACGTATTACAACCGCATGGCTCCATAGTAAAAGAGTGTGGGTGCTAAACTGGCATCCCTGCAGTCCAGACCTGTCACCCATTGACAACATTTGGCACATTATGAAAATATGACAAATAGGACCCTGAACTCAACAGCTGAAATCCTATATGAAGCAAGAATGGGAATACATTTCACTATCAAAACTACAGCAATTGGTCTGCTCAGTTCCCAAATGATTACAGTATTGTTAAAAGAAGAGGTGATGCAACACAGTGTCCCTGTCCTAATTTTTTCAAATGTGTTTTTGGCATCAAATTCAAAATGGGCATGTATTTTTCCAAAAACAATAAGATTTCTCAGTTTCAACATTTGATGTACTTTTTTCTGATAAATATAGAGTTTAATGATTTGCACATCATTGCATTCTGTTTTTATTTGCATTTTATGCAGCATCCCAACTTTCTTGGAAATAGGGTTCTAGATTTAAAAAATAAAGAAACATTCTTCAATTAGTGTCCAATCTTTTGACTGGTATGTACAATGAACCAAACAATTACAAAATGACTTTCCAATAAATATTTAAAACGTGTAAGGGGCGCCAAATTGTCCCATTTAAGTTGGGTTTGCAGAGATAATGTGTGAAAAAACCATTAATGGCTTTGAGTAGATTGCAGAGGTCTACAGTATAATCCAGTGATCACAGATTTGAGATCTGGTTTTATGTCAAAATAAGGCAATACTTTTGGGGGGGGGGCTGACCCACTTAATTTTCACTTTGGGTCCCTAAGTGATGCAAGGGTATTATTTGGCAGTACCATGGCAACATTTTTATTTTACTTTATTTAGACTGGCAGGTTTTTACAAACAAATAACTTTTCTCAAGGCCTTTGCACAATATAAATTATTGGATAACACACTGTTATATATGATAATGTAAAATTTCGCCCTGGAGCTGCTCCCTCTTTTGGACCGAGAGAGCTCCAGCGTTCAACATCACCAGGCTTCTAGCTGCCACCATTCTCCTACCCCCCATTCTTAATTTTCCTTTTACACACAAACGCACTCTGGACAGTCTCATCATTTACTTATTATCATGTGTATACGTTTTTCTCAACCTCCCCAGTCTTTGTGAATTATTGTGTTCATATGCTGTGTTGAGAGCTGCTGTTCATTCTTTACCGGCTACGTGCCACTTTGTTTTTCCAGTAACTAAAGTTCTACAAATTAAAGACCATTGCCTCTGACTCCTGCAACTTGATCCTTTACTTCACTGACACGCTACAGATAAAGTGTAATACATAATATAAATACAATACACAATGTTGATTCACAAAGCTTAAAAACCATATATCACAATTAGATGCATTTTTAAAGCATTCAAAGGCACGAGGAAGAGTGTTAGTGATTTCAAATCTCTTCCATTTGAAGGATGGAGGCCATTGTATTATTGTGGACCTTCAGTGCTGCAAAAATGTTTGGTACCCTTCACCAGATCTGTGCCTCGAGAGAATTCTGTCTTGAAGCAATTAAGACAGTTCCTTCAAGTTCATGGCTTGGTTCATGCTCTGACATCCACTGAGGGCCGTATATAGACAGGTGTTTGCCTTTACAAATCATGTACAATCAGTTACATTTAAGACAAGTGGACTCCAATGAAGTCATCTCAAGGATGATCAATTGAAACAGGATTCACCTGAGCTCAATTCTGAGTATCACAGAATAGGGTCTAAAACATACAGTGCCGTAAAAAATTAAGAGTCCACTGTATCTTTTTCCTTCCTTACTAAAAAAAAAATATATTTTTCTCTTAAGTTTAACCCTTCTGTTCCTTTTCAGCTTCCTTTTCAACTTTCAACATTTTCTACCTTTTATATGTAATATATTTTTTGCAAAACAACATTGTTGTTTTATTAAGTGAGTGGACAGTCACACTCCTTATTTTTTTGTTTGCAACTTTTATTGCATTTTTATTGACAGTAGGAATCAAAGGAAGACAGGTGAAGACAGAGCGAAGAGTGAAGACGCATATTGGACCGTGGTCCGGAGCAGGGAGACAAATAGTGGCTGTCAAAAGTATTCATCTCCTCTGACTTGTTAACATGGTTTATGGTGTGCTCAGTGTAACTTTACAACACCGTTTTTATACACAATGGGAGGTCCTCAGGACAATGTAAAGTTTTATTAAAAAAGGACAATATAACATATACAATCAACAGGATGCAAACACTTGTGATAAGATTGTTAGCACAGTGGTGGAAAAGAAACACACTTGTGGTAATATACTTGTTAGGAAACAGCACATTGGTGATAATAATGCATATCACCAGTGAGCTACAGCACACTGGTGATAAAACAGTTCTGAAATCCTAGAACTCATCTCAGTTCTCTATGCACAATAGAGCTGCTACTCTGGGGAGTAGCAGACCAGTGGCAGTGTTAATGGTGAAAACAAACTAACCAACATTTAACATAGACAAACAAACAAACAAAATGAATCCACCCGCTAAGGAAAACCCAAAACATTTGCCTGAAATCTGCACACTTGCCTGGGTGGACAACAGAGTCTTCCACATGCCTTTTTCCTCCTAACTTTATTATGCACTACCCGATTGGTGGTTTGGAAAAACATTATTCCAGATTAGCTTTGAATTTTCCTTATGTCTTCATGATGTACATTTTATTATGAATTGTACTTTCCAACTGTGGGACCTCCTAGAGGCAGGTGTTTTTAACCTGAAATCATGTGAAAAACTGTAATTCAGGTAAATACATGACTTCTAAAGACAATTAGTTACAGCACAGCTCATCAGTTGTGCTAAAGTAAAGGGGGTAAATACTTATGCAATTAATTATTTTCTAATTTATTTTTGTAACTAATTTAAAACAATTTGCAGAATTTCTTTTTCACTTTTCTTTTTTTGTTTAGTAGCAGGAATTACCAATTAAATACGTTTTTATTTTATGTTGTGAAACAATATACACTCACCTAAAGGATTATTAGAATCACCTGTTTGATTTCTCATTAATGCAATTATCTAATCAACCAATCACATGGCAGTTGCTTCAATGCATTTAGGAGTGTGGTCCTGGTTAAGACAATCTCCTGAACTCCAAACTGAATGTCAGAATGGGAAAGAAAGGTGATTTAAGCAATTTTGAGCGTGGCATGGTTGTTGGTGCCAGACGGGCCGGTCTGAGTATTTCACAATCTGCTCAGTTACTGGGATTTTCACGCACAACCATTTCTAGGGTTTACAAAGAATGGTGCTAGATGCTAGAGGTCAGAGGAGAATGGGCCGACTGATTCAAGCTGATAGAAGAGCAACTTTGACTTAAATAACCACTCGTTACAACCGAGGTATGCAGCAAAGCATTTGTGAAGCCACAACACGCACAAACTTGAGGCGGATGGGCTACAACAGCAGAAGACCCCACCGGGTACCACTCATCTCCACTACACATAGGAAAAAGAGGCTACAAATTGCACAAGCTCACCAAAATTGGACAGTTGAAGACTGGAAGAATGTTGCCTGGTCTGATGAGTCTGGATTTCTGTTGAGACATTCAGATGGTAGAGTCAGAATTTGGCGTAAACAGAATGAGAACATGGATCCATGCCTTGTTACCACTGTGCAGGCTGGTGGTGGTGGTGTAACGGTGTGGGGGATGTTTTCTTGGCACACTTTAGGCCCCTTAGAGCCAATTGGCTATCGTTTAAATGCCACGGCCTACCTGAGCATTGTTTCTGACCATGTCCATCCCTTTATGACCACCATGTACCCATCCTCTGATGGCTACTTCCAGCAGGATAATGCACCATGTCACAAAGCTTGAATCATTTCAAATTAGTTTTCTTGAACATGACAATGAGTTCACTGTACTGAAATGGCCCCCACAGTCACCAGATCTCAACCCAATAGAGCAACTTTGGGATGTGGTGGAACGGGAGCTTTGTGCTCTGGATGTGCATCCCACAAATCTCCATCAACTGCAAGATGCTATCCTATCAATATGTGCCAACATTTCTAAAGAATGCTTTCAGCACCTTGTTGAATCAATGCCACGTAGAATTAAGGCAGTTCTGAAGGCGAAACACAGTATTAGTATGGTGTTCCTAATAATCCTTTAGGTGAGTGTATGTGCATTATACAGACCCAGAAGCATTAACGCTAAACCATGACTCCGCACTGCAAGAGTCCATTGTTAATAAATAAGAGATTTAGAGAGTATATTTTTTTACATTCAGGCTATTTCTTTAAAAAATTAAGAAACTGTCCAACCTTTGACTGCTGTCATTGCTGACAGTGAATGTCAATTGTTGTACAGCCTAAATAAAAAAAACAGAGAATGTCCGTACCTCACCATAACCCTGAACCTTGAATGTTTTTTCGAATAAAAGCAGCTTTATCTGCTACAATCTTAACTAGAACCCCAACAATGGGTTCTTGAAACTAATTCCCCAGCAAGCAACACGCCAGTGGCCCACCGGCGGCCCACTAGCGTTTTGCCGCTGCAGCTACCGTGCGTTTCAGTTTTTTTATAGTGTGCATCACAGTCGGGCCGCTTTCATGACAATGCCTTCTAACAACACCCTGATTAGTGGCTAACTAGCGGCCAGACGGCGGCTAGCTGCTTTTGTGCAATAAACCCTCACACCCCAATATTAGTTTTATTTATAATAATCCTTTATTATAATTTTGGTCATATCACAAAAGACAATGAATTGAATAAAATGTAAACAATTTATTTCAAATAGTGCAAGATGCATACAAAAAAAACATGCATTATATAGCAAGCATACAAAATAAACATGTGCAAATGAATTTGAATAAAAATTTTACAAAATCAAATAGTGCTAGAAAACGTGTCCAGTAACAGATAGTAAAATTACAGTGTTTGAATGTGAAAGTATAAAATAAACATAATACAATTCAAAATAAACAAGGGCTACAATGGCAGTAATATACATAAGTATGACCTAGCAGCAATCAATAGTTATTGAATATCAGATACATCAGTGCAATAAGCTTATGAATGGTGGCATAACACTACAACTACAGTCAGAATTAAGAACATTCACACAGAGCTATAAATATATTGAGGATAATGCAATCATATATAACACTGTACATAGCAGCAGTAAAAATAAATAAGAAATAGGCTACAGTACTGCAGCTTAGCAGCAATATTGGTTGTGCTGGAGATGTCATTCATATTCACGGCAGGTCCCTTGTACCGCCGCGACATCTCCCACCTGCACGGTCAGCTGCCCCTTTCTGGTACCTGGGGACCTGGTTCTGGACAGCCTCATCAGTGGCATCCCGGTTGAAAAGATTCTTCCTTATGGCTCCTGTAATACAGTAATCAGATATTGTACTTAAATGGTCTGACATGATTGAGAATTGCATGACATTCAAGACAAATGAAATGTTTCATGAAGACAACATGCTAGCGCAACTATAGTCTTGTTTTTACCTGATTGTAGAGGCAGCTGTGCCCCCGGCTTGACATTATTTTCAGTCAGACGTTTATTTGAAGCTGAAAAGCACAATGAAATGTCAATAGCTTAATAGTGAAATAAACAAAACTGCCATATACATGTAATTTCAGAAAGGCTGTACAGTATTGCATCTTTTTCACTTTGCAAAGCTTCCATTTTATAGTGATTGTGCAACAAGAACATTTGTGGGTAGACCCAGCTGTCATTGATTTATAGAACCAATGGCAGGTTTTGAAAACATCCCGGAAGCCTGGGTACTGCTTATAATCGTCATTTGAAATATACATTTTTGGAAGTGATCTTACATAGTGATATTGAGCCATACATACTTGAACCAGAGCTTTCTCCTGAAATGAAACACATGTTAATACAAATCAAAAAATATATATACTAATTGTAGACCAAAATGGCGAACCATTCCATTTATTTGTGCCTTGCTTCTTGTTAAACCAACTACAGTAACATATTGCTTCTTTTGGTTATGTTAAGCGGCTAAGATCTGTAGCTAAAAATGTCAATTGATTAGAGCCTTACTTATTGAAAATGGTGTCAGAATTAACTAATGGGATAAAAAAATTAAGGGAGCTCCTCCAGGAGGTGCAGCCCATTCACATTTCATAGGTAGTCCAGCTCCTCTAGTCCAGCTCCTCGGCGTCCTCTAGTGAGACCTGTGCTCACAGCCCAGGCATGTACAGCTCGTTTTCGCTCTCTTGCAGTCTGTAGCTTTGTTGTCCCCAATGTCTGTTGCTTGACATTGTTCATATGAACCGCCGTCCTTGAAATTTTCAGGATGGAAGCAACCTGATGCTCACTGTATCCCTCAGCCAGTAAAGCCAGAATTGAACCCTTCTTTTCCACACTCAAAGCTTTTCTTTTCAACTCTTTTGTCATGCTGATTAGTTATTTTTTCAATCAAATTACCTTTGAGGTACTACTTGCACTGATTTTGCCATCCAGCTGGTCCTATTGCAAGAGGATAGTGATGACCACAGCAGTGTTTTCTATACTTTTCCTCGTTAAATTAGATTTGGCTCAGGTAATCACCTAATCAGTACCTCATTAAGTTAAATGAGGTGTGCCTGTGTTGAAATTTAACAGATACTGGAATGGAATGGGTGCCATACATGTACAGATGCTGATTTAAGAAAAATAAAGAGTGCTCTCTTAAATTTTTCCAGAGCTGTATATATATATATATATATATATATATATATATATATATATATATATATATATATATATATATATATATATATATATACATAGTTACACACACACATATATATATATATATATATATATTTACACATATATTACATCTAGAAATGTACTGTATATATAATATAAATATATACATTACCAAAAAAAAAAATCTACCCACTCTACCCTGCTACACGATTCCATATGTGTTATTTCATAGCTGTAAAAGCTGGGCAAGAGGTCTCTCTACTGTTACCCCCTGGAGGGCTGGCCTGGTAAAGTAGAGGTATTTTTGGGAGGAAGACGAAGTGTCTTTCCACCATACCCTCACCCACCACAATGAGTGGGAGAACAGTAGACTGCCCTACCCTGATCGCTTCGAGGGAAACCCAGCAAGGTTTTCACCCATGCAACAGTGTGAACGGCCACAACACCACTTCCACTGCAGTGGTCACCCCAGCAAAAGTCGCCAGTGTGGTTACCACCACCTCAGCAGCCCCCTCACAACCCCACTAGCAGCTCTTTTTTGGAGGGGGGCTATGGTGTTGCAGCCACCGAAATGGCCTGAAATGCTGCATCCGCTATCAACGCTGCTGCCAATGCCTTATGAGAGCCCCTGCTGACAGACCCCATCAGGACCAACCATGGCACCACCGGGCCTGCTTCCCATCTGGAGACGACGCCCCTTCTTGCTGCCTGTCTGCAGGCGACACCCCCGCCTTGTTGTCCGACACCCCCATTCTTGTCTTGCAGCATGAGTTGCGTCTGGGGGGGGGGTTTGTAACATCTGTTGAGTGAGTGCTGAGTGTGTGATGGTTCCAGTTATTATAATTCCATATTCAGTTTATCATCCATTGAGTTAATTTAACCTATGTCTTTAGTCTTTTTACCTGTGTCTCGTTTTCCCCTCATCACTTTCCTCTTTAATCTCCTTAGTTCCCAGTCTCAGTGTTTCTTTTTACGTCTGGATTTCCTGTATTTAAGTTTTGAGTCATCTAAAGCCTTGTCATGATGAAATAAGTATTTTAATTGAAAGCCTTCATTACTGTTACTCTGCATTTGTGTCTTGTTAACTTTACTAGTGATTTCTTCCCATGTTTTTAAATTTAACAAGATGAAAAGCTAAGAGCTGGACGCTAGCCGTGGGCGGTGAACAAAACACCTCAGAGTGATCAAGCACCAAGTGGTCGCAAGATCTACAATTGCTGCAGTTTGAAATGGCCTTTAGTTTAGTTTAATCTTCCTTACATGAGAAGAGGGTAGCTTTAATTCAGTTTAAATTATTTCTGTGCATAGTCACTGGTTGTCTTGGTAAACAGAGAAAGGTAGTGTTTCCCCAGGGTGGAAAAAAGGAAAAACATTTAAACATGTTTTGCTAAAGAGTAGTTTAAGTGGTAGTAATTTTTTAGAGTTGTCTTTACAAGTCTGGAAGCATATCTGTCATCTTTTATTCCTTGGGCTGGCATTATATTGATGTCAGCATGGTGGAAGAAGAATCACAGGGGGCAACACAAGTTCTGCGGGAACCAATATGTCTCTCCTACTCCAAACAAAAGGACCCAGTTCAGGGTTTCTCCCTTGTTTGTCAGTGTCAAGCCATGGTAGCGAAATGTGGTCCCACTATATCCTCAGCGCGCCTGGGGCAGCTGGGTTGGTCCGTCTGGGTCAGGACTGCTCTGGGCCAGTGTAGGGCGGGACTCTCTGTATGGCTCTCAGGGGCCCTCTGGTAGCTGAGGGCTTAATTGGCACAGTGCTCTCAGCAGGTGACTATTGTTGAGGTAAAAGAAGCTTAGCAGCACGGGCAGCAAACTACAAATGCTGTATCTTAATTTGACAATAATCCTGCAGGTAAAATACATGTAAATTATTATGTGTATTATAATTAGGCGTTTTTATTTGGTTGTTAGGGTAAATCAAGGCTGAAATGTTAAAGAGGCATTTCCCGAACTTTAGAAACCTTTTTAAATCTTGAATGCAATCCAAGGAAAATGTCTGTAACTACAGGATGATCAAAGTAAGAGTGAATGATAATAACCAGATACAGACACTCATTGTGGAAGGAGGGTCATAATCATATGTGGTATAAAATGGAGGAGTGGGGGTTAACATCAAATTGAGTTAAGTAGGTGCCAGGTGGAAGTTAAGAGGCCCCCCATGAAGAAGTCAAGCGTGCCAGGCTGTGACTTTAGACACTCTCCACAGGTGTTCTGGAGAGCACGTGTGGAGCATTGTTGGGGTATTAGGAAAACTTGTTTATATTGGGGTAAATTAGCAAATAGTGTGAGGACACACACAACATGTTTGGGGAAGGTGTTGTGACATAACAGTAAATGGTTGACTTCGATAGTTCTTGAAAATGTAGGTACTTGATAAGATTCAACTTTACTGTCAATGAACAGTACGAGTAAAGTACAGTGAAATGCAGTTAGCATCTAACCAGAAGTAAAAATAAAAGAGGGCAAGAAATGTACAAGTATTAAGTATATGTATGTTGCAAAGCTACCTTAGAGCTGTTATAAGTTAACTCAAGTTCTACTTTGCATAAACATGGCTTACATGGTGGTCGTTACTGTGCTCAGACCCTCAGCAATAGTCACATTCTGATTTCAGTAATAGACTCTTAAAAGGGCATTTTACCATAGCACAACAACATAATCTACTAATGTTAGCAATGATACATTTATGTCATTAAAACACAATGTCTCCTCAAAAGAATCCATAATTAGCTAATTCGAATTTTGCGGTAGAATCTACTTTTTATCTATGTCTGTATTGGTCTGATAATAAAATAGCACATAATTTATAGTAAAAGTAAATAATATCCCTAACTAAATTTTGATTGAAGAGTACACACATTTTTAGAAGACACTAAATGCCCTTTTTATAATTATAGTTATTTTTGAAAAACCAACGTTGATCATGCCAATGAGTTGTTCTATGTCTGACTTTACTAATTACAAGCAAATGCAGAGAATTTCTCTTTTGCGCTTCATTTGCCTGGTGCCATCAACCAATGCATCAATAATAAGTAACTAAAACAACAGATTGCATGGGTAAACAGCAAGTTCAGTTTCATCCCACATATACCATGCCAAAAAACTGTTTTGCCAAAATATAATTAACACACATTTACCATTGGAAACAACTTTTTCCACTAGCTAATTTGGGGATTACATATAGGCAACTGTACTGTAAGCCCTGATGTTTTGAACATGTAGGTAATACCTTTGTAGTTATCCTGCTACACAGGGCAAAATACACCAAAATCAACACACGTTTATGAGTAGAAATAACTTTTCTCAATTACGATTTCATTTTGACTACAAATCCATGTTTTCTTAACGTTCCATTAAAACTGTCCCTTAGTTCTATTAGTGATGTCACCGTTTGTTCTACTACGTGTTCACACTAACTAGCTAGAATTACTTTCAACCAGGGCGACATGGTTATTATCCAGTGTTGCAGACTAGCAGTTTTATCAAAAGCCATATCTAAAAAGAGTAGCTTTGTAGTTTACATAATCATTTTTAGCTTCATATGTCAATTATTACTGTAGCTTCTAAATCATATTACCCATATAAGCAGTACATCAATTCCAACAGCCACTGTTTGTTTAGCAAGAAGCAAGGAACAAATCAATTGAATGAACTGTCTTGATGAAACTGCAGTTTTTATATACAGTCTTCAATCCGTATTTAAAACCAGTTTCACAAGGATATCATGAGTAGAAAGCTATGGTTCAATCATGTATCAATATCACCATGTAGAATCACTACAAACAATATATGCTTCATGATGGCACGCCAATGTATTTTGTTGTATAATGTAACATTATTTAGCAGTACCAAAAGTCTGTCTGCAGGGATGATGTTTAGAAAACCTGCTGAGCGGGTGTTTCTGAAAGACATCCAATGGCTCTATCAATCAAGGATAACCGCAACTAAATGCAAATCTATATAGCGTGACTGGTATTCACTTCCCAAAATGAAACAAAACATGATTACATTCATTTATTGGATCATACTTGTCCTTCAATTCATACTGTGACATACCAATGGGTGTTTTTTGTTGTGCAGAAACCATTATATGCTACTGGCCATGGGTGAAGGAAATCTCATTGCCCCAGAAATCTCTCAGACATAATACACACCACCCATTTAGGGGAAGTGCCCCTTTAAAGCGCAACATCACTAAGTACAGGTTATTAGACTGTATTGTTACTCTAAAATTTATTTAACCCAAAACGAACCCACTGTTTACCTTTAATGGATCAAAGAACCAGTAACAACTCTGTATTATTTAATCAGTCACCCTTTTTTTACTGTAACTCAGTCTGTGTTTTTGTGACCTAGATTGTAGATAAGTGAAATACCTGTGTTCCAAATGAGGGAGAGAGGGCATCAAATCTCAGGCCTGCCATGCCAGGATGTGATGGATACTCAATGCCGTAAAAACATCTATGATTATTTCATAAAATTAGGTAAATTTAATGCATTTATTAGATTGCTAGAATGTTTGAGCAAAAATGACTCCTCACTGGCAAAAAGAGTGATCAGGCCTAGCCTTTATCATGTTAAAGGTGTATATTACAGTGATCTACAGCACAGAAATAAAATCCTGAAATCTACTGTCTTGGAGCAGACATGTTAACTATGTAGGGCCAGGCTTCATTTAGACAGGGAACAGTCCAAAAGGCCACTTAACAACAGGTTTCAGGCAGCCAGAGTGGCCCATTTGTTGCACAACAAATACTGCCCCTTGTCATTAGAGCTCTCTGCAGGGGGAAGGGGAAGTGGGGGAGCAGCAGAGAAAGGGCAGGCTGAGTAGACATCTGTGTCAGGGCCACAGGGTTAGACTCCCAGGTAGCCCACCTGTACAGGCACATTACCGGGCCCATTAAAGGGGACCAATTAACTGGCCAACTGGCTAAGGGCTGTGTGAGTCTTGTATAGTGGACGGTAATAGACATCTAGTTACATCATTATACTACAATCATTTTATTTAGATGAACGAGATTTGTTGCCAGAGTCACGTTTGGAGATAAATTCACTATAATTATTTTCCTGACATTTTTTCAACAAATATTCCAATTTAAAGAAATATCTTAATTCAAGGGATTGAACAAAAATGTTTTATTAAAGGTTTAGGAATTTCAACCATTTTCATACACAGTTCCCTTATTTCCCCTGTGTAATTGGACAAATTAACACAATCATAACTAAAATGTTGTCAAGAATCCTTTGCAAGGCAGTATTCCAACGACCCCGAACACACCTCCAAGACGACCACTGGCTTGCTAAAGAAGCTGAGGGTAAAGGTGATGGACTGGCCAAGCATGTCTCCAAACCTAAACACTATTGAGCATCTGTGGGGCATCCTCAATGGGAAGGTGGAGGAGTGCAAGGTCTCTAACATCCACCAACTTCGTGATATCTTCATGGAGGAGTGGAAGAGGACTCCAATGGCAACCTGTGAAGCTCTGGTGAACTCCATGCCAAAGAGGGTTAAGGCAGTGCTGGAAAATAATGTTGGCCACACAAAATATTGACACTTTGGGCCCAATTAGGACATTTTCACTTAGGAGTGTACTCACTTTTGTTGCACATTAATGGCTGTGTGTTGTGTTATTTTGAGGGGACAGCAAATTTACACTGTTATACAAGCTGTACACACTACTTCACATTGTAGCAAAGTGTCTCTTTCTTCCTGAGCTTGGTACGAAAGCAGGTTCTCATGCAGTATTTCCGTATTCTGAGCCCTCCATTCTTCCTTCATTTTTAACAAGATGCCCTGCTCCTGCTAATAAGAAGCATTCTGACACGATGAAGCTGCCACCACTGAATGGAAGTTGTTCATTGAGGCATTGGCAGTTTTTGCTTTAGAGATTGTGTTTGTTGAGGCATTTGCAGTACTTAGGTCCCTGCCACACAAAGCACTTTATATTTTGGCCAAAACTATACACAAACTATTTACTACTGGGTTACTCTCAAGCTTTCAGATGGTATGTTTTGAGAAACGGCTTCTTGCCACCCTACTGATACAGGTCAGTTTAATGAAAAGCCTTTGATATCGTTGACCATTAGTCCACTCCCAGCCACGGTACTCTGTAAGTGTAACTTTGTAGCTCATTCAAAGTGACTGTTGGCCTCTATGTTTTCTCTTTTCTTGGCAGTGCTTGCATGGTGAGATGCAGCTTGTAAAAACACCTGGACATAATTATGTATACTTTTGCATATCTATGCAATTGGTTTTATTTTCAGTATAATGTCTGTCGCTAGAGTGCCTCTAAAGGCGTTGGGGAGTGATGATTTCACTGATTACACAGCACTGTACTCGGTGGCCTCTGTTACCCTCACCCCCCTAAACCTCACTACCACATCTGGGTCACGGCACTAGTGTAACAGGTCCTACTCAGACTTTAACCCGGGTCCTCAGGATGGTAGTCGGGCATTTAGCAAGGAGGCTAAATCAAGTCAACACATTGAACTCATTGTTGTGTTCCTCAAACCATTCCTGAACCATTCCTCAAACCATTCCTGAACATCAATGAGCCTGAACCATTTTTGCTTTGTGCATTATCCTGCTGAAAGAGGCCAATGTCATCAGGGAATACCGTTGCTATGAAAGGGTGCGCATTGTCGGCAACAATGATTAAGTAGGTGGTCGGTGTCAAAGTAACATCCACATAACATCCACTTGCCATAAGTGTTGCAGGACCCAAGGTTTCCAAGCAAAACATTGCCCAAAACATCACACTGCCTCCACCGGCTTGCCTCCTTCCCATAGTGTATCCTGGTGCCATGTGTTCTCCAGGTAAGCAATGCAAATGCACCCAGCCATTCACATGATGTAAAAGGAAACGTGATTCATCAGACCAGGCCACCTCCTTCCATTGCTCCGTGGTCCAGTTCTGATGCTCACGTGGCCATTGCAGGCGCTTTAGGGGTCAGCATGGGCACCCTGACTGGTCTGTGGCTACACAGCCACATACGCAACAAACTGCAATGCACTATGTGTTCTGATATTTTTATATCAGTACCAACATTAACTTTTTCAGCAATTTGAGCTACAGCAGCTCGTCTGTTGGATTGAACCACATGGGCCAGCCTTCGCTCTCCATGTGCATCAATGAGCCTTGGCCGCTGGTTCACTACTTTCCTTCCTTGGACAACTTTTGATAGGTACTGGCCACTGCATACCAGGAACACCCCACAAGGGCTTTAGTTTTGGAGATGCTCTGACCCAGTCATCTAGCCATCACAATTTGGCCGACGTCAAAGTCGCACAGATCCTTATGCTTCCCCATTGTTCCTGCTTCTAACACATCAACTTTGAGAACAGAATGTTCACATTCTGCCGACTATATCCCACCCACTGGCAAGGTCCTTGATAGCAAGATTATCAGTGAGATTCACTTCACGTGTCAGTGGTCATAATGTTATGGCTGATCAGTGTAAGTACACACTGTCCAGAAACTTGATACAGTTCAGAAACTATCCTCTTCACACATACAAACCTCTGGTGTATCTTGATCGAAAATATGGATCATGTTACCTCGGAAAGTGTTGTCTTGAGCTATTGATGTCTGCAAGTTTACAGAACAATACAATCTAGCATCTTGAGTCATCTTATATAAGTCTCAAAAATGTATCGTACTGTAAACAAGCCCTAAGTGAGTACTCTGCCTGACAAAAATAACCAAATGAGAAAAGGAATTATTTAGACTGTGGTAGGAGCAATCCCAACATCAGCTGTTGCATTGCTGAGCCCATGCCCCTCGGGTTCCCTGGCTGGACTAGCTGCACATTTATTTCTGTTGGGCACAAAATAGACAAAAAACATAATGCATCCAACAACTTTGTGGAGTTTGAAGACTAGGAGTGTCTGAAAAAATATTAAACTTTTGACTAGATCATTTATACTGTAGATTAGTTTTGTGGTGCCCACTCTTCCTGCCACAGAAAAGATTAGGCAAAACAAAAACAGGTTTTTGCTGTCTGCACAGTACCTCCTACTTCCTGCAATAGTGAAAACAATAACAACCCACACAGGAGCACACTCCTGAAACGGGTATGACCAGAGCTTGATCCAGTTCAGAAGTGTGTGTGTGTCATCGTTAATATTCCATTGTTAGTTTGACAGTTAAAAAATTAGCAAGACAGTAATGCATTGCAGCCCAAGATATGTTGTTGAATCTCACAGCATTAAAGTACCAAGCTTTTGCACACCCGCAGATCGACTGTACCCGCAGATCAGGTGTGTCAGAGAAGAGGCCAAATAAAGTTGAACAAAAAATCCCCATACACTGTCCACATCACTTGCAATATCAAAACGTCACTATCGGGCAGAAACTTAATGTCTCCATATTTTGTCATTTAGATTTTTTTTCATAAATCAACGCTTTTGGTCACCCTTCACTTCTGTCTGTGGGTTTCACAAATATTTAAACAATGAAAAGTATTAAAAGGAGCTTGTAACTAAACCTCGTAACTCCATTGGACCCTCAAACTGTTGGCAAAACCTCCTAACTCCACCCCGCCTCCATCTTGAATGAAGATGTTCCGCGCACAACAGAGCTGAAACTAAACAGTAACTTCATCTGAGATGCGATCTTACTCGTAGTTTATGATGGACTAATTGTTTTTATATCTATGGATTATTAATTTATAATTTTTTTATTTATATGGGTGAAGTTCTGAATGGGATTATGTGTCTTCGGTATAACTTTGATTGTATATGTCTTTTTAGGGATTTGTTTATTCACTGGGCTTCGTTTTGTTTCGTTTGTTATTTAGGGATTGGTTATTTTTCCATAGTTTCTGAGATTCTAGGTTTCGTATTCTATGCTTGTTTTGGTTTAATTTGTGTTATTTGATCCATCTGCCCCTCATTTAGCACAGCTATTTATTCAGTGGCCATTCTTAGTTTGCTTTGAGGTATTGTTTGTCTGTTTGCCAACATACTGAGCCTTCATTAGAGTTTTCCTACAAAAACTCCATAGTACCTAGATTTTCCAGAGTAAAATATTTTAGCCGGCTTCTTCTCGACTTTGCTTAGCCTTTGTTATTTTCTATCTTAAAAATGTTTCATGTTACGGACTGTGTTTCTAGATTTTTGACTACGTCTCTTGTCTAGCCCTTACTGGAACCTTGTATTTGTTTTGGACTAAAAACGCTCTGCATTTGGAACTGCAACCCTGTCTCTGACTCTTCATAACAATATGGCAATGCATGTAATCAAACAAGGGTACACTACAACGGGGTAATTTCAGAACGTAGGTTTACTGAAAACCTAGAGTTTCAAAGAGCCAGTATAGCATTTCTCTGAATCATTTACTATGGCAACATACTCTGTGAAGCTATCCTGCTCACTAGCAGGTTTTATCCAACTAACCCTGAGTTTGTCCAACTCTTTTGTCCAAATCTGAATGTGTCAGACAGGGCATATCCTTTCTCAAAGAGCCATTTGAAGCACAAATACTCAGCAGAAATCTCGGTTGGAAGAGAGTGATCACACCCCACTTGGATGTTTTATGATTCCCAAATTATTATCTGTTTGAGCATTACCGTTTTTCTACACAATTTTCCATCAAATATGCTCAGTAGCTCGGACCCAATAAAACTTATATGGAAATAACCAACTGATAGAGCTTGAGGGACAGTTGCTCTACCATATTCATCCTTTGGCTATTTTTTCAATTGTTTACATTATTACTAGTATATAAATCTTTTTTCAGGCAAAAATGCTCAATAGCTCGGATCCAATTAAACGTACATAGAAATAACCAACTGATATAGCTTCAGGGACAGTTGCTCTACCATCAACATCCTTGAGTTTGGTTATTTTTCAAATTTGGACATTATTACTAGCTTATAAATCATTTTTCCATCAAAGATGGTTAATAGCTTGGACCCAATAACACTTAGATGGAAATAATCAACTGATGTAGCTTCAGGACTCTGGCAGGGCTGCCCTTTGTCACCGGTTCTGTTCGTAATTTTTATGGACAGAATTTCTAGGCGCAGCCAGGGGCCGGAGGGTGTCAGGTTTGGGGACCACACGATTTCGTCTCTGCTCTTTGCGGATGATGTTGTCGTGTTGGCCCCTTCAAGCCAGGACCTTCAGCATGCACTTGGACGGTTTGCAGCCGAGTGTGAAGCGGTGGGGATGAAAATCAGTACCTCCAAATCCGAGGCCATGGTCATCAGTCGGAAAAGGGTGGCTTGCCCACTTCAGGTTGGTGGAGAGTGCCTGCCTCAAGTGGAGTAGTTTAAGTATCTAGGGGTCCTGTTCACGAGTGAGGGAAGGATGGAACGGGAGATTGACAGACGGATCGGTGCAGCTTCTGCAGTAATGCGGTCGATGTATTGGTCTGTCGTGGTGAAGAAAGAGCTGAGCCGTAAGGCGAAGCTCTCGATTTACCGGTCAATCTACGTTCCTACTCTCACCTATGGTCATGAGCTTTGGGTCATGACCGAAAGGACAAGATCCCGGATACAGGCGGCCGAAATGAGCTTTCTCCGCAGGGTGGCTGGGCGATCCCTTAGAGATAGGGTGAGAAGCTCGGTCACCCGGGAGGAGCTCAGAGTAGAGCCGCTGCTCCTCCACATCGAGAGGGGTCAGCTGAGGTGGCTTGGGCATCTGTTTCGGATGCCTCCGGAACGCCTTCCTGGGAAGGTGTTCCGGTCCCGTCCCACCGGGAAGAGACCCCGGGGAAGACCTAGGACACGCTGGAGGGACTATGTCTCCCGGCTGGCCTGGGAACGCCTCGGTGTCCCCCCGGAAGAGCTGGAGGAAGTGTCTGGGGAGAGGGAAGTCTGGGCATCCCTGCTTAGACTGCTGCCCCCGCGACCCGGCCCCGGATTAAGCGGAAGATGATGCGATGCGATGCGATGTAGCTTCAGGGAGAGCTACTCTACCATGAACATCCTTTAGTTTTCCAATTTTCCAATACAGGGAATTATTAATGGTTTATAAAGCAATTTATCATCAAATATGCTCAATAGCTCAGACCCAATAAAAAGTATATGGAAACAATCAACTGAAAGAGCTTCAGGGACAGCTGATGTACCATCAATATCCTTTAGTTTGGCTATTTTTCAATTTTGGACACTTTTACTAGCTTATAATTTTAACATTTGAATAAAAATATTTTAAATTCCCTATTATAATACTATAATAGGATGTTCATGGTAGGGCAGTTGTCCCTGATGGCCTATTACAAAAGTTACCTTGGGTCTGAAGTATTGACCTTTAATTTAATAACAGGCAATAAAAGTATTTTTACCTTTACTTTTTGAATGATGCAAAACAACAACCATGTAAATGGTAGGGCACCGAATTCTGAGGTCTTCATAGTTGTTTTGATTGGTTTATGTTTATTTTGGTTGCAATTTTGGTTTCAATTGCTGTTTGTCAGTAAAAACTACATTCATTATGTACTTTTAACACGCTCCCTAACTGAGAATACATGGAGAATCCATATTAGACATGACTCTAATGTCGTCTTTTTAAAATTGAATGCAACAGAGAAAACAGGGAGTGTCGCTTGTTCACTATCGCCAGCAGATTCAGAATATGTCATTCCTCGTCATTCTGGCAGGTTTTGTTGATGAGGTATTGACGATCAATGTCCGAATCTTGAATATATAGCTAACTTCACCACAGTCCGGTTCCCACAGCAGTAAGAAGATCGTAAGAAGTACTAAAGTGGACCGGGATAAATTTGGTTTTACGTTCGATATTCAGAGTTTCCTTGTTAATAGCGCTCCCAAAAAAAATCGTACAAAGATGACAATGTTCTATATAGAATCGGGTGAAGGTAGAGAGCAAAGTACACCATTTGGTTCAGTGTTGCCAACTCCTCAGTAAGGAAAGTCGCTATTGACTGTCCTAAAAGTCACTAGAAGTCGCTAAATGACATCATTGCCTAATTTGCATAATATCCCATCAGCATCATGAATGGATTCTTTTTTAATTTTTTAACATACAAAACTCTTGTATGCGAATGCGCGATTCATTTTCAGTCTGGACGTGGAGGAGTTAACATCTCCTGCTCTGACTGCAGCTCGGAGGAACTGCTGTGCGAGGACTGGGCCGCCTGTGAGTGCTGCTCATTGAGAAGAGTAAGAACACGTTTCCAATAACACCACAGATTTGTCGCTAGTCGCTTTTTTGAAAAAAAGTCACTAAGGGGGTCTGAAAAGTTGCTAAATCTAGCTACAAAGTCGCTAAGTTGGCAACTCTGATTTGGTTTGTCTGTTTCATTCAAAAAAAGATTTTACGTTACATTCATGGAGGGCTATTACTCGGGTAAGGCTAAGGGACCGTCTTAAAAGTGTATTCATACAACTCTATTACATATGAGCTGCAAAACTACATTTCTTTTTTTTTTCTTTTTTATTGTTTAATTTTTTTAATTACTTTTGTGTATAAATTGTTTTCATTCTGTTGTGCAGAGGGGTAAAACCGGTTCCGTGGAGGGCCGAATGTCTGCAGGTTTTCACTCTCACCTTGTACTTGATTGATTAATTAGGTCACTAATTGGTTAGTTTCTACTCTCATCTGGTTATTTAGATCTGAACTGGGAACCAATTTATAGGAAAAAACTAAAACCTGCAGACACTCTGCCCTCCGTGGAACCAGTTAGACATTGCTGCTTTAGTGTATTCAGAATATGCTTGCACTGAAACCAGACATTTATTTAATTTCATCCATTTATTTGCCTAGTTGGAGCCATTGATCACAGCGCCTCTTGGATCTGCTTGCAATTATTATTTTGCTCCAGTGGTTATTGTAATATATTTATGGAATACAATTATGTTAACATTCCTCGCCTACAAATGATTTTCCTATTGCAGGTTTTGTTTATATTTCATTGTCACATTTGACCTAATAGTTATAAATGTGAAACTCCACTTAAACGTGGGTTTAAGCCCCGGTCATGACACTGTCGATTGTTGCCGGGGTGTCTGGTAGGGTGGTTCATATTGAACTGGTGTCACCCTGGGAGAGGTAATTGGCATAGAGGATCTTGCGTTCCAGCATTGTCTCTGGCGGGGCGGGCCGCTCTGGGCTGGCCATGCATACAAGGTAATGTGAGCAAGCGTTTCCTCCAATGTGTTGGCTCACATTGACTTCATAGTTTAGGGAGGTGGTGTAAAGAAGCAGACGAAGCTGATTAGACAGGTTTTGGAGGAAGCCTGTGGCAAACTACGACTCTCCTGACTCGGCAGGGACTGTTTTTGTGGTGGCACATGGTTGTACAGTGGGGTTGGGAAAAAAGGGTGTAAAATATAAAAATGTAAAAGAAAATATTATTAATAATAATAATAATAATATGTTAAACTCAGATCATCATTCTTATTAGCATATTGTTTACTATTTGTTCATTCAGATATTTGTCCAGTTACAAACTGTACTGCCTTTTAGTAAAAGTGGGTGACAAGAGTGGGAATGTTCAGTAATGATATTTATTGTCCGATTTCTAGCCAAAGATATATGTAGAGGCCTTGATGGATGGTAGGTGGAATCTGAGGACCCTTACTGTGGACATTACAATGTTTTTCAGTTTATCTCTGCAGTGGGCAGACACAGACCAAATCCAGATGTTTATGGATGTAAATGAGAATGGACTTTGTGATAGATGTATAGAGTCAAGTCAGAATTGAAAGTGAGGTTTTTAATAGCTGACTATCCAACTTTGTTTTCAGATTCCACAACTATTGTAATTTTGTCCTCTCACTTGAGATTATGGGAGATGATGGACCGTAGTTACTTTGTCAATTGTTGTAATTTAGCTGTAAGAAATTACCCTTCAATGTGAAGAGAAGTTGGTTCATTTTCTGATGTCAATATCCACCTTCACTAATTGGCCTGTTATTTTGACTGCAGTAGATGTACATACCTAATTCTCCAATTGCTTTTCTGTTCAATCAATATTGACATCAATATTGACATCAACACCATCGTTAAGTTTGCTGACGACACCACCATCCATAGGCCTGATCTCTGACAATGATGAGTCAGCCTATAGAGACAAAGTAAAGTCACCTACATTGTGGTGTCAAGATAAAAACCTCCAGCTCAATATCAGCAAAACGAAGGAGATGATTGTTGATCACAGGAAGCAGCGGCAGGGAGACCACGTCCCCATACACATCAGAGGGTCTGCAGTATAAAGAGTTCACAACACCAGGTTCCTCAGGGTCAACATCAGTGATGACTTGACCTGGTCTCATCACTCTAAAGTCATGGTGGAGGAGGTCAGGAAATGTCTCTTCTTCCAACGCCAATTAAGGAGATTTGGCATGGATTCCAGGATACTTACCAACTTCTACAGATGCACTATTGAGAGTGTCCTGACCGGCTGTGTCACTGCCTGGTATGGCAGCTGCACCACCCTCGACTGCAAAGCACTTCAGTGGGTGATTAAAACAGCAGACAGCATCAGGTCTGACCTGCCATCCCTGCCAGATCTCTACACAGAGAGGTGTAGGAGGAGGAGCAAACGGATCATTACAGATCCCAGCCACCCATGCCACAGACTGTTTACCAAGCTGCCATCAGGCAGAAGGTACAGGAGTGTTCAGTCCAAAACAAGCAGGGACAGCTTCTTTCCACAGGCTGGTCAACTCGGGAACCCCTCTTCCATTCCATCCATAGTCCATGCACACCTGTCACTTTATATCATGCACATCTGCCACTATATCATGCACACCTGTCACTTTTACATTGCACTATGGTTGTATAGTTGTATAGTAAGTATTATTGATGTGTGTTTTTGTATAGTGTTATTACTGATTGATTGTGTTATCTTATTTTTTAAAATTATAATTACTGTTACATTTTAACTTTTAACTGCACTGTTGGGTCACAAGGAGCAGAGGTATAGCAGGGTAACATCCTTTCAATTGTAACAACAAAACAACAAAAGGAGAGGCAAACCGAGAACTAATGCACAACACAACTGGCACAAACAATGATCCACAACAGGAAGAGTAAAAAGGCTAACTTAAATAGTCCCCAATTAGAGTCAACGCGGGTGCCTAGAGGCACCTCAGCAGTCAGACTCTGACTGTGGTCCCCAGGCGCATAGAGATGCCTAGAGGCCCCCAGCCAGGACCTATCACATGCTCCACTCATCATCAAAATCTTTTGATGTGAAATAGAACAAGACCAAACATGGACATAAAGAACAACATTACAGTTAAGTTAATCACTTATTGTAAAAATGGTCACAGTTCAACATTTAAAATGTAGTTGTGTTATGTAAACATGGCACGAATATTGGAATACAAATGTAAAGTTGTACCATTGAGAGTAGAGGGAAAAGAACACACAACACTTGTTTGTAGATCTCTAGCTCATATGGATAGTGAAATGTTAAAAATAGATGTTTTAGAAAGATACATTTCTGTAAAATCATTGAGATTGAAAATGGAAAATATAAGGCGTGTACTGTTTACAAGGAAGGTAAGTGAAAAAAATGCAAGTGGTTTTAAATTTTCATGTAATCTGGATTGCAAGCTATTAAAAATAGTTAATGTGAATTAGGTAGAAGAGTTGTAATAATGCATGTAACTTTAAAATAAATTCAAGATTGTGAATTTGGAAAATATCAGAGGTGCAGTTTTCAGAGGAGAAGGAACACAATACACTTGTTTTTAGATCTCTAACTCATATGGATAGTGAGCTAATTAAAAAATAGTGGTTTCGAAAGATAAAATCCTGTAAATTCACCGAAACTGAAAATGGTCAATCTAAGGGGCGTACTCTTGACAACGAAGGTCAGTAAACAAAAGGGAAAAGGACACACCACACTTGTTTGTAGATATCTAGCTCATATGGATAGTGAGCTGTTGAAAACAGATGTTAAGAAAGATTACTGAGATTGAAAATATTGAAAATATAAGGCGTGTACAGTGAACAAAATGCAAGTGGTTTTAGGTAATAGGGTTGTAAAAATGCATGTAATTGTAAAATGAACTACAGATAATGAATTTGGAAAAAGCAAGAGGTTTACCTTTCAGAAGAGAGGTAAATAAATACAACACACTTGTTTGTAGATCTCTAACTCATATGGATAGTGAGCTATTAATTCCTGTAAATTCACTTTAATGGAAAATGGCAAATCTAACGAGCGTATTCTTGACAAGGAAGGTCAGTGAACCAATTCCAAGTGGTTTTAGAGGTCCATGTCATCTGTATTGTAAGCTATTAAAAAAAAATGTATTAGGTAATAGAGTTGTAATAATGCATGCATTTATAGAATGAAAAACAGATAATGAATATTGATAAAAAAGGTGTACCATTCAGAAGAGAGGTAACAGGAACAGATCACACTTGTATGTAGGTGTCTAACTCATATGGATATTTAGCTATTAAAAACGTATTGTATAGAAGCATCTATTCTGATATATAATCACTGAAATGTAAAAGGGCAAATCTAAAGGTTAGTGACCAACATACAAGTGGTTGTAGGTGTATATGTGACCTCTATAGGAATGTTTACCTATGATTTTCCTTTACAGGAGCAGGTATTATAATAAAATATATTTTTTTGTCACATTGAATCAGCGGTATTGCACTGATTCAATTGCACGATTTTTTGGAAAAAGGCATTGGTGATCAAACTCCGAATATCAAACATAAAACCAAATTTACCCAGGTCTAAAGTGGCATGTAACAGCGCTTGTTACTAATCGAATGTTCTGGACCACTTGTGAGTCCATCTTAAAATGATCAAAACTGTTTTGATATAGACCAATTTATTTATAGAAATTAAATAATAAGTGCGTGGATGTACATGTAATTGAATGCAGTTGGTCAACCGAGGGTATACAAACATGTATGTAAAGCAAGAAATAATTAAGAAAAGGTATTCACAATTAGCCGTTAACGAGTCTGAAACACCGATGTTGTACTGGTAGGCTACTGTCTTTGATGGATACCTGCTAGTGCCACTCTACTATACCACGTCAAGAAGAATATTGATTAATTTCAGCTCTGAAATTTCTTGCGTTCCATTTATATTCCAAACAATAAGAATAAATGTTTCCTTTTTTTAATGTCTTAAATGTTTTCTTTTATTCCTAGTTAACCAATCATGTGTTGATTTGTGTATTCTGTATTACTACCGGAGGAACTGATAATTTGATGTCACGTGATCGATTTCCGTGATTTTGATTGGCTGAAGTCCACTCCATTGGTTGGATTTAACAGTTCCGTCCACCCAAAATGTCACTACTTCTTCGAGTTTAACATTTTCCAAATGATGTCTAAGTAGTAGAATACATCAACTGCGATATTATATGATTCTGATAAGTATTCAAGCTGCATCGAAATGCAATAGCCTATCAAAACGTTATCGTGGCCTAATTCCATTACAAACCCCAAAGATGGCCAAATTCCATTACAAACGGCTGTGACCCTGCAATTGTGATGCACGTTACAATGAGCGACATAAGTGGGTAACCAAGTCCATCTTAAGGCTACGTGCACCGTCGTAAGTAACACGTTATCGCGAAACCGGGCCCAGATACCCCTATAGTCTAGAGTTGGTTTTCAGTATAATATTTCTGATTCAGGTGTAAAAAGAATTAAAGCACATTAGGTGGTTCTAGAATTACCGTCATTTTGTATTTTATATTTTAGCATTTTCTGACTAAAATGTATTAAAAAAACGAGACGATGAGAAATATGCAAAACATATCATTATCCTATGCTGTTAAAAACTCCACTAAATCCATTAATTTAATCCAACCCAGGGTTGTTTTACTAGTTGGCTTGTTTTTAAACATTTATTACCTGCATAGAAAGATAATGTAAACTAATAAAGCAAAATATAATGATTTCACTTAGAAGAAAACTATAATAATTCGTTACAGTGTCAAAAGAAAACCCCCAATTACTGACACTAATGACCACCCACATACTCACACCTAGTCTCCACCTCAAACGATCCATGAAGTGGTTTATAACTAAGTCAGCTGAAATATATGTGACGCCAGAGAGAACAACTACTTTCAACGATTAACTGAACTAATATTGATAAATCACGAGGTCATATGCTTAGAGCAAATTAAATATTGTTGTCGCTTTAGTTGCATGTAGTAGGCTTAGAATTATTCAAAATGTAACTGCATACAAATATTATCAGATGTGACGTTATTATTGATGATGAACATGAAACTATATTTTTTATATATAAAAAGCGTTGAGGAGTTTAGCCGTTTTGCAAAATGACAGTGATCAACACTTTTTGATGAACGATCAAGGAATGTCTCACTAAATGTTTTTATTCTGAAACTTGTAGCCTCCTTTATATTGCTCAATTGATTCAATTAAATGTTGCGTTAGAAATACATAAAATATCACACAACGTCAATCAATCAATCAATCAATCAAATGTATTTATAAAGCCCTTTTTACAACAGCAGTTGTCACAAAGTGCTTTACAGAGACACCCGTCCTTAAACCCCAAGGAGCAAACAACAGTGGTGTTGAATTTCAACGTCTTAGATTAAAATGAAAATAGTACGGTAACTTCTACATTGTCGTTGTTAAACACACACCACCTCATGTCTCATTCAAGACTACGTTAATGTGTCACCAAATTTTTTTTTCCTTGACTTAACCACCAGTTGAGTTGAGGTGGGGGGTATATGCATAACCATGACACACGTTTGGGTAAATTAATTCCCCATGTCTCTTAACTATCTATTTTCGGATTGAACATTAACTATTTTGCATCCAATGGACGGAGTCCTGCACACAGTTGATATAGAAGGATTTGTATCTGCCCATCATATCTTCTCATGGGCAGAATTACTCGATGATACTTGACTCACGCACGTAGCGATATAAAATACGTGTCAGTGTAGTAATCAGCGATATGCATAACTTACCTTGATTCATTATAATTGAATAAATCAGGCGTTGCAGCTGTTGGTCACCAAGATTTTTGACCGTCCAGTAACACGTCACAAGTTTGACAGCTTTTGATCATCAAATCAGATTGCTTGGAAAGTGGGAATACGGTTTACGCGTCACTGCTGCTGCAAAATTAAGATTAGTTGTAGCCTATTCCTACCTCCCCCAACCCACGCAGTAGCTCTCCTACAGGTTCGGAGCATTCCCGGAGCCGACACACGCAGCCTGCGCTGTGTGACCCCACCAGCACTATGGTAAGTGTCGTGGTGACATTACTTGAAGGGTAGAAGTATATAGCCTTTGTTGTAAACGTTTTTTTTTTATGTTTTGTTTTGTTAATGTTCGGCAGCGGGTGATGACAGTGATGCGCGTTTTACGCACAGTGTCCACACACAATTCGGTGCATTTTCAAACTTGGTTGGATTGGTTTTATCTTATCTCAATATATATCTCATCATCTATCTCTCTCTCTCTCTCTCTCTCTCTCTCTCTCTCTTTCTCTCTATATCTATATATATACATATATATATATATATATATATATATATATATATATATATATATATATATATATATATATATATATATATATATATATATATATATATATATATATACTTCTGTTTGTTTTCAAGTTATGTAAAACACAGTAACCTGTACACTTTGGTTGAGATGCTGAGATATGATGAGAGTCTGCTAAGCAATTGCGAATATCCACTGTTTGGGTAAGGCAGACGCAATAATGATAGCCTATGATACTGATTATTGTAATTCCTGAGGAACTCCCCATCTCAGATTATGACATGAAAAATCACAGATTGCTCGATTAATTAAAACACTACTGGTAGTTTAGTTATTTTTTGGATTTGAATGGAATTCACATACAGATAAAAATATGACCATTTTAAATATACAATTATATCCTATGGTATTGACATTTGAATGGTCAACCTTACACATCAGATCCATTTTATTTAATATTTTGTGATAAGCTATTACTTTCATTAACTATTAATTTGATATCCATGGTGTCTGTCTGGTTTACAGAGCACTGTCCTGACTTGCCAAGATCTGAGCTTTGTAGGGGGCCAAATCTACGACTGCCCTTACCCCTTCCAAACGTCAGCAGACAGTGTTGACGTTTCCACGGTGACTCTGGCCTCCTTTTTGGCTGCTGGTTCCCCGGACGACACAGTCTGCCAGCATGAGTCGACACAGAGGGGTAAGTCTGTTGAAGAGTATTGTTACTTTGGTTCTATATGCCAGATTTAGAACAACACTCCCTGTGGCTGGCACGTTTATGACTGGATATTTCCAAATTTGTATTTAAGAGAAATACTCATGTGACTGTATTATTTTCATTGCTTATATTCTTTTTTGTATTAACTGTTCAAATTATTTACTTTTTTTTGCATATCTTTCATAATCCTTTGCTGTTATTTTTATTATAGGCTTTTCCAATATGATCATATCCCTGTCTTGTCTCCCACTCAGAAATCAACCACTTGGATTTGGATTTTGGGACTTCTCCAACTGACCAGATCTGGACTGACCAATTGTCGCCACATTTGCAGAGAAACAAACAGGTATTTAGACTTATAAAACTGGGGTTTCTAGTATTTGGGTCTCAGATGCTAAATGTCTTTGGCAATTGCAAGCAATCTACCCCTAACTTGTTTGGTCTGTCAAAAGCAACTAAAAGAGTACCAAAAACAACTTTACAGCCACTCCCCTGTTCTCTTTGTGAACCAATGCTAGCTAGGTTTATTATGTCAACTGGGTTCTATTTTCATATTTCCAGTACAGATTTTTGCTGATAACTAATTCCTTGAATAGAATGAACTTATTAAAACTGAGTTGTGTGGCTGTTCCATATAGCTTCTCAAAATGTATGCACAAACTGTAATTGTCTCCAGATAAGTGTGTGTACTAAATGACTAAAATGTAAATGTAAAATGTAATCAAAATGGAGAGGGGAATTTCAATTAAATTCAAATAAGGAATGAAAGTAATGAAGATATACCTCATTTGTAGTATTGTAGTAAACTCTTGTGGTCAGTTGAAGTAATTTTTAAAGGTAACATAGATATTTCATTATAACAAACAATATTAGTTGTAATGCTTTAAACATTTCAAATTTTAAGTCTTTCAAATTTCGGAAGAGGGGACTTTTCTGTCCATAGGCTTATCTGCAACTTGCAAAAGAGAATGAGTTGGACTTCTCATTCCATTCTCATCCAGTGTTTCTCTGCCAGAATTGTATCTAGCAGCTGACCAATTATGCAATATTTCAGTTCTAGATTAACTGACTTTAGTAATGCAGATACATAAAATGTTTTCCTTTATTTTCCGAAGCTTCAAGATACATTGTTACAGAGAGAGGAGGAATTGGCAAGGTTGCACGAGGAAAATTTCAAACTCAAAGAATTCTTAAACTCCTCATTTGTAAAAACCTTGGATGAAAAAAGAAAGGTAATTTCTTTGTTATCAAAGTTTAACTGTAAATAAAAAAGCAGTTTATCTGTACATTTAACATTTATTCAAAATGTTAAAAAAATCACAAGTGTGGCCTATGGAGAAAATACATCATAGTTTACAAAGGTTTAGTTTCTCTCAAACAATTTCTTCACTGTATTCCTAGAGACTTCTCTCTGCTCAGAGCGGTGATTGGAGGAGGAAACGGAAGCGAAATTCTGAAATCCAGAATCTGCATGGTGTTGGAGAATTCTGGAACCTAAGTGCCAGTCAGCTGCTCCTTGGTTCTCAGGGTAAACGGACCTGCCGAAATGTATCTCTGGAATTCTGTTCAGAAGAGGAGCTAGCTAGCACCCCTCCTGTAGACTTGTGGATCCTGCAGACCTTGGGCCTGAAGGATGAGGACACCATTGATACATCATCCAATGAATACAACTTTAACTCCTCCATTAATTCCCTCACAGAATCCAGCTCCAGCACAGACTCCTCGGGTGACTGCCAAACTTCTGATCATAAAATTACAACTTATGACTCATGTTGTGATAGCCATGGACATGGCTGCAGTATAGGTCTTTCCAATAATTACTACTTGAACACGAACAGTGAATTCA
Source organism: Esox lucius (assembly GCF_011004845.1). NCBI lineage: Eukaryota > Metazoa > Chordata > Actinopteri > Esociformes > Esocidae > Esox > Esox lucius. The sequence goes on from NC_047569.1 coordinate 66,800, forward strand.
GTGTCACTACAGTCTCTAATTTTACTGGAAATGTGCCATTTGTAAATTACAACCCTAGTATAGAAATCACCCCCAATTTCAAAGTCATCCCTTATGAACATCCACTACCTCAGTTGGTAAATCCCCTCTCATCAGCTGACCCAATACAGCCAGTCAAGCCCATATTAGACACCACACCTAACCTGTTGCAGGACAGGAGTCCCAAACTGCACCACACTCCCAGTTCACACTGCCACAGCACCTCTAATCCAATAGGGGCTGATGTGCCATCTCAATACCTTTCACTGTCTATGCCACGTAGCCCAAAAGAGCTGGCATTTAGCATGTCCTTAAACTCTTCCAGCAGCGTCAGACTCAAGACACACAGCTTCCCACAGGGCCAGGCCTTTGTCCGAAAGGACACCCAGGGAGGCTGGAACTTTACCTGGGTCCCCAAACAAGGCAATTGAGCCAAATGTAAACCTTAGCCATATACATGAAGATGGATGGATGGAATAAATACAATTAGATATGGAATATGTCGACCCTGCATAGTTACATATAAATAATATGGACATGTGAAGCCCTATGCTTTTTTAACTTAAAGGCAAGTGTACAACATCTCCAGTTTGAGTCATTAACTGTCACATTGCATAGGTTTAGAAGGCTTGAATTATGATTGAAAAGCATTAGCAGTAGTTAGCTATTAGCCTAACAGATGATGGATAACTTGTACTAACAGAGAAGATGACTGCCAGAGTCAAGTGCTCGTAATGCTGTATAACAATGTAAACCACAAAAAAACACTGTGATCCAATTCAAGGCTTACTGGTCCAGACCCCTAATCACACTGCCTATAGAGCCTGCAGCTTTTAGCACTTTGATCTGATCACCTGAACTGTAATAAAAACAACACAACTGTACAGTTGGTAAACATGTTGTCAAATATAGCCTGTGAAAGTTGATCTAAGTTCTAAGATATAATAATATTTTAATGAGAAAATATGTCAGACATACATACATGACAGAAGTCTATAATAACTAAAGGAAATGTGTTTATAATTGTAGATACATTATGAATCCTACTTTAATATGAGTTGTTATTAATTAGAGCAGTAGGCTGATTATGCAATATTCATGAAAAACACCTTATTCTGCTTATCTTATAATCAGCATATAGTGGTTATATCAGCCTTGCAACAGTGTATTTGATCTGTGCAAGTGCTAGCACCAGCAAAGCGAGTTGAATGAGTAGTCATTTTCAATTTAGGAACTTTACTAATATTTCCAACCACAGAATTAAATAGGTTTCCCAGAATTAATGTGGATGTGGTATTTTGATTGGCAATTGTTTGCCTTTATCAAAGTAAACTGATTTCAAATGTGCCAATGAAAACAAGTTACTGTAGTTAGGAAAATTGTTCTGCATTTAACCGTACTTATTAACTATTATACCTGTGATGTAAGTAAGAACTTTCTATGTTACTATATAACAGACAATTTTATGGCCAGATTAAATGGCCAGGAAAAACCGGCATCGATAATCATTGAATAGAACAAAAATGCACTAAGGCTCACAGTTTCCATCCTTTTTTGACACCATAAAAATCCACAATAATCTTTGCTATATCAGGCCTAGCCTTTTTTAAACATGTGTTTATTATCATAAATCCCTTTTACAGATAATTTAAACAGTGCTCAATTAAACCTGTCATAATGTGTGAGTAGTATTCAAGAAACTCCCTAGAATATCTTTATACAGTGCTGCTTGAAAGTATGTGAACCCTACAGAGATCCTTATTTTTGTATTAAATATAAAAATAACTCCTAAAATAAGTGGTTTATTAAAAAAAAGCTCTTAGCAGCAATAAATTAGCATAGCCAGTTCAGCCAGGAAACCTGAATGGTAATTGGGCAGCGACGCCTTCATCTGAAGTTGGATCGCTCCTGTCACAATATAAGATTTTATACCTGTCTGTTTAATTGTCAGTTTCCCCACTCAGTCTGATACAGTATGCTAATGGTTATACTAGCATGCATGTGCAAATCCAACCACCACATCTGCTGCCACCTGTTTGGTTCCATGTTTCCTTTGTAGGGGGATAGGTACTGCATACCTTGCTCACTGCCTACTGGCATTGCTATTAATTATATTACGGCAATGTTATTGTTTGTAGTTTTGTATACACAGTCATGTGATGACCAGGAGTTACACAGAACCTAATGCCAATAAAAAACTAAGTTCTCCAATAAATTGTTAAAATAATACGTACAGTTTTTCTGTCTGAACTTTGAATAATTGTCTCCTATAGCTACAAATCAGTCTCTGACATTTTTTCTTTCAAACTGACCAGGTTTCTTGTCTCTATTTATCAGAGTCCCACCTTAAGTCTTTCCTAAAAATCCTTCCTTAGATTGATTCATTTGGTACTCAATTATTTACCCACCTGATACCACTTCCTGAGTTGAACCAATACAACTTGTTTCGGCACCTGTACTAATTCTTTTTTTATTTAGTTTTTTTTAAACGCATGATTCAACCGTACCTCTCAGGAATTATGTTCATATGCAACTATTTTGTAAACCATTGTTACATTCAGTATTAACAAGAATCAAAATACAGCTATCCTGTTGATCCTTAACATTTCGCTATTATGTTGGTCCTTAACGTAATCGATTCTAAATGAAAAATGCATTGTTACGAATAATATTTATGGATAATGGTTAAGGTAATCTTTGGGTTAAGGTTAGGCATTACAGTACTGGCATTAGCGTTAGGAATTAGGTTAGGGTAAGGTTATAGTGAAGGTAAGGCATCACATTATTGAGGTTAGGTAAAATGAAGAACAGACAAATCTGGTATGGACTGGCATAGGCAAAATAAACTTAATGGTCAAGTGTTGTATAAAATTCCTCAAATGCCTATTATAACAACCTTGGGGAGAAGGAATAGGCAGACAAATCCTATATAAAACAAAAAACAGGGAAACCAAGTTCATAATTTTGTCACGCATTATGTCAAGTTTGAATATTTTGTTAGACATCATTAACCATTGTGTTTAACAGAGTAACATTTCTTATTAAGTTTTCCTCCACCACAAATAGCATTTATGGCTTTTGCCACTGGCCGTTTCACTGACCGTTTTTGCCACTGGTCGATTAGATAATTGCATTAATGAGAAATTGAACAGGTGTTCCTAATAATCCTTTAGGTGAGTGTAGTTAACAATCTTGTCTGTACATTCCAGTGTTATTTTTGTATGTTCTTTTTCAAAGACTGTTAACTATATTGCCTTGTACACTCACCTGTTCAATTTCTCATTAATGCAATTATCTAATCTACCAATCACATGGCAGTTGCTTCAATACATTTAGGGGTGTGGTCCTGGTCAAGACAATCTCCTGAACTCCAAACTGAATGTCAGAATGGGAAAGAAAGGTGATTTAAGCAATTTTGAGCGTAGCATGGTTGTTGGTGCCAGACGGGCCGGTCTGAGTATTTCACAATCTGCTCAGTTACTGGAATTTTCACGCACAACCATTTCTAGGGTTTACAAAGAATGGTGTGAAAAGGGAAAAACATCCAGTATGCGGCAGTCCTGTGGGCGAAAATGCCTTGTTGATGCTGGAGGTCAGAGGAGAATGGGCCGACTGATTCAAGCTGATAGAGAGCAACTTTGACTGAAATAACCACTCGTTACAACCAAGGTATGCAGCAAAGCATTTGTGAAGCCACAACACGCACAACCTTGAGGCGGATGGGCTACAACAGCAGAAGATCCCACCAGGTACCACTCATCTCCACTACAAATAGGAAAAAGAGGCTACAATTTGCACGAGCTCACCAAAATTGGACAGTTGAAGACAGGAAGAATGTTGCCTGGTCTGATGAGTCTGGATTTCTGTTGAGACATTCAGATGGTAGAGTCAGAATTTGGCGTAAACAGAATGAGAACATGGATCCATCATGCCTTGTTACCACTGTGCAAGCTGATGGTGGTGGTGTAATGGTGTGGGGGATGTTTTCTTGGCACACTTTAGGCCCCTTAGAGCCAATTGGGCATCATTTAAATGCCACGGCCATGTCCATCCCTTTATGACCACCATGTACCCATCCTCTGATGGCTACTTCCAGCAGGATAATGCACCATGTCACAAAGCTTGAATCAATTTAAATTAGTTTCTTGAAAATGACAATGAGTTCACTGTACTGAAATGGCCCCCACAGTCACCAGATCTCAACCCAATAGAGCATCTTTGGGATGTGGTGGAACGGGAGCTTCGTGCCCTGGATGTGCATCCCACAAATCTCCATCAACTGCAATATGCAATCCTATCAATATGGGCCAACATTTCTAAAGAATGCTTTCAGCACCTTGTTGAATCAATGCCACGCAGAATTAAGGCAGTTATGAAGGCGAAAGGGGGTCAAACACAGTATTAGTATGGTGTTCCTAATAATCCTTTAGGTGAGTGTACATTTCAATTATGGCTTTTATTGGGATAAAGAAAACGTCCTGCTGCTATGTGACGATAACTGACTTTTTTGTCAAGTGAAGAGAGAAGAGAAACGTGGATACAGCGAAGTGTTTGTCTATCCTGAACAAATCCTAATATCCACCAGAACTGTTTTATTTTAGGCTTCCAATTACGTAACTACAGAAGGTTGTAGCTAGCGAAGCTTTTGTCTGTCTTGAACACATCCTGAGGCATAATATGTTTATCAGAGATGGGAAGCGAACGCAGGATAAGTTGTTACGTAGTCCGCGTGTCTAACCATTACGCTATTTAACAAGGGGTTGTCAGTCAGTCAAGCACTCACTCAGTCAGTAAGAGACATTCACTCTGCTAGACTGGCTCTGCTTACACGGTCCAGCAAAAAAGGCTAGTAGGTTTGATCTTGTAGACAGGGAAGGACCCAGGACTTACTTGTGAAGAGACTAACAAGTGGCCTTGATGTAGGTTTCAAAATCCCCTTCATAATTAGGATTAAAATGATTATACTGATCGACCAGGGATGAATAATTAAGGATGAAGGTTAGTGGTAAGGTTACAAAAACTGAAAAAGCCTATCTAAAAAACACAATTCCCCAACAAAATATGTCTGGCCTCTCGTTGGAATCGAACTCCATTGGACAGAAATCGAATCGAACAACCATTGGACAGAAAGTCGGTTGCAAAAATGCCTATATAACCACCCCCGACCACAACACCCTACCAAACCACCACTTAATTTAACTATTAATATGCTCATAACTGCCCACTGTTGGCTGGTTTCCGATGGTAGGTAAATAGCACTTCTCATATATTGGCACTGAAAGTAATTGTTAGTCACTAAGGACCAATAGCATTGGCATATGTTGATACGGAACATAATAACACTGATGGTATATTCACACTAAACGTAATCATGTTTTCCAAAATTGTTACATCTGCAGTAACATGAGTTTTGTGTCTATAAACATGGGATTTATGTCTATAAATCTTATTTTAGATTTAAAAAAAGACTGTTACTGATTAAATTAAGATTTCATGGTGAATACAAAAAAATTCTAGAATTGTACAAGAGGTTCACATAATTTCAAGCAGCAATGTTAACAGAGATGGGCACTATTTCAATTAAATATATTTAAAATACCTATTTATATACTGTGTTCTTTGGAATTTGTATTTTGCTGGACGGTAAATAATCAGATGTAATTTGTAACAAAATACTTTGAGGGATTGCAATTTGTTTATTTAAAAAACGTTTTAAAAATAAGATAAGCACATTCATCACCAAGCTTAATAGGACTACTAAATGTAGCCAATCACAGTTTTTGGCTAGATGCATGTAAATCACGTGACACATACTGTTGGGTCTAGCGTGCTCATTGTAAACTGTTCGTATTGCTCACTTAATGTCGATATAGGACTGAAGGTTAGAGAAATTAGCAAATAGCTGACTGTGCTCTAAAACATATAAGTAAATTTACTTGCCTGCTTGCGGGTGACGTTAGCTAGAAAGCTAATGTCACAGTCATCCTCAGACAGCCTGGGACAGTGGCATATTGTGGTTGGTATACTAGCAGCAATTCCAAGAGTTTAGAAAAGGGCTATATCGACAATATGAAAGAAACATAAAGTGTAATAGTGCCTATGAATGGTACATTAAAATATGCTAATGTACATTGAATGTGCATAGAAAGTCATCAGAGCTTTTGAAGTGATCAATATAATCATAGATCATTGTTGCTGGTTGAGAAGCCTAATGGCCTGGTGTAAAAAACATTTTGCGAGTCTGGAAGCGCATGCCCTGATGCTCTGGTAGTGTCTACCAGATCGAAGCAGTGTGAACAGACCATAGCCTGGGTGGCTGTAGTGTACTTTATGATGTTTCTTGCTTTCCTAAGGCATCGTGTGTGGTAGATGCCTTGCACGGAGGAGAGATGGCAATTGATGATACGCTGACTTTACCACTCTCTGGAGGGCCTTGCGATCAGCAGTGGAGCAGCTGCCAAACCAGGCAGTAATGCAACCTCAAAGGATGCTCTCAATGGTGCACCTGTAAAAGTTGGTAAGAGTTGTTGCAGACATGCCAAACATTTTGAGTCTCCTAAAGAAGTACAGGCATTTTTGGGCCGTTTTTACTGCCTAGTCTGCTTCCCTTGGACCAGGTGACGTCATCTTTGAAGAACACACAGAGGAACATGAAGTCAGAGACTCTCCACTTCAGCTCCATCGATGTGTATCGGGGTGTGATCCCCCCTCTGCCGCTTCCTGAAGTCCATAATCATCTCTTTAGTCTTGCAGACATTGAGAGAGAGGTTGTTGTCCTAGCACCATGTAGCCAGGTCCCGTACCTTCTCTCCCAGGATGATGGTGTCGTCCACAAACTTAAACTAGGAATTCCAAACACACTGAACTCATTGTTCATACTTGTCAAATTAACATCCACAAGATTTGCAGGACACAAGGTTTCCTAGCAGAACACTGCCTCTGCCAGTTTGCCTTCTTGCCATAGTTGATCCTGGTGCCATATGTTCTCCAGGTAATTGACACACATGCACCCGGCCATTCACGTGATGTAAAAATAAAACATGATTCATCAGACTAGGCCACCTTCTTCCATTGCTCTGTGGTCCAGTTCTGATGCTGAAGTGCCCATTGTAGGCACTTTCGGCAGTGGACGGAGGTCAAAATGGGCACCATGACTGGTCTGCGGCTACGCAGCCCCATACGCAACAAATTGCGATGCATATTGTGTTCTGAAACCTTTCTATCAGCACCAACATTAACCTTTTCAGCAATTTGAGCTACCAGTAGTTTGTCTGTTGAATTAGACAATACCGGTCAGCCTACGCTCACCACGTGCATCAATGAGCCTTGGTCGCTCATGACCCTGTTGCTTGTTCACCGCTTTTCCTTCCTTGGACCACTTTTGATAGGTACTGACCACTGCAGACCGGTAACACCCTCAAGGGCTGCAGTTTTGGAAATGCTCTGACCCAGATGTCTAGCCATTCCAAGTTGGCCCTTGACAAAGACGCTCAGATCCCAATGCTTGCCCATTTTTCCTGCTTGCTGCCTAATATATCCCACCCACTGACAGTTGCCATGATAATGAGACAGGTGCCACTGACACGCGCCATTATTCACTTCACCTGTCAGTGGTCATAATGTTATGGGTGATTGGTGTATTTTACATTGTTCCATTGTCAGAATTCTAAACTCACAAATGGAAAACCATTTATATACTTTTCACCTGTTTTTTTACAATATTCTGCATTAATCGGCCAACAGCCCACTGCACCCAGTGTTGGTACTGTTGAAGTCTAACACTTCCCCGAGTTGGTTTGATGGATAGGAGAATAACACACAGGAGTCAGGTCAATTACCGTATCGTATATTCCGTTTATTACAAAAACTTTTGGAGACAAGTGTCGCCGCACAATGTCTGAAGATAAACAGTCATACAGCATTATTTATACTTCAAATACGCCCAAAAGTGGAGGCGTTAAGCTAGCAAAGCAAGTGTGCCATTGGTCCAATTTATGTTCTATACCTTATATGTATAAATGCAGCACAAGCATCCTCTTGCCCTTTGTGGTTTTCTGTCTTGTGTCTATTCTGAACTCAGCCCTGTTCCAGACTATGTGTGTGTGTCGTTAACCTGTTTCCTGTTTGGTCAAAGACAGGCTGTCTGCACTCCTAAGACTTCCTGTTTTCTAGTTGTAACATTCCAGTTTCATACAGACCAGGGATGGAAATTACATTTTTTGTCCACCGGCCACTGTGGCTGGTGGATTTCAAAATCTACCAGCCACTCAATGTTTTTACCAGCCACTTTCTTGTTTTTAACCAACAATGTAAAGCGTGTTGACGACATACAGAGCAGTACATTATCAGATTTGTCTCGTCGTAAACTAACCAATCATGGGACTCCCCATTGTCTGCTTTTCTCCATCGTTCTTTAAAAAAACTTTTTTGACTTTCGCCTCTTTGTCCACTGGCTGAGATGTTTTCTCAGCGGAGCTCTTAACGCCTGCGATGTAAAGCCACATTTATTTATTTTTTTTATGTGCGCCGCCTCTAAAGTGTACGGAAGAGGATTAGTGCCAAGCAATAATAAAAAAAATAAAACCATCTCGACAATAAAGTCATTATAATGCGAGAATTAAACTTGTTAAATTTCGAGAAAAAAAGTTGAAATACAATCTTGAGAATAAACTCATTAAATATCGAGAATAAAGTCGTTGTGTTTCGAGAAAAAACTGGTTATATTTTGAGAAAAAAGTCGAAATACAATCTTGAGAATAAACTCATGAAATATCGAGAATAAAAGTCGAAATTAAATGTAGAGAATAACGCATTTGATCAGTGTGCATTGCATAGTCTACTGATAGAGGACATGGCAGAGTTGGATCAATTAGTCAAGCTATATATATATACAGCACCTGTCCAACACCTTCTGGGACCGATGGAGGAAGCAATTTCTCCCAACACTGCAGCCACACGTGGCAATCCAGTCAGCCGAACACCAAATCTGGGAGCACTGTTCTTCTCAAGAACAGTTAGGTTCCAAGAAACAAGTGGCCTCTTGGAATTGTCACTCAGGTCGTTCCTAGCTCAGATGGTAAGGTTCACAAAGTTGAAGTGAAGGACACAAAATCAGAAGGAACTAAACTCTTTCTTAGACCTGTTACAGAGACCGTCCTTCTTCTCCTGCCAGATGCATAGTTATAATGGTGTTTCATCACGCCAAACAGGGAGTGTTCTATAGCAGTTGTGGTTATGTAAAGTATTTTATTTGTGTGTCTGTTTGCTTTAAGTAGGTAGGTTCTCTACTTCAGGATATTACATTTGTCTTGTCATGTGACCTAAAGTCAGGAAGTACTTACTGAAAGCATGGAGAACAGTTGTTTTTATTCATCTGTTTAAATCAGTTGACATCTAGCACATCTTATGCCTCTGAAAGCATTGTAAGTATTAAAATGTCTAATGTTTATTTTCAATTGCAGTATTTTTTTCTGTAAAGAGCAATTTTATTTTATACAAGATGTTTACCAAGCTAATCTCAGTTCATCTACTTGGGGTAGAAGTTTAATTACCTGGCAATCTAAATCGCATTGGGAAACATACATAGCAATGACTATATGTTAAAGTACTATGATCATTTGATGTATAATTCACGTGTGGAAGGAAAGACTAAAAGAGTTAATTCTATTCATGTGAACACAATATATTTCCAAGTGTGTTTATAATTATTCTCTGGATTTCTCAATTTCACCCTTTCCTAGTCAATAAACCTGTAAACTGAGAGAACTGTCTTCTGAGTACTTGATGAACAAAAGGTGTTTAGCTGACTGTCTCGATATGTATAGCACACATAGTTGAGGACAGCAAAATGGGTCAAACTGTGAAAATCTAGAGCTTTCCAAACATTACAGCCAGTCATACTCTTCACATTTATGGAAGCTAAAGGTGTTACAATAAATGTTAAAATATATATAAAAAGGAATGTACACCCATGTTTACATGTGGCCTTATTTTATTTGTTTTGTAAGAAAATTTTGTCATCATGTCCAATCTAATATAAAACAATGTTTCTCAAAACATTTAGAAACAAACCTGTCTCTGGCGGTGCCATCTCCGCTTTTTGATGTCCCTCTTTGCTGTTCTGTCCAGGTGTGGTGTTTTAGAAAGTATAATATGCTTTATAATCCTTAATTCAATGTTAGAGTTTGCAGTCAGGCTATATCTTACCTTCAAAGACAATCCTACTCCATTTTTCATCAATACCTTTTAGACTATCCTGATTTACCACTAATCCCAGCACACCAGTGTTGTGTGGACTGTTCTTCCTTAGATATGAAAGACAAAACATTCCTTTTTAAGTACAGTATTGGAGCCATCTATCGCAGATGACTCATGCGCACTTGTGCAATTGGGCTGTACGCTGCTGGCAATACTCGGCCCACATTCAGGGGGGTTGCGGTTGGTGGGTGTCCCCCCACTGGCAATGTGGGTGGATTGATTTCCTGCATGTTGGGCCCTGTCTGGCGCCTCCCCCGGGTAGGGCCACAGTGTCGCCGGACCCCCCCGTCTCAGTTCCAAGGTGTTACGCTGCTATATTATTGTGCTGGGGGATATGAGGAATGCACTTTCTAACTTTTCTCAGTCTCTTCCAGTTTTACATTTTAGGAGGAGATAAGGTCCTGGTCCACACCTGCGAGAAATTTATAAATTATTCCAATTGGACTCTTAATATCTCACCCGGCACAGCCAGAAGAGGACTGGTCACCCCTCTGAGCCTGGGTCCTCTCTAGGTTTCTTCCTAAAATTCGGCCTTCTTAGGGAGTTTTTCCAAGCCACTGAAATCCGACACTACTGTTGTTTGCTTCCTTTGGGTTTAAGGCCGGGTGTCTCTGTAAAGCACTTTGTGACAACTGCTGTTGTAAAAAGGGCTTTAGAAATACATTTGATTGATTGATTGAGATGATGTACATATTCAACAAATGCAGTAAAGCAATAAATGTGAAAATAATTTTTTGCCATGCCTTCTCTACGCTTAACAAATACATGTTTTTATGTATAAATGGTAATCAACAAGTTATTAACCAAGTAGTGATGAGAAGTTATTTTTGAATCGTTCAGTAAAAACAATTAATCTTTTGACTAATTTCGTTAATTTGAGTCAGTCCCCTGCCTCCGCATCCTGTCCCAGCCCCGCGCATCCTGCCCCACCCACCACCTGGGGAAAACTATCACTCTCTCAAACAACTGTCTAAGTCGGGCTACACTTATAAAGATGGGGGTAGGTAGGAACCGTAGTACTCTGAGAGTAACTGCTACACCATATTATGCTTTACAGCCAACACCAAAATCATGTTGATTATGCAAGCAAGCAAGCAAGTTTATTCATACATGGAAGAAATTCAATGTGCTTTACAAAGAAAAATATATGAAAGTACAATAACATAAAAATCTAATACTCAAATGAAAACATCAAAAAAAATGAAAACATCATAATAAGAAAAAATACAATAAGAAAACATATAAAGATAGAAAATGTGATATAAACATAGGCTAAACAGTGTGGTTAAGTTTAAGTGCTCAGTCATAGGCAAGTGTTTTTAACCTGGATTTAAAAATGTATATGTCTGGGGCACATCTAAGATCTTCTGGTAGTTTATTCCAGTTGTGTGCACTGTACAGCATAAGTGCTAAACGCAGCTTCTCCAAGTTTAGTTTGGACTCTGGGCTCTACTAGCTGACCTGTGTTCATGGATCTAAGAGCCCTGCTCGGTTTATATTATTCAAACCTATCAGAAATGTATTTGGGTCCTAAACCATTAAGATATATTTATAAACTAAAAGCACCACTTTGAAATCTATTCTGTAACTGACTGGAAGCTAATGCAAAGATTTAAGAACCAGATTGATGTGCTCTGTTCTCTTGGTCCTGGTTAACATTCCAGCAGCAGCATTCTGAATGAGCTGCAGTTGTTTTACAGTCTTTTTTGGAAGTCCAGTTAAGATGCCATTACAGTAGTCAACATAACTAGAGATAAGAGCATGGATGAGCTTCTCTTGGTCTTTTTGGGACACCAAGCCATTGATTCTGGCTATATTCATTAGATGATAGAATGCTGTTTTGGTGACCGCTTTGATATGACTGTTAAATGTGAGGTCTGAGTCTATCAGAACACCAAGATTACGCATTTGATCCCTGGTTTTAAGGGCCCGAGAATGCAGCTCTTTACTAATACTTAATAATAAAACACAATAATCTCAGTTTTATATTGGTTTAATTGTAGACAATTCTGTGTATTATTAGAAGATTTAAAAATGAATTACTGTACAAAAAACACACAAGCACAACTCATTGTCCAGAGTCATAATCAAGAGGCAAGATGAAAGATCAATATAGATCGAATGAAATAATTAGAAAATAGTAATTACATTTTAATCGCAAGCATATTTATCATATCATTACAATTTCTTAAATGTACTAATACTACTATTTTAATCTAATAGATGATAATAGACCAAATGGTCGTTTAGGCTGAAAATGAGAGACTTGGAGATCCAAAAGATTAAATGACTATCTTCTTAGTCATTGTCGTTCGTTCCGCTGATCGTGGGATGAAAAGGACCATGAGAAAGTGTTTTAAATCTGATCTGTTTAATTGAGTCCTGATAGTTACAGTATTACAAATAGATACAGTGGGGAGAACAAGTATTTGATACACTGCCAATTTTGCAGGTTTTCCCACTTACAAAGCATGTAGAAGTCTGTCATTTTTATCATAGGTACTCTTCAAATGTGAGTAACGGAATCTAAAACCAAAATCCAAAAAATCACATTGTATGATTTTTAAGTAATTAATTTGCATTTTATTGCATGGCATAAGTATTTGATACATCAGAAAAGCAGAACTTAATATTTGGTACAGAAACCTTTGTTTGTAATTACAGAGATCATACGTTTCCTGTAGTTCTTGACCAGGTTTGCACACACTGCAGCAGGGATTTTGGCCCACTCCTCCATACAGACCTTCTCCAGATCCTTCAGGTTTCGAGGCTGTCGCTGGGCAATACAGACTTTCAGACTTTTGCCTTCAGAACTGCCTTAATTCTATGTGGCATTGATTCAACAAGGTGCTGAAAGCATTCTTTAGAAATGTTGGCCCATATTGATAGGATTGCATATTGCAGTTGATGGAGATTTGTGGGATGCACATCCAGGGCACGAAGCTCCCGTTCCACCACATCCCAAAGATGCTCTATTGGGTTGAGATCTGGTGACTGTGGGGGCCATTTCAGTACAGTGAACTCATTGTCATGTTCAAGAAACTAATTTGAAATGATTCGAGCTTTGTGACATGGTGCATTATCCTGCTGGAAGTAGCCATCAGAGGATGGGTACATGGTGGTCATAAAGGGATGGACATGGCCGTGGCATTTAAACGATGCCCAATTGGCACTAAGGGGCCTAAAGTGTGCCAAGAAAACATCCCCCACACCATTACAACACCACCACCCGCCTGCACAGTGGTAACAAGGCATGATGGATCCATGTTCTCATTCTGTTTACGCCAAATTCTGACTCTGCCATCTGAATGTCTCAAAATAAATCGAGACTCATCAGACCAGGCAACATTCTTCCAGTTTTAAACTGTCCAATTTTGGTGAGCTTGTGCAAATTGTAGCCTCTTTTTCCTAATTTTAGTGGAGATGAGTGGTACCCGGTGGGGTCTTCTGCTGTTGTAGCCCATCCGCCTCAAGGTTGTGCGTGTTGTGGCTTCACAAATGCTTTGCTGCATACCTCGGTTGTAACGATTGGTTATTTCAGTCAAAGTTGCTCTTCTATCAGCTTGAATCAGTCGGCCCATTCTCCTCTGACCTCTAGCATCAACAAGGCATTTTCGCCCACAGGACTGCCGCATACTGTATGTTTTTCCCTTTTCACACCATTCTTTGTACCATACCATACCATACCATCTTCTTCCGCTTATCCGGGGCCGGGTCGCGGGGGCAGCAGTCTAAGCAGGGATGCCCAGACTTCCCTCTCCCCAGACACTTCCTCCAGCTCTTCCGGGGGGACACCGAGGCGTTCCCAGGCCAGCCGGGAGACATAGTCCCTCCAGCGTGTCCTAGGTCTTCCCCGGGGTCTCCTCCCGGTGGGACGGGACCGGAACACCTTCCCAGGAAGGCGTTCCGGAGGCATCCGAAACAGATGCCCAGGCCACCTCAGCTGACCCCTCTCGATGTGGAGGAGCAGCGGCTCTACTCTGAGCTCCTCCCGGGCGACCGAGCTTCTCACCCTATCTCTAAGGGATCGCCCAGCCACCCTGCGGAGAAAGCTCATTTCGGCCGCCTGTATCCGGGATCTTGTCCTTTCGGTCATGACCCAAAGCTCATGACCATAGGTGAGAGTAGGAACGTAGATTGACCGGTAAATCGAGAGCTTCGCCTTGCGGCTCAGCTCTTTCTTCACCACGACAGACCGATACATCAACCGCATTACTGCAGAAGCTGCACCGATCCGTCTGTCAATCTCCCGTTCCATCCTTCCCTCACTCGTGAACAGGACCCCTAGATACTTAAACTCCTCCACTTGAGGCAGGCACTCTCCACCAACCTGAAGTGGGCAAGCCACCCTTTTCCGACTGAGGACCATGGCCTCGGATTTGGAGGTACTGATTTTCATCCCCACCGCTTCACACTCGGCTGCAAACCGTCCAATTGCATGCTGAATGTCCTGGCTTGAAGGGGCCAACACGACAACATCATCCGCAAAGAGCAGAGACGAAATCGTGTGGTCCCCAAACCTGACACCCTCCGGCCCCTGGCTGCGCCTAGAAATTCTGTCCATAAAAATTACGAACAGAACCGGTGACAAAGGGCAGCCCTGCCGGAGTCCAACATGCACAGGGAACAAGTCTGACTTACTGCCGGCAATGCGGACCAAGCTCCTGCTTCGGTCGTACAGGGACCTGACAGCCCTTAGCAAGGGACCCAGGACCCCATATTCCCGAAGCACCCTCCACAGGATGCCGCGAGGGACACAGTCGAATGCCTTCTCCAAATCCACAAAACACATGTGGATTGGTTGGGCAAACTCCCATGAACCCTCCATCACCCTGTAGAGGGTATAGAGCTGGTCCAGTGTTCCACGGCATGGACAAAAACCAGACTGTTCCTCCTGAATCCGAGGTTCTACTTTGTAAACCCTAGAAATGGTTGTGCGTGAAAATCACAGTAACTGAGCAGATTGTGAAATACTCAGACCGGCCCGTCACCTTTCTTTCCCATTCTGACATTCAGTTTGGAGTTCCAGAGATTGTCTTGACCAGGACCACACCCCTAAATGCATTGAAGCAACTGCCATGGGATTGGTTGATTAGATGATTGCATTAATGAGAAATTGAACAGGTGTTTCTAATAATCCTTTAGGTGAGTGTATATATTGATGTACGCGTGTCAATAAAGTTATCTTCTTTCCTCCCCCTCAATGGGAGTACTGGTCCAGCACTGGGTATACTCGCCAGGATCCATGTAGAATAAGACCTGTTAACAATCCAAGTTTATCATTATAAAAGGCTATGTGATCATTAGAATACCCTTATGCGATTATGTTAGCACAGCTGAAAACTGTTGTGCTGCTTAAATAACCTATTTATTCATATAATGGTCTACTTTAGACGTTTAGTATCTTAAGCATCTGCAATTGTGGGTTCGATTACAGGCTCTTAATGGCCAGAAACACAGAACTGTCTTCTGAAACTCGTCAGTCTATTTTTGTTCTGAGAAATTAAGAATATTTAATGCGAGAAATTGTCAAGAAACTGAAGATCTCTAATAATGTTGTGTACTATTCCCTTCACATAGCAGTGCAAACTGGCTCTGACAAGAATAGAAAGAAAGTATGGGAGGCCCTGGTACACAACTGAGCAAGAGGACAAATACATTAGAGTGTCTAGTTTGAGAAATAGGGGCCTTACAGGTCCTCAACTTGTCGCTTCAACAATTAGCCCCCGCAAAATACCAACGTCAACGTCAGCTAGCTATATTTAGCTAGCTATACTTTTTAGGCATAAGCAATTACAAAATAACACTACCAAGGAACAAAAATTGTGTTACATAGTGAAATCACCCACATTGTGCTATTGAATTTAGAAAAGTGGAAGCTTATCTATAGAGCTACTTGTAATAAGGCAGCCACACAGGTGAACCAAAACATTTTGACCACCTGCCTAATATGCTGTTGGTAATCTGCATGCCGCCAAGGCATGAACTCTACAAGACCCCTGAAGGTATCCTGTTATATGTGGCACCAAGACATTAGCAGTAGATCCTTGAAGTCCTATAAGTTGTGAGGTGGAGTCGCTGTGGATTGGACTTGTTGCTCACACATACCCAGGGGTGTAGGTTTGATTTTAAATGTGAGGGGGACAAATAGTTTTTTGCAAATGACCACGGTTTTAGAATGGGATGTCCAACAAGCTCATATATTTGTGATGGTTGGGTGTCCACATACTTTTGGCCATATGGTGTATGTGCACTGGTAGACAGAACATCTCTTTGATTCTGCTAGAATAAACATGAAAAATACTGCCTTCCGACATTTTATTTAATATTTCATAAGATATTGTCTGGGATGTGTGCTCTTAGTGAGGAGTACACAGACTTATGTATTTCAATGTGTGTGGGTGATTCTACATGTACATTTTGCCTGTACTGTACTTTAATTTCACATCCTCACACTCCAAGCTCCACCATAACACTCTGGCTTGACTCCACTGGTTCACTCAACATCCTTCTGTTTCTGCAAAAAAAATATGAACACTCAAGATATGGGCTGCACATGATGGTTCAAATATCCAGTTTTATGGACTACTGCTATGTATCAACATTTCAACTCAGCTCCACGTTTGACATTTTCTCGCTGGCTGTCTGATCCTGCTGTGATGGGGAACACTGTCACCATCTGATCTTGCAAAAATGCAGCACAGAATATGACATGAATTGCTTGATCTAGATTGATTCCTACAGAACCTGATGGTAACAGATCTATGAGATCCACATTAGCTTGAAATGTCAAATGCAACTACCTATGTGTAGGGAACTACATGTAATGTTAGCTAACTTTTCAAGAGATGGACTATTAACCTAGTTAGCTAGCTATATCTTGTAATGTCTCACAGTTAGCTGGCTGTAGCACTCACTTTGTCTTTGCATAGAAAAAATGCTTGTACAATTAATTTAATACAAATTTGGAGGGGAGACAAATTGCCATTTTCAAAAAGTGTGGGGGGGCATGTCCCACGTATAATGAAACCTATGCCACTGCACATACCCCACAGAGGCTCAATCGGATTGAGATCTGGGGAACATGGAGGCCAGGGCAACACCTTCATCATGCTCATCATGAACTCTTCTTTATTTTCCTCAAACCATTCCTGAACAATGTGGCAGGGCACATTACCCTGCTGAAAGGCCGGTGCCATCAGTGAATACCACTGCCATGAACAGGTGTATCTGGTCTGCAACAATGTTTAGGTAGGAGGCACATGTCAAACTGACATCCACATGAATACCCGGACCAATGCCCAGAGCATCACTCTCTCTCTACCGGCTTGTTGTCTTCCCACAGTGCATCCTGGTGCCATCACTTCCTTAGGTAAATGGCACATACAGTGGGGAGAACAAGTATTTGATACACTGCCGATCTTTCAGGTTTTTCTAATTACAAAGCATGTAAAGGTCTAGCATTTTTATCATAGGTACACTTCAACTGTGAGAGACAGAATCTAAAACTAAAATCCAGAAAATCACATTGAATGATTTTTAAATAATGAATTTGCATTTTATTGCATGACATAAGTATTTGATCACCTACCAACCAGTAAGAATTCCGGCTCTCACAGACCTGTTAGTTTTTCTTTTAGAAGCCCTCCGGTTCTCCACTCTTTACCTGTATTAACTGCAGCTGTTTGAACTTGTTACCTGTATAAAAGACACCTGTCCACACACTCAAACAGACTCCAACCTCTCCACAATGGCCAGAGAGCTGTGTAAGGACATCAGGGATAAAATTGTAGACCTGCACAAGGCTGGGGTGGGCAACAGGACAATAGGCAAGCAGCTTGGTGAGAAGGCAACAACTGTTGGCACAATTATTAGAAAATGGAAGAAGTTCAAGATGATGGTCAGTCTCCCTCGGTCTGGGGCTCCATGCAAGATCTCACCTCGTGGGGCATCAATGATCATGAGGAAGGTGAGGGGATCAGCCCAGACGTACATGGCAGGACCTGGTTAATGACCTGAAGGGAGATAGGACCAAAGTCTCAAAGAAAACCATTAGTAACACACTACGCCGTAATGGATTAAAATCCTGCAGTGCACGCACGGTCCCCCTGCTCAAGCCAGCGCATGTCCAGGCCCATCTGAAGTTTGCCAATGACCATCTGGATGATCCAGAGGAGGAATGGGAGAAGGTCATGTGGTCTGATGAGACAAAAATAAAGCTTTTGGTCTAAACTCCACTTGCCGTGTTTGGAGGAAGAAGAAGGATGAGTACAACCCCAAGAACACCATCCCAACCGTGAAGCATGGAGGTGGAACCATCATTCTTTGGGGATGTTTTCGGCAAAGGGGACAGGACGACTGCACCGTATTGAGGGGAGGATGGATGAGGCCATGTATCGCGAGATCTTGGCCAACAACCTCCTTCCCTCAGTAAGAGCATTGAAGATGGGTCGTGGCTGGGTCTTCCAGCATGACAACGACCCGAAACACACAGCCAGGGCAACTAAGGAGTGGCTCCGTAAGAAGCATCTCAAGGTCCTGGAGTGGCCTAGCCAGTCTCCAGACCTGAACTCAATAGAAAATCTTTGGAGGGAGCTGAAAGTCTGTATTGTCCATTGACAGCCCCAAAACCTGAAGGATCTGGAGAAGGTCTGTATGGAGGAGTGGGCCAAAATCCCTGCTGCAGTGTATGCAAACCTGGTCAAGAACTACAGGAAACATATGATCTCTGTAATTGCAAACAAAGGTTTCTGTACCAAATATTAAGTTCTGCTTTTCTGATGTATCAAATACTTATTTCATGCAATAAAATGCAAATTAATTACTTAATCATACAATGTGATTTTCTGGATTTTTGTTTTAGATTCCGTCACTCACAGTTGAAGAGTACCTATGATAAACATTACAGGCTTCTACATGCTTTGTAAGTGGGAAAACCTA
Source organism: Esox lucius (assembly GCF_011004845.1). Lineage (NCBI taxonomy): Eukaryota > Metazoa > Chordata > Actinopteri > Esociformes > Esocidae > Esox > Esox lucius. Next base: position 86,015 of record NC_047569.1, read on the forward strand.
CAAAATCGGCAGTGTATCAAATGTATGTACACAGCCATGTAGATAAAATGGGATTAATCGGACCAGGCAACCTTCTTCCACTGTTCCAAGGTCCAGTATCAACACTCACATGCCCATTGTAGGCACTTTCAAAGGTGGACAGGGGTCACACTGACCGCTCTGCAACTAGTTGCTGCCCCAAACGCAGTAGGGTGCAATGCACTGTGTGTTGTGACACATTCCTACCATAGCCATCATAAAAAATGTCTGTGACTTGTGCCACAGTAGACCTCCTGTCTCTTCGGACCAGACAGACTTGCCTTCCTTGTCGTCACATATCGATGAGACTTGGGCTCCCAACACCCTTTTGCCAGTTTGTGGTTTGACCCACCTCAGACCACTGTCGGTAGACCGGGAGCACCCCACAAGCCTGTTCCATAGAACCTCTGACCCAGTTGTCTGGCCATAACAATTTGGCCCTTGTCAATGTCACTTCTGCCAATTTCTCCTGCAACACGTTTACTACAAGAACTGATTGTTTGCTAACCATCTAATCTAACCAGACCTTGACATTTACTCTTAGGCAATTATCAAAATGTTTTGCCTCACCAGTAAGTGGTCATGATGATTTGTCTCATAAGTGTGTACTTTTGGATTCAAATGTTCATAATCAAATTCCACATACACAGTTAGGACAGGTTTTTAGGTACAGGACCATCACATAACTCTTAAATCCAATACGGAAGACAATGCATAGAACCATTGCTGGATTGCAATTAATAATTTTCCAATACCAAAAGATTGTTGGCCCAAATGAGCACAACCAACACTATTGGATGAATAAGATGAGAAAAACAGGCATTGGCACAACTACATCATTGGTGAAATAATCAAGTCAAATGTTGTTAGACTAGTTTCAGAACCAATAAATTGAAGAAATAGCACAGTTGTAATTTAAAATGTGATGGCATGCCATACTGTAAAGTACAAGATTTTTGTGAGCAATGATTCATAGATGATCGAGAGGGTAGAACAAACCTATTGCAGTAGATGGGAAAATTGCAGTAGACTGGCTTCAAACGCATGCTGCAGTGGTATATTTACAGCACTTAACTGTGAAATATTTGCAAAATTCCAGAAACCCCCAAGATATTTCTTTAACAAATCAGTTACCAACACACTTGCTAAAGTAAAATGTTATGTGATGGCACAATAAGGTATATGGTGTCATGTACTACAACTTACAGCCAATTAGCATTCAGGATTTGTACTATCAGGTGTATATTTAATCAGAAGGCATCAACTTTGAAAACTCGGCAAGCAATCCAACTTATTTAGCTTTGTTTCAGGGTTGACCTGGCATGCAACATTAAATGAGCTCCTTATGGAACATATCTTCTACACACTTTCCAAGAGCTGTTTGTTCCTCTTCCCTAAAAAGCAAATGATGACCAGCATCTCCCAGGAGAGATACCTACCATGATCCGCCCACCCTGGTAACGATGGGCCGCACCCCCTGGGGGACCTAAGACGGGATACATACTCCCCTCTTAGCTCCCTTGAGAGCTTAGGAAGGCTAAGAGTGGCTGAGGGAAAGTTTAATCCCAGAGTTAGAAATGGTTGTGCCTGAGCAAGTGGTCTATCCTTAATGACTTGGTAAAGCCCCCTACAGATGTCCACCAGATTGGGTTGGTAAGGCGTATGAAAAGCAAACAGATTCTGAGACAGGAGGCTAGGCTGGGCAAACACACAGTCGTACACTCTGTTTCCTGGTTAAGTATCGGGCAGGCAAAGGGGTCATTAAGTGGGCCTACCCTGTTGAAATTCAATATGGCCCCCAGTGTTTCTGAAGAGGGGGATCATGTTGTCAATTCTCACCCAGATGAAAGCCTTTTTATCAGCTTTAACCATATCATCATCACTGGTGTGTTGTATATTTTACTGTAATGTCTAGAGTAATGGAATGACTGACATTAGTTAGACTCACGTTATATGCACTTACATATAGCAGGTGTTTCAAAATGAATAGTATTATTAAATATTTTGGCATTCTATTACCTAACAAACCTTCAAAAAGAAAAGTTGAGTTAGGCCAGTATTCCAATAAAAACCTTTTCTTGAAGTTAAAGGTTATTTCAAAGGAGATTATGTACTCAGCAGGCTTTTTGGTCCAATATAAGGCTACATTTGTGTCCAAGAGACTAACCCTTACATATTGGCTACAACCGACACAAACATGTGTATACCAATAACATTAGTACTCAAATGTAATGTGGTTGGTCTGATTTATTGGTCATTAGCTTAAATGGCATTTTAATCACAACTGCTTCTCAGTATCTTCGTTGTCAGAAGCAAGAGTTGTACAGTTAATTGTGCACCAGTTATTAAGTAGGAATATTTATGAAAAGGAATACAGTTTCAGGCAGACAAAATGTTAATTGGGTGAATTATTAGGAAATCATAGCAAATGGGTTGAAACAAGGTGGAACCAAATTTGTCCAATACGAATATACATTTAATTTCTAGTGCAAAGCTACTTGCTAGAATGTGCACTAATGAATGCACACCCCAGGGTAAAGTAAGGTATGTGTTAATAAAAAGTGGGCCACATGGGATTATGAATGGTGGTAAACTTGAAATAGGGGTCAGGATAGCAGATACAGGTGACTGTTAGAGTGGAGTGGATAGGGTTTGTTTAAGGACTGATGTAACATATGTACCGGTTGTCGCTCGTTTAATTACAGTGTTTTCTTACCACAGTAAGATCAGGTAGATTGTGTCAACATACGGTAGATTTCGTAAAACTGTGATTGCACTATTCCAAACACATGGAGGAGCCAGAATGCTATTTGTTCTCGAAAATCGTTTACTAAATGACAGTATGTTCTCCTAAAATAACAGGCTATAACAAATTTAAAAGCAACTTCATCACTGATATAATTTCTAAATGTTTTAATAAAGAAATACACCAATAGCCTACACAGAAGTAAAGACTACTTGTTTAAACATTTGAATTATCTTTAGAAATAATAAAATACAAAGCAGAACTTTCTGTTACGATTAATAGTTTTGAAGTACGGCATGGTAGAAAAACACATCTTATGACAGTTGGCGAACAGGCTGTCAGTTTACTCTATTGTATTTAATAGACAAATGCGTCATTCGCAAAATAGTTTGATGACCAAAAACCCTAACCTAACCCTAACAGAAATGAATTGAATCCTTCCATTGTTTTTGCCGGACCGTGTAAGTAAAGCCGGCCAAGAAGAGTAAATGTCTCTTACTGAGTGAATGAGCACCCCTTGTTGAATAGCATAGTGGTTGGATCAGTGGACTGCCATGTTCGATACTCGCCATGGACAGAGAGTATGCATGAGGATTTGTTCAGGACAGACAAATACTTGACTGGCTACAAGCTTCAGTAGCTACGTCATAGTAATCCTAAAATAAAACCACCTACAGTTATATTGCGATTATTTCTGGTGGATTTTTGAAGTACACATCCATGATTGCTTTTTTGGGGTAATATCGACCACAAACCTTTGCGCCGTAAAAGAAAAAGGATTTCCACTATTCTCTAGTTTTTTCACTTGACGAAAAAGTCAGTTATCGTCACCTATAGTAATAGTTATGGTATCAATGTCATTCACGAACGAAAGCAAAACAAACATTGTTGTGCCATGAAATTAAATAGCTTTGGCAATGTAAGGTTAATCTTTTATCTCGCTAGTAATTCCTCACCTCTCATGACTATTCCAAGTAGTAAGTAGATTCAAGTAGGCCTATTACTGGCTAATAAAGGCCATACTGTTCATATATGATATTTGTAGTGGAAGTAAACTTAATAAGAAACATGAGTCAGTTTAACCCAATGATTAACACTAGGGCCACCAAAAGCCTACAGGAATTGACATTTGAGATTCTAATTAAAATAATACTGCCAATTTGAAAGCTACACCCTCCTCCTTCCATTACTTTTCCTAAATAGGCGTAAAGTACATTGTTCCGTTGTCAGAATTCTAAACTCACAAACGGATAACTATTTTGACACTATTTACCTTTTTTTTTACCCTGTTTTTTTACCCAATTGCTAATAGCCCATGGTACTTAGCGATGGTATCCAAAAGGTACCCAGGTGCTAATCACCCCTCACTGAATGCATGACGTCAGTGTAAGAATGCGTAATACTCCCAGATGAATGATAAAGTCTTGATTGAATTTGAATGAACTTACAAACAAAATACAAGATTTCCATGACCATTCAACAATTAAACGATTGATAAACACCCCAGCTAAGTGCTATAACAGTAGAGAGATGTTTAAAGTCTTAGGGTACTGGAATGTTAAATTGCCAGGCATTTGATAAGCGTTATATCAGTGGCAAATGATGTTCCGATAAGCGCTACACCATAAGCCTTATAATCAGTGGGCTTTCATGTTAACCTTTCATGTTTTATGAGGCGATAGGTGATTGGTGTATTTAAACAATGCCTGGTAATGGTCATTCAGTCTTGCCTGAGTAAACTTACGTATACATTGCAAATCATGGCGGATTGTGTAGCGATCAATGTTTTGGGTGAAACACTGTTGAATGCTACCAGGTTAACCGCTGCTCAGCTAGTCGGCAAGAGATTACAAATGGAAGGTGAAGATACAATCAACCTGCTAGTCTTGAAGAAACCGATGCAGAGTTTTCCCTGAATGAATCAACTACATCAGGATATGTTAGCACAGGAGTGGAAGTTGGGCGAATCGGTAGATACATTTTCAACCCTGAGATACTAGAGGTTGCATTTTATGAATTGTCCGAAGGCCAAGTGTTTAAGGCTGGTGTGACTTATCAAATGGTCTTTAATGACAGTTTATGGACCACCTTTCGAAAAGTGTTTTATTTGGGCCCAAAACAGGAAACACAATCAAGTAGATGTACTGTTTAAAGAAATTGACAGAATGAAACCGTTTGACTGTTAGATTGGAACTATTTCCTGACAATGTTGGTGTGTTAGAGTGTGACTGCGACTGTGCACTGTTCGACTGACATACAATCCTGAAGCCCTGCCTTAAGCTAACACAGTCCTCAACCCAGCATAAAAACAGTCTGTGACTCTCAAGCAGCCGGCTGACTTTACAAAACATGTCTCAAGATAAAATCAACCAGAGTTTGAAGAACCTAAGGCTGAGGACTGGCTTTGTGATGCCTTGGATGACAACGCTGAATCCGGTTATGCTGTCCCGGACCCTGACCTCTCACCTCAATCGTCTAACCCACCAAGAAACTACCATTGACTTGACTGGCTTGGCGCTCAGCTAGGACCACTTAATCTATCATACTTTTCAAATGCTGACAAGAGATATCACAAAATGCAGGTTTTAAAGATCATCAAAGCAACATTGGGTATGATCCTGGAAAACATTGTTGGATATTCTCCACAAAGCATGCATCAGATGTGAAGTGGACCACCCGAGCCAGAGAAGACATTAATGTCTGGACCCGCCTGATTATTTTTTTGACAACCATTATGATGACATTTTGGACAGTTTTAACACTGCAACTAAAACATGTGCTGGTCAAGGCTTTGAATCCATCTGGTTTTCAAGCACGGCTGCCCAAAGTTCAGCCAAGAACTTTCTGCATGAACTCAAGTCAGAGCCATACATCACACAAGACTGAGTGAGAACAGGGATGAATACATGGACAAATGTAATGAGGAAGCTCTATGCAACGCAGTCTTGGTGCCATAAAACCAAAGAGTCTATATCAACAGAAATCTGAATGTGTGTGTCTTTTTAGAAATTAAGAAATGTGTAATTCCAAAATGTTTATGTTAAACACATATTACTTCTCATTATTGACACAATGCTCTATGATGTCTGAACAGGTTATGAAAAGTCTTTACTACAATCCGTCAAACCCTGGTGCTTATGTGGGAAGAGGGTTTGAAAAGCACATACTTTCAGAAAACCAGGGAGATCCTCAAAAATGGCGTGGCAAATGTTTGGCTATTGGCCCAGGATACATACACGCTACACAGGCCTGTAGCTATTACAGGCCTGTGGAAAACAATAACAAGAAAGTTATGTTAACATGTATAGATGTGTTAAGTGAATATGTCTGGGTTCCTGTGCTGAGAAATAAAAGTGGTATCAAGGTAAAGCGGGCATTTGAAGATATATTAAAAGAAAGAAGAATCTCAAAAAAATAATCCAAATGGATAAGGAGAAGGGTTTCTTTAATTCACATTTTAAATTAGCGAGCATTGTTTAGAGATAAAATAATTACATAACGAATGTGGCTGCACCTCACGGCTGCCAACACACATCATTATGTTGATGTGATTCAAGATCTGGTTACAACCATAGCTACCATCGTTCTATTAAGATGAAGCCTGTTGACGTTTGTGATGAAAATGTTTGACAAGTTCTCAAGAAGCTGTATGATGTGATGGCAATTCCATCGATCGACACTCTTAAAGGAGTAAGAACAGAGATGAAATTCAGACGAGACTGCAACAAAACAGTACTCTTTAACAACATGACCCAGTTAATATCATTACCCTAATGATTAGAGAATGGAACAAATCTGAAATGTCTGGATGCTTCTAGATCATTACCTTCATATTAACTCCAAGATCACACATTTTCATTATACAGAATTATTACATAGTACAGCAAAACCTTTTATGTTAAAATCATTGGTCAAAGGAAATGAATTCAAGAGACACACATATATTGACAGTATGGGGTATGTAGCATCGACACGTGGGGGTGTAAATACCTATCACTGAATACATTCTTCAATTTGTTACTGGCACAAAGTCCTCTCATGCCAATTACTTGATTCACTATAGTTGAATCAAGTAATTGATTCAACCATAGTGAATCAGTTACTCTCCATGGTTCCAATTAGATGTACTTCCAAAGTCATCACAAATGTTCTGCTCCTCCAAACGTCAGACAGTCAGTTATGAACCAGTTCTTGGTAGGCCGGTGTAACAGAACGTGACAGTCAGATGTGTATCCCAAGGTGTTGTCCTTCATAGCTCAAATGACACAGCTCTAGTTGTCTCCATACTAGCTGCTTTATCAGCCAGGTCAGGAGAATCTGGGTGCTCTCCTTTGTGAATACCAAAATGAGCAGTTTTATCTAAAAGCTCTATAGCTGCAGGCCGGGTCGGAAGTGATGGTTACTAGCACCAGAAAATTCACTTTTCCCTCAGTGACTTCAATTCACTGTGCCTAACCTTTCAACACTGAAGCCCTCCTGTAGCGTGTGTCGTCGACCCCAGGTTCCTCTCTCAGCTACGTGGACAGCAGATGAGATTTACCATGTCGTGCAGCTGGTCTTTCCGCGCCCCCGTAAACGTTGTCCAGAACCGGAGCTTTCCTTCGCCTCCATCCTCTCGGTTGCCTTCTCTGGTTGCCTTCTCTGTCATAAATCATGACCCTCAAATTAGCATATCAAAATTTGCATTTCCACATGCAATGGCCAAACTAAGGTGAGATAAACAAACATCATGACTCAATTTACCTCCTAAAGTCTAGGGAATTTCCTCAACTTTAGATGTATGTCTATGTCATTCAAAATAGTGGCAGACAGCCAAAATCGCCATTTTCTTGCTTATGTCATGCAAAGACATCAAGATTGTTCTAGCAATTAACAATGTTGGATGACTTTAGGTCTCCACCCTTACTACAAATAGGCTTCAAAACCATACATTTCGACAGAAAAGCTATAGTTAGCTTGCACTTAACGTGTGACAAAACTGAACGTACTCATATATTGAGGAAATTACCACAGGTGAGAACAGTCAGAACACTCTAGTAAGGGACGTCATGCTTTCAACTTAACCGAAATCCCACGTTAATTGAAAGTTCAGAGTTATTGCTCCACCCATCTAATATCATTGTTGTTCGCAAAAAAAATTGCTTATCTTATCAACACAGCAACAGTAGGGGGGGGGAAACTCTCTAGTTACCATACTTTCTTAAATGCATCTATCAACCTCCACAAATCCATCAAATCTGACATACAAAACCAAACCACATAGTTTACTAAAGCATATGAAAGCTGTAACTCCTGTATCCTCCAAATATGTTAGAGAAAAACCAGGATTGTATTAAGGAATGATCTCACCGGTTGATGCTCCCTGGTCCGTCTCCTCTGACCGTCAGCACCCCTCCCTCAGGCGGGTTAGCGTTCCTGCGTGTTCCCGTTGGATTGCCCGCGGTCGAGGCCCAAGAGGCAGCCGAAACTGTCTCTATTCTTGTGGGAACAATATGTCTAATCAGCCGTTGTATTGATTCCCACTGGTATCTTCTCAAATCCAATGTCCAGCCGAATGTCTAGTGGTAGCTTCATAAATTTAAACGTAGCGGTTAGTATAGTCTCTTCCTCAACCCCGGGTCTGTAGTCTTCTTTGTTCTCCATCGCTGCAAACACTGGAGATTACGGATCTGGTGTGTAATACTCTCCCCTTTTGGACCTTTTCTTGACACGTAGACCCGCTCAACACTCCCAAAGTGGAGCAAAAAACGGCCTCCCGACGGCCTACAGCAGAACCACGTTCACAACGAAAAGGTCCAAAGAGTGAAACCAATCAGGCCATCTCGGGCTCCAGCGGGGTTGGCTACGTTGATTGTAGGGAAATGTTCTCCAACGATGCAGTGTCGTCAGGCGGGATGGTACGATGCATAACTCCAAGGAGTCCCAATAGACCCTTCGGCCCGTAAGTGAGACGTTCAAGGCCCTAGCCCTGTCTGCAGAATTTAAATGTGCCTTAACACATAATACCAGAATGTGCCCTAACACACATACCTGCACCCTTACGCAAAAAGGTGCCCTTACCTCCCGAGTTCGAAATGTATGGCGGAAAATCTAATATTGCAGATTTTGTGTCCCATTGGCATAAATGTTCCTTGTGAGGAGATGGATTTATGGAACAAGTTTAAAAAATCTAAGACACAGGGCACGGGCGTGTGTCTTAGCTTCACCCAACAAATTGTGGTAAGCTTGAGGAAGGCTAGCCGAAACATTTGACCCAAGTCAAACAATTTTAAGTCAACTCTACCAAATACTAATTGAGGGTGTCAACTTCAGTCTCATTTGGGAATTTGATGAAAGAAACAAAAACAGAAATAAATCATTCTCTCTAATTGGGACATTTAACATTCTAAAATATGTGGTGATACTAACTGACCTAAGACAGATTTTCTACAAGGATAAATAGTCAGCAATTGTGAACAACAGTTTTTTTATTTTCATTACTATTTTCCTAGAATGATGGTGAAGACAACAAAATAAGTATCACATATGGAATCATGTAGTAACCAATAAAGTGTTAAACAAATTAGATTCCTCAAAGTAGCTTTGCACATTCTTGGCATTCTTTCTACCGGCTTTATAAGGTAGTCACTTGGAATGCTTTTCCAACAGTCTTGAAGGAGTTCCCATATATGCTAAGCACTTGTTAGCTGCATTTATTTCACTCTGCAGTCCAACTCATCCCAAAACATCTCAATTGGATTGAGGTCTCCTGATTGTGGAGGCCAGGTTATCTAATGCAGCAGCACTACTATCCTTCTTGGTCAAATAGCTTGATACACACAGTCTCCTCTGAACAGTTAATGTTAAGATGTGACTGTTACTTGACCACTGTGACACTTTTATTTTGGCTGCAATTAAGGTGCAGGGGACTGCTTAACTCTAATGAACTTATCATGTGCAGCACAAGTAACTCTGGGTTTACCTTTTGTAAAGGCAATTCCATCGATCAGAGTAAGAACAGAGACAAAATTCTCTTGGCACAATTAATAGTTTATCTGCAAATAGAGAGGGTCAAACGCCCACACATCCACATTTTCTTCCGCTTCATCCGGGGCCGGGTCGCGGGGGCAGCAGTCTAAGCAGAGATGCCCAGACTTCCCTCTCCCCAGACACTTCCTCCAGCTCTTTTGGGGGGACACCGAGGCATTCCCAGGCCAGCCGGGAGACATAGTCCCTCCAGCGTGTCCTAGGTCTTCCCCGGGGTCTCCTCCCGGTGGGACGGGCCCGGAACACCTTCCCGGGAAGGCGTTTAGGAGTCATCTGGAACAGATGCCCAAGCCACCTCAGCTGACCCCTCTCGATGTGGAGGAGCAGCGGCTCTACTCTGAGCTCCTCCCGGGTGACCGAGCTTCTCACCCTATCTCTAAGGGATTGCCCAGCCACCCTGCGAAGAAAGCTCATTTCGGCCGCCTGTATCCGGGATCTTGTCCTTTCGGTCATGACCCAAAGCTCATGACCATAGGTGAGAGTAGGAACATAGATTGACCGGTAAATCGAGAGCTTCGCCTTGCGGCTCAGCTCTTTCTTCACCACGACAGACCGATACATTGACCGCATTACTGCAGAAGCTGCATCGATCCGTCCGTCAATCTCCCGTTCCATCCTTCCCTCACTCGTGAACAGTACCCCTAGATACTTAAACTCCTCCACTTGAGGCAGGCACTCTCCACCAACCTGAAGTGGGCAAGCCACCATTTTCCAATTGAGGACCATGGCCTCGGATTTGGAGGTACTGATTCTCATCCCCACTGCTTCACACTCGGCTGCAAACCGTCCCAGTGCATGCTGAAGGTCCTGGTTTGAAGGGGCCAACACGACAACATCATCCGCAAAGCGCAGAGACGAAATTGTGTGGTCCCCAAACCTGACGCCCTCCGGCCCCTGGCTGCGCCTAGAAATTCTGTCCATAAAAATTACGAACAGAATCAGCGACAAAGGGCAGCCCTGCCGGAGTCCAACATGCACTGTCAAATGCTTTCAGAATAAACATCTGAGGAGTCTCTGAAGTAGATACATGAACAGTCCGTATTTAGTAGTTAAAAGGGGTGTGGTAAGATGCTGCCCAGGTGTCCTATGTCAATAAAACACATTCCCTTTGTTCTGTCAATACCTAGGCTTCACACTAGGGGCAAGCTTTCCTTCCCCACAAGGGTAACCTCTTGAACTCTAAAAAGCTCTTAGAGCATCCGGACTGTAACCTCATAATCTGCCGATACCATTGCCCCCTAGGCAAATACCAGATCCCCCTATCCTACATTCCTAATGAACAAAGGACAGATACCCTTATGGATCTAGGCAGAGGAAGAGATGGCCAGAATATCTAGTGATGCTCTGATACTATACAGACATGTGTATCACAATCAAAGAAAATAGTTACATACCAGGCAATAGAAAAGCAGACATTTCTCAAATGCACCATAGTTCAAAATGTCCATAACATTTTCCTGTGGCAGTCCTCATTAGTTTAATTCTAGCACTTGATACTGCAATGGAAGATAGTTCTGGAAATCTTCCGGATTACCTGAAATTCATGTCTAAAAATAATGATTTACTGTGGTATCTCATTGCTTATTTCAGATGTTCTTGCCATAGTATGGATTACCAAATGTATGTCAAACCTACTTTGACACAAAACAACTGATTGGCTCAAATGCTATATGAAGGGAAAATGATTCCACAAATTAACTGAGGGGCCTTCACACTTATTTATTAAAATGCATGGTGACTATCCAGGTGACTACCTCATTCAGCTTGTATGAGGTTGTATGAGAAAATGCAAAGAGATTGTAATGCTGTCATCAAGTTAAAGGGTGGCTACTTATAACAAATGTATTTTTGAGCAGTTTCACACTAGCTATTGTTACTACTTGATTTCATGTGTTATTTCATAGTTCTGATGTCTTCACTATAATCCTACAATGTGTAGATTATGAAAAAAAAGAAATACACTTGAATAATTAAATGTAAACTATTGCTCTTTCTGTGAAAGTGGAAACACAGCAGGACAAAGGAAGCATCAGTTGAACATATCGACTATTGAATATGCTTTCATGAAAAGCATTTTTCACATTTTCAAAATTGACTTAAAACCATAAGGGCTGAGCTAATTCGTCCCAATTACAATTATGTTCCTCATGAGGAGTTGGACTAATCTGCCTCTTCTCAGGGCTCTAACTCAAATGGGGTGAGCGTGGGGAGCTTGCAAATATGGAAAACCTCAATAACGCCCCTGTGTGGTTGACATAAAATTGCTTGCATTTTTGTCGTATAAGCTTTGTCAACATATTGACCAAGAACAATTTTTATGCCACGAACTGCCACCTTAACTCCTCCATGAACTGCCACCTTAACATGGTGGAGGGGTTTGAGTACCCGAGTGACCCTAAGATATATGTTGTCTGGGGCTATATGCCCCTGGTAGCGTCTCCCAAGGCAAACAGGTCCTGTGAGACGGGTCAGACAAAGAGCGGTTCAAAAACCCTTTAATGATGATAAACATTTTGAGGACCGTAACATCGGCCAGTATGGCACAGCCGGGGCCCCACCCTGGATCCAGGCCCGGGGTTGGGGCTCGTATGCGAGCGCCTGGTGGCCAGGCCTTTCCCCACAGGGTCCGGCAGGGCTCAGCCCGAAGGAGCAACGAGGGGCCGCCTTCCCGTGGGCTCACCACGTGTAGGAGGGACCATAAGGGGTCGGTGCGTAGAGTATCGGGCAGCAGTCGAAGGCGGGGGCCTCGACAACCCGATCCCTGGACACGGAAACTAGTTCTAGGGACGTGGAACGTCACCTCGCTGGCGGGGAAAGAGCCTGAGATTATGTTGTCTGGGGCTATATGCCCCTGGTAGGGTCTCCCAAGGCAACAGGTCCTGTGAGACGGGTCAGACAAAGAGCGGTTCAAAAACCCTTTAATGATGATAAACATTTTGAGGACCATGGCGTCGCCCGGTATGGCACAGCCGGGGCCCCACCCTGGAGCCAGGCCCGGGGTTGGGGCTCGTATGCGAGCGCCTGGTGGCCGGGCCTTTCCCCACGGGGTCCGGCAGGGCTCAGCCCGAAGGAGCAACGAGGGGCCGCCTTCCCGTGGGCTCACCACGTGTAGGAGGGACCATAAGGGGTCGGTGCGTAGAGTATCGGGCAGCAGTCGAAGGCGGGGGCCTCGACAACCCGATCACTGGACACGGAAACTAGTTCTAGGGACGTGGAACGTCACCTCGATGGCGGGGAAGGAGCCTGAGATTGTGCGTGAGGTTGAGAGGTTCCGACTAGAGGTAGTCGGGATCAACTCTACGCACGGCTTGGGCTCTGGAACCACACTCCTTGAGAGAGGATGGACTCTTCACCACTATGGAGTTGCCCATGATGAGAGGCGGCGTGCTGGTGTGGGTTTGCTTATAGCCCCCCAGCCTTGCCGCCATGTGTTGGAGTTTACCCCGGTGAACGAGAGGGTGCGCCTACAGGTCGGATAGGTCTCTCACTGTTGTTTGTGCCTACGGGCCGAACGGCAGTGCAGAGTACCCGACCTTCTTGGAGTCTCTGGGAGGGGTGCTGGAAAGTGCTCCGACTGGGGACTCCATCGTTCTACTGGGGGACTTCAACGCCCACGTGGGCAATTTAAGTATATAGGGGTCTTGTTTCACGAGTGAGGGAAGGATGGAACGGGAGATTGACAGACGGATCGGTGCAGCTTCTGCAGTAATGCGGTCGATGTATCGGTCTGTCATGGTGAAGAAAGAGCTGAGCCGCAAGTCGAAGCTCTCGATTTACCGGTCAATATACGTTCCTACTCTCACCTATGGTCATGAGCTTTGGGTCATGACCGAAAGGACAAGATCCTGGATACTTCCCGGGAAGGTGTTCTGGGCCCGTCCCACCGGGAGGAGACCCCGGGGAAGACCTAGGACACGCTGGAGGGACTATGTCTCCCGGCTGGCTTGGGAACGCCTCGGTGTCCCCCTGGAAGAGCTAGAGGAAGTGTCTAGGGAGAGGGAAGTCTGGGCATCTCTGCTTAGACTGCTGCCCCCGCGACCCGGCCCCGGATAAGCGGAAGATGAATGAATGAATTTTTATGCCATTATCCTTGTGGTACTTGTGTGTGTTGTAGATGTATTGATTGAATAAGTTGAACTGTTGTGAGCAATAAAGCAGTGTCTATATCAAAGCTAAAATTGAAAGGTTACAAGTAGAGAACAGGAAGTTTAAGAGAGCAGACAGCCTGTCTTTGACAAAAACAGGAAACGGGTTAAAGACACACACACATAGTCTGGAACAGAGCTGAATTAAGAATAGACACCAGACAGAAACCACAAAGGGCAAAGATGACGCTTGTACTGCAATTACACATATAAGGTATAGAACATAAATTGGACCAATGACACACTTGCTTTGCTAACTTAATGCCTCTATCTTTTGGGCGTATTTGAAGTATAAATAAAGCTGTATGACTGTTGATCTTTGGACATTGTGCGGCGACACTTGTCTCCGGAAGCTTCTGTAATAAATGGATATACGATACGATAATTGACCTGACTCCTGATGTTTTATTCTCCTTTCCAACAAACCAACTCGGGGAAGTGTTGACTTCAACAGTGTATATGTTCAAAACCACAACCAAGCACATGTTCATTGGTCAAGCGGCCATGTTTTTTTGCCACACTTGCCTGGCTTATAGAAACTTTGAAGACATCGGTCCAAAACCCCCCCCAAAATTAGGCCTGATTTCTGGCGATTTATTTTAAACTACAGCAGGTAATAAGGTAATAATATGAAACTGGCCTTCATGACGAACACAACAATGTAAGTTTCATTTGAAAAAGTAGTAATGTCCAGCCTACTGTTATACATCTAAATGGCAGCTACATTTATCTACAACCTTGCTGGTTAAAACGAACTATTAGCTGGTTACAGTTACGTTTTTTCCTACTTACCAATAATGATTGGTAAATTCAGCACAATGGACAGAAAGCTAATGATTCTAGCATGTATGGCTGCCTAATCATATGGGCTATTAGCGTATTGTCATTCGACATAACCATCCCATATTCACAGTGACAGTGGAATAAAGTGATTTAACAAGAGGCATACAACACTAATTACAGAAACATGACTACATGGCGAATGAAACCATCAAAGTTGTATCGTACCATTATGCAGTATGACAGTTAAGAAACAACAGGGCTCAGTACAAATCTCAACAAAAAAAATTATCGTAAAGCACTACATCTAAAAATATAAACCTCACAAAAGAAAGTTAAAACATCTTTGCTGTTCCTACATTATGTCCTAACTAGTTTCACCTCAGTTAGGTAGCTGGCTCTCCAATCACACCACTTGAAAAATGTGCATGTAGGCAAACTAGGCAAGCTAGGCAAACTAGAAGGCTGCTGCGTGTCAAAGAATATGCTGGTTATGGCAAACTCAAAATCTGATTGGTTGAAGAATATGACAATAAATAAAATCCTCCCCATTTGCTTTAACAGAAGATGGGATTCACTCGAAATTCTATAGGCATCAGGGTAGATTTTCACTGAGACAGCACATGTGGAAAATCGGATTGGATAAAAGCTCTGATTTATCAGAGCTGCCCTGGAAACAACGCAACTGAGGGAAAAATTCAATTAAACTACGTAAGTAGACTGATGGAACGAACTTTGTAAAATACATATAGCTTTAATGAAAATATATATTAAATTCTAAAAATATTATTTTCTGATTCTGACATCCCCAGAAAGCAGTCGCTGGCGCACCGCATTCTTGTACTGATTATTTGATTTATTTTAATATTGTTAAATCTTAGTGTACAGAATTTTGGTCAACATTGGTAGTTTTTAAATAAAATTGACTTTGACACTATTGCTTGTGTAAAGGACTTTGTGTCAACATGTACATTAAACACATCTCGCCATTGCTTACCATAATATTTTCACGAACTAATGGCCATTTTTAACTACATGGTACCAGCTCAACTTGATCTATAAGCCTCGACTTTTGCTTCATGGGGGACAGTTCTTTACTGTGTTTAAACACCGCTGTGTCCGTAGATGGCGCTATAGTAACAAATTGCGCATGTTTAAGGCAAGACCATATGGGCATCTTGACGCCATTTGGATTCCACGCTGTTGTACCGTGCAAACTAGAACATTCATTTTAGCGACTTGGTTCTTTCATCAACTCTTGTTCAAAGTGTACAAGCTATATGCTTTAAATTGGACAATACAACATGTGGATTATCACATTGTTTTACTACAATTTGATGAACTCCCGAAACAAACGAAGATCAAGGATTTTTCTGACAACAGACCGAAAATTTTGAACGCCGAGTCACCTACATCTATGGTGAGTTCTACTCTATTATAAAGAACTAGCAGTGTTGTTAGGTTACTGAGTAAGAACGTAATGACGGTTTTGTATTAAACAATGACTGTTTGCAATATTCTATTAACGTTCTAATTATTTAGTCAAGTTACTGCAGCTGAACGCAAGTTTTAAACCGCTGGCGGGAAAAAAAGTTAGACAACCTGAGTTGGAAAAAAACAGCGTTGTCCTGAGATTAAATACCTACAGTAACCCTTGCTTATTCGTTTACTAACACGTTTGGTTGCTTACTATATTTTGTTTATTCGTTTATCCTCAAGTTCGGATGTTTTGTGCTTCTTCGCATATCAACAGTTGAACAGGTATGGTAAAATCGTTAACTAACTTGTCTAAATCGTGTTTCTTAGTGTATCAACAAGTCAGAATTGTATATGTGCTTACTCCTTGTAACTTTTATCAACTGATACGTAACGTTGGCTAAATCGTGTTTCTTTGTGTAACGTTATCCACATCATGTGGGTAACGTTACTCTTGGTAGTAAATTTAGATTAGCTGGACCTGTTGTCTGTGTATCCACATTGTTCTTAGCTAGCCTATGTGTGTCTTATGCTGCCGTTTTTTTTTTACTTATTTTCTAAACATTGCTTTCAGGTGATGACGTTTCCTGTAGTTTTGTTCCCGGAGGAGGAAGACTGGCAGCAGTTCCACGCCAGGTATGTGAATTACATGTTGATCTCGTAATTGCTGCAATGTTTACTTGGTTTCACCATATTTACCTGTTCACCAACTTTTATGCTTATTTTTAGGATGGAGCAAGCACAGTACTCCAAGGCACCAGAGAGGTACTCCACACCACCATGTAGAGGATGGCTACATAGGTAAGTGTGGGTTCATTCACTTAACCCAGATGCTTTACTTGTTATTAAAGCATGTTGCTTCCAATTTTATTTGTCAATTTCAGTTTATTTTTAAGGGCAAGAAGGCAGAGGTAGGGGGAAGTTTTAGCTCTGAACATTAAGGTAAAAATGAACATTTTGGTGGACACTGCAATTTGAGTTCTGATTGTAAAATATCCAGGTATTTAGGACTGAATAATTAACTGTCTGTCTTTACTTTCAGAACATTTGGAGAAGATCTAGTGGCTGGCTGACTGAAGAGAGGGTCGAGCTGAGGGCACAGCTGGCTCAACAATCAGGTGAAAACAAGACTATAGTTACGCTAGCATCTTGTCATAATGGAACTGCATTTGTCTGAACATGAGCCCTTTACTGAAATGCAATACTGTACAGCCTTTTTGAAATTACATGTATATGGCTGTTTTGTTTTTTTCACTATTAAGTTATTGACATTTAATTGTGCTTTTTAGCTTCTGATAAACGTCTGACTGAAAAGAATGTCAAGCCGAGGGCACAGCTGCCTCTGCAATCAGGTAAAAACAAGATTATAGTTGCGCTAGCATGTTGTCTTCATGAAACATTTCATTTGTCTTGAATGTCATGCAATTCTCAAAATCATGTCAGACCATTTAAGCACAATATCTGATTACTGTATTGCAGGAGCCATAAGGAAGAATCTTTGTAACCGGGATGCCACTGACAAGGCTGTACAGAACCAGGTCCCCAGGTACCAGAAAGGGGCAGCTGACCGTGCAGGTGGGAGATGTTGCGGCGGTACAAGGGACCTGCCGTGAATATGAATGACATCTCCAGCACAACCAATATTGCTGCTAAGCTGGGCTACTGTAGCCTATTTCTTTTAAAAATATTTATTTTACTGCTGCTAGGTACAGTGTTATATATATTTATGTGTGTGTGTGTGTGTGTGTGTGTGTGTGTGTGTGTGTGTGTGTGTGTGTGTGTGTGTGTGTGTGTGTGTGTGTGTGTGTGTGTGTGTGTGTGTATATATGTGTATATGTGTGTATATATGTATATGTGTGTATATGTGTATATATATATATATGATTGCATTATCCTCTTAATATATTTATAGCTCTGTGAATGTTCTTAATTCTGACTAGTTGTAGTGTTATGCCACCATTCATAAGCTTATATCACTGATGTATCTGAAATTCAATAACTATTGATTGCTGGTAGGTCATACTTATGTATATTACTGCCATTCTAGCCTGTGTTTATTTTGTATTGTATTATGTTTATTTTGTAAACTACTGTACTTTTACTATCTGTTGCTGGACACGTTTTCTTACACTATTTCAGTGGTTCCCAACCAGGGCAACTAGGACCCCTGGGCGTACTTGGCCTCTCCACAGGGGGTACTTGAAAACACTCATGACACCATAGACTTACTAGTGAAATTAACATGAGGGGGTACTTCAGAGGTATTGAAAGCAGTGCAAAAACATTTTGGGGGTACAGTAACTGAAAAAGGTTGGGAGACACTGCACTATTTGATTTGGTAAAATTTGTATTTAAATTCATTTGCACATGTTTATTTTGTACGCTTGCTGTATAATACATGTTTTTTTTGTATGCATCTTGCACTATTTGAAATAAATTGTTTACATTTTATTCAGTTCATTGTCATTTGTTATATGACCAAAATTATTATAAAGGATTATTATAAATAAACCCTAATATTGGGGCGTGAGGCATCCCGCTGGGTTTATTGCATAAAAGCGGCTAGCCGCCGTCGGGCTGCTGGTGAGCCGCTGATCAGGGTATTGTTAGAAAGCATTGTCATGAAAGCGGCCCGAATGTGACGCGCGCTATAAAAAAAAGCGGCTGCTGCTGATGGCCCGCTTGCCGAACGCTTTGCAGAAACACTCGAAGGCCGCAGCAACAAAACGCTAGTGGGCCACCGGCGTGTTGCTTGCTGGGTCGCTAAGCAGCAGTTTCGAAAAATATCTTCAAAATAATAACTAAATAATAATTTATGATGTCGTAATTTTTTTGCAATTATTAGCAACATAAAATGGTAACTAGTGTCAGGGAAATTTCTTGAATTGATGTATTCCTACTGATTAACCCCCTGAGGACGGATTAGGTGCTACCGCCCAAGACTGGGGCATATTTGCATAAGAATTACAAAGTATCCCATATTTTCAAAACGGTTTGTGATAGAGAGATTCTTTTTTCTTTACTGTCTTCCTAAGAGTCCACTGAAAACGCTGATGCGCTTTGTGTTTTTCTGGCATATTTCCTGGTTTTCGTCATCCCTCCATCCAATGTAACCAAAACCTAAGGTGCACCTGACCAATGAAAGGGCTACTGATTTTCGAAATGCAATGCTCCATCGACAAATGGAAGGATGTTGCTAGGCAGAATATTGTCTTTACCCAGTCAGGGGAAAGGTAACTGTTACGTATTTGAACAAATCAAAATTACTGTGATTCCTTGCAAGGGGTGGGACCAATTTTAGACCTAAGCGGCCAGAACGTGCTGTTGGAGTTTACTAATGCATCGACAACGCAGTGTACGGTTGGAGTTTGCTAACGCATCGACAACGCAGTGTAAGGACAGAGAACGTATCGGAGTTTTTACAACAGCTTTATTATTGTTATTATCACAAGAGAAAATGGCTAATCGTAAAACATTATCAGCCGAAGCAGCTTTGGCAAAACTTTTCGAAAGTGACCAAGAGCTATCTGGAGCCGAGAGCTTTTTCACGGATGAAGAAGCGTATCGTCAGGACTTGCAAGATTCATCTGAGGACTGGTATGTTACTTTGAATAACCTATTTATCATAAAATAATGTAGTACAAATATGGTCATTATTGTTATTGTCTGTTTTTTGAGTATATATTTATCTGATGTATGTGAATGTGACGTATATAGGATTCATTACATAGTTGTATTCGCGGGAAATGCATATATTGGATTGTATGCATTGTTTGAGTCAGAGAGAATCTTTTTGTTCTAATGGTGTTACCTCAGGGTTGTTACAATGGTGTTACAATGGGGTTGTTTTTTCTCACCTGAAATGTGACTCTGAAAGAACCTTCCAGTTCCATTGTGTAATTGCTCTCTCCTTTTATTTCAGTACTGATAGTGATGACCCTACATTCACACCAAGGCGGCCAGGCACATCTACACAGGCTGCAGTTACAAAGAGCCAGCCAAGCACATCTGCACCTGCAGCAACACCTCAGCTTCCCCCAAGGAGAACGCCTACATCAAGGAGAACTCTTACCAAGGGGCGCAGAGAGTCTACAGGGAGCATTCAGAACCCCACCCGAAGGCGCTCCAGATCACGCTCTCCACACCACACAACACCTGAACAGCATTGGAAAACAGAAAGCGATCCAGATGTGGCACCCACTCAACCCAGATTTGCCCCTGTCAGGCCTCCGGGAGTTCAGCTGGATACAAGTCAAACATACAGTCCTCTTGATTTGTTCCTGCTGTTTTTCAGCATAAGTGTTGTTCGACGTCTGTGCTGCAACATCAATAAACAAGCCAAAAAGAGGCTTGCCCAAGGACTTCGATTCAAATGGACAGATGTCACCCCTGCAGAGTTCCTAAAATATCTTTCCATAGTTGTTTTCATGGGACTTCTAAAGCTTGGATCAGTAAAATCCTACTGGAGGAAAAAAAACATTTTCTCTGTGTCATTTCCGTGTACAGTGATGCCAAGGGACAGATGGCTCTTCATTTCATCAAACCTGCATATGAGTGACCCGGCCGAGGACGCTGTGAATGACAGCAAAAAGGGCTCTCCAGAATATGACCCCCTGTTCCGTCTCAAGCCTCTGATGACAGAAATAAATGCAGCTTGCAAGTCTTTTTACCAACCCAAAATGAATCTGTCAATTGATGAGAGGATGGTGGCAACGAAGGCGAGAACAGGGATGACACAATATATGAAAGACATGCCAACGAAGTGGGGTTTCAAGCTGTTTATCTTGGCAGACTCTGCCAACGGATACACATCTAACTTAATTTTGTACACTGGGAAGGCCAAATTCCAGACAGGCTTTGGACTTTCTTATGATGCAGTTGTGGGCCTCCTGGACAAATCATTTTGGGAAATGGTTATCACATCTACTGTGATAACTTTTATACAAGCCCTCAACTCTTCAAGCACCTGGCTTCTCTGAACTTTGGAGCCTGTGGTACCTATCCAGACGGGAGGAAGGAAACCCTTAAGACCAGGGTGAATGCCCTGTCAAAAAAATCCCAAAGAGGTGCGATCAGATGGATTAGAGATGGCAACTTGCTCTTTGTCAAGTGGATGGACACAAGAGAGGTTTCCATTTCTTCAACCATCCGTCAAGTGTACAAGTCAGGCAAGGTCATGAGAAGAAAGAAGAACAAAGCTGGAGCCTGGGAGAAAATCTGCGTTCCTGTACCCAGTCCCATTGTGCAGTATAACAAATACATGGGAGGTGTGGACTTGTCAGATCAGCTGATCCAATACACCTCTGTTCACCACAAAGTGATGAGGTGGTATAAGACAATGTTCATGCACTTTGTGGACATAGCCACATGCAACAGCTACATTCTGCACAAAGAGCTGTGTGCAGGACAAAAGACTAAGTCCCTGGCACACAGAGCTTTTATGGAGCTGCTCACAGCTCAACTTGCTGGGGTGACTCCAGAAGCAGTGGCTGCAGAACGGAAGACAAGCCACATACCTGTGCCTATTGCACCTTTGGACCCAGCAAACCCTGGACACAGGCCTTCAGATGTTAGGAGGTATTGTGAGCTCTGCAAGAAAAGCAAAAACTACAACAAGACCCCCTGGCAGTGTGGCGGATGCCAGGTCCCCCTCTGCAACCTCTTGGAGAGGGCTTGCTTTACTCAGTGGCATACCTGAGTCATTTGACTGGAAAAAAAACGATTTGGACTGCTTGCACAAAATGTTCATTACTGCATTTTCTATTTATATTTTATTCTTGGAATGCATATTTCTGTAAGAAAGTGTTTATAAAAATATGTACATAGTTTGAAACCTGTTTGACATGGTTTTGTGTGGTGTGATTTCAATAATAACTTTAAAAATCTCATTTTGTTTTTGAAATTCGTTATTGTTTTGCATATTTTCATTCAAATACTACCTCATAAGTACATGAACATTCATGCTTATATTAGCTTGTGTTCCTCTGAGTCCATAGATACCAAATACACGATTCTTTACATATTTGTTTATAAGCCCAAATGGAAAAGAAGTGAAAACGGGCAGAAGTATATAAGTATTATTTATAAGCTTTATAAGTATTATTATCAGTAATATTAAATAGCAAAACGTAAAACACCTTTACTCAATGTAGCCATAGTCCTTTTGGTTTGTACAAGCTGGATAGCTGTGTGACCAGAACAAAAGGAGGAATGCTAACGTGCTAACAACGTGCTAACAGAGCCAGAACAGTTCCACATGGGTTTTTGGGCTGATTTCAATGATAAATAGTGACATAATTATGGCTTTCATAAACATATTTGTCTGCTTGCACAAAAGGTGACTAATTTCATTGTTCTGTTCACATTTATTGTGATACAATGCATTTTTGTGCAAGAAAAAAGGTTTGAAAAGTGTTGGTGTAATGGCAGAACAATTCCACAAGGGTTTTTGGGCTGATTTCAATGAAAAATGGTGTTGGACAAAAGGCAAATTATTTAACTTTTTTGTTCACATTAATTGTGAAGCCTTTTCTTACACAAATGTGTATTGTGTTTGCGCATAACATTTGTATTGGGAGTTTCACTCCGTATGGGAGTGTTATGGTCAGAATTCAATTATATATAGAAAAAATCTCGCTTATTAAATTATTTAGTTAATTGTGCATTTTTCCCTAAAACACTACCTTATAAGAACATTGACATGCATGCTTATAATAGCTGAAGTACTTAGGAATAATCTGATGCCAAATACACAATGATCGATTTAAATGATATATTAAATGATATATTGTTTATAAGCCCAAATATAAAAGTAGTGAAACTCAAAAATTTAAACCAGAGGGTTAAAGGACTGAGTTCCCATGTTTGGATAAGAAAAGGAATGTGGTAGAGAGGGATCTGGTGTTTGCCTAGGGGGCATCCTTGACCGGCACCAGATTAGAGGGTTACTCGTAAATCTGTATAATGACTCACCCTGGGAACAACAGTGTAAGATGAGGCTGGTTGCAGGTCTGCTCCCAACATCACAGAAACATGTAAAGGAGCACTGTGTGGGCTTGAACGAGGGCCGCATGGAAATCGTTTGGCCGTAAATCAAGCAGGCTTAAAAAGTCTGCGAGGACCAAGAGGATAAGAGACAAAACGATAAAAGGAAACGTGAAACGAAACTACAGATGGCCCAACTATGTTTTTACAGCGGCTACGAGCAAAGAGTCCGAGGACAGGGTAAAGCAAGAGGACGAACACAGACTCGAGGCAGAGGACGAGGTTCTGCTAACCGCTACAACTATGACACAGGTAGCCATCGCTGTGGTTCGATTGAACATTGGGTTCGCGATTGTCCTGAAAAGGACACAAGGGAAGATGGACAAAGTAATAGAGACAATTCTAATTCCGGTGGATTTACAGTGAATAATCCAAGAGGAACACATAGGAACAAGAACTACCATGAGGAGGGGTTTTGACGGTCAGAGGGGGCAGGACAGGACACATCTACCGGTGAGAACAATCCATTACATGACCCTGCATATATTGATGTTATGCAGACACTTAATGTACAAGCATTTAGAGAAAATGTAGGGTATCAAGTCAAACCCACAATGTTTCTTACTATTAATGGTAAACAGATTTAATTTTTGGTTGATTCTGGAGGGGGATATTCTGTCCTTAGAGCCCAGGAATGGGACCCGCATCCAAAATTGAGTGGTAGAACTATAATTATGGTAGGGGCTAGTGGAGGACAGACCACTGAGCGATTTACTACCCCTCTGTAGGTTGTAGACGACATGGGCCAGCGTTACCCAATACATTAATTTCTGTTTTCCAATTGTTGCCCAGTTAATTTGTTAGCCAGGGACTTGATGACACAGTTAGGGAATGTTCAGACAAAGGCATGCAAATTAAACGTAATGTTTCACAAGCAGTTCAAAATGGTGTGCAGCCTGTTGATTATTGTTATTCATGGGATTTAGAAAGAACAGGGCCTAGAGCTGTTTCACATGAGTTGCTAAATAAGGCGATGAATAGAGTAGAAACAGGTTTGGTTCTGTTTATGGATATGAGCGACTTGCGTTGCTCTGCGAAAGTTTCAGAAAATCAGGATGTTGGTTTTGAGAAAGTGTGGTTTGAAGATGGTAGTGTGCTTTTTCGATGTGGAGTGGTCGGACCCCCATGTCCCCCTCGCTAAACCTGTGTTTGGCATGTGGGCAAGCTTGGGTCCTTGGGTGAGGGGGTGCAATGAAGTAGTGGACTGGGTCCCTTGTCACATTGTGGGAGTGGAATTTTCCATAGCAGCCCAAGCTTATAGAGAAAGGTTTGGGTGCAGCGTTTTAGGTAAATTTTGCCGCATGACGACTGGGTCCGTCAGGTCTGTGCAGTCCAGGTGGCTGCTACAGATCCTAGGTTGGCGGCTGTTCCACCCTCCTTGTGGTCACAGCATAAATATGATGTTGGGCTAATTAACAATGCACAGCCTCTTGTAGTTACACCTAGAGGACCCCATAGACCATGCCAGGCTCAATACCCACTGAAAGCAGAGGCTATTGAGGGGATAGCTCCCGTGTTTAAAGCATTGTTAGAGAAAGGCATAATTGTTCCATGTCCAAACAGCCCCTGTCGCACTCCTTTTTTCCCAGTAAATAAAGCCAAAGTTGTTGGACAACCTGTGGCTTGGCAATTTGTACAATATCTTAAAAAAGTTCATCAGCCAGTATAGGCGCGCGCACCGATTTTATCTGATCCGTATACAATTATGACCCAAGTCCCGGACAATTGACAGTTTTTCTCTGTGGTAGACTTAGCTAACGTTTTTTTTTAGCATTCCTGTGCACAAGGAATCAGCAAACCAATTGTCCTCCTTGATGGTCAAGGATATTTTGTCCCTCCCATATGTAGCAGTTTTTTTGTGTGCTGTTTAACCTTGAAAAAACAAAGTAATAATAATGGTAACACTGACAGAATTCTAGAAGAAGGCACTTCTAAGCAACACGAGGGGTCTTAGATGCAAGCTTTTGAAAACTCTGCACATGCAATTGATAGTCACGTTTATAACAAATTTGTTATCATAAACCTCTGCCAGGCTGAACCCAGTCCGGTGTCCTTGCAAAAATATATCCAGACAAACACCAAACTGCAGAAAGACTTTCTAGAGCAGTTGGGTTTCTAAGACAATTGCTCTGGAGTAATAGAATGGAAAGAAAAATAGCCAGGATTTGGAAAACACTACTTTCAAAGAAATATAAAGAAAAATATTGGACACTTACCAAGAAGCTCAGGGATTGTATCCTCAGCGACTGAGGGAAGAGTCTTAAGGTCCATCAAGGTGTTTTCTGAAAGGAGAATTCAACATTTAGTACACTGAGCCCTAGAAATACTAGTGAGGAATTTTATTACTTACCTGATTTTCAGGCCTGGACCTCCTGCCGATGTCTGCTGACAGCTTTGGAAATTGTTCTTTAGCTCCGGTCGATTTAATTGGAGTGCCTTGAAGCTCCTATTCTTGGAAATCCTGACACTGCTGTCCCTAGAGCTGTGGATCTTATTTAAATATTTTAGAAACTTGCTCACGTCCATCATGTAAGGTTTTTGTGTCAAGACAGATAGGTTGCTCTTGATCAGGGACCTGCACCGCCTGAGAAAACAAGATAATTAGTATACTTTACATGGATATGTGCTTTCTTAAGGTTTAAGAGAGACATTATTACACATACTTGTATAACCTCTGCGACTTGGAGACATAGCTCATCTCTGAACTTGCCACACTTTTCTTGTTCCACATGTAGCAAACAAAATTTGTGACACAACTGATTGATTGCTGTTGATTTTCCTTTTGTTTATCGGTGGGATTGCTCCCTACACAGTACTCTCCGATGCGGAGGCGTCAGAAATTTCAATTGTTTCTTCATCCTCTTGCTTCACAGGCAGAGAACCCTCTGAAGAACTGGAAGTTTTTTTAGGAACCTATGCTGTCGGCCCTTCATTGGTACTCTGCTTACATTTTAAAATATTTTTTTATCAACAACCCGGAGTAGATGTTGTGGATTTTGCTTGAAATATGCTGCCGTACACTAGCATATTTGACTTTGCAAATGGGGCAGATTTGCATTGGCTGGAAAAAGTATCGAAAAAGTATTGAATCAGTAAAATTGTACAGATGTGAAAATTACAAAAGGCAAGCTTCCCTAATTCAATATAATTACACAATATGGATGTTGATTACAACAAAAGGATGTTGGAATATGACCTCCCCTAAAATGATTACTTATTGTTGTATACAAAATACATAATATGCATTTTATTACATGTCAAAATTCTAATACTGTATATTGATAACATTCACATCATGTAATCCATACAAATAGGACATAAGGACTTCAAACATAAGCCAACAAACTCCTTCACTTACATACACTAGCCAGCATTTATCTTAATATTGCCATTAATCACTTCAAACAACATTTAACAAACATAAGTCCATAATATGTTGGAGTTTACCCCAGTGGATGAGAGGGTCGCCTCCCTACACCTACGGGTTGTGGGGGGGAATCTCTGACTGTAGTTTGTGCATATGCCCCGAACAGTAGTTCGGAGTATTTGGCCTTCTTGGAGACCCTGAATGGAGTCCTGTATGGGGCTCCAGTAGGGGACTCCATAATTCTGCTGGTGGACTTCAACGCACAGGTGGGCAATGATGGAGACACCTGGAGAGTTCATACACCTGATCTTAACTCGCGTGGTCGTTTGTTGTTAGAGTTCTGTGCTAGTCATGGATTATCTATAACGAACACCATGTTCGAATATAAGGATGCTCATAAGTGTACGTGTTACCAGAGCACCCTAGGCCGAAGGTCGATGATTGATTTTGTGATAGTTTCATCAGACCTGAGACCGCATGTTTTGGACACTCGGGTAAAGAGAGGGGCGGAGCTGGTAACCGATCACCATCTGGTGTTGAGTTGGGTCAGGGGGAAGACTCTGGACAGCCCAGGAAAACTCAAACGGGTAGTGCGGGTGAACTGGGAACGTCTGGAGGAGGCCCCCATCCGAAAGATCTTCAACTCACACCTCCGGCGGAGCTTTTCTGAATCTGAGTGGTCGATGTTCAAAGCCTCCATTGCCGAAGCTGCGGCGGGGAGCTGTGATCTAAAGGTCTTAGGTGCATCAAGGGGCGGTAACCCTCGAACACCCTGGTGGACACCGGTGGTCAAGGAAGCCGTCCGACTGAAGAAGGAGGCCTTTCCGGGATATGTAATGCCAGAGGACTCCAGAGACGGTTGCAGTGTACCGACCCGAAGGGCTTCGAACTCTGCTGTGAAAGAGGCAAAACAGCAGGTGTGGGAGGAGTTTGGGGAAGCCATGGAGAGTCGGCACCAAGGTGTTTCTGGAAAACCGTCCGCCCCCTCAGGAGGGGAAAACGGGGAACTATCCAAGCTGTGTACAGTAAGGATGGGACACTGTTGACCTCAACTGAGGAGGTAATTGGGCGATGGAAGGAACACTTTGAGGAACTACTAAATCCCACTAACACGCCCTCTATAGTGGAGGCAGAGCTGGAGGCTGATGGCAAAGCATCGTCAATCTCCATGGCAGAAGTCACTGAGGTAGTCAAACAACTCCACAGTGGCAAAGCTCCGGGAATTGACGAGATCCGTCTAGAAATGTTGAAAGCTTTGGGTGTGGAGGGGAGGTCTCAGATGACACGCCACTTCAACATTGCGTGGGAGTCAGGGAAAGTGCCTAAGGAGTTGCGGACCGGGGTGGTGGGTCCCCTGTTCAAAAAGGAGGACCAGAGTGTGTGTGCCAATTACAGGGGTATCACACTTCTCAGCCTCCCTGGGAAAGTCTACTCAAAGGTACTGGAAAGGAGGGTTTGGCAGATAGTCGAACCTCAGATTGAAGAGGAACAATGCGGATTCCGCCTGGTCGCGGAACAACCAACCAGCTCTTTACTCTTGCAAGGATCCTGGTGGGGGCCTGGGAATATGCCCATCCTGTCTACATGTGTTTTGTGGATCTGGAGAAGGCATATGACCGGGTCCCCCGGGAGATACTGTGGGAGGTGCTGCGGGAGTATAGGGTGAGGAGGTCCCTTCTGAGGGCTATCCAATCCCTCTACGTCCAAAGTGAGAGCTGTGTTCGGGTTCTCGGTATTAAGTCGGACTCGTTCCAGGTGGGGGTTGGCCTCCGCCAGGGCTGCGCTTTGTCACCAATGCTGTTTGTAACTTTTAACAGGATATCGAGGCGAAGTTGGGGTGGGGAGGGGTTGTAGTTCGGTGGGCTGGGGATCTCATTGCTGCTTTTTGCGGATGATGTGGTCCTGATGGCATCAACGGTCATGGAAAGGGTGCAAATGGTATGCAACAATGCTCAGGTAGGTGGTACAAGTCAAAGCAACATCCACATGAATGGCAGGACCCAAGGTTTCCTAGCAGAACATTGCCCAAAGCATCACACTGCCTCTGCCAGCTTCTTCCCATGGAAGAAGGCAACACCCCACAAAGGCTGAAGTTTAGGAGATGCTCTGACCCAGTCATCTAGCTATCACAATTTGGCAAAATAGCTCAGATCCTTACACTTGCCCATTTTTCTTGTTTCTAACACATCAACTTTGAGGGCAGAATGTTCACTTGCTGCCAAATATATCAGCCTAATTTCAGTGCCTAATAACATTGATAACACTAGTTATCAGTGTTACTCACTTCACCTGTGAGTGGTCATAATGTTATGGCTGATCGGTGAATGTTTCAGTTGTGTGTCAATGTTATTGGTTGCAAGCAAGTTCTTTAAATGCTCTTTAAAGGGCAAATATTTGTAAAAAATCTGAGCCTCTCTGCAAAGAAACCCACAAACTACACATTATGAAGATGCAATTATCACAAATGTACTTGACTTACATGACACCTTAGTTTAATCAAAATACTTATATAACTTGTATTTGGAATTACAGACAAACTTTCCCCCACCTGCCAAATTAACAAATTTCATAATTTCTTCCATTGCATCATTAGTTAAACTGTGCCTCATTTTTAAACTTAAAATTAAGAGTTCATTTTGATCTTTGGTCTACAACCTATTCCATTTTATATTCATTCATTCCTGTCATGCACTGTTTGAGGGTCTTACTGTTCATCGTCGGGGTCATAGTCATCAGGTGCTAACTGCGTAGCATCGACCTATGCAGTGAAAAACAAAAACTACACCCTCAAAATGTACCGTCATTTTTTTTGCCCTTTTCACACCATTTTCTCCCCTCACAATTGGTGCCTATAGTTTGATAAACTCCAAGCACAGTAGAAATGCTAGACTAGGATATGAACCCCTGGCCACTATAATGTAGTTTTGCTGTGAAACAGCGAACTTGGACCGCTACGCTACATGAAGGCACCAACCATTGTTAATTGGGTCATTTCAAATATAATTTACAACATTTTGTAAGGGGACCAGAGGCATATCGCAAGGCATATTGTGAAGAATATTGTGAAGAAAACATGGTCATCACCATCCTACATAATGCTTCAGGGATTAAACGGGTTGGAAACTTTAACACTTCTGGGTCCCTTTTGACACTTGCATTGCCATAAAAATGTGTTGAAACAATCACACCCTTATTACTTAATATCTAAATTTGCAAGCATTAGACCTAAAGCCTGTTGGCGTATTGACAAATCGCAAGGCATGTGTCACAATGCACAAGAAGTATTTCTAGGTATTCAAACCCTTTTAAACAATTTGAACTTTTCAACATATTCACACATATTTTCTGGTTTTTGATTAGGTTAATGACTGTGAACAGTGTTCAATGGAACATTCAACATTCATTAGCTTGACTTCACCACCTCATTACTGTCATGTGCTGTTTGAAGATCTGGGTGATCTGTTGATTGGAGGTCATAAAATGTAGACTGCTCAGCATTTGTCTGTGCAGAGAAACGCTAAAATAATAAATTTGTCATATAATTGTTAAAATGTTCACACTGCACCTACATTGATCAAGAGTTTGAAACTTCACAACGATACAGCCTGATGCAATTTACAGACAAATGAATTTTGAATGGTATTCCAAATGTTATTGATTCCTTAGGCCGAAGATACAGTACACAATAAAAGCAAATAACAGATTTATGAAAGTAATCAAATCACATGAGGAAACCTTACTTTGCCGAGGGTTCCTGGTCCACTCCAGCTTCTGACAGAGCTCCGGTTAAATCCTATGATACCTTCACCAGGGTCGAAGGTAGACTGACGCCCATCAGCTTGGCTGTCCCTCCTCTGGAGCCTGAGTTGGCTGCCCCCAACTAAGAAGCCCAGACTAGGCATGGAGAGAGCTGTGGGTGGCGCTGTCACCCTCAAAGTCATCGCGTCTCCCTCCCTCCTCAAGGTACCGGCCGAGTCTGACAGTGTCACAGATTCAGCCCACCAAAGCTTTTGCTATAATAAAAAGGCTGAACGGTGCTTTGGTGTAAATTGTGCTTTTGTACAGGCTCAGGCGGTGTCTGAGTCTGTTAAACCACTTGTACCTTTTGCATGCCCTAGTTTGCCTCCATCGGTGGCTATTAGAGACTCGGCAAGCGCTCACTCTTTCTCTATGCCTGCCCCGTTGGATATGCGCAGTGGCGCAAGTGAGCTGCTTCTCCTTTAATCTCGCCCTGTAGCCTGCAAGTTTTTTACGTTTGTGCACGCTCTATTCCCTTTCAGTGTAGTAGTAAAAGTGGTGTTAGCGATATACAGGGTAGTGAGTTTTCTCAGGGACATATAGGTATAACTACTCTATCTTCTCAACCCGGCATCTCCCATAGACTTAAGTGCCGGCTAGCGGGTTCAGATACATCTCTCACACATCTCTGGCTTCCGGCCAGTCTTGAGTGTAGTCTTGAGTGTACTCTCTTTCCCGCCATTCATGGGCTACTGAGCGTTCTGAGATTTTACAGGAGGTTATAGACATATCCGTTGTGGCTTCTCGATCCGCTCGCTATGACAGGCTCAAACACCAGGTAACACAGTTGGCTCTTGCCCCCATCTCGCTATCTGTTCTCCCCAGTCTCTGCCGGTGTCTCCATGGTAGCGTGTCCCCACCTAAGGTGTAATGTTCGTGTACGCAAATACCAGGTTCCTCTCTCCCTCAGATTCCTATGAGTGACAGCACTGTGTCTGATAGTTAACACTCTCTCGTTCCGTGGACCCACACATAGCCAAATGGCCATTACGTATGCTCACCACTACTTTTTCGAAGCCTTCCTACCAGGAGATTTTTGTGCGAGGATAGATCTCAAGGATGCTTACTTCCATGTCCCTATCGTTCGCAGGCACAGGATGTTTTTCCAATTTGCCTTTCAGGGCAAGGTCTACGAGTATACAAGGATTCCATTCGGTTACGCAGGGAAGCCATCAGAATTTTAGCCTATCTAGATGATCTCCTGATTTTAGCCCTGTCCCTGGAGCTGGTCCGAGTACACACTTTCCGAGTGGTGTCCCTTCTCACGCGATTAGGGCTCACTGTGAATTGGGAAAAAAAGCACTCTGAGACCAGGCCAGAAAGTTTCTTACCTGGGTCTGGTCAGGGACATGCACACAATGACAGCACGTGTGTGCATGTCCCTGACCATCACGGATGGGGCGGCGTGTGTCAGGGTCAGGCTGTCGGAGGCGTGTGGCCCCCCCAGCCCCCGCCACATCAACCTGCTGGAACTGGACACTGTCCTACTAGTGCTGACGCACTCCTTGGATCTGGTCAGGAGCCAAAATGTTCTGATTCGCTCAGACAATCACAGTTGCTTACATCAATCGCCAAGGAGAGATCAGGTCTCCTGCTCACCACCGGTCGGCGACTCGTCTTTGACTATGGACGCATGCCCACCTTCCTTATCTGCGACCCACATTCCGGGCCGTCTGAATCTGGGCACCGACCTGATTTCTCTAGGAGGCTTTCTTCACAACGAGTGGCGTCTCCACCTGGACATTGTCTCCCTCATCTGGCAGAGGTTTGGGGAAGCCCAAGTGGACCTGTTTGCGTCCAGACAGAACGCACACTGCCGTCTGTGGTTCTCCCAGTCTCAGACAGATTGGGTTTGCGCACCACCCCTCGCCTCTGGGTCTCCTTTACGCATTTCCTCCGCAACGCTGCATAGCACTGCTGGCCCATTGGCTATCTCTGCGTACCATGAGGGTTTGCTGGGAACACTGTTTTCAGCCACCCTCTTCTCCGCCATTTACTTTTGGGTACGCGCCGTCTGCACCCGGTGGCCAGACTGGGCGCTCTGCAGTGGGACCATGCTAAGGTGCTGAGCGCTCTATGTGAGTCTCCATTTGAGCCCTTGCAGCAGTGTTCTCTTAAGCTGCTCTCCCTTAAGACTGCCTTGCTCCCAGGCTGTCTGGTTATCAGAGAGAACTTAAGCTGCGCTATGCTGAGACCTTAAACGTCCTTCATGCCTAAGGTTATCACCGGCTCTTTTTGATCTCGAGTTATCGAATTACAGGCCTTCTTCCCTCCTATGCATGCGCGTGAGGCATTAATGCATTTAAACATCCTTTCTCTGACTTCGTCAGCTATCAGGGATGTTTCCTCTTGGGGTTTTAGGGGACGGTTTCTTAACTGAACCCTGCGAGTCATGCTGGTTATGTCTGGCAGGGAGTACATCCTTGGCTCACTCGCTCTACCGTAAACCACTAGGAGCTGAAGCCCCTCTAGGGGGCGGAGCTCCACAACATACAACATTAGTTACCGGAAATGTAACTCCGGATATATGAGTAGAGCGGTGCCCCCTAGACCTGTTGCCCTGCCTTCCCCCTGGTTATGCTTATATTGGAGATTTTGATATATATTCATGTAATCAATGTAATCAATCAATGTATCAATCACACTCATACAACTAATCAGTATGGTAATCTGTATAATCATCAATATACAATGTGTCCTACATAATCACCAATATGTGTCCTACGGTAGTAATCAGAGCACTATTGGATGTATTAGATTTGAGGGCCCAAGGGCCCTGTTACTTTATGGAGTTTTCAAGGCCTGCGCCACCAATATTTAACAATGATGGTTTGTTGGGTGACTTCCTGAATGATAAGCAATAACTGTGGCGGGTCAAAGAAGATCCGCCCAAAGAATTAGCATAGTGGGATGGCCAGGTAGTGTTATACAAGATGGTCAGGTCTCTCAAACTCAATTTACCTGGGGGCTGCTGGAGACAGAGTCTGGGTGAGGCTGGGCCGCATCAGGTTTTCCACAAGAAAAGCTTTGTTAAAAAAATTCCAATCTTCTCAAATCTCTTTATTCTCTAATCTCTAATTTTTTAACACAAAATAAGATGAAAAAATAAATAAACAAGTTAAGAATTAATAAGAAAATCAATCAATCAATCAGTAATAAATACATTAAATAATAATAATAATTAGATTTCTCTAGTCAGTGACTACATGTGGTTTCTTCAGTCTTCTGTATCTGCTGTATTCAGATTCAAATGTCTGTATTAACAGTTCTTTAACCTTCTTCTGAACATGAATTGTCCTGAACATGAATGGAACATTGAAGAACATGAACTGTTTTTCTGAACATTGCTTCTCTTGCCTTCTCCTTGTTGCTAGAGACCTGGCAGCGCTTCCTCTCGCATATGCCGAGCCACATTTGGTTTGAGGGAGGATGCAGTTAAGACCCTCAGTATGGCTTGAAGATGATCATCAGTAAGTCTGGACCTGTACTTGGACCTGTACTTAATTGAAGTTCAAGGTGGAGAAGAGCTTTTTGCACAAGTATGTGCTCCCAAAAAGGCACATGGTCAGCTTGAACATTCGGGAAAGCTCAGGGAAGCTGGGGATCAATTCTCTCAAAAATTGCCCAAGCTTGTCTGCTTTTCCACTCACCTCCCTGAACTTCGCTTTGAGTTTAGAGTTGCACTGCAGGTCAATCAGCTTCATTTGAAGCACAGGAGGGGCATCTTGCACATCAAAGGAGAAGGGGTCCGCAAAGATTTGAAATGTGGCTCTGTGCGTCTTGAAGTCTGCAAATCTGTGATCAAATTCCTCCTGTTGCTTCAAAATGACATCAACATACTTCTCACCACTGAATGGTGTGCCTGCATCCACGAGTGCCTTGCATGCTGGGAAATGGCAAAGGTTTGTCTGAGAGAGCTGGGCTTTCCATTGTCATAGGCAGCACTAACAAGTTGCACCTGGCCTTGTAACTTCTTGTTCAGTACATTAAGCTCATGTGTGATACCAACAAGAAAAGCGAAGTCCATGAGCCATTTGGGATCACTTAGCACAGGAACAGCCACTCCATCCTTCTCCATGAAGGCTTTCACTTCTGCTCTCAACTCAAAAAATCTCTTCAATACGTTTCTCCTGCTGAGCCAACGTACCTCGGTGAAGTAGAGCACATCCCCATATTCTGACTCCATTTCCTCTAAAAAAGCACAGAACCTTCGGTGCTTTAAGCCCTTGGATCTGATTTGGTTGATGCATTTCACAACGACAGACATCACATTGTCAAAGTTCAGGCATTTGCTGCAAAGGGCCTGCTGATGGATAATGCAGTGCAGAGCAATGGCCTCCTCCACACCCTCCTCTTCCAGTTTTTTTTTAACAAGTGCCACCAGTCCATTTTTCCTCCCTGTCATTCCAACAAACCTTTTCCATGACAAACCGGCATTCACAATGGCATCACACAGCTGGTGACATATCTCCTGAGCGGTGGTCTGGCCATGCATTGGAATTACTGTGAGCAATGTGATGGTAATTCTATCGATCGACAGTCTTAAAGGAGTAAGAAACAGAGACAAAATTATCTTGGCACAATTAACAGTTTATTAATTATTTGCCAATAAGACGCGTCAAACGCTTACCAACATAATTGTCCAAGGAGTCTCTGACTCCATACATACAATCCGTATTTATTACAGCGAAAAGGGGTGTGGTAAGATGCTGTCCTATGTCAATAAAACACATTCCCTTTGTTGTTACAACCTAAGTTTCACACAAAGGACAAGCTCTCCTTCCCCCCATAGGTAACTTCTTCAATTCTAAGAGTTCTTACAGCATCTGGACAGAAAATAGATACCCTCTAGGCAAATACCAGATCCCCCACATTCCTTTTCTAATTTGAATAAGGGGCTCTCAGTCCTTTAATCAATGAGAATACATTGGTTAGAGAAATATCCACAACTGCATCTCCTCCATCACTTCAAAATTGTCATCAACACCACGGACACACTTTGCGAGCTGGGCAGTATCGGTGATGTCTGTGGTCTCATCAAGAGCGACTGAGTATACACTGAAACATTTGGCTTTCTCACACAGTTGGTCATAAATGTCACTTGACAGTTCAGAAATGCGCTCTGCCACGGTGTTGGCAGAAAGGCTGATGTTGCTAAACTGACCTTTCTTTTCCGGACAGACTATACTTGCAGGCTGTAATATGCACTTTTTGACAAATTCACCTTCTGTGAATGGCTTTCCTGCTTTAGCAATCATCTCACTAACCACGTAGCTAGCTTCGACTGCTGCATTATTCTCTTTGGTTGCTTTCTTGAAGAAATCTTGTTGCCTCAGTAGTTTTAAGATTGGCAACCCGGTTGGCTCTCTCATCTCCCTGGTATTTTGAATACTTCTCAGCATTTCTAATTGTGTAATGACGTTTCAAATTGTATTCTTTGTGCACTGCAACTTTCTCTGTGCAAATAAGACACGTCGGGGTGCCCCTGTGCTTAACAAAGAAAAATTGCATTTCCCACTTTTCCTGAAATTGTCTGTGCTCATCACCAACCTTTCTCTTCACTGCAGGCTTTGAAAAAGACATGTTTGGGGCTGTGTAATAAATATAATTCCACTTGGTGTCACTGTCGCATTGAATTTCAATCAAGCGTTTAGCCGACGCATGGAGAACGACATTTCTGTTTCTTTTTCTTGTGACCGCAGCACGGCGGTCGGCGGATAAAAGCCCGCTAATAACAGTAGGACTCTATAATTGGTCCGGGTTACCGGGGACTGTTATTGCCGATGGACAGGTGTTGATATGTGACTGCAGACTACATTAGGCTGCATTGAGTTCCTTACTTTTCTTTTATCCCGCCGCATACACATCACTTTGATTTATTTTGTCAGAGAGAGACCTCATATTAACTCTCTAAGTGCCATTTACGTGTGTGTATAAATATAGATATATATATATTTATATACATTTATATATGT
The DNA here is from genome assembly GCF_011004845.1 of Esox lucius. Lineage (NCBI taxonomy): Eukaryota > Metazoa > Chordata > Actinopteri > Esociformes > Esocidae > Esox > Esox lucius. Next base: position 122,390 of record NC_047569.1, read on the forward strand.
ATATATACGTTTAATGTCCCACTAGGCAGCAACTTAAAAAACATATTTTTTGTGTTGTGAACGCAGCGCGCTGGGACAAATGTCCGTGTGTGCCCAATAGAAACGAGGCAACCAGCCAGGCACGGAAGAAAACACTCCATGGCAACGCTGCTGTAACTTTCACTCCATTGAAGGACTGTTCCAATGTAAGGACTGTTCCAATTCCTCCAAGGACTGAGTCTTTCGTTGTGCATAAGTGCATCCTTCGCGGCCCCAAATCACCCACAATCCAATGCGCATGGCTTTTGCCGGTATGTAAAAATAAATTAAATGGCGGACCTAAGCGGGGAGTTGTAGCGGCATCGCTGACAGCGAAATAATCATTTAAATGTCAGTATCTTTAATGTTTGCCATACATTTGTTATCACGATTAATGTGTAAAATCAATGTAAAGCTCTATCACTTTAATGCTGGTACAAATAGCTATCATAATTAGGTAGATATACCCCGAGCTAACTGAACTTATCATTTAACATTAGGCTGTTAGCTAGGTTGCCGTCTTTTTTGCCATTAGTATTTGTTAAGTTTAATGTCCGGTGGCATTTTCATCTCTTTTGATAAGCCGTTACTGTATATGCGTCACGTTAGCAGAGATTTAGAAAATGATGTGTTTATCAGTTGTAGCTTCAGGATGGTAGGTAACGCTGCACCTTGTTATCTTCACTAGCAACGTTAACTTCACTAGCAACGTTAAATGAAAGCTAAAATGTATGTGCAGTTTCCCATGTTACAAGTATAATGGTCTGTAACGTTTCGTTATAGCATTCATAACGGTGAACATCTTTTTCTTGTGTTTGCTGTCTGTTAACAGGGACTAAGGAACAAACGTAGGCTGTCAATTAGGATGAGAAAGCCAAAGACAAGCAGGGAGACAGAAGCCAAGATGTTGAATATATTATTTGCTATATTTGAGATTGACATTCTAAAAATAAATGCATTAAATTTACTGGTTTGTCTGCATCTTACATTTTTTGGGTGTGTATATTATATAAACTGTTGTTCAATGTGTATTTTTCAATCAAATTGTGACCTGCATATAGGAAAACTGTAGCTGAATAATTATATTAAGATTGTACCTGTTTTAATAACTCGTTAGGTATACAAGCTCTAAAAAGACATTAATGAAACATATATCTTTATCTCTCTCTCTTCTTCATCCGCTTATCCGGTATCGGGTCGCGGGGGCAGCAGCACCAGCAGGGGACCCCAAACTTCCCTTTCCCGAGCTACATTTGCCAGCTCTGACTGGGGGATCCCGAGGCGTTCCCAGGCCAGTGTCGAAATATAATCTCTCCACGTAGTTCTGGGCCTACCCCGAGGTCTCCTCCCAGCTGGAGGTGCCTGGAACACCTCCCTAGGGAGACGTCCTGGGGCCATCCTTACCAGATGCCCGAACCACCTCAACTGGCTCCTTTTGACGCAAAGGAGCAGCGGCTCTAATTCCGAGTTCCTCACGGATGGCTGAGCTTCTCACCCTATCTCTAAGGGAGAAGCCAACCACCCTTCTGAGAAAAAACCCATTTCAGCCGCTTGTACTCACGATCTTGTTCTTTCGGTCATGACCCAGCCTTCATGACCATAGGTGAGGGTAGGAAGGAAAATTGACCGGTATATCGAGAGCTTTGCCTTTCGGCTCAGCTCTCTTTTTGTCACAACGGTGCGGTAAAGCAAATGCAATACCGCCTCCGCTGCTCCGATTCTCCGGCCAATCTCCCGCTCCATTGTCCCCTCACTCACGAACAAGACCCAGAGATACTTGATCTCCTTTACTTGGGGTAAAGCCTTATTCCCTACCCGGAGGAGGCACTCCATCGGTTTCCTGCTGAGAACCATGGCCTCAGATTTAGAGGTGCTAATCCTCATCCCAACCGCTTCGCACTCAGCTGCGAACCGGTCCAGTGAGTGCTGAAGGTCACAGACCTATGATGCCATCAGGATCACAATCTCCGCAAAAAGCAGCAATGAGATCCCCAGCCCACCGAACTGCAACCCCTCCCCACCCCGACTACGCCTCGATATCCTGTCCATAAAAGTTACATACCTTTATTATAACATTTATTCAAACATGACTAAAAGCTGTACACAAGTATATTCAACATGAAGCGGCGATCAGACTGCCGATGATGGGGATTCTTTCAGACTGCAGACAGAAGGAGAAAGCTTTAGGTTAGTCTAATTATCCAACCTGTTCTGGTAAGATTACAATTGAATAAAGTATATTTACACACGCTGTAACATAATGGTACTTGTAATTTCTTCATCATGGTCTTAACTGACAACTGTTGACCATTTGACACACTTACACCTACCTTTACTGTGTTAGTGGGTGTTTATCAGTGGTGTTATTATGACTTTTCATATATTGGTTGTAGCTTTTGCGTTTACAGTACTATTTAACCTTTCTCACTTGCAGTTTACTGCCTGTGGCAACCTTTATTAGCAGGTAGCGTTTACCTTGTTGTAGTTGTTGTTCATGTTTTGCACCTCATTTGTCTGAAAGCTAGAAGCTACTGGACAATGAGCTAATGTTACATACATGCAGTAAACTACAAGCTAATGTAATCGGTTAGCTACTGAAAGCTTAATGTAATTAAGATTAATTAATGCAATTCTCCTTATCGGTAATTGTTATGAAAACTACTAACATTAACTCCCACAAGTTTTTACTTTATTGACATGAGATTAATAACAGAAAACGACTATTGCTTGCGGATTAAGCGGAAGATGATGCGATGCGATGCGACTATTGCTTATATTATAGCTTATCAGTGTCGGTAACGTTACCTACCTTCACACGTTGTGGGCAAAGTTGTCGACAGAGTATTCTCCTCCTGCAAGAAGACTGACGCTGATTCACCTTTTTATAAGCCTTCCATCGCAACAAAAAATTGAACAGCACCGTTTACAGTTCCAACTTGATTTCGTCCAGTGTTTTGAAATGTAGCGCGGAAGAGAAGGCGAAACATTTTCAGTGACGCAAGCACGCAATGACATGCACTTGCTAGCCTGTTCCATTGTACGAATTCTCCAAATACTCAGGAGCCTGGGCTAGCCTCTGAAGGACCTGACTTGGAAGGACTAGTCCTACCAAGGAAGGATCCTTGACATTGAGAAACGGCCCCCGAGAGCCATATACCCCACCGTGATTGGTAGGTTCGTTCAGCTCCGCACACAACACTGTAAAGTTTGTAATACAACATATGCTTTAGTATTTTTTTCAGAAATCCGAACAGTTCACTGATGCACTAGTTGTTACCAAGAGAGAGGTATCTACTGTGCTTCACAACAATTCAACCATTCAAATATACAATACAGTTGACCAAGTCACATAGTAATTACTCTCTCATCTTACATGATACATTTACATTGCACTTTAATGTTTAAAGTGACTGTGGGTAATAGCTTGATTTTGTTTAGGATAACAAAACATCACAAGAGGGAATGCGTTCCATGGTGCAATCACAGGTCAGTTTTTAATTGGATAGAGCCATAAAGATATGTGTCAGTGGAACATAGGGTGTAATGGCACACATATTCTGTATGTACAATCAAGTCCAAGTCATGCTCATCTGAACTAAATTCAGTACTGTGGAAGCTGTAATGGTCTACTACGTTGTTTCTTTGCTTAAAATATACCTACTGCTTTTAAAATAAAAACAATTTATCTTCTAAATAAATCATTTTAGCATAGGCCTGTACAATTTGTGGTCTATTTTAAATGTTAAACATATATTGCACATTATTTTTTGTGATATTTCTTAGAACAAACCTTGGTTTAAGTGTACCGTTACATCACTAATGTGAAGACTTATTTCTTATTAGATTGTACTGCAGTGGATATGCAGGCAACCCTTAAATATACATTATATGTTGTTGATTCCACAGCCCGATGCTAAGCTCATGGTCAGCGTAAGTGTTACATGCTAACCAGTCAAAAAGGGACTCAATATTACAGTAAAAGATTCTTTAATGCCTTGTTTCCACTGATGCCAAATAATGGTGTTTTACCCTAAAGTTTCCATTGACATGGCCCAGCGATGGTCGCCCATTAGGCCGTAGCCAAGTAGCCCAGCTTTCGCTTGGTGCCAAGCCCCGGACTTTAGGAATTAGGGTGGGGTTGACGCGTTACGAAACACGGCATGTTGTTCTATTCGAATAGTGATGTGTATCGTCTGTTCAGGCTTCTTGTAATGGTTTTCATACAGTGCAAGTAGTACCTCAAAGGTAATTTGAATGAAAAAATAACTATTCAGCATGACAAAAGAGTCGAAAAGAAAAGCTTTGAGAGAGGAAAAGAAGGGTTCAATTCTGACTTTGCTGGCAGAGGGATACAGTGAGCATCAGGTTGCTTACATCCTGAACATTTCAAAGACATTACTTCATAAGGTCAAGCAACAGACATTGGCAGAGGGTGAAAACTGTTCACTGACCATGATGACCGTCAATCATTCGAATGTCACTCAAAAACCGTAGGATGACATTAAGTGACCTACAAAAAGAATGGCAAACAGCAGCAGGGGTGAAGTGCGCGGCGAGGACGTTCAAAACAAGCTCCTAGGGGCAGGGCTGAAGTCGTGCAAAGCTAGAAAATAGCCCTTCATCAACGAGAAGCAAAGAAGAGCAGGGCTGAAGTTTGCAAAAGACCATAAAGATTGGACCGTAGAGGAATGGTTGTTAGACGGAGACCTGGAGAGGCCTACAAGCCACAGTGTCTCACACCCACTGTGAAATTTGGTGGAAGATCGGTGATGATCTGGGAATGCTTCAGCAAGTCTGAAATCGGGCAGATTTGTCTTTGTGAAGGGTGCATTAATCAAGCCAAGTACAAGGTTATCCTGGAAGAACACCTTTCCAGCAGGACAATGCTCCATGCCACACAGCCAGGTCAATTAATGTGTGGATGGAGGACCACCAGATTAAAACCCTGTCATGGCCAATCTCCAGACCTGAACCCCATTGAAAACCTCTGGAATTTAATCAAGAGGAAGATGGATGGCCACAGCCATCAAACAAAGCTGAGCTACTTTCATTTGTGTGCCAGCAGTAGCATAAAGTCACCCATCAGCAATGGGACAGACTGGTGGAGAGCAAGCCAAGACACATGAAAGCTGCAGAGTTGGGAAGTAACGGATTGCAAAAAAATTGTAACTGTAATCTGTTACGTTACCAACAAAACTATTGTAATCGGATTACAGATACATATGAAAAAATATATGATTAGTATTGGAGTAATTCAATTGAAAATGAATATGTGCACCAAATAATTATGACACGTTGCATGTTTAAGTTTATTATTAAATGTTTTAAAAACATCGTTATTTGAACCAAAATAAACCTTGGTTTGAACCTTGGTTGTGTGTGATCATCATGTGCGCAAAGGTGGTTCACTCGAATAACCAGATTACTGACGGATTAAGTGCTAGTTTAATTTTATCCAGTTTTGGTTGGTTGGATGGCTGTTAAAAACAGAGTATATCTACGATAAGCTTTGGGTCATGACCGAAAGGACAAGATCCCGGATACAGGCGGCCGAAATGAGCTTTCTCCGCAGGGAAGGTGTTCCAGTCCCGTCCCACCGGGAGGAGACAGCGGGGAAGACCTAGGACATGCTGGAGGGACTATGTCTCCCGGCTGGCCTGGGAACGCCTCCGTGTCTCCCCGGAAGAGCTGGAGGAAGTGTCTGGGGAGAGGTAAGTCTGGGCATCTCTGCTTAGACTGCTGCCCCCGCGACCCGGCCCTGGATAAGCGGAAGATGATGGATGGATGGATCTACGATAATATTAGCCAAGCCATATCAAATGTTATTTAGTGTCATGTCCTGGCTACGCCCCTAGCCATCTCTGCGTTGGGCTGGGGGCATAGTCAGGACAGGACAGGAGGTGGCACCTCTAGCCACCTCCAACCCTTTTGGTCTCCCCAATTGGAGGCAGGTGTTGATCATTGCCTCCAATTGGGGACCCTATTTATGTTCCTTGTTTAGCCACGCCCGTGTGGTTCATTTTGGTTTTGTCTATGTATTGGATAGCCCACGTCACTGGTTGCTGCTTTAGTTTTGTCTTCCTTTTTTGGATTAAACATGGATTATCTGCATTTATTTGACTCTGTGCCTGTGTCATACCACTACCTCAATCATGATATTTATTACCTACTTGACACATCTTTCTCAGAACAGCGATAGGCCTACCTGGTGTTATATCTTTTTCAAGGTTTATTTGTCAAATGTTTTGAAGCAATTAAAAACTTGAATAAAACACATAACAAAATAGGCTTATGTATTATTCGATTTTGGGTTATGTTCAGATAAAACGTCAGATTCTGGAAGATCAAGGGTTATTGGATTGCTGAAATGATCCAGCCATACATACCTACACGTAACCTACGATCTCAAGATGCAGGCCTTTTAATTGTACATAGAATTTCTAAACAAACAGCCGGAGGCAGGGCCTTTTCTCATAGAGCTCCACTACTGTGGAATGATCTGCCAATTAAGGTTAGAAATGCAAACTCAGTGCAAACTTTCCAGTGTCTACTAAAAACTAATCTATACAGCACAGTTTATGATTAGGTGTAGCCTGGCCCGGGGGCATGAAGGTGACAAGACGGCTTGATACTTTCCACCCTTGCTGTCTTGTCAGGTGGGTTCTCGTCGCCACTGTGTTGCCCTCCCTCCAATGCCTTTTGGGGGAGGAGTCACTGGCTTGTTGTCATCTCTCTGTTGCGCACTTGTGAAATTGGGCTGCTGTCTGCTGGCAATACTCGGCCTTCATTCAGGGTGGTTGCGGTTGGTGGGTGTCCCTTTGGTTGATGCCTGGCAATGTGGGTGGATTGATTTCCTGCCTGTTGGGCCCTGTCCGGGGCCTCACCCGGGTAGGGCCACAGTGTCGCCGGACCCCCCCGTCTCAGTCCCAATGTCTTACACTGCTATACTTTTGTGCTGGGGTATTGGGGTCAGTTCTCCTCCACTATAAATCGTTGTTGATATGAGGAATGCATTTTCTGAATTTTCCCAATCTCCTCCCATTTTAAACTTTAGGAGGACATGAGGTCCTGGTCCACACCTGCGGTGTACCTGGTTTGGGGGGCTCGTTGCTGTTCCTGTCCTTGTCCATCTGGTCATACTTCTGACCTAGTCTACATTTAAATAGACTGGATTTAGCCCACATGCATTTATTAATTATTCCAATTGGACTCTTAATATTCCACCCGGCCCAGCCAGAAGAGGACTGGTCACCCCCCTGAGGCTGGGTCCTCTCTAGGTTTCTTCCTAAATTTCAGCCTTCTTAGGTAGTTTTTCCTAGCCACTGAAACTCAACACTACTGTTTGCTCCTTGGGGTTTAAGGCCGGGTGTTTCTGTAAAAGCACTTTGTGACAACTGCTGTTGTAAAAAGGGCTTTATAAATAAATGTGATTGATTTGATTGGATTAATTGGAATTACTAAATATCTGACAGACCTTTAGAGGGGAATGTAGAGATGTAGCCCAATCATATTGAAGTAGAAGCAATGGTTTAGAAACCCTTTCCAAAGGCACTGTACACAACCCATAAGATAAAATTAAAATTATGTTTTTGGCCAGCAATGTAAACTCTAACATTGATTCATCCCGCAAAAGGTGTTCAATTGGTTATAGGTTATTCCTATTTTCCCTTTACCTCTTAATATGAAATTAATCTAAAAGTAATTCAAAGTAATCAGATTGTTACTGAGTTTGAGTTATCCAGAAGTTACGTTACTGATTACAAATGTGGACAGGTAACTTGTAACTGTAATAGATTACATTTAAAAAGTAACCTACCCAAACCTGGAAAGCTGTAATTAGAAATAAGGGCTATTCCACCAAATATTGATTTCTGAACTCTTACTAAGTTAAAACATTAGTATTTTGTTGTTGAAAAATGAATATTAATGGTTTATTTGCAATATTTGAGGTCTAAAAGCAATTAAACTTTTTGGGGTTATTTTGACCAGTTGTTATTTTCTACAAATACTCTAAATTAATTTGTAGGTAATGTTGTCAGTAGTTTATAGAGTAAAACAAAACTGTTCATTTTACTCAAACACATACCTATGAATAGTAAAATCAGAGAAACTGATAATTTTGCAGTGGTCTCTTAATTTCTCCCAGAGCTGTATTGTCTGCTCAGATTCAGCCAAATTCAGGGATGTTGATTGGACGGCACTTCACTTTACAGATGGTCAATGACCCAAAACATACTCCGAAAGCAACCCAGGAGTTATTTAAGGCAAATAAGTGGAATATTCTGCATTGGCCGAGTAAATCACCTGAGGCTTATACTACGAAGCAAGTACAGCATGCCCAGGATTTCTATTAATTCCTAAGCCTACCAACCGCAGTTCTGCATAAGTGATGTCACGATGGTGGTTATCAATTTGTTGAATCAACCCAGATTTTGCAAACAGGTCTACCAGAGATGCATATTATGCAGATGATTTCTATATGTGCTAAAAAGGAATTACCTTTAACTGATCAGCCTACTGCTTTTTCTGAAATCATCTGTTGTCTAGCACCAGTACCACTATGACCAAACAATTACTATCCTTATCTTTCCTTTATCGAAATGTTGATGCTGTGGAATGACTTGCGAATGGAATGACTTAGTCGCCTTCACTCTCATCCAGCGATGCTGTTATCAGAATATGGGTGCAATACCGATCACTCTGGGGAACCCTATGGAAGTAGTATGCTGTTTTTAATATACAACAGTAAGCTTCATAGGTTCCACGTTATTTATAGATGAAGTAGTGAACGTACGTAATTGTCTACCTGCTATTTTTCTAAAAGCCCTCTTTAATAGACTGCATGTGCAAGTGGCCTAGGAACACAAAAAAATTAAGTAGATCTGTTAGACCAAGAAACACCTTGCAAATTGTGTGGCACACCCATAGCACACAAAACTGCCTGTAGCAAAAAAACGCAACACTATGCATACAGTACAGTCTGTGGAACTGTAAGCGCACTACTTTAATGTCACACTGGCCACATACGGCTCAAGAAGCTGACAAAGATATGTAATTCCCTCCGCTCAGAATCTATATCTTTCATACATTTACTCTTCAGTGAAAGCCTATGGGTTTTGTCGGTCTCTAAATAATCATGCTTTTCTAAGACACCCTCTCACCATCCACGCACTGAGCTCCACAGGATCTTCTAAGAATGGTGATGCCATTTTAAATTGAGAATTGATTGGTCAGGCAGAGCTTTAATACGTGTTAATCTGTTATCTCGACTATAACCTGCTCCGGAGCAGGTTAGGTGAGCAGCATACTTTACCATGGCAATGTAACCTGGTAACAAGTGAACCACCATTGTGACAATGAGAACCCAGGTTTAACCTGAAGTTAGCTGGTGTTGAAGTCTAACACTTCCCCAAGTTGGTTTGATGGAAAGGAGAAAAACACCAGGAGTCATGTCAATACCGTACCGTATATTCCGTTTATTACAAAAGCTTTTGGAGACAGTGTCTCCACAATGTCTAAAGATCAATCAGTCACATCAGTATTATTCATACTTCAAACACGCCTAAAAGTGGGGGGGTTGAGGTAGCCAAGCATGTGTGCCATTGGTCCAGTTTATGTTCTATACCTTATGTGTGTAAATGCAGTACAAGCGTAATTTTAATAATAGAAATAATAATAATGACATTCTTCTTCTAAATAACAAACATAATTAATAATAAATATCATAAAATAATAAGATGAATATTACAAATTGTCATGCAATTATTAATGTGAATGAATGGTACTCCACATCACATCTTTTATTCCGCTTTTTAAACTGCCAAATAAAACAATTTTATTTCTTTCTACCTCCCTGGTGATCGTCTCAATCTCCACGTCAAATCTTACGCCAACATATACGCCCGTTTCTACGCAAGAATGATAAATGAGGGCCAATGTATCCACACTGGCAAACCCCAAATGCTGCTTCATAGCATAGGCCTCTGATCTCAATCCGAACGAGCATGTATTTCACTTGCTGAAGACTAAACTTAAGACAAAGACCCACAAATGAACAAAAACTGAAGACAGCTGCAGTAAATCCCTCTAAAAGCATCACAAATAAGGAAACCCATCGTTTGGTGATTTCAATGTGTTCCAGACTTCAAGCAGTCATTGCCTGCTAAGGATTCTTGGCAAAGTATTAAAAATGAACAATATTTATGATTGTGTTGTTGAAGTCTAACACTTCACCCGAGTTGGTTTGTTGGAAAGGAGAATAACACCAGGAGTCAGGTCAATTACCGTACTGTATATTCCGTTTATTACAAAAGCTTTTGGAGACAGTGTCGCCACACAATGTCTAAAGATCAATCAGTCACATCAGCATTATTTATACTTCAAACACGCCTAAAAGTGGGGGTTGAATATGCCAAGCATGTGTGCCATTGGTCTAGTTTATGTTCTATACCTTATGTGTATATGCAGTACAAGCGTCATCTTTGCACTTTGTGGTTTCTGTCTTGTCTATTCTTAATCTGACACACAAGCTCAGTCTGCTCTTGTTCCCTAGGAACAGCTTAAATAAGATTTCCTGTTTTCTACTTGCATCTTTCAGTTTCAGCTTATGCTACAGACATTCAACATTTTGCTTCAATGCTCACAACAGTTTGACAGCTTATACACTCAATGTATCCACAGTGTTCATTTGTCAGTAGTTAATATAGGACATTCTGTCCATTTTGGATGATTGATTGTTGGGACTTCCGGTATGTGGGCTAGACTTCCGGTTTGGTAGGTGGGACTTCATGTGCGACATATGCTGGGGTAGGAACATCTGGTGTGACGTATGTTCTGGGCTGGGACTTCCAGCGTGACATGTGTTCCGGGGTGGTAATTCCTGTGATGTATGTTAGGGGTTGTAACTTCCTATATGATGTCCGGGGGGATGAAATATGGTATGGGGTGCGTGGCATGTAATTTATGTTGGCTTTCATGTTTAACAATAGGGCTGCAGGATTCTGGGGATGTTAAATTCACCGGACATTCAGTGTTATGATAAGTCTGATGTTTAACAATAGGGCGCCAGGGTTCGGGAATGTTTAATTCCCAAGGCATAGGATGTTACGGTATGTATTGTGATGTTTGGTGGTCAACAAAAGGGTGACAAGGTTCTGGAATGTTTAATCCCACAGGCAATCGATGTTACGACAAGTTCTAAGTGTATTCAACAAATGATCTATAACTAGTGGGTGGTACCTTTCATGTTTTTACAATGCCATAGGTGGTTAGCGTGGTCAGTGTATTTAAACCACAGATTCCAGGGGTTGGTCATTCAGACTAGCCTGAGTAAACCTACGTGTACATTACAAAGCATGGCGGATTCTACAGCGATCAACATTGGGTTTGAAACACCGGTGAATATTATCAGCTGCGCAGCAAGTCGGCAAGAGAAGACATTTGGGTGGTGATGAGACTATGAAGATGCCACCCCCGAAGAAACCAATGCAGTGTTTAGCTCAGATTCATCAATTACACCAAGATATGTTGGCACAGGAAGTTGGAAAACAGACTAACTGGTGGATACATTTTCAACCCGGAGATACCAGAAATTGCATTTTATGAATTGTCTGAATGCGAGGTGTTTAACCCTCTGAGTACTACGCTAAACATTTTTGGGTGTCACTACTTTATATTTGGGCTTATAAAAAATATGTAATGTAAATTGATCATTGTGTATTTGGCATCAAATTATTCCAAAGTACCTTAGCTAATATAAGCATGCATGTTAATGTTCTTATAAGGTAGTGTTTTAGGGAAAAATGCACAATAAAGTAAATATTTCATAAGCAAAATCAGATTTCTTTTGACCATAACACACCCATACGGAGTGATACTCCCTACACAAATGTTGTGTGCAAACAAAATGCACATTTGTGTAAGAAAAGGCTTCACAATGAATGTGAACAGAAATGAAATAATTTGCCTATTGTCCAACATGTTTTTGAAAATGTTTCATTGAAATCAGCCCAAAAACCCTTGTGGAACTGTTCTGCCATTCCAAAAACACTTTTCAAACCCTTTTTCTTACAAAAATATGCATTGTATCACAAAAGTGAACAAAACAATTAAATAAAACGAAACTTATGTCCCACCCAGCAACCTTATGATTTGATCAAATACACAACATATACCTTCCCCTGATTGGGTAAAATAAACTATTCTGCATAGCAACAGCCTTCCCCAGATAGCAATGAGTCGGCGGAACAGCGGCGGTCCTCGAGAGGCAGTAGAAGCGTCAGAATGTCTTAATCGCAAACAGCCGCCCTTCCTACTGCCTTTGTTCCGTGGCCGGCCCGCGGGCCAACCGCCGTTATACCGAAGGCGGCCCGTCAGAGGCAAACGCTATTTTCGAGCGATCTGCCGTGTGTGTGTGTGTGTGTGTGATATATAGATATATATAATATTCTTTTTTTTATATTTATAGCATGCAGTTTATCAAGAATAATGATTGATCAAACCAGACATTTTCATTTGGCGTTTTAATTCCACATTTCAAAGTACAGTAACTGTCATTGAAACAAGATGTCAGATCACTGAAATATAAATAACAGAAAAGAAACACGAAAAATATATATACACTCCCGTAAAGGATTATTAGGAACACCATACTAATACTGTTTGACCCCCTTTTGCCTTCAAAACTGCCTTAATTCTACGTGGCATTGATTCAACAAGGTGCTGAAAGCATTCTTTAGAAATGTTGGCCCATATGGATAGGATAGCATCTTGCAGTTGATGGAGATTTGTGGGAAGCACATCCAGGGCACAAAGCTCCCATTCCACCACATTCCAAAGATGCTCTATTGGGTTTAGATCTGGTGACTGTGGGGGCCATTTCAGTACAGTGAACTCATTGTCATGTTCAAGAAACCAATTTGAAATTATTCGAGCTTTGTGACATTGTCCATTATCGTGCTGGAAGTAGCCATCAGAGGAGGGGTACATGGTGGTCATAAAGGGATGGACATGGTCAGAAACAATGCTCAGGTAGGCTGTGGCATTGAAACAATGCCCAATTGGCACTAAGGGGCCTAAAGTGTGCCAAGAAAACATCCCCCACACCATTACACCACCACCACTAGCCTGCACAGTGGTAACAAGGCATGATGGATCCATGTTCTCATTCTGTTTACGCCAAATTCTGACTCTACCATCTGAATGTCTCAACAGATATCTAGACTCATCAGACCAGGCAATATTCTTCCAGTCTTTAACTGTCCAATTTTGGTGAGCTCATGCAATTTGTAGCCTCTTTCATATTTGTAGTGGAGATGAGTGGTACCCAATGGAGTCTTCTGCTGTTGTAGCCCATCCGCCTCAAGGTTGTGCATGTTGTGGCTTCACTAATGCTTTGCTGCATACCTCGGTTGTAACGAGTGGGTATTTCAGTCAAAGTTGCTCTTCTATCAGCTTGAATCAGTCAGCCCATTCTCCTCTGACCTCTAGCATCAACAAGGCATTTTTGCCCACAGGACTGCCTGCATACTGGATGTTTTTCCCTTTTCACACCATTCTTTGTAAGCCCTAGAAATGTTTGTGCGTGAAAATCCCAGCAACTGAGCAGATTGTGAAATATTCAGACTGGCCCGTCTGGCACCAATCAATCAAATTTATTTATGAAGCCCTTTTTACAACAGCAGTTGTCACAAAGTGCTTCACAGAGACACCCGGCCTTAAACCCCAAGGAGCAAACAGTAGTGTTGGATTTCAGTGGCTAGGAAAAACTCCCTAAGAAGGCCGAAATTTAGGAAGAAACCTAGAGAGGACCCAGCCTCAGAGGGGTGACCAGTCCTCTTCTGGCTGTGCCGGGTGAGATATTAAGAGTCCAATTGGAATAATACATTGCTCTGGGCTAAATCCAGAGTCTATTTGATTCTGGACTAGGTCAAAAGTATGACCAGGTGGACAAGGACAGGGACAGCAACTGGCCCCCCAAATCAGGTACTCCGCAGGTGTGGACCAGGACCTCATCTCTTCATGAAATTTAAAACTGGAGGAGACTGAGAAAAGTAAGAGTGCATTCCTCATATCCCCCAGCACAATAATATAGCAGCGTTACACCTTGGAACTGAGACGGGGGGTCCGGCGACACTGTGGCCCTACCCGGGGGAGGCCCTGGACAGGGCCCAACAGGCAGGAAATCAATCCACCCACATTGCCAGGCATCAACCAAAGGGACACCCAACAACCACAACCCCCCTGAAAGAGGGCCGAGTATTGCCAGCAGCGTGCAGCCCAATTTCACAAGTGCGCAACAGAGAGACAACAACAAGCCAGTGACTCTTCCCACGAAAGGCATTGGAGGGAGGGCATCCCAGTGGCGACGAGAGCCCACCTGGCAAGACAGCAAGGGTGGACAGTATCAAGCCTACTGGTCACCTTCACGCCCCCGGGCCAGGCTACACCTAATTATAAACCGTGCTGTAGAGATGAGTTTTTAGTAGACACTTGAAGTTGAGTTTCTAACCTTAATTGGCAGATCATTCCACAGTAGTGGAGCTCTATGAGGAAAGGCCCTGCCTCCGGCTGTTTGTCTAGAAATTCTATTCTGCATCTTGCGATCGTAGGTTACGTGTAGGTATGTATGGCTGGATCATTTCAGCAAGGTAAGTAGGAGCAAGTCCATGTATTGATTTATAGGTTAAGAGGAAAACCTTAAAATCAGCCCTAACCTTAACAGGCAGCCAGTGTAAGGACGCTAGGACAGGAGTAATGTGTTCAAATTCTTTTGTTCTAGTAAGGATTCTAGCAGCCGTGTGCAGCACTAATTGAAGTTTATTTATTAGTTTGTCTGGATAACCAGAGAGAAGAACATTGCAGTAATCTAGTCTAGAAGTAACGAAAGCATGGATACATTTTTCTGCATCAGTTTTTGATAGAAATGTTTGCAATGTTTCGAAGATGAAAATAAGCAACTCTTGAGACATATTTTATGTTCTTCAAAGGAGAGGTCAGGGTCAAGGGTAACGCCTAGGTTTTTTACAGTTTTTTGGGATACGACCATGCAGCCGTCGAAGTTCACAGTGAGATCTGCTAACAATGCTATTTGTTTCTTGAGTCCTAAAACAAGCATTTCTGTTTTCTTTGAGTTTAAGAGCAAGAAATTCTTTCATCCACTTCCTAATATCTGAAACGCATGCTTCCAAAGTAGCTAATGTAGGGGCTTCTCCATGCTTCATTGAAATATATAACTGTGTCATCAGCGTAACAGTGAAAGTTTACATTATGATTTCGGATTACATTGCCCAGAGGGAGCATATATAGTGAGAACAATAATGGGCCCAGAACCGAGCCTTGAGGAACACCAAAGCATATCTTTGACTTGTCAGAAGATATGCCATCCACACTAACACACTGATATCTTTCAGATAAGATTTAAACCAGGCTAGAACATGTCCACGTAGCCCAATATGGGTTTCCAGTCTCTCTAAGAGAAGGGAGTGATCAATAGTGTCAAAAGCAGCACTAAGATCAAGAAGCAACAGGACGGATGAGGAACCTTTGTCTGAGGCCATTAGAAGGTCATTTGTTACCTTCACGAGTGCAGTCTCAGTACTATGATGGGATCTGAAACCGGACTGGAGTATTTCATAAATGTTATTTGTCTTTAGGAAGGCATTCAGTTGTTGGGAAACACATTTTTCTACGATTTTTAAACATTACAACAAGTAATGAGGATATTTAGTACCAAAGAATGTGCAGGATACCAAATAAATCGATATAACATCACATTTTCATCACATTTTATTCTAACAATAGAATAAGTGGTAATAATTTAGAGTAAAGCTCTGGAGTAGAACAGACCATTATAATGGCATTGCTGACCTGGGGCACAAGATTTACACTGTGCTGCAATAAGATCTGTGTCTCTTGTATCTGTGATAAACAAAACGTGACATTTTGTTTATAATACTGAAGTAAAAACAGTAGTTTTAAAAAGCTAATTTTAAAAACAGAGTAAGTAGAATATTTGGTACCAGGCAATGTGCAATATCAAGTATCAGAGGTATGAAATAAGATTTCCAAGCTATTTTTAATAGAATAACAGTTAAGCACACTGATGGAATGAAAGTAGAATATTTGGTACTAGTTAATGTGCAATATCAAGTAACAGGTATGAAATGGGATTTACGAACTATAATAGAATTGTTAAGCACTGACGGAGTGAAATAAGCCAATACTAAAGTTAAAATACAAAACAAAAGTAATTTCCACAGTGAACAGTGTGGATTGGGTGAGTTTAGTCTGGTACTTCTGGCTTCTTGATGTTACTGGCTGCAGGATAAAGAAAGTGTTCCAGTTGTCAGCCTAGGTTTAAGAGGTCGGCTGTGGGTCCCTCTCAGCTGTGCAGCGCCATTTTCCGCCTTCACGGTCAGATGCTCCTTTCAGGTAACGCGTAACGCACCTACAGGGGTTCCCAGAATAAAAGAATAAAGTAGTCAGTCCTGGTCCCTCAAATACTAAACTATGACATTTATATCTACAGTGGGGAGAAGTTTTTGATACACTGTCGATTCTGCAGGTTTTCCTACTTACAAAGCATGGAGGTCTGTAATTTTTATCATAGGTACACTTCAACTGTGAGAGACTGATCCAGAAAATCACATTGCATGATTTTTAAACAATTAATTTGCCTTTTATTGTATGACATAAGTATTTGATCACCTACCAACCAGTAAGGATTCCTGCTCTAACAGACCTGTTAGTTTTTCTTTAAGAAGCCCTCCGGTTGAACCTGTTTGAACTCGTTACCTGTATAAAAGACACCTGTCCACACACTCAATCAAAGAGATTCCAACCTCTCCATAATGGCCAAGACCAGAGAGCTGTATAAGGAAATCAGGGATAAAATTGAAGACCTGCACAAGGCTGGGATGGGCTACAGGACAATAGGCAAGCAGCTTGGTGAGAAGGCAACAACTGTTGGTGCATTTATTAGAAAATGGAAGAAGTTCAAGATGACGGTCAATCTCCCTCGGTCTGGGTCTCCATGCAAGATCTCACCTAGTGGGGCATCAATGATCATGAGGAAGGTGAGGGATCAGCCCAGAACTACACAGCAGGACCTGGTCAATGACCTGAAGACAGCTGGGACCACATTCTCAAAGAAAACCATTAGTAGCACACTACGCCGTAATGGATTAAAATCCTGCAGCGCACACACGGTCCCCCTGCTCAAGCCAGCGCATGTCCAGGCCCGTCTGAAGTTTTCCAATGACCATCTGGATGATCCAGAGGAGGAATGGGAGAAGGTCATGCGGTCTGATGAGACAAAAATAGAGCTTTTTGGTCTAAACTCCACTCGCCATGTTTGGAGGGAGAAGGAAGAGTACAACCCTAAGAACACCATCCCAACCGTGAAGCATGGAGGTGGGAACATCATTCTTTGGGGATGCTTTTCTGCAAAGGGGACAGGATGACTGCACCGTATTGAGGAGAGGATGGATGGGGGCCATGTATCGTGAGATCTTGGCAAACAACCTCCTTCCCTCAGTAAGAGCATTGAAGATGTCGTGGCTGGGTCTTCCAGCATGTCAATGACCCAAAACACACAGCCAGGGCAACTAGGGACTGGCTCCGTAAGAAGCATCTCAAGGTCCTGGAGTGGCCTAGCCAGTCTCCAGACCTGAACCCAATAGAAAATCTTTGGAGGGAGCTGAAAGTCTGTATTGCCCAGCGACAGCCTCGAAACCTGTAGGATCTGGAGGTGTGTAAGGAGGAGTGGGACAAAATCACTGCTGCAGTATGTGCAAATCTGGTCAAGAACAACAGGAAACGTATGATCTCTGTAATTGCAAACAAAGGTTTCTGTACCAAATATTATGTTCTGCTTTTCTGATGTATCAAATACTTATGTCATGCAATAAAATGCAAATTAATTACTTAAAAATCATACAATGTGATTTGCTGGATTTTTGTTTTAGATTCCGTCACTCACATTTGAAGAGTACCTATGATAAAAATGACAGACTTCTACATGCTTTGTAGGTGGGAAACGTGCAAAATCGGCAGTGTATCAAATACTTGTTCTCCCCACTGTAGGGCTACTACATGTGGTACAGGTGGCCCCAGTGGGAATTAAACCAACAACCACAGGTGTTGTTTGCAAGTTGTACCTGATTGCCCAGTGCGAGCAAACGTCTTCAACATTGTCCCAACTTGCTTCACCTGCTCTTGAAGTGAGCCGCTGTCACCTGAAGCTACAAAATGGCATATGGTAATTCTGAACCTACATACAAAAAAGTAAAATTTAAGAGTGCATGTTCTCACCTGCTTGTACATTGCCTTCCCTCAAGAGCTTGGTTTTCATTATGGAGCCTCTAAAAATCTACATTAGTTTTTGTTATTTTGTTTTTTTAAAGGCACTATTTTCAATATTGTTCAAACACTGGACATTAAGACGTAGGCCTAGAACATACCTTCATAGCTGAAAACTTCTTGCTGTACACGAGATGCCAGGGGAGTCCAAGGGCCAATAAGAAAGCGATTACTTTCTCCTACTGATAAACAAGTAAAAATATGTTTGAAGTTATTGCATACATTTAATGAATTGGACTGAGAAATAAGTGCTATCGAGGTAATGTGGGCATTTGAAGACATTAAAAGAAGGAAGAACCCCCAAAAAAGGGGGGTTTAATTCACATTTTGAATTGTTAATGAAGTACAACATAAAACATTTTGCTACAGGAAATTATGTCAAAGTGAGCATCGTTGAGATATTTAATACAAAAAATCACGAATGTGGCGGTATCTCACGACTGCCAACACATCATTATGTTGATGTGTTTCAAGATTTAGTTAATGTATACAACCATAGCTGCCATCGGTCTATTAAGATGAGGCTTGTTGACGTTTGAGATGAAAATGTTCTCAAGAACCTGTATGGTACAACAATAAGAAATGGAAATCAAAGTTACAAGTTCCGAGTTGGAGATGCTGTGAGACTCTCAAAGTTTACCAAGGGTTATACAAAAGGGTACACAGATGAATATTTTACAATAACGGAAAGCTATCTTGCGTAAAAAAACTGAAATCTCGAGGGGTTAACAGAACCTGCCAATAACCTTTGAGCAAATCAAGTTACGCGACATAGGCAGCAGAACCAATCATGTCAACACAACATTGTCAATATGCTGCATTGGAAATGAACCTGGCACCGTAACTGCATTAACCCTCCTGTAATCAGTGCAGTACCTTGAAGTACCATCAGGTTTTGGAATGAACAGGCATGGGGAACTCCACGGACTAGAACTGGGAGTTGCTAACTTATTCTGCAGTAGGTAGGCAACTTCCTTTTTCATCATCGCTCTTTTTGTAGAGTTAACACGATACACGTGTTGCTCGATTGGAGAAGCATTCCCGACGTTCACGTCATGCTCCAGGACCATAGCGCGACTAGGAACGTAACCAAAGAGACAAAGGAAATCCTGAACTTGGTTCACAATATCAGATTTCTGTCTGTCATTCAAATGTACAAAATGACTTGGAAGAGTTACTAGCATATCCGAGTTACACAGACGCACGTTCTGTTGGGGATCGTTACGTAGCACTAAGCCATCTTCATCATCTACAGAATCCACCACAACTGACGCCACAGAAGAGGCAGAGGCACCTGTAATCTAATCCAAGGTTTCCTGGTGGTTACCTTTGGCATGATAAAGTTTTAGCATGTTGATATGGCAAACACAACATTTATGTTTGTGATATGGAGTTGAAACAGCATAATCAGTTTCAATTAACTATTTCTGCACTGTATAAGGGTTGGAAAAACGTGCAGAGACAAACCCGGCAAAAGCACTGAAACTTGGTCACCATTTTTTTTTATCTCACTGCCATTAGAGTATAAATCCATGCATTCTGTAATGTAAGCATTTCATTTTGAAGAAAAGTAGTGATATTAGAAATTTTGACTGTATTCCATCACACACACAGGTGCGCTCACACACGCCTGCGCACACACATGCGTGCACACAAACACATGCCCATACATACACGTGCACACACACACACATCCACACAAATACTCTTCTACCAGATTCAAACAGATTCATTGTAATAATTGTAATAATTGTTTTCACTCTCGAACATTTCATCAATGTAAACTGTGTCGGCCATTGGCTTTAGCCTATACGTCCTCCCTTCCCAAATCGAAGTTTATGTCCATTGCTCAATCAAACCATTGTAGCCCTATAACTGCAACATCTTTTTTAGGCTTATACTTTTTATTTGACCATGTTTATTACTGTCTTAGCTATGCTGCTTTCTCTGTATGAGTTTTAATAAGCGAGACTGGGTGGCTAGTTAAAACCACGGACAACGAATTCAAATCGCAGACATTAACATGTTTTTCATTAGTATATTTACAATTTTGCATCTCTCCTACAGGTTTCCCATGAAGAATCTATTTTATTGGACCCTTTTCTGTAAACAGGACTTCTTTCTCTTATATTTTTCTTCACAGAAAACTGATAGGCTTACCTATAATGTGTAGCCTATATAATTTATTTTTCAGTATTGTAGATATAATTTAAATGTGAATTGTAAATATGGAAATAATTGCTTTAACGACATCTGGTAATTATTCAATAAATGTACTATATATATATTCAAATTTTTCAGTTTTGTCTTTTGAATTTTCATGGAATTCCTAACATGTGAAATGCAGTTTTACATTGTGATTACACAGTGCAGATCGGGAGTGTCATATTTCTCTAGAGAGTAGTATAAAGAAAATGTACTCCCTACCTTATTTTCATTTTTCTTATTTTGGCCATTTTTAGTTATAAAATCAATAGCTTTATTTAAATAATAACAGGCAGCCATGGACAGGTAGTCTTATAACACCCGCCATATAATAAGGTTGTTAGGTACTAAAAAAGGTACTAAAAAAAACATTATATTAAGAAATTGTATTTCAACAGAGTATTACATAGCACATTTTATTTCAGTTATACTGTGCTTAGTAGGGAGTGTATACGCTGACTTCAAATTATATTTTCCCATTCGTTACCAAAGTGAATGCATATTTAACTGTTAAAAGTAAATGCAATATAAAAGCATAGGAAGGGTGTTTATAGTTGGATAATTTTTGTGGAGTCGTGACTATTATATCACAAATTTAGGCTATAATTTGGAACAGAGCCACTGCAAGCCTAATGTTTGACAGTATTCTATCGTGCTAGTCTACTAAATCTATTTAATATAGGCCTAGCTGTAAACACAATTAAACAACTTGACATTCGTTAAAGAAGGTAATAAAAACAAAGCTAATAGCTTGCTAAGACTATTTAAATATGGGCCTAGTTGTAGTATTGCTTTAGTTTGTCGTTGTGTGTCATGGTAATGCAACAAACTTATTTACCAGCACTTTCATACTGACAAGACAAAAGTTGGAGCCGCCAATTATTTTAAGCGTACAAGTTTGTAGACATTTTATAAAGCCAAGCCGTTACCATCACAAATCGATAGGCTACCTTTATTATTGTTTATCAGGGGAATGAAAGCATGACAACATACTATTTGATTTTAAACGACCACGAATACTATGTTTTACATTGTATGTATAGGTATAGCCTACTTCGTAGCCGGTTTGCTATGAGAAATAAATTAACATGAAATCATGTTTTTATGTAGCTGATATCACATGCCCCGCTCCACCAAATTCAGCAACATATTTTACAGTCAGAATATATCTAAATTAATAGAACAGAAAACTATGTATCTACCAAATGGCTTTTGGATCCACAGTTCTAGCAAAAGGTCTTATTTGAAACGCCGACAATTTAATCAATTCTGAGCTATTTTTGACAAAGAGTAGACTCATGTTCTTATTTACCAGACACCACTTCCATACCGTAATAATTCCCCGTTTATAAGCTGCACCGTGTATAAACCGCACCATTAATTGTATAACTTTGTATACAAACCCCAGTATTAACTGCATCTACAGCCTACATAAACCGCATTTGCCTGTAGAATTATGGCTAATACATAATTCAGGGGTGTCATTTCAGCAAAAGCGGAGGCATGGCAATGTGACATGACATCTAGGACAGAGAGTGGAGGTCTAATAATCATTAGTCATTTGTTTAAACTTAACAGAAAATAAAGAAATGCATTGACTTACATGCCAACCTATTGTAGTTGTTCAAGACCTGCGTGAAGTTAGTCCCCAACCCAAAATAAGCTCAATCGTTTGTGCTGGTTTGTGCTGTTAACATTTTCGTTTGTGCTGCTTTAATTTTTTAGAATATTTAAGAATACTTTATAGATCAAATTCACTCAAAATAGGCTAAATTGTTTGTTCTCCGTTAGTGCTGATAAAGGTTTGTTTTTGCGACCGCCTTTCTTAACGATAATGACAGATATTGTGGAAAGGGAGTAAAGCCAGTGCGCTATCCCAACCTGGCTATCCAATAGAAATCTAGCTTATCAAAAACTGTAGCAGCACAAACAAAAGCAGCTGAACAAAATGCCTGAATGAGTGCATATTATGGTTGTAATAATATAAGCATAATATGACCATACAGTAAAAAACTTTCAATTTCAATGTGCTCCCCAAAGTCCAAGTTGACTCTCAAAAAGATCGAACCTTTCTATGGAGCACCCGCGGTCACACAGTTCACAGGTCCCAAAGCAGTAGTTTCATCTCTTGTTCATGCTCGTTAATTGCAAACTAGCAACCACTGGTTTTTCTTTCCGCCTCTATTCATTTTGATAAGTTAGCTATGTAGAACGTAACGTGGTCACAAACACACACATGCAAACACTCCAAACGTGCAACATGAATAGGCTATATACATTATATCATCATATTGCATGCACATGTGAGAAAACGATGAGCATGAGGAAACGATGAGCCCATCCATTTTTGCAAATCAATTTGAAGTTAAATTATCTTTTATTTTATAAAAAACAGATTCAAAGTATGACAGCTGCCCTACCTTGCCAAACCCAGTTGATGCCTGGGCATGCACTGTACATTAATGTTAAACATCTGTCATAGGGGCTACCAAGATTAATTTGTTGAAGAATAAAATACGTTTTTGAAAACACTAACGCCAATTGTAACATATTTGCTACATTAATCTCTGAGACCACTACGTCCAAGCAATCATCTGTGAAAATGTTCGCTGGTGGAAAAATGTAAGCCAAGTATTTACTGCTGTGATTGAAAATGTTTGCCAAATCTGTGTATAAGCCACCGTTTATAAACGGCGGTATTTGGCAAATCTCTGTCCTACCATAAGAAACACACATATTACAAAATATTTTAAAACATTAAATAATAAAATAAGATTTTATTTATAAATAGTGATCGATTGTATTCATTGTCGCTAATTGGCTAGCCAGGTAATATTCATTATATATAATGTATTTTACTTTTCCTGTTACATTTTTATTCTATGCATAATTGCAGTCTATATAAGAGGCTTGCCAATTAATTGTACAACAAAGGAGATTCTCAATGACTTTATCATGAAAACAGTACCTATATAGCCGTGTTTGTTTAGGAAGAAGGGTTGACACATCTCTCCCTATATGTAGCATATCTAGGCTCTGAGTTTTTTATCGTAACGCCCACTCATCCATTGAAGTCAGTCATTCATTTCGGGGTGATTAGCGCCTGCCTGGGTACCAACTACAACTTGTGTGCTTTTGGCTGATTAGGAATACAGGATAACAACAAACAGCAGGTTAAATAGTTTTCAGTTTGTTCATTTAGAATTCTGACAAAGGACGAATGTAGCCTAATATACACATATTTATGACAAGTTATGGAAGGAGGAGGGTTTAGCTTTCAAAATTGCTTTTTTTTTTATTACAAACTCAAACGCGAATTGGCTTAAACCGGGGTGTCCAAACAATTCCAAGGAGTGCTGAGTGTCTGCTGGTTTTCGCTCTCACCTTGTACTAGATAGTTAGGTTACTAATTGGTTAAAGTTTCTACCCTCACCTGGTTGTTTAGGTGAACTGGGAACCAATTTATAGGAAAAACCAAAAACCAGCGGACACTCGGCCCTCCGTGGAACTGTTTGGACACCCCTGGCTTAGGCATTTGATGGATCTAGTGCTAATGAACCCCAGACAGTCAGATGCTTATTTGTATTTCCTGTTCATGCGAAAAGATTCTTGAAAGACCAGTGCTCTCTACCGGATAAGTCAATAAATACATAGACGCATACACGTGCGTTCAGTCGTTTATGTCAGTCGACTGAGGCAGTCGTCTGAGCGCGTATACTGACGCTACGCGTATAGGTGACTGAACAGTGCGACTATGTTGGACGACTGAACGTGTATACCACCGCGTATGCGACCGTGTATACGTGTATACGCGTATACGACCGTGTATACATGTATACGCGTATGCATACGCGTATACACTACATACACGTATACATAGACGTATACATGTATACACGGACGTATACGCGGTCGCATACGCGGTGGTATACACGTTCAGTCGTCCAACACAGTCGCACTGTTCAGTCACCTATACGCGTAGCGTCAGTATACGCGCTCAGACGACTGCTTCAGTCGACTGACATAAACGACTGAACACACGTGTATACATGTATGTATTTATTCACTAATCCTGGCGAGGGCGCTGGTCTCTCGTGGATTTTTATTCTAAAGAAGGCTGAACCGTATACCTGAAGGTGCTTTTTGCAAGTTTAGTGCGTGTTTATACAGTATTTTATTCAGTGTAGCCAAGAGTTAAGGAAAATCTGTGTTTTAAATAATTGAAATCAAATCAGTTTTTTTCTGTTTTAATATACTTCAAGTGAACAACCCTGTGTTGACAAGGGCAGAGACATATATGCATGTGATGCCTGATGTCTTGTCAAAAATCGCTCAGCGATTCGCTTGCTACAAGAACTCTAGATCAAATAGCCACTTGATAATAATAATAATAATACATTTTATTTATAATGCACTTTATATCAATTAAATGACCTCAAAGTGCTACAATGCATGGCTAAAAGTAGTTTCCCGTTCTATTCAGACAAATTCGGACAGTAAAATATGTTGCTGAATTTGTTCGAGCAGGATATTTGGTAGAAGCTAAACTAAAACATGATTTTATTTGAAGGAAATATATTTTAAACGTTTGTTATATAGGCTAGCATATATTTCTTATTTCGTTTATTGTTCACATTTTTTTTTCACCATACCAGAGTCAATGCATATTTAACAGAATTGAATGGAAAATGAAAGAATAGGGAGGGTGTTAATAGTTACCAAATGGTTATGGAATTACTATTTGTGGAGCCGTGATTATTCTAGCACAAAGTTAGGCTAGATTTTGAAACCCAGACCTAAGCAATTCTGAGTAATGTTTGACAGAGTATCCTATGTACTGTTAATCTATTAAATCGATTTGAGATAGCTCGGCCAGAAACCTATACTGACATGAAGGATGACTGGAGCCGCGATTCATTTTGACAGTAGACCTATATCAGCACCATTTTGAGACTTATTTAATACAGCCAGTCACAATCCCAAATAAATAAATGACATTTCTTTAGCCAGGCCATGAAAAAATTACAACTTGCCTATATGTCTGATTTTACACGAACAACATGCTTTGCATTTTATTTATTAGCGCTTCTTGCCAAGTTTGCGCTATGGCATATTTATGTTTTTTTCAGTACCTTCTTAAACGTAGTAGCCTATACATGAGTAATTAGATTGACACGGGTGTTGGTAAGACTACATGGTCATAGCTGAATAGAATTCTACTGTTGGTATTTAAAAAAGTTATTGATTTAATGAAACTGAAAATGGTCAGAATAAAAAATAAAAAAATGTAGAGAGTACAAAATTATTTGTACTACTCTCTAGGGAAATATGATACTCCCGATCTGTACTGTGTAATCACAATGTAAAACTGCAATGCACATGTTAGGGATTCCATGAAAAGACTGAAAAGACAAGAGAGAAGTAAAATATTTGAACATGTATGTAGTACATTTATTGAATAATAATCAGAAGTCGTTAAAGCATTTATTTACATAATGAATATTACCTGGCAAGCCAATTAGCTCAATGAATACAATCGATCGCTATTTGTAAAGAATATCTTATTTTATTATTGAATGTTTTAAAATATATTCTGTAATATGTGTTTCTTATGGTAGGACTGAGATTTGCCAAATACCGCCGTTTATAAACGGTGGCTTATACACAGATTTTGCATTTTCAATCACAGCAGTAAATACATGGCTTAGCCTACATTTTTGAAACACTTTCCACCATGGAAACTTTTCACAGATGATTGATTGTACGTAGAGGTCTCAGAAACTCATGTAGCAAATATGATACAATTGGGGTTACAGGGTTTTCAAAATCATATTTTATTCTTCCACAAATTAATCTTGGTAGCCCCTATGACAGATCTTTTAATATTGATCTACAATACATCCGTCAATTGGGTATGGCAAGGTAGTGCAGCTGCAATACTTTGAATCTGTTTTTTTTCTTAAATAAAAATTTGAAACGAATATAACTTCTATTGCCTTTAAATTGTTTGCAAATATTGATGGGCTCATCGTTTCCTCATACTCATCGTTTTCTCACATGTGCATGCAGTACGATTATTTAATGTACATAGCTTATCAGTATTGCACGTTTGGAGTGTTTGAATGTGTGTTTGTGACCACGTTACTTTCTACATAGCTAAACATATCAAAATGTTTAGAGGTGAGAAGAAAAACCAGTGGTAGATAGTTTGCAATTAACGAGCATCGAACAAGAGATTAAACGACTGCTTTGGGACCGGTGAACTGTGTGATCGCTGGTGCTCCATAGAAAGGATATATATTTTTGAGAGTCAACTTGGACTTTAGGGAGCACTTACTTATTTATCTTACTGTATGGTCATATTATGCATATATTATTACATGCATAATATGCACTCATTCTAGACGTTTTATCTTTGAACAAGAAAATAGACCGCTGATTCAAAAAAAACTTGTCAGTGAAAATGAGTGTCAGTGAGTTAACTTGTTCTTTCCTCCATGTTTGTCGACATGTAATTGTGTAATTGGTTATGGAAGCATTTTGCCCAGCTGCTTCGGTTAGTGCTGCAACAGTTTTTGGTATAGGTATAACCTACATTTATACTGGATAGCGCACTTACTTTACTCACTTTCCACAATAGCTGTCATTATCGGTAAGAAAGGCAGTCGCAAAAACAAACCTTTATCGGCACAAACGGAGCACAAATTATTTAGACTATTTTAAGTGAATTTGACCTATAAAGTAATCTTAAATATTCTTAAAAAAAAAAGAAAATTCTAAAGACACGGCAAAACTGAAATATAAAAATATGTATAGAGTACATTTATTGAATAATAAGCAGTAGTCGTTAAAGCATTTATTTCCATATTTAGAATGTACATTTAAATTATATCTACAATACTGAAAAAGAAAGTATATAGGCTACAAATTACAGGCAGGCCGGTCAGTTTTCTGTGAAGAAAAATGTAAGAGAAATAAGTCCCGTTTACAGACAAGGGTGAAATAAAATAGATTCTTCATGGGAAACCTGTAAGAGAGATGCAAAATCGTAATTATACTAATAAAAATGTTAATGTTTGCGATTTCAACTCGTTGTCTGTGGTTTTAACTAGCCACCCAGTATCGCTTGTGTTAAAACTCATACAGAGAAAACAGCATAGACATAGCCCAAAAATAAGGTCAACCAAAAATGTAGCCTAAAAAAGATGTTGTGGTTATATAGATTGAGCAATGGACATTAACTTCGGTTTGGGAAGGAAGGAGGCTACAGGCTATAGCCGATGGTTTACGGCCACATTGATGAAATATTAGAGAGTGAAAAATTATTTACAATGTCGCTAGCAAACAGAGGCAACAAAACTCACTCTAACTAGCTATATTGCATAACCAAGCAATATATTGCATATTTCCATATTTAGAATGTACATTTAAATTAACTCAACATGCATGGTGGTTTTCGCTAGATGAATGATTTTCGCTAGACTCACCTGTAGAAAAACGAACCTATGCCTCTCTTCGTCGGAGGTGTTTCACAACTTCCTGTTCGTACAGACTAGTGATCCCTGGGTTTCTGCGCCCTCTACTGTAGGGGATAATATCTACACGCGTACACACGTGCGTTCAGTCGTTTTTGTCAGTCGACTGAAGCAGTCGTCTGAGCGCGTATACTGACGCGTCGTGTATACGGGTATAGAAACGCGTATACATGGGTGCATACACGTATACACGTATACGGTCGCATACGCGTATAGACGTATACACGGTCGCATACGCGGTGGTATGCACATTAGGTCGTTTCAATAGCTTAATAAAGTCCCTTTTCACCTGCCATAATATGTGTGTGGGTGTGTGCGCGTGCGTGGGTGCGTGCGCACGTGTGGGTGTGTGTGTTTGCGTGCGCCTGTTGGGGTGTGTGTGGTGGAATACAGTAAAAATATCAAATATCACTACTTTTCTTCAAAATGAAATGCTTATATTACAGAATGCATGGTTTTATAGTCTAATGGCAGTGAGATAAAAAAAAGGTTTTAATGGAAGTCAATGGGACATTTTTGTCCACGAAGGTGTCAAGAGGGTGCAAAATTCATAAACAGAGTACGAAAGACATTGGATTTCAAAAAATGTAACAAAAAATAAGAGTTCTGCCAAAAAATCATGCCCTTTGCTGCAACACAGACAAAATGATACCCAAATAAAAAATACAAAATGAGAAAAATTTACAAAAATGCCAAAGGGGTGCACAAGGGTTAAACTG
This sequence comes from Esox lucius, assembly GCF_011004845.1. NCBI lineage: Eukaryota > Metazoa > Chordata > Actinopteri > Esociformes > Esocidae > Esox > Esox lucius. Next base: position 151,227 of record NC_047569.1, read on the forward strand.
TAATGGGGGGATCTGCGAGTGGGCCCAAGTGCATGACACCAGACACAATCAGAGAAACAAAAAAGGTGTTTTAATGGTGGCTGGGATGAAAGTACCAAGGCCAGGCCGGAGGTGTTGGGGCTGGGCAGGTGGGTAAGTAGGTGTGTAGGTAGTGTGAGGCAGACAGGACAGCGGGTAGGCAGAGCAGGTGGCTGACAGGTGGGCAGGTGGAGATGTTTGGAGGCTGGGTAAGGTGGATCTTGGTAACAGGGAATAAACAGGGTTAGTTGGAAGGAACAATTAAACTGGGTGCTCAAACTACGGTCTCAATGACAAAGGGGCCAACAAAACGTGGTGCTAGCTTCCTGGAGTCCACCTTGAGAGTCAGGTCTTTGGAGGACAGCCATACCCGCTGGCCAGGGGCATACCGGGGCTCTGGCGTGCGGCAGGCGAGGAAGAGACCCGGAGCAAGGCAGAGCGGGCGCGCCTCCAGGTGCGCCAGCAGCAGCGCAGGTGCACCTGGACCTTTCAGTTCCTTCAGTCTCAATGTGTTAGAAAGAGACCACCCTGTAGGACGAGCCTACCAAATAGTAAAAAACGCATGATTGAGATAAAAACAAGAGCCAATGTTAAAAAAACAACATACCACTCGGTGGACAGTCAGAGGGAACAACACCAGACTGAATAAAAATATTTTTTAAGTATGGCACTCTTACACCATATGTCTAGTGAATGTATGAAAACCGAGTTGGATTTATTCACAGTCCCCTTCACATTGAGAAAAATACATACGTTGAAATAACTATCAGCAATATCAGACGCAGCCCCTCTGGAGTGCTTTATTACTGGAAATGGTTAAGTTTACACAGATCTGTAAAATACTTTGCTGTACCTACATGCTAAAGTCACAAAACCAGATGGGACTAATATTGATGCCAGAGCCAGTGTCTGTGTTATCAACTACCCGATAGCCATTTCCTGGATTCTAGCTTGTGTGTGATTATGCTTAGCTATTATGTTGGCATAGTCTTCACAAAAGTGAGCAAGTCAGATAATAAACTACCTGATTGACCGGTCATTCATCTAACTATGCCTATTCTATAACACTATAATGGCTCAGTGGCTGTCCACCTGCACTCAAACTATCTGCACTTACATTGCTGCTACTATTTATTATGAACCCTGCTGCTTAGCTACTTTACCTTTCACTGCACCGTTTATACCTGATGTATCAAGTCCATGTGAAGAAGTATGTGTTTATTAGAGACCATCCAGACCAGTTTAGCACATGGCTAGAGTGTGTCCCCATTTGAATACTTGCTGGGTGGGATTAAAGCCTAAGGTGTGAACTACGCTGAATGGGTGTAAACAAAGACCAGCTCTCTGGCAAGTGTGAATCTTTCAAGACTCTTTTCTCAGAACAAAGTAGAGTAAATTATCAACTTTTATCTTTCCCATAAATGTCCCAGTATTGTATTATATACCATTACAAAGCTCTGAATCTGGACCTTTATAAAATGTATTGTGTGTTAAAGAATGCATTTGTGATAAAGAGCATTTTGATTTCTGTCTTACCTGTCTTAAGAGTTCTGGCTTTAGATTTCCATGACAGTTTGGGGGGCTCGTAGTCCGGGATCCTTATCCTAATTATCTCGTGCTCTCTTCCTAAACAGGTTATCTGTGCACGGCCAGGAGAATGACAATGTAAAAGTTAAGACAGATAGGGTTTCTGGAGGCTATGTTTTCTCCCCTAAACGAGGGCTAGCTAAGTTGGGGTGAGCGTAGGGTGCCTGGAACAGGAGATATTCGGGATTGATCAGTACTGGAACCAAAAGTCAAATTTAGAACTCTAGGGTGAGGACACAATATAGATAAACAGGGTTGAAACTGTAAACAGTACATCGGTTAGGAATGCTAGGTACAATTCTGCAGAGCGGTTAGGGCCGTGAATATCTTAGTTATTATTGTTTAATAGTTTATTAATGCATGCCAAGGCACGTTAATTGAGGTAACATTTAATATAGGTCTTTCTTACCGATTGTAACAACCCAGGGGAAAGACCCAAAAGCAGACACAGACAAGGTCTTGTCTCTGTGCGACGCGTTTAATCAGGGATGGACTAGAGAAGGTCAGGGACAGGCAGGTTTCGGTACACAGAGCGAGAGTAACATAATGCAGGCGAGTAGCAGGTTCTAGGTAGAATGGCAGAAGGTCAGCAGTCGGTGTCTCTGAGGAGCTGGCTCGCAGATGGCCAGCTAGGATCTTCGTTGGGGCAGGCAGGAGATCAGGACACGGGAAGGTGAGGAGAAACAGACAAGGGAACTCTAAAGAAGATGACGCAGGAATGCTTGGCAAAGGTAAACAAGACCAACTGGCACAGAACAAAAAGAGGACCTGGGTTAAATACACAGTGGGCGATCAAGAGAACTAGGAACACCTGGGAGTGAGACAGACGAGAACAAACAGGTGACTGGCGTGACACCGATGTTAGGGCACGATATGAGTTAAGGTAGATCTTTATTACCGGAGTTAGGGCACGTAAATTGATTGAAAGGTATAATAAATCTTGCGTTTCGCCACTTTCTTTTACTGGGGATTTAAATATGTGTAGGTGTGGGAGTAATATATTGTCTTTTCGTGGAATCATACATCTGTTTTTTTATCTACAGATGTTGCTAATTTAATTCTAGACCAAAGGGGGAGCCTAATTATAGGTCTACAAACATGAATTTTTTTTGTTAATTGTAATTACCATACCATACCATCTTCTTCCGCTTATCCGGGGCCGGGTCGCGGGGGCAGCAGTCTAAGCAGGGATGCCCAGACTTCCCTCTCCCCAGACACTTCCTCCAGCTCTTCCGGGGGGACACCGAGGCGTTCCCAGGCCAGCTGGGAGACATAGTCCCTCCAGCGTGTCCTAGGTCTTCCCCGGGGTCTCCTCCCGGTGGGACGGGACCGGAACACCTTCCCAGGAAGGCGTTCCGGAGGCATCCGAAACAGATGCCCAAGCCACCTCAGCTGACCCCTCTCGATGTGGAGGAGCAGCGGCTCTACTCTGAGCTCCTCCCGGGTGACCGAGCTTCTCACCCTATCTCTAAGGGGTCGCCCAGCCACCCTGCGGAGAAAGCTCATTTCGGCCGCCTGTATCCGGGATCTTGTCCTTTCGGTCATGACCCAAAGCTCATGACCATAGGTGAGAGTAGGAACGTAGATTGACCGGTAAATCGAGAGCTTCGCCTTACGGCTCAGCTCTTTCTTCACCACGACAGACCGATACATCAACCGCATTACTGCAGAAGCTGCACCGATCCGTCTGTCAATCTCCCGTTCCTTCCTTCGCTCACTCGTGAACAGGACCCCTAGATACTTAAACTCCTCCACTTGAGGCAGGCACTCTCCACCAACCTGAAGTGGGCAAGCCACCCTTTTCCGACTGAGGACCATGGCCTCGGATTTGGAGGTACTGATTTTCATCCCCACCGCTTCACACTCGGCTGCAAACCGTCCAAGTGCATGCTGAAGGTCCTGGCTTGAAGGGGCCAACACGACAACATCATCCGCAAAGAGCAGAGACGAAATCGTGTGGTCCCCAAACCTGACACCCTCCGGTCCCTGGCTGCGCCTAGAAATTCTGTCCATAAAAATTACGAACAGAACCGGTGACAAAGGGCAGCCCTGCCGGAGTCCAACATGCACAGGGAACAAGTCTGACTTACAATGCGGACCAAGCTCCTGCTTCGGTCGTACAGGGCCCTGACAGCCCTTAGCAAGGGACCCAGGACCCCATATTCCCAAAGCACCCTCCACAGGATGCCGTGAGGGACACAGTCGAATGCCTTCTCCAAATCCACAAAACACATGTGGATTGGTTGGGCAAACTCCCATGAACCCTCCATCAATTGGAATTATTTTAACTGAAATACAAATATAGCAGTTGATTACAAAGATTAAGTTTATGTAGGCTAATTGCAGACTTACCAAGCCAACATTACTTAATGCGTCATTGATGCTACTTTTCTGCACAAATATTTCCTGAAAACTGCATTAGTTTCTATCAATAAAATCTTATTAAAATAAAATAAATTACTTTTCCTACCAGATTTCTTTGATAAATTACAATATGCCTCACTAGACCCAAACAAACATATAATTCAACTGTTTAACAAAGCACATTTACATGAAGGACATTTAGTTTGGCAATAGGCTACACTTTCAACCCATCATTGGCACAAACGAGGAAGAGGAGGAATTACCCTCCTGTCTCCAGTAGGGGATGCCATAATTCTGCTGGGGGACTTCAACGCACACGTGGGCAATGATGGCGACACCTGGAGAGGCGTGATAGGGAGGAACAGCCTCCCTGATCTGAACTCGAGTGGTTGTTTGTTGTTAGAGTTCTGTGTTTGTCATTATCTATAGTGAACACCATGTTCGGACATAAGGATGCTCATAAGTGTACGTGGTACCAAAACACCCTAGGCCAAAGGTCGATGATTGATTTTGTGATCGTGTCATTGGATCTGACGCTGCATGCTTTGGACAGTCAGGTAAAGAGAGGGGAGGAGCTGTCAACAGATCACCATCTGGTGGTGAGTTGGGTCAGGGGGTGGGAGAAGACTCTGGACAGATCGGGAAAGCCCAAACGGGTAGTGCGGGTGAACTGAGAACGTCTGGAGGAGGCTCCAGTCCGAAAGATCTTCAACTCACACCTTTTCTGGCATCCCTATGGAGGTTGGGGGCATTGAACCTGAGTGGTTGATGTTCAAAGCCTCCATTGCCGAAGCTGCGGCTGGGAGCTGTGGTCTAACAGTCTTAGGTGCATCAAGGGGCGGTAACCCTCGAACACCCTGGTGGACACCGGTGGTCAAGGAAGCCGTCCGACTGAAGAAGGAGGCCTTCCGGGATATGTTATCCCGGAGGTCTCCGGAGACCGTTGCAGTGTACCGACGGACCCGAAGGGCTGCAACCTCTATTATGAAAGAGGCATAATGGCAGGTGTGGGAGGAGTTTGGGGAAGCCATGGAGAAGGACTTTCAGTCAGCACCAAGGTGCTTCCAGAAAACCGTCCGCCACCTCAGGAAGGGAAAACGGAGAACCATCCAAGCTGTGTACAGTAAGGATGGGACACTGTTGACCTCACCTGAGGAGGTAATTCGGCGATGGAAGGAACACTTAGAGAAACTCCTAAATTCCACTAACACGACCTCTACAGTGGAGGCAGAGCTGGAGGCTGAAGGGGAAGCATCATCAATCTCCACGGCAGAAGTCACTGAGGTAGTCAAACAACTCCACAGTTGCAAAGCTCCGGGGATTGACGAGATCCGTCTAGAAATGTTGAAAGCTTTGGGTGTGGAGGGGATGTCTCGGATGACACGCCTCTTCAACATTACGTGGGAGTCGGGGAAAGTGCCCTAAGGAGTGGCGGACTGGGGTGGTGGGTCCCCTGTTCAAAAAGGGGAACCAGAGGGGTATCACACTTCTCAGCCTCCCTGGGAAAGTCTACTCAAAGGTATTGGAAAGGAGGGTTAGGCAGATAGTCGAACCTCAGATTGAAGAGGAACAATGCGGATTCCGCCTGGTCGCGGAACAACCGACCAGCTCTTTACTCTTGCAAGGATCCTGGTGGGGGCCTGGGAATATGCCCATCCTACATGTGTTTTGTGGATCTGGAGAAGGCATATGACCGGGTCCCCCGGGAGATACTGTGGGAGGTGCTGCGGGAGTATGGGGTGAGGTGGTCCCTTCTGAGGGCTATCCAATCCCTGTACGTCCAAAGTGAGAGCTGTGTTCAGGTTCTCTGTAGTAAGTCGGACTCGTTCAAGGTGGGGGTTGGCCTCCACCAGGGCTGCACTTTGTCACCAATCCTGTTTGTAACTTTTATTAACAGGATATCGAGGCGTAGTGGGGAGGGGTTGTAGTTCGGTGGGCTTTTTGCAGATGATGTGGTCCTGATGGCATCATTGGTCTGTGACCTTCAGCACTCACTGGACTGGTTCGCAGCCGAGTGCGAAGTGGTTGGGATGAGGATTAGCACCTCTAAATCTGAGCCCATGGTTCTCAGTAGGAAACCAGGAGGTGGTTGAGGTGGTTCGGGCATCTGGTAAGGATGCCCCCAGGACGTCTCCCTAGGGAGGTGTTCAAGGCATGTCCAGCTGGGAGGAGACCTTGGGGTAGGCCCAGGACTAGGTGGAGAGATTATATTTTGACACTGGCCTGGGAATGCCTTGGCATCCCCCAGTCAGTGCTGGGAAATGTGGGTCGGGAAAGGGAAGTTTGGGGTCCCCTGCTGGAGCTGCTGCCCCCGCGACCCGATACCAGATAAGCGGATGAAGATGAGATGAAGATTTATTTTTCTAAAGTTTCTAATAGAATGGTGTTTGAACAGACTCCGCCTCCAAGTCATCCGACGAGAGGGAGTCCGATCCCCAGTCTCCCCTCCAGGTATACTCCCCTCTTGGCGACAAAATCGGAGGGAATTAGCCAAATACTGACTGGTTTTCAGACTCCCCCAGACCCCCCCAATACAGTGAAACTGCACATTTTAGAGTGGCCTTTTATTGTGGCCAGCCGAAGGCACACCTGTGCAATAATCATGCTGTATATTCTAATCAGCATCTTGATATGAAAGAAAGTCTTAGATCTTTGAGTTCAACTCATGATAAATGAGGGCAAAAACAAAAGTGTTGCGTTTTATAATTTTGTACAGTGTATGTCTCAAGAGTTGCTCATTTTCAACTTCGAAACATTGCAAAAATCTGAATCAAAATCATACTTTTGTTACTGCTAGAATAGATTACTGCAATGCTCTTCTTTCCGGTTACCCTGAAAAATCTATAAATAAACTTTACTTAGTGCTGCACATGGCTGCTAAAATCCTAACTAGAACAAAAAAATCTGAACACATTACTCCAGTACTATCCTCTTTACATTGGCTGCTTGTTAGGGTTAGGGCAAATTTTAAGGTTTTATTGTTAACCTATAAATCAATACATGGACTTGCTCCTACTTACCTCACTGAAATGATCCAGCCATTCCTACACGTAAACTTGGATCGCAAGATGCCGGCCTTTTGTACCTAGAATTTGTACCTAGAATTTCTAAACAAACAGCTGGAGGCAGGGCCTTCTCTCAAAGAGCTCAACTACTATGGAATGATTTGCCAATTAAGGTTAGAAATACAAACTCAGTGCAAACCTTCAAGTGTCTACTAAAGATTCATCTCTACAGCATGGTTTATGATTAAGTGTAGTCTGGCCCAGGATTGTGAAAGTGACCAGAAGGCTTGATACTGTCCACCCATGCGGTCTTGCCAGGTGGGCTCTAATCGCCACTGGGATGCCCTCCCTCCAATGCCATTCGGGGGCAGTGTCACTGGCTTGTTATTGTCTCTCTGTAGCGCACTTGTGCAATTGGGCTGTACTCTGCTGCCAATACTCTGCCCTCTTTCAGGGTAGTTGCGTTTGGTGGGTGTCCCTTTGGTTAATGCTTGGCAATGTGGGTGGATGGATTTCCTGCCTCTTGGGCCCTGTCCAGGGCATCCCCCAGATTTCCAATTTAATTGTTTACATTTTAGGTCACATTAAAAGTGGAAAAGGTTCTGACATTATTTATCTTTGTCTTATTCTTTTACATCACAAAAACCTGGCATTTTCACAGGGGTGTGTAGACTTTTTATATCCACTGTATATCCTTTTACTGTTTTCTAAATTAATCTGAGGGCCACACAAAAAGGGTGTGGGGGCCACAATTGCCCATGCCTGATCTACAGGCACCCTGGTTGAGACCAATTGAAGACAGCTTCTGGACAAGCAAAAAGTGATCCACAATGTCAAAGGCCTTAGACAAATCAATAAAAAGAGGAATGTAATGTTTTCTTTGATCAATACAGTTGATAATAACATCTATGCACAAAGTAGCAGCAGAAGTGAAGCCTGACAGGTATGGACTCAAAATACAGTTTCTATCTAAAAAGGAACACAACTGAGGTTAAAGTAATTTTGTAAAGTGAACATCATTACTCTCGTATTACATGCATGTTAGATATCTAGATGTTTGCTGTATGTAAATCAAATGAACATAAGACTTGTGGACATGAGTTAAAATCAATCAATCAAATGTATTTCAAAAGTCCTTTTTTACATCAGCAGTTGTCACAAAGTGCTTTTACAAAACACCCAGCCTTAAACCCCAAGGAGCAATCAACAGTAGTGTTGAATTTCAGTGGCTAGGAAAAACTCCCTAAGAAGGCCGAAATTTAGGAAGAAACCTAGAGAGGACCCAGGCTCAGAGGGGTGGCCAATCCTCTTCTGGCTGTGCCGGGTGAACATATTAAGAGTACAAATTATAATAATTAATAAATGCATGTGGGCTAAATCCAGAGTCTATTTAAATTTAGACTAGGTCAGAATTATGACCAGATGGACAGGGACAGCAATCGGACCCCCAAACCAGGTACTCTGCAGATGTGGACCAGGACCTCATGTCCTCCTAAAGTTTAAAAAGGGAGGAGACTGGGAAAATTCAGAAAATGCATTCCTCATATTAACAACAATTTATATTGGAGAAGGAGAACTTAGTGGGGAAGGAGAACTGACCCAGTCCCCCAGCACAGTAGTATAGCAGCGTAAGACCTTGGAACTGAGATGGGGGGAGTCCAGTGACACTGTGGCCCTACCCAGGGGGAGGCCCCAGACAGGGCCCAACAGGCAGGAAATCAATCCACCCACATTGCCAGGCATCAACCAAAGGGACACCCACCAACCTCAACCACCATGAATGAGGGCCGAGTATTGCCAGCAGAGCCCAATTGCACAAGTGCGCAACAGAGAGACAACAAGCCACTACAAGAGTGGTTGCAGATCTAACTGATAAAATGCCTGCTTACTACATAACTTCAGCCTGGTCATGTGACATTCAGAGACCACACCGTATGTAATATGTACTAAACTTTCTTAATCTAAAAAGGGTTACACATGCACCTGAAAACTACACTTACCTAAAAACACATGCACCTGAAAACAATGTACAGCATTAAAAATACCCTATATTTTGGGTCAACAACTGAAAATATGAACTAAATTATGGTTAAATTAACCAAAAATGTACTAAATTAGTCAAACACTTTAGGTTATTCATACAATTCCCAAAATAACAGAGAATGTGATCTTTCCTCCAGGGATGGGCACAGATAGTGGAATATTTGTGTATTACATTTTGAACCCAATACTTTTCTTTTGATGAAATAAATACACCTGAATATAATATTTTCTAAATACTATAATTTTATTTGACATATGATGATGTACCATGACATTTTATTTTTCCTTTTTTAGTCGTTTTATATCATGCGCTCTTCACATGTGTTTGTTGTTTACTATCGTCAATCAAAGTGGCAGTAATGTGGGGCCCAGTCAGTCAGAATGACGCAATATATACTGCATAATCTACTGTTAGCAAGTGGATTAATGTAACCAATGGAAATTTGTTTTGTAAATTTGGGCTGTGGAATCTAAAGGTGGTTGACAGTACAGAAAACGGTGAGTTAAGCAAATAGCATAAAGCTGGCTAGCTTAGCTGACAAACTTCTCTAGACTCCTCCATCCAATAAAAACTAAATGTTATGTTTTGAAAAATAATGTCTTCTAGTTTTGAATAGCACATTCTATTCAGATAGTAAAATATTGTCCAATGCACATCCCTACTTTCCACTATTTTACCAGCACTGGGTTACCAAATAGCCCAAATTGGGTTGTGTTTAGCCCAGCATTTGTTATTGTAGGTAGTATTTGTAGGTTTTCATACAGTAGGGTACCAAAGACCAGTCTCTATGGTAATTTAATAATAAATTAATAAATAATAATTATTTATTAATAAATAATGTAGTTTGGACTGAATCTGTTAGTGGTCTATTGGGGATTACTTGGGGTTTGCCTCTATGATTAGTATGCACCCTGTTATTATTTTGGTTGTTTTTATTTTTGGTTTGTTTTTTTATGGTCATTTTACATTTAGCAAAAACTGTTATCCAGAGCTACTTACATAGTGTATTCACAAATGTTTGTACTGGTCCCCCATGGGAATTTAATCTACAACCTTGGCTTTGCAAGGACCATACTGAGCCACATAGTCACTGGTACACACTCTTTTTTTTATACTGGACGGATCCTGGCTATTTGTGTGGTTTACGCAGTAGAGCAAAGTGAGTGTGACATTAACAATGGACCCCTATTGGCTTCAACCACTTGACACACTAGCCCACTACTCATTAACCTTTAATGAGCCGTCAAAGTGAATCTGTCATCCCACGTGTCACCACACAAACAGAGAGATAGACACACAAACTCACATCATAATGATCAAATGTAACCACATTTACATTCAAACAGGTATCAAATGGTTAGGGCTAACACACGCACATCACCAGTGTTGGGCAGGAAAGCCACCTTAGGTGCATGCACTTGCCAGACAACCATTCTTAAACGTGAACAGAAATAAATACTGGCAAAGTGGGCATCCCTAGACATAGGCAATATGATGTTGATAATGATGGAATAAATCTAAGCTACTGTCTAGAAAGTGTTTTTACATCAAGGGTATGATCCGAAGACAATCCAGTTTGTATTGATTCATGAATTAGTTGATTGATGATTGAATCACCTTGAACGGCACACAGACCGATACACATTTCATTAAACTCTAACCCTAAAATCAACCTGACCCCCATAACACAAAAATAAAAACATAACCTTAACACCTACATTTTAATGCGCAACCTTAACACCAATTCTTACCATGAACTTCAATATAAGCCTAACTTTAAGTACAATCCAAACATATAGCATTATAGTGAAGAATGGCGAAACACACACACACAAACACCTATTTGTGAGTCAGGACTTAAACAACAGCTGTTCTTAAAGATTCAAAAAGCGCTAGGTGTGACTGCAATTAAAGATGCACTCAGGGATGTTAAGCACAACAAATTCATAATATATTGCATACATTGAATTTGTAAAATATCACAGGAATTGCAGAGTTCTAGTCTATGATCCTCATTCACTCAATCTCAAATGAGACCACCTCATTAAAACATCTACTAGAAATAAACAGGTGCTTTTGAAAACTGTTTCCTGTTCTGTGTAATTCAAATCTTCAGGGACAGACAGCATGCATGTAGTCCTCTCCATCATACGCCTGGATTCCTTACAGCTTAATGGTTAATGTGTTTTTATGACTTTCCGACTGTGATGAGTAACCTCATACAAACCAATAAGGAATCCATTCACCCAATTGAACTAAGCACACACACTTACAGACAAACTGATTTGTAGTCACCGTGGATAAGGACTTTCTACAGGTAATAATACGTTTTATAGTATATAATTTGTTTGCTTTGTAATTAATCTAATAGTAATGTTCTCAATAGAAACACACACACGCAGAAACTGAGAGTGAGGTGGAGTTTACAGAAGATCTATATTGGTGGGCTCCTGAAATAATACTTTTCAAAGGGGGTTCCCTCTCTGCCTGTCAGTCTCACATATGTAACATTCCAGATCCAGTGATGCCCCAGAATTGCACAACCTTGCTGACACCATAGATGACCTAATTCCAGGCACATACTATATACAGTAGGAAATCAGTTCTGATAGTTGGCTTCGAGTGAGGTGTGTCTAGAGCCTTGTTTGTCTCTAGACACACCTCACTCGAAGCCAACTATCTGAACTGATCTCCTACTGTATATAGTATCTTAACACATGCATTTTGTCCTTACCTTGTCCACATTCTGTAACATTCTGTCAGAACTCAAGTGAGCATTAAGGACAAAAAATTGAATCAATTGGGAAACTAAAAAGGATTTACTTTATTTAGGAAGTTATTCAAATGAAATGTCATACATAATGATAGCTTCAAGCAAAACAATCAATATAGTTAGCAGGCTGTACTATGGCGGAATTACACTGATTCGATTATTATTAGTGCAAGGCATGTGGTATGTGGTATTATGCTGACACTTATATATGAAATATGCCACCTGCTGGTAAAAAAAACACATCACATCAATTGTCAACGTTTATAAATAATTTTGGTAAAATTAAAAGGTTCAATACTTCTTTACACTGAATGCAGTCTAAAAAAGTATATATATATTAGAAAATGAACATCAATGTTATGAAAACTTGAAGAACAAAATTTGATATTTTATATTCAGCGAAAGTTTTAAAACAAATGTAACAAATAGAATGACAGTTAATTGCAGGTACTATAACAACACTGTTTCAGTAAAGGCCTCAAACTATCACAGACGTGTGATACGAATGTATTAGGAATGTGGCATGACAACAAACACATCCACTGTCATGGCAGGGGAGCTTATGCTGATCATAAACACAGCAGACTGCCCCTTTAAATATTACCAAGCCCAAAACACGTACTCTTGCACTGCCAGATAAAGTTTAACATAGTTGTGTTTTTAATTAGAATTTTGGATTAAGAAAATATAAATGATCTTGTTGCACTGTAATACATATTGATCCTAGTTGTTCATAGAATAAAGAAACTGAAATGTAAAAATCTTTTATAGGAAATGCATAAACTATTCCTTAATACTACATGAATTCATTGCTATTCATGTATAAGCAAAACCGAAAGCTTCAGTTGTAGCTAGAAATGAGAACATATAACTATTTAATGTAAAATATTGACAATACTGTCGAACTTCATTTTCTACACCCCTATTTGATTCATTTGATCATGCTTCATTAAACAAACCAGTAATCATAACTTGCTCAAATATTATATTTATTCTAGAAAACGACACAATGTGAATGCTTGGTCAGATTCGCAAAATGGATTTACACTTATTTTGGAGGCCTCCCACAAAGTGGTGCAACAATGATGGAGTGTTATAAAAAGCACGGCACAAACTAGAAGCTCTACTCTCTGCTGAGGGACCCATGTGGCGGCTAGTAACTTATTGTAATTTGATTGATCGTGTGGCCATGGATCCAGGAAGACAAGCTGTGGGTCAAAATAACTTTTATACACATCAGTACACACATATACGTCTTTTGAAATGTCTTACCCTCATTTCATACCCTTTTATTTGATTGGGTGTACCAGATTTTGGCATGTCCCACACGCTGCTCTGCTTACTTCAATGAGTGTTAAAAGTGGTTAAATGACAGAATTAAAATACTTCTTTTTAAATACTTTTTCAGTGTTCTTTTTGTCTTCAACAAGTTATTTGATAAAACAAGTTATTTCAATAATCTATATACTACAACCCCATTTCCCAAAATGTTGGGATGCAATGTAAAATGCTAATAAAAACAATATTTCGCAGTGGTGAACCCTTCCTCACTTCTGACAGACCCATCCTCTCTGGAACAATCCTCTTTTACTCTGCGCTGAATACCCTATTCATAATCCTAGTTATCTTTACACGTCTTTTAAGTGTTGCCAATTTGCGGGCCAGTCATGAGAACTACAGTCTTTAATTACTCAATATTCCAGCCCTTCACTTTTAACGAGTGTCCACCAATAAAGACTTTTACCCCATAACCCCTCCCATTACCTCCCCTCTTTTTCAACCCCCCTTCCCCCCCCCCCCCCTCCATATTTATTCAGCCACAGCGTATACCAGTAAAATGGTTTTGTTTTTTAAGTGCAATAAATACAGTATTTCACAATGAAAATGCTTGTATGTACCCTCACAGCGATACAACAACAGAACGTTCTCTTATGTATATAAACAATTTAACAGGTTTACAAGGTAAGAAAATATGTTATGTATATTCATTCAAATAAAATGACACATTACTAAAAACAGCTATATAATGAAATATAATATTGTTAAGTTTAAAGTGAAAATGTTTGCTTGCAGATTCCCACAAAGCAATACAAGAATAGAAAGTTCTCAAAAGGACACTGGCAGCCAAAAGTTTGTAATAATGTACAGATTTTGCTGTTCCGGAAGAAAATTGGTACTTTTATTCACCAAAGTGGCATTCAACTGAACCAAGCGTAGTCAAGACATTACTGATGTAAAAAAACAGCACTATCGCTAATTGAAAAATACTTTTTTTTTACAGATCTAGACAGGCCCCATTTCCAACAGCCATCACTCCAACAATTTATCCTACATAATCATGATAATTGGCAAATTTAGTACTAGAAAATCACTTCCAATTATATCAAATACAACTGAAAGCTATTTGGTTTGTTAAAATTAGCTTAACATTGTCTTTGCATTTGATTTGTCACAGACAAACCGACATACAAACCGACATATCTTAAGGTTGATATTATGTCAAAAATGGAGTGGGTTGTAGTGAATTCCAGTCCTCTTAATTGTATTGGTCATTGAAAATCGTCAAACCCTCACTCTTGGTTTTCTTCACCAGATTGGGTTACTTACATCACTACTCCCTCCTACTTACATTAATTTGACTGGCCACCGAAACATATAGTCTGTGCGGAGACCTAAAAAATTGTTTTGTTTGCAGCAATAGTCATATTCTACATAGAAAACATTCTGTCGGAACCAGGGTGTGTGATCTCTGCTCTGGTATTTATTTAATGTCTTAAACATAATTTTCTCCAATGGACTTGAGTCAAGTCAAACAACGGACTTGAGTCGAGTCAAGTCGCTATAATGTCAAAGCGCAAGGCAGATGACCGTCAAAACACAAGACTTGGCCAATGCAGCCATGGACACAAACTAAGACAAAAGCAATGAGGACATCAATAGAGACTGGGGCCAGATTCTCAGAGCTATTTTAAAGAGTGAGAATAACCATCTGACCAGTGTTTCATTGCAGTTACTTCTGATATTATTTGCCTTCCCCAAAAAAGCTGTTTGTCATATCAAATGAAGATAAAGAGGATCTGTATAGGGTTTTCACATTACTATATCCAAACAAGTATCTTGCCATTTTCCAGCTGAGATTGTTTCTTGAACTTTGCAATACAACATCAAACTTCTTGTGAATCTGAATCCACAACAAACCTTTTTATAAATGCTTTTATTCAATGACACCTTTGTTATTTTATTTTTCCTTTTGTTGTCATTTTCTTTATATCAAAAAACCTCAAAAAATCTTCTACTGGAACAATAGCATATTTTTTTATTATCTCTTATCATCTATTTTCAAGCTCTTTTTCATGTCATCAGCTAATGATTTTGCCATTTTTCAGGGCTGCAGTCCATAGTTTGTACCATGTTGTTATTTTCTTTAACTTCAATTGTACAAATATTATACATGTGCCCCTTGATACTCTTCTATTAATGACTTCCAGATAACATGAGGAAGGTTTCATCACTGTAATAGTGGCCTAAGAGGTCTTAGCTTCTCCTGTGGTATTTAATGGACTAAGACTAAGAACACATCTTTCAGTGTCAATGTAAGTCTTGAGTGTCCTTACCACAGGGTTCTACTGCCTAAAAAACTAAATTGTTCCAGATGTGTTTATCTGGATACTCAAGCTCTTTAAACTGACTTGTTCTTTTAGAGTGGTTCGACTCACCATTCAGAGTTCATCCATCTGGGTCATGGCACCATGCTGTTAGATTCTGTCCATTTTTGATCCATGAACAAAATTAATGTAACCGGAAGACAGGGGAGAGCCATCTTTATTCATGAGGCTATTATGAGGCTACGATGTTAACCTTACATAGTTTTTTCATTTTTCTCTAATAATTATTATGTTAACATAGTCTTTTATGCTAGGATACATAGGAAGTGGCCAATGGTCATAACCAACCATTACACAGTCCAATACCGTCCAATAAGAAAGGTTTATCCTAAAAAAGACCCTTGTATGGTATGTTCCAACCTATGGTCAGTGGGCCTATCCATAGAGCCTATGACAGTCACATGGGCAACTCAAAGCAGCAGGTATGGACAGGAATCACGTCCTATTCTTTGTTCAGAGTTAGTCAGCACATCTGTGTTGTGTTAAGTTTCTCATGCCCATTTCCTCTCATTGTCCACCCTTGTCATCATCATGTTTTATGAAAATAAACAAATTATTGTCACTAGTTAGCAAAACCTTTTGTGTGATTTCTTTATAAACAAATCAGGGCCAAATAGTATTGTTTGAAAGTTTAATTTGTCTGCTTGCAGTTAATTCATAAAAATATCTGAAGCTTGACCAACAGGCACTTCTAACAGCCTAAGGTCCCATATGGAAAATAATCATGAAAATCAAATAAGGATCTTAAATGGCAGAATAATTTTATTTTTACAAAAAATTCCATAAACATTTTGTAGGATTTTTATGGCTTATCTTATATGTCTAAGGTTATGTCTATTTGTATTTGTGTTAATTTATATGCCATATATGTTTTGGTGCAAATCCTGCAAAGATATAAGACAAAATGTATGAATGATAACATACATACATAAATATTATAAGAAACATGCATGGGTATGTTCTGCCAGTGTAACCTATACAAAATAATGTGTCCAAATAAATTTCATAGGTTTTTTTATACGTTACTATATGTACACAATGAGTTCTATAGGAAACGTAACAATTTGTTACATTTTGTACATAATTTACATACACATTCATATATTAAATTTTGTTTTCAGGTATACAGTTCCACGGTTTCAAAACACAATCATTTTATAAAAACTCTGTGTCCCCATAAAAATGCTGCATGTTACAATGTAAGAATCAACCAAAACTTTAACTAGTCCATTATAGGGGAAATAATGATGATTAGTCAGGCAAATTTTAAGTATAACATCTTTATTAACAGATCAGGATATGCCCCAGATATAACTCATACCTTGGTGAAATTGTGCAGACATTTTATAGGACCTTATATGGCCTCACATACAGCTACACTGTAGTTTGAAAACAATAAACCAGGCAAGCCTAATTCAGTTGGCCCACAATAAAACATGTTGATCATTGATGTCCTCCAGAGAATTGAACCCAGGCTGCCCACATGAAAGGATGTGACTCTAATCACTAAACCACAGAGCTATACATTTGCCATATCATTTTGCCTCTTTGCATTATATAATTTCATGCATTAACATCATGCCAAGTTTGAATATTTCTTTAGACACCATTAACCATTGTATTAAACTGAGTAATGTGTCTTATTAAATTAACCTCCACCAAAAATAGCATCTATGAACTGTATGAATTGCCACTGGCCGTTTTAACAGCTTATTAGCCATTCGTGAATGACACTGATACAATAACTACTGTATCAATATACGTGACAATAACTAACTTTTTCGTCAAGTGAAAAGATGAGAGAATCGTATAGTCTGCAAAGTTTTTGTCTATCCTGAACAAATCCTAAGACATAATTTAAAAATCTACCAAAAATTGTCCTCCTAAGTTTAATGCAGGAGACACGGAAAGTTTACAAAATGCATTCCTTAGATTTACAAGAATTTATAGTGGAGAAATAGAACTGACCCTACTCCCCCAGCACAATAATAAAGCAACGTAAGACCTTGGGGCTGAGACAGGATGGTCCAATTACACTGTGGCCCTTTCTGGGGGAGGCCCCGGACAGAGCCCAACAGGCAGGAAATCAATCCACCCACATTGCCAAGCATCAATCAAAGGGACATCCACCAACCGCAACCACCCTGAATGAGGGCCGAGTATTGCCAGCAGAATACAGCCCAAGTGCACAACAGAAAGACATGAACAAGCCAGTGACTCTTCCCCCGAATGGCATTGGACGGAGGGCATCCCAGTGGCGATGAGAGCCCACCTAGCAAGACAGCAAGGGTGGACAGTATCAAGCCTTTCTTGTCAACTTCACGCCCCTGGGCCAGACTACACTTAATCATATACCATGCTGTAGAGATGAGTCTTTAGTAGACACTTGAAAGTTAGCACTGATTCTGCATTTCTAATCTTAATTAACCAATCATTCCACAGTAGTGGAGCTCTATGAAAGAAAGCCCTGCTAGATAGAATTAAAAGGCCTGCATCTTGCAATCTAAGGTTATGTGTAGGTATGTATGGCTGGATCATTTCAGCGAGGTAAGTAGGAGCAAGTCCATGTATTGATTTATAGGTTAACAATAAATCCTTAAAATCAGCCCTAACAGGCAGCCAGTGTATAGAGGCTAGTACAGGAATAAAGTGTTCAAAATTTGTTGTTCTAGTTAGGATTCTAGCAGCCGTGTGCAGCACTAATTTAAGTTTAGTTATTGATTTGTCAGGGTAACCGGAAAGTAGAGCATTGCAGTAATCTAGTCTAGAAGTGACAAAAGCATGGATTAGTTTTTCTGCATCAGTTTTTGATAAAAAGTTTCTGATTTTTGCAATGTTTCGAAGATGAAAATAAGCAACTCAAAGGAGAGGTCAGGGTCAAGGTTAACGCTGAGGTTTCTTACAGTTTTCTGGGATACGACCATGCAGCTGTAGAGGTTTACAGTGAGATCTGCTAACAAAGGTTTACAGTGAGATCTTTGTTTCTTGGGTCCTAAAAGGAGCATTTCTGTTTTTCTTGAGTTTAAAAGCAAGAAATCTTCTGTCATCCACTTCCTAACATCTGAAACGCATGCTTCCAAAGTAGCTAATTTTGGGGGTTCTCCATGCTTCATTGAAACATATAACTGTGTGTCATCAGCATAACAGTGAAAGTTGACATTGTGATTCCGGATTACATCACCCAGAGGCAGAATACAGTGGGGAGAACAAGTATTTGAGTACCTTTTGCAGGTTTTCCCACTTACAAAGCATGTAGAAGTCACATTTTTATTATTGATACTCTTTAACTGTGAGTGACGGAATCTAAAACAAAAATCACATAAATTCTTTGCATTTTATTGCATTAAATAAGTATTTGATACATCAGAAAAGCAGAACTTAATATTTGGTACAGAAACCATTGTTTGCAATTACAGAGATCATACGTTTCCTGTAGTTTTTGACTAGGTTTGCACACACTGCAGCAGGGATTTTGGCCAATTCCTCCATACAGACCTTCTCCAGATCCTTCAGGTTTCAGGGCTGTCGCTGGGCAATACGGACTTTCAGCAAAGATTTTTTTATTTGGTTCAGGTCTGGAGACTGGCTTGGCCACTCCAGGACCTTGAGATGTTTCTTACGGAGCCACTCCTTAGTTGCCCTGGCTGTGTGTTTCGGGTCGTTGTCATGCTGGAAGACCCAGCCATGACCCATCTTCAATGCTCTTACTGAGGGAAGGAGGTTGTTGACAAAGATCTTGCCATACATGGCCCCATCCATCCTCCCCTCAATAGGGTGCAGTCGTCCTGTCCCCTTTGCAGAAAAGCATCCCCAAAGAATGATGTTCCCACCGCCATGCTTCACGGTTGGGATGGTGTTCTTGGGGTTGTACTCATCCATCTTCTTCCTCCAAACACGGCGAGTGGAGTTTAGACCAAAATGCTCTATTTCTGTCTCATCAGACCACATGACCTTCTCCCATTCCTCCTCTGGATCATCCAGATGGTCTAACTTCAGACGGGCCTGGACATGCGCTGGCTTGAGCAGGGGGACCGTGCGTGCGCTGCAGGATTTTAATCCATGCTGGTGTAGTGTGTTACTAATGGTTTACTTTGAGACTGTGGTCCCAGCTCTCTTCAGGTCATTGGCCAGGTCCTGCCGTGTAGTTCTGGGCAGATCCCTCACCTTCATGATCATTGATGCCCCATGAGGTGAGATCTTGCATGGAGCCCCAGACCAAGGGAGATTGACCATCATCTTGAACTTCTAATAATTGCGCCAACAGTTGTTGCCTTCTCACCAAGCTGCTTGCCTATTGTTCTGTAGCCCATCCCAACCTTGCGCAGGTCTACAAATGTATCCCTGATGTCCTTACACAGCTCTCTGGTCTTGGCCATTGTGGAGAGGTTGGAGTCTGTTTGATTGAGTGTGTGGACAGGTGTCTTTTATACAGGTAACAAGTTCAAACAGGTGCAGTTAATACAGGTAATGAGTGGAGAACAGGAGAACTTCTTAAAGTAAAACTAACAGGTCTGTGAGAGACAGAATTCTAACTGGTTGGTAGGTGATCAAATACTTTTGTCATGCAATAAAATGCAAATTAATTATAAATATATCATACAATGTGATTTTTTTGTTTTAGATTCCATATCTCACAGTTGAAGTGTACCTATGATAAAAATTACAGACCTCTACATGATTTGTAAGTAAGAAAACCTGAAAAATCAGCAGTGTATGAAATACTTGTTCTCCCCATTGTATATAGTGAAAACAATAATGGACCCATGAGTTAGGTTGGTACACATCTGAAGGAAAGGATGTTTATCATTGGCAGACCTAGCACAAGAAATAGCTCCTTAAGTAATTTTGTTGGAATCAGGTCTAGCTGACAATTTGTGGGTTTAGAGCTCATTACAAATTTTGTGAATATGTCGAGCGATACGGTATGAAGTGTCCCCATTGACACCTGGTCATGGAGGTTCAGGACATTCTCAGTACAACTGAGATTTTGGGGACTAAAACTATTTAAGGAGGTCAGTTATTTTTCTAATGGTGATGATCTTTTCATCAAAGTAGTTCATGTAGGAGTTCCGGATGCAGCAGAGGGGTGCAGACGTGTGTTCGTGAGCTCTCGGTAGTGGTACCTAGCATCTGCCTTTTATCCTGATTTAACCTCTCATCAATTTAATTTGTTTGCAAAGCCATTAAGTTCACACAAAAAGCAAAAGAAAACCACAACTCAATCTTCACAGCACCTGCACGTGGTAACCACAGGAAACATGGCAGATGGGGAAAAAGAAACATCCTTCAGCAAACTTCTCACTGCCATTCAACAAACTAAAGACGACCTCACAAAGCATATTGACAAGAAAACAGCCGACATACAAACAACATTGACGAAAATCGAGTCTTCACTCTCTACGCTGGCGGAACAGGTTGAGGAGATACAGACAAGAGTGAGTACAAATGAAGACAATATCAAAGATACGCGCGACCGTGTTGGCGAAATGAAGAAACTGATAACGCACCTCAAAGACAAAACTGATGACTTGGAAAACCGCAGCAGGAGGTCTAACATTAGGATAATAAATGTGCCGGAACAAGCAGAGGGTCGTGATACTGTGGGATTTTTGGACAAGTTTATACCGGAAATACTGGGGTAGGATAACTTCACCTCCCCTGTCACTCTGGAAAGAGCACATCGCATCGGAAAGAAGTTTGACAGACCGCGGCCCATCATTGCCAAATTCCTGAACTTCAGAGACAAAGAAAAAACCCTTTGACTGGCCAGAAGTAAAGAAGAGTTGACATTACAGATTACAGCGCAGACCTGCAGCTTAGGAGAGATGATTTCCGTAACGTGAAGAGGATATTGCGAGAGAAGGGAGTGGAATATTCCCAGCCCAACTTCGCATAAAGCATCTGGAAACAGTCAAGTTTTTCTCCACTCCAGCAGAAGTGCAACGCTTTTTGAAAGACCTTCCAAGTGAGTAATAAAGCTAATCAAAGTGACAGCAGTACACAGTCCATCGTTATAGACGCTGATGAGAAGTGTTGTGATCCAAGCTACGACAAATTAGTCGAATCCGGTTATCTTCAAATGTTTAAAATAACTGGGACCTTGACTGATGATAAACTGTGGAACCTATGTGCAAGCTAATTTACGTGATGTTATGGTTTATATCAGAATGGTAGAATTGGATCATACTTTTTATTTTTTCAATAACTTACATATTTGTGCCTTATTTCTAATATTGAAAAATTGCAAACGTTCCTATATACAAATTGTTTTGAGTGGCCAGTTTTTAACTATCAGCAGTTGCTGGAGCCACGCCTGTTGCTTAAGAGAGTTAATGTTACCTACCTAATGTGTTTTTGTTCCAAGGGTTTCATGAGGCGGGTTTTTACTTTGCTTTGTATGGTTTCTCACTAAAACTCAAATTTCAGCTTACTCACATGATCCAGATTACTCTCAGGTTCAGATTCAGTCTTATTATACCCATGTTCATTATTTTACTACCTCTAAATTATATGCAGGAATTCATTCAGACATCCTCAGAGCCGGTTAAAATGATAATTATCCTTCTGAGACACCTACACAAAAAATGTATATTATGGGTAAACTAACATGTATATCTTGGAATATAAGAGGGATCAACTCACCAATTAAAAGGAAGAAAATGTTGACATATTTAAAGAGGCAAAAGGTAGACATTGCCTTTATCCAAGAGAGCCACCTCACTGACTCTGAACATTTAAAACTGTGCAGAGACTGGGTGGGTAATGTTTTCTATTCCTCTTTCTCCTCAAAAGCAAGAGGTGTTGCTTTGCTCATTAATAAACACTTGAACTTCAAATTAAATTTGGTTGAAAAGGATCGAAACAGCAGATTTTTACTTGTAGATTGTGAAATAAATAGGACCAAGATATCCTTAGTGTATATGGGTCCAACTATGATGACCCGTTGTTCTTTAACAATCTGATTATGAAGCTGGCTACAATTAGGGGTCAATGTGTTGTGGGAGGAGACTTCAATCTGGTTTTGAATCCTCTATTTTGGATCGATCACTACCCAAAACATCTTTACTATCAAAGGCAGCAACAGCACTATACCAAGGTATGAAAGACATAGGCATAACTGACGTGTGGCGAAATCTTAATTCAAACCAGAGGGATTTCTCTTTCTTTTCACCCACCCATAATACACTCTAGAATTGACATGTTCTTGATGCCACAAGGTATGATAGCTACAGTTATAGAATGCTCCTATCTACCAGCTACCTTCTCAGATCATAATCCCATGAAACTCTCATGGTTGGTTGACATTCCGCAACCCACAACCGGCAGGTGGAGATTTAAAAATTACATGTTGAAAGATCCTGAGTTTATTTCATATATGACTACCAATATTGAAATATTTCTTGATGCCAATTCAAATACCTCCTCACATGCCAACATTTGGGAAGCTCTTAAAGCATACATGAGAGGCCACATTTGATCATACAGTGCCCACAAGGTAAAACAAATCAGAGAGAGACTAACCAAATTGGAAAGGGATATTAAAAAGCAGGAACAGGAATATATTGCCACCAAAAAGAAAGAACACCTTAACAGACTAAAAAAAACAAGGATGCAGTATAATAATCTATGTACCAGCAAAGAGGAAGCAGCTATGGCCAGAACTAGATATCACTATTATGAATTCGGAAACAAAACAAGTAAACTGTTGGCATGGCAAATTAAAAATGAATCATCTGATAAATGTATACACTCTCTATTAACAGAGGACGGCAGACTCCTTGATAATTCAACATCCATTAATGCAGAATTCAAACAATTTTACGAAAATGTATATAAAACTGGGCAGGACGCTGATAATATTGGAGCAAAAAGGTTCATGGATGGAATAACCCTTCCCAAATTACAAAATGAGGACAGGTTTTCAAAGCCATTAATTCTTTACAAAATAACAAGACTTCTGGGCCAGATGGCTTCCCAGTCGAGTATTATAAGGCCTTTTCAAAAAAATTATTAACTCCACTCACAAACATGATTACAGAAGCTCTAGAAAATTACAAATTACCAGACTCATTGGAAATTGCAACAATCACACTGCTTCCAAAACCGGGCAAGGACAAACAGAAATGTGACTCATACAGACCCCTCAGCCTCATAAATGCTGATAAGATATTATCTAAACTAATTGCTCTCAGACTGGAAGATGTTAATCCAAAGATAATTCATGCTGACCAAACAGGCTTCGTTAAAAACAGATATGGAGCAGACAATGTGTGGCGACTACTACACATACTGAACACTGCTCAAAAAAATCTAAATCCTATACTAATAATGTCTATGGATGCTGTAGATGTATTGATTGTATAAGTTAGTGAACTTTTATAAGCTGTTGTAACCAATGAAACAGAATATTAATTGTTTGTAATATGAGCTGAAACTGAAGGAGCAAGTAGGAGAATAGGACACCCTGTTCAAGTGGTTGCCGGGGAGAGAAAGATTTAGTATGTCTGTTTTGTGAGAAACAGGTCACAGGTCAGAGACACACACACATAGTCGGACAGACAACACAGAAACCACAAGGGGGGGCAAGGAGATACTTGCAGTTATCCTATAAGGAATAAAACTGGGATTGGGCCAATGGTACACACTTTGTAAGTTAACGCCTCTATCTTTTTGGGCGTAGTAGAAGTATAAAAATGATGTTTGGACTGTTGATCCTTAGACACGTGTCTCCAGAAGCTTCTGTAATAAATGGACATATGATACGGTAATTGACCTGACTCCTGGTGTTTTATTCTCCTTTCCAATGAACCAACTCGGGGGAAGTGTTAGACTTCAACAATGCAAACAAATTATTTGACAGGATTGTACCAAGCTTTATATTTTGGACTCTAGAGGCTATGGGCTTTGGAGAGAAATTCACTCAATATGTCAAAACACTTTTTAAGGCCCCCAAAGCTAATATTTTAACAAATGACATTCTGTCTAACACTTTCTCACTATCCAGAGGGTGCAGGCAAGGATGTCCAAGCTCCTGCCTGCTCTTTGCACTCGCAATCAAACCATTAGCCAAAACCATCCGCTCTAACACCTCCATAGCAGGAATTAAATTTGGCACAAATGAACATAAACTTTCTCTGTATGCAGATGATCTCTTATTATATATAACTGATCCATAAACATCAGTCCCTCCTCTATTGAAATGCCTCAAAGAATATAGTGCAGTCTCAGGATATACACTAAATTACACTAAAAGTGAGATTTTACCACTGAATATACAGGACAGTAATATTAGAGCACTCACTGATCCATTAAAATGGTGCAGCATCGGTTTCAAATATTTGGTATACAAATTGGTAAATCGAATGAGCATATATTTAAACAGAACTATATAAAACTATTCGAACAAACCAAACTTAACCTTCATAGATGGATTGATCTTCCACTGTCTCCCATAGGAAGAATTAATACTATTAAAATGAGCATTTTACCCAGGTTTACTTACCTATTTCAATGTCTTCCGATTACTTTTCCCAAAAGTTTCTTCAAAGAACTTAACAAAATTAAGGACTCAACTTATCAAATTTTAGGAATTATTACCTTGCTCCTCAGTACAGATCGATTTGGATCTGGCTGCATGCAGAGAACAGTGAGGTTAGATGGGTCCCAAAAGAACAACATGAGATGAAATCTATGGCTTTAAAGGATATTCCATTCATAGGCACAAAAAATGTTTTAACTGCACTCACAAACAACTCAAAAATACTTAACGCATTTGCTGCTTGGCAAGAGTCTCATTCACTTCTCGACACAAATATTTATTTTCTTAGAAGGGCACCTTTGTGGGGTAATCCCAATCTCTCACACCACATAGCTGACTCAGTGTTGCGGGGGTGAAGGGAAAGAGGAATCCATACAGTTGCTGACTTATACATTGATGATACTTTTGCTAACTTCCAACAACTAAATGAAAAAGTCTACCTTCCCAAAGAAAGTTTCTTCAAATCCCTACAAATTAGATACTGGGTTAAGGAGAAATCCAAAGAAACATCCAAAGAAACATATATCCCGAAAGAAACTCCTCTTGAATTTCACCTATGTAATAAATTACACGGATCAACAAAAGGAATAATATCTTCTATATATGGTATCATCAATGGAAAGTTGCCGGTTTATGATAAAACATCTACAAAATAGAAATGGGGGAAAAAAAGAAAATAACCTAGACTGTACTGGTGTCATCTATTGGAACAAGCACAGACTGTGCTAACCTCCACAAAACACAGGCAAATTACATTTAATATATTCCATAGGACATACTACACTCCTTACAGGTTACATAAAATTGACAGCAACATTTCTTCCAAATGTCAGAGATGTAAAATGTTTGATGGTGATCTTATACACATGCTATGGAGTTGCCCAGTGATAGAAGAATTATGGAAACGTGTCATTGAATTAACATCAAGGGTAATAGGAAGTCAAATTGAACAGGATCCTGGGGGACACATGCTCTATTAATGTGAACTACTACAAAAAATACTTTATCTTACTTGCGAGCACTGCAGTAAAAAAATGTATTCTGATTAACTGGAAATCTGAAAATTCACCATTAGTAAAACATTGGATTAATGAGCTTGTGTCTTACTGCACACCCGAATATATATTGTATAATGTGAGAGGGAAGCATACAGCCTTTAGAGAAATCTGGGGCCCTTTCATAGACATTTGGTCTTCCCTAGACTTGACTGACCATGTTAGTATGAGCCCTCCTGGACTGGCTTCAATTTAGCCCTCTGCAGGTCTATCTTGTATAACTTCCTCATTGATGCATTTATTGTGAGTAATGTGTAGATTTATTTAAGTATGTGAGTATACAGATGGATATATGTATAAACTGTGTAGGCTGCTTAGATATATAAATGAAAAGAAACTGACAACCATACAAGGGAAGACTGTCTATCCAAGTCTGAAAACGTCTAACTTGGTGGAGCGCCACTTTCGCTCCAATTTTTTGGAGGCTTGCTTGAGTGCTCTAGTATTGTCTGTGTCCCAGGTAGCAAGTTTCTTTTGTTTTAAGTGGCGCAACCGTATCTGAGGTATTTCACAGTGTTGAGTTTAGATCCGCGATTTGATTTGCAGATTTATTTACTCTGTCGTTGAAGAGCGATCTAAGAATATATAGCAATATAAGAATATCAAGGAATCTATTTGTAGTCCAAGAATTTATAGTACGGATTTTGAAACTCCAAGAACTGCCACCTTAACGTGGTGGAGGGGTTTGAGTACCCGAGTGACCCTAGGAGCTATGTTGTCTGGGGCTATATGCCCCTGGTAGGGTCTCCCAAGGCAAACAGGTCTTAGGCGACGGGTCAGACTAAGAGCGGTTCAAACCCCCCTTAATGATGAAAAAAATTATGAGTACCGTGACGTCGCCCGGTATGGCGCAGCCGGGGCCCCACCCTGGAGCCAGGCCCGGGGTTGGGGCTCGTATGCGAGCGCCTGGTGGCCGGGCCTTCCCCCATGGGGCCCGGCTGGGCTCAGCCCGAACGGGCTACGTGGGGCCGCCCTCCCGTGGGCTCACCACCCACAGGAGGGACCATAAGGGGCCGGTGTAAAGAGGATCGGGCGGCAGTCGAAGGCAGGGGCCTAGACAACCCGATCTCTGGACACGGAAACTAGCTCTAGGGACGTGGAAGGAGCCTGAGTTAGTGCGTGAGGTTGAGAGGTTCCGATTAGATAGTCGGGATCACCTCTACGCACGGCTTGGGCTCTGGAACCACACTCCTTGAGAGAGGATGGACTCTTCACCACTCTGGAGTTGCCCATGGTGAGAGGCGGCGGGCTGGTGTGGGTTTGCTTATAGCTCCCCAGCTCTGCCGCCATGTATTGGAGTTTACCCGGTGAACGAGAGGATCGTTTCCCTGTGCCTACGGGTCGGGGATAGGTCTCTCACTGTTGTTTGTGCCTACGGGCCGAACGGCAATGCAGAGTACCCGACCTTCTTGGAGTCTCTGGGAGGAGTGCTGGAAAGTGCTCCGACTGGGGACTCTATTGTTCTACTGGGGGACTTCAACACCCACATGGGCAACGATGGTGACATTGGGAGGAACGGCCCCCCTGATCTGAACCTGAGCAGTGTTCAGTTATTGGACTTCTGTGCTAGTCAGTTTGTCCATAACAAACACCATTTTCAAGCATAAGGGTGTCCATCATTACACGTGGCACCAGGACACCCTAGGCCGTAGGTCGATGATCGACTTTGTTGTCGTTTCATCTGACCTGCGGCAGTATGTCTTGGACCCTCGGGTGAAGAGAGGGGTGGAGCTGTCAACTGATCACCACCTGGTGATGAGTTGGGTCCGATGGCGGGGGAGGAAGCTGGACAGGCTCGGCAGACCCAAGCGTACTGTAAGGGTCTGCTGGGAACATCTGACCGAGTCTCCTGTCAGAGAGATCTTTAACTCCCACCTCCGGCAGAGCTTTGACTGGATCCCGAGGGAGGCTGGAGATATTGAGTCCAAGTGGACCATGTTCTCCACCACCATTGTCGAAGCGGCCGCTCGGAGCTGTGGCCGTAAGGTCTCCGGTAGCTGTCGAGGCGGCAATCCCCGAACCCAGTGGTGGACACCGGAAGTAAGGGATGCCATTGAGCTGAAGAAGGAGTCCTATCAGGCCTAGTTGGCTTGTGGGACTCCTGAGGCAACTGACGGGTACCGAGAGGCCAAGCGGACTGCAGCCCGGGTGATTGTGGAAGCAATAACTCGGGCCTGGGAGGAGTTCGGTGAGGCCATGTAGAAGGACTCTAAGCTGGCCTCGAAGAGATTCTGGCAAACCGTCCGGTGCCTCAGGAGAGGGAAACAATGCCCTACCAATGCTGGAGAATACGGCCGATAGTAGAACCTCGGATTCAGGAGGAACAGTGTGGTTTTCGTCCGGGCCATGGAACACTGGACCAGCTCTATACCCTCTACGGGGTGCTGGAGGGTTCATGGGAGTTTGCCCAACCAGTCCACATGTGTTTTGTGGATTTGGAGAAGGCATTCGACTGTGTCCCTCGCGGCATCCTGTGGAGGGTGCTTCGGGAATATGGGGTCTGTACGACCGAAGCAGGAGCTTGGTCCGCATTGCCGGCAGTAAGTCAGACATGTTCCCAGTGCATGTTGGACTCTGGCAGGGCTGCCCTTTGTCGCCGGTTCTGTTCGTAATTTTTATGGACAGAATTTCTAGGCGCAGCCAGGGGCCGGAGGGTGTCAGGTTTGGGGACCACACAATTTCGTCTCTGCTCTTTGCGGATGATGTTGTTGTGTTGACCCCTTCAAACCAGGACCTTCAGCATGCACTGGGACGGTTTGCAGCCGAGTGTGAAGCGGTGGGGATGAGAATCAGTACCTCCAAATCCGAGGCCATGGTCCTCAGTCGGAAAAGGGTGGCTTGCCCATTTCAGGTTGGTGGAGAGTTCCTGCCTCAAGTGGAGGAGTATAAGTATCTAGGGGTCTTGTTCACGAGTGAGGGAAGGATGGAACGGGAGATTGACAGACGGACCGGTGCAGCTTCTGCAGTAATGCAGTCGATGTATCGGCCTGTCGTGGTGAAGAAAGAGCTGAGCCGCAAGGCGAAGCTCTCGATTTACCGGTCAATCTACGTTCCTACTCTCACCTATGGTCATGAGCTTTGGGTCATGACCGAAAGGACAAGATCCCGGATACAGGCGGCCGAAATGAGCTTTCTCTGCAGGGTGGCTGGGCGATCCCTTAGAGATAGGGTGAGAAGCTCGGTCACCCGGGAGGAGCTCAGAGTAGAGCCGCTGCTCCTCCACATCGAGAGGGGTCAGCTGAGGTAGCTTGGGCATCTGTTTCGGATGCCTCCGGAACGCCTTCCTGGGAAGGTGTTCCGGTCCCGTCCCACCGGGAGGAGACCCCGGGGAAGACCTAGGACACGCTGGAAGGACTATGTCTCCCGGCTGGCCTGGGAATGCCTCGGTGTCCCCCCAAAAGAGCTGGAGGAAGTGTCTGGGGAGAGGGAAGTCTGGGCATCTCTGCTTAGACTGCTGCCCCCGCGACCCGGCCCCGGATGAAGCGGAAGATGATGTATGTATGTATGTAGGGTGACATAAGACATGTATGCCGCTGGACAGGTCAGTCAGAGATATTTTAGTTTTTTGGTTGTTTTGTCTAAGTTTCAAGATATCTTCACTGTGCAAAATATCCAAGATGGCAGGTATGATAGGTCCTTAATGGAATGTTGTACATCAGCACTCTAGCTCAATCGGGGAGGATTTGGCATTACTGTGTAAAAAATAAATCAAGGCGTGACATGTGGTGCCCCTTGTGGAGTAATCGGGTCGGGTGTCTGCGTGGATAATAAACCTGGGGCTGTATTCACAAAAAAATGTCTTACCACTAGGAGGACTCTTAAACAGCACTAAAATTTCCTAGCTAAGAGATTCCTCTAAAAACCTATTCACAAAGCTAGTGTTAAGGTTAGGTCAACTTTTACTAAGGGAAGGCCCAACACTAGCTTCTTGGACAAAAATGAATGGGCATGTATTGTACGTTGTCGCCCCCAAAAAATTATGCCCAAATTGTCGGCAACAGGCTAGTTTTACTCGGCAACAGGCCTCCTGCCAAACTGTAATTCGGGAAAAATGCTCTAAGGGCCCTTGGCGCTCCACCGCTCACAAATGGGATGCAAGTCAGAGGTTTTCACACTCAGGCAAGTCAGGGGCAGGTGGAGATCGAGGTTTACATTGCCCGCTGACGTTTTTTCTACCAAATTGTACCCCCAGTGGGACTGCCCATACACTTAAGTCCGGGACACCCTGGAGGTCAGAATTTTGACCTTTGCAAGGCAAATGTACACACGTTGCAGCCCAGTTGAATGTCCTAAGGGATCGCCCACACGCTTCGGTCCGAACCCCCTGGAGTCAAAATTTTAACCCTTGCTGCGCAAATGTAAGTTTTACCGCCCAATTGTACGACCTAAGGGATTGCCCATAGGCATCTGTCCAAAGTCCCCCAAGTCTATATTTTGATGTTTCCTGGGCAAATATATGTTATACTTCCCACTTATACCCCCAATGGGAATACCCATAAGACCCTTTGGTCCAAACTGCCCCCAGTTCTAGTTTACTGGGTTAATGTATGTTATACATCCTAATTGTACCCCAATGGTATTACCCATCATGTAGTTTGGTACATACTCCTGGTTAAATGTATGTTTCTTACTGCCAAATTGTAAGCCCAAAGTAATCACCAATACACATCGGTCCGAAGTCCACAGAGTGCATATTTTGACATTTACACACAAATCACTGCTACGCAGGATATTTTTCAGGCCCTTGACCACATCCAGAATGAAATATCCTTACCTTTAAATTATACTGTCCATATCCAGTGATTACATTGCCATTGGGAGTGTATTACACTGCATGTCAACCGTCCAGACCCAGTGTACTACATTAATGGTGTCAATGTAACACACTGTACGCCCAATGGTTTCAGCCACCCACCCGAGGTCCAAAAGTGAAAATTTGCAGATTACTGGGCAACTGTACAATTGGAATACCCATACACTTTGGTTCAAACCAGATGCAATCTGAATGGTCCCCCAATGGTCAAATCTGGTTAAAGGTGAAGAAGGCGTGACGAGATAGAGGTGGCGTGGAGAGAAAGAGGTGGCGCACGTTCATCAAAGAGTTGCGGAATAATGTATGAGGCGTTGAGAGAGAGAGGAGGTGTCGAGTGGTAAAGGTGGCACGGAGTGATGAAGGAGGTATGGAAAAATAGAGGAGGTGCAGAGTGATATAGGAGGCGCAGGGTGGGAGAGGAGGCACGGAATGATGGAGGAGGTGTAGAGATCAGGAGGAGGTGCAGAGTGATATAGGAGGTGCAGGGTCATAGAGGAGACACGGAATGATAGACGAGGTGTAAATAATAAATACATTTCTCTGGGCTAAATCCAGAGTCTATTTGATTCTAGACTAGGTCAAAAGTATGACCAGGTGGACAAGGACAGAGACAGCAACGGGCTCCCCAAACCAGGTACTCCGCAGGTGTGGACCAGGACCTCATCTCCTCTGAAAATGTAAAACTGGAGGAGACTGAGAAAAGTTAGAAAGTGCATTCCTCATATCCCCCAGCAAAATAATATAGCAGCGTAACACCTTGGAACAGAATGTACACTTTCCCCCATTGCACATGGAAGCAATAGTTATCTTATCCTATTGTGCTGACAATCTAGGGAGGCCCCTGAACACCCCCAAATTTGAATCAGACACTTTGAAGTACTTAAATGTTTCACATAAAAAATGCGTCAGCCTATCCATGGACATCTCAAAAGGCAGAAAAAAGAACAATGTTATTTTTAACATTTCCTTGTGTACAAGATTCTGTTGGGGTGTGTGAAATGACTAGGGCATTTTGGACACAGTATGGTCACTGTTCGCCCCCCAAGTCCAGGCCCACTGTACTACATTGCTGGTGGTAATGTAATACACTGTAAGTCTAATAGGATCACCCACACTCCTCAGGTCAGAACTCCCCAGCATCCAAATATTGATGTTTACTGGGCAAATGTACATGTAATACTTCCCATTTGTACCCCCAAATGGATTACCCATAATACACTTCGGTCCAAACTCCCCCGAGTGCACATTTTCACGTTTACACACAAATCACTGCTACACAGGATGTTTATCAGGCCAGGTCTACATCCAGATTCAATGAATTAAATAACCAGTTACATTGTATTACACTGCAAGACTATTGTCCATATACAGAGTATTACATCGCCGTTGGCAGTTTAATACACAGCAAGTCTACTGTCCACATCCAATGTATTACATTGCCAACTGCCAATTGTCACTTTATTCAAAAATTCATATCTGGGGCCCCCACGCCCGCTGCCTATTTTTAAGAGGAAAAAAGCGGGGGTTACGGCTCGTACGGGAGGACGCTATTCCGCCAAACCTTTTACGCGTACCAAGTCCTACTGTTCCTAATATAGGAATGGGGAGAAGTCGTAAGCTAAAAGAAAGGACGGGTTGCTATGGATGATGTCTGTTCCACAAACAAGCTAACTTACAATGATTGGCTGATAGGGGAGGGATATCATCATCATTTTCTTCCGCTTATCTGGGGCCGGGTCGCGGGGGCAGCAGTCTAAGCAGAGATGCCCAGACTTCCCTCTCCCTAGACACTTCCTCCAGCTCTTCCAAGGGGACATCGAGGCGTTCCCAGGCCAGCCGGGAGACATAGTCCTTCCAGCGTGTCCTAGGTCATCCCCGGGGTCTCCTCCCGGTGGGACGGGACCGGAACACCTTCCCGGGAAGGCTTTCAGGAGGCATCTGAAACAGATGCCCATGCCACCTCAGCTGACCCCTCTCGGTGTTGAGGAGCAGCAGCTCTACTCTGAGCTCCTCCCGGGTGACCGAGCTTCTCACCCTATCTCTAAGGGATCGCCCAGCCACCATGCGGAGAAAGCTCATTTCGGCCGTCTGTATCCGGGATCTTGTCCTTTCAGTCATGACCCAAAGCTCATGACCATAGGTGAGAGTAGGAAAGTAGATTGACCGGTAAATCGAGAGCATCTGTTTCGGATGCCTCCGGAATGCCTTCATCTTTCTTCACCACGACAGGCCGATACATCGGCCGCATTACTGCAGAAGCTGCACCGATCCGTCTGTCAATCTCCCGTTCCATCCTTCCCTCACTCGTGAACAAGACCCCTAGATACTTAAACTCCTCCACTTGAGGCAGGCACTCTCCACCAACCTGAAGTGGGCAAGCCACCCTTTTCCGATTGAGGACCATGGCCTCGGATTTGGAGGTACTGATTCTCATCCCCACTGCTTCACACTCGGCTGCAAACCGTCCCAGTGCATGCTGAAGGTCCTGGTTTGAAGGGGCCAACACGACAACATCATCCGCAAAGCGCAGAGACGAAATTGTGTGGTCCCCAAACCTGACACCCTCCGGCCCCTGGCTGCGCCTAGAAATTCTGTCCATAAAAATTACGAACAGAACCGGCGACAAAGGGCAGCCCTGCCGGAGTCCAACATGCACTGGGAACAAGTCTGACTTACTGCCGGCAATGCGGACCAAGCTCCTGCTTCGGTCGTACAGGGACCTGACAGCTCTTAGCAAAGGACCCAGGACCCCATATTCCCGAAGCACCCTCCACAGGATGCCGCAAGGGACACAGTCGAATGCCTTCTACAAATCCACAAAACACATGTGGATTGGTTGGGCAAACTCCTATGAACCCTCCAAAAAAGGGTATAGAGCTGGTCCAGTGTTCCACGGCCCGGACGAAAACCACACTGTTCCTCCTGAATCCGAGGTTCTACTATCGGCCGTATTCTCCTCTCCAGAACCCTGGCATAGACTTTCCCGGGGAGGCTGAGAAGTGTGATCCCCCTGTAGTTGGAACACACCCTCCGGTCCCCTTCTTAAAAAGAGGGACCACCACCCCAGTCTGCCATCCCAGAGGCACTGTCCCCGACCGCCACGCAATGTTGCACAGGCGTGTCAACCAAGACAGCCCCACAACATCCAGACACTTGAGGTACTCAGGGCGGATCTCATCCGTTTCTTGACTACCTCTGTGACTTCAGCCCGGGTGATGGACGAGTCCACCTCTGAGCCCTCATCCTCTGCTTCCTCAATGGAAGACGTGACGGCGGGATTGAGGAGATCCTCGAAGTACTCCTTCCACCGCCCAACGACATCCCCAGTTGAGGTCAACAGCTGCCCACCTCTACTGTAAACAGCGTTGGTAGGGCACTGTTTCCCTCTCCTGAGGCGCCGGATGGTTTGCCAGAATCTCTTCCAGGCCAGCCGATAGTCCTTCTCCATGGCCTCACCGAACTCCTCCCAGGCCCGAGTTTTTGCCTCCACAACCACCCGGGCTGCAGTCCGCTTGGCCTGTCGGTACCCGTCAGCTGCCTCTGGAGTCCCACAAGCCAACCAGGCCTGATAGGACTCCTTCTTCAGCTTGACGGCATCCCTTACTTCCGGTGTCCACCACCGGGTTCGGGGATTGCCGCCTCGACAGGCACCGGAGACCTTACGGCCACAGCTCAGAGCGGCCGCTTCGACAATGGCGGTGGAGAACATGGTCCACTCGGACTCAATATCTCCAGCCTCCCTCGGGATCCAGTCAAAGCTCTGCCGAAGGTGGGAGTTAAAGATCTCTCTGACAGGAGACTTGGCCAGACGTTCCCAGCAGACCCTTACAGTACGCTTGGGCCTGCCGAGTCTGTCCTGCTTCCTCCCCCGCCATCGGATCCAACTCACAAACAGGTGGTGATCAGTTGACAGCTCCGCCCCTCTCTTCACCCGAGTGTCCAAGACATGTGGCCGCAGGTCAGATGAAACGACAACAAAGTCGATCATCGACCTGCGGCCTAGGGTGTCCTGGTGCCACGTGCACTGATGGACACCCTTATGCTTGAACATGGTGTTCGTTATGGACAAACTGTGACTAGCACAGAAGTCCAATAACTGAACACCGCTCGGGTACAGATCAGGGGGGCCGTTCCTCCCAATCACGCCCCTCCAGGTGTCACTGTCGTTGCCCACGTGGGCGTTGAAGTCCCCCAGTAGAACGATAGAGTCCCCAGTCGGAGCACTTTCCAGCACCCCTCCCAGAGACTCCAAGAAGGTCGGGTACTCTGCACTGCCGTTCGGCCCGTAGGCACAAACAACAGTGAGAGACCTATTCCCGACCGGTAGGCGCAGGGAAACGACCCTCTCGTTCCCCCGGGGTAAACTCCAATACATGGCGGCAGAGCTGGGGAGCTATAAGCAAACCCACACCAGCCCGCCGCCTCTCACCATGGGCAACTCCAGAGTGGTGAAGAGTCCATCCTCTCTCAAGGAGTGTGGTTCCAGAGCCCAAGCCGTGCGTAGAGGTGATCCCGACTACCTCTAGTCGGAACCTCTCAACCTCACGCACCATCTCAGGCTCCTTCCCCGCCAGCGAGGTGACATTCCACGTCCCTAGAGCTAGTTTCCATGTCCAGGGATCGGGTTGTCTAGGCCCCCGCCTTCGACTGCCGCCCGATCCTCTCTGCACCGGCCCCTTATGGTCCCTCCTGTGGGTGGTGAGCCCACGGGATGGCGGCCCCATGTCGCTCGTTCGGGCTGGGCCCGGCCGGGCCCCATGGGGAAAGGCCCGGCCACCAGGCGCTCGCGAACGAGCCCCAACCCCGGGCCTGGCTCCAGGGTGGGGCCCCGGCTGCGCCATGCCGGGCAACGTCACAGAACACACGATTTCTTTCTTCATTAAGGGGTTTTTGAACTTTTTGATGATATTCTAATTTTATGACGAGCACCTGTATATCAGGGATGGAAATGAGCACCCGAGATGGTTTTATTTTTTGTATTATTGCTTGGCACTAATCCTCTTACGTATACTTTAGAGGCGGCGCACATAAAAAAAATGTGGCGTTACATCGCAGGCGTTAAGAGGTCCGCTGAGAAAACATCTCAGGAGGATCCAGTGGACAAAGAGGTCAAAGTCAAAACTTTTTTTTAAAGAACGATGGAGAAAAGCAGACAATGGGGAGTCCCGCGATTGGTTAGTTTACAACGAGAAAAATCTGATAATGTACTGCTCTGTATGTCGTCAACACGCTTCACGTTGTTGGTTAAAAACAAGAAAGTGGCTGGTAAAAACATTGAGTGGCTGGTAGATTTTGAAATCCACCAGCCACAGTGGCCGGTGGACAAAAAATGTAATTTCCATCCCTGCTGTATATGCATATTTGAAACTGAAACATTTCACTTAAACCTGATGAAATGCCTGCCCTAGATGGAAGGCCTCTGTCATCACTTGTTTGAACTCAGTAGAAGTTTGCATATGCTTTAACAGGCAGGTGGTATTACTACATGCAGCGACTTTTGGGTAGCAAACTGTATGTGAACCATACAGGATGTCACAGGTGTGATTGAACTGCACAAAGACTGAAGTTTCTCTTCTGGTAATACAGGAATGTGGCCCGGTCCTGTGAGCCACTGGAGAAACGTACTGGGGGACAGGTGACCTGGATAGTCTACTGTGTCACCCGCCTCTGGATGTTCACCTTTTCAGAGACAGAAAGCAAACAATCATGTTAAATATTTGGTTTACCTTTACCAGCATAAAAAATTACAAAGTGGGATGTTTTCCATATTCCAAAGAAAATGTATTGCAAAAAGTTATTAAAGTAAATGGCTAGCTATATCAATATAAAACAAAATATTAATACAACAGGCACTATATAGACCACAATACCATATGCACTATTACATTTAATATGAACATTACTGTTTTTACACTAAGTTGACCAAGTGTGATGTTATTATATAGTGGCAAGCACGGTTTTCTAGCTACTAGCCCATATTTACTGTAGCGCTAGTTAGATAATGCTCTCAACAAAGTAATGAAAGCACTACTGGATTGCTAGTTTTAAAAACCATCCCTTTTTATTTTCCCTGCAAATACGGAGAACAGCCAGCTTTCTTTCGAAGAGTAAATGTGCCATTTGTGTTCAAGTCAACCGGAATTAGCTATGCATTCAATTAAAATGAATAGGGCTGGTGCTATGGTGTAATTGCCCTGAAGTTTATGGCCTTACATTATGCTAGCACCTGCCAAACACAGTGACACAGACACGCTTACTACTACTCCCTCCCTCCCTCCCTCCCTCCCAGTAAGCAGTACCCTGACGGTGTCAATGACAATCACAAGGAGTAGTTAACAATCACGCTGAAGACATGACCAGTCTACTTGGCGGCGGCTAGCACTAGCTACGTTTGCAACAACATTTTCACCGGAGGAAGAGGCAAAGATGTTGTTACCAGAGCTAGTAGGCTACCATAAAAACCCGGGATAATAGCTACTGTGTTTGCAACGTTGAGAGAAAGATTTAATTTCCCCTGTTTCTACAAAACAGATATATCATTAACAACAGTTAAAAGATCGTAGATATGTTAAATTGTAATTACCGTATTTGTCCCAGCCGAATCCATGGTGGTCACGCCAGTCTGGGCGTTCTGGGTCAAGGCCGGCCACTGGCAAGGCAAGAGCTTCTTCCTTGTTTCATGTACTTGTACTATGCTCCAAAACGTAGGTGCTGATTGGCCCGAGAGGAGTCCTATGCGCCAATGAACGCTATCTATCGATCTGCGCTCGATTGCTCTTCTTTCATCCTCCAACTACCCGGATGTCTGTCTCAGTAACTTGAAATTGAATTTGAGAACTGAATCTGAATTGTGAGAAGTGAATGTGAAGATATATAGAGAGTTTAATTTTCAGTGAGGATCACATTTTATTGGACTTCGGATCCAAACAAATAAATTCAATTTCAAATTATACAATTCAGATTCAGTTTTTCAATGCAATTATTCAAATTAAACAATACAATTTCAAATTATGTGATTCAAATTCAGTTTTTCACTGAAATTATTCAAGTTTAGCAATTCAAATTCAATTATAAATGATTCAAATTCAGTTTCTGGTGGCACATATTTCAGCCCATACTGCTGCATCTGATGATGAGGAGACTTCAGAAGGCCTGAGGTATCATGTCAATCTTATGGAAATGCATATTTAGCCCATAATGGATGAGAAGTCAGTGATGGAGCACTCAGAAATGTATGTATGTTATGTATGTAACAGGATACAGACGCAGTACAGTCTGACAGCCAGCCTGGCAACATAGTAAGTATGGGCTAATGGAAATCTAAATTATGCAAAATTCCTGCTGTACTAATCAATGGGTGGTTTACAGAATTCACAAACTGTAAGATGTCTGTATACACGACATCTGAAAAAGCAAATAGAGCTGGCAGATTCACAGATTGCTGTAAGCCAAAGCACTCCCCAGGATTTGGATCTTGGTATATACATCAAGAAGAAAAGACTGAGGAAACTGGATCTGGAGATACAGAAACTAGAAAAAGAAGTTAGTGACTTCAATCCACACTTTAAGCATATCTGTAAAATAAATTATTAATCATGTTTTTCTTTCTCTTTCCCAAGAACCAAACTGACAAGTGACAGCACTAAAATAAAAAGCTTAAGAAGCATTGTGGTGTTCCCTGTGTGATGAATGTACACTACACTATGCAAAGTTATTGGTTCAGTGAGGTGAGATGAAAATTGAGGTTATGAAACCAAAGTAAGCTACTATAATATTGAATAAAACATTAGGCCTAATTAAGGAGTAACACAAACTATCCTTTATTAGAGAAGGACAAGACAATGAAATCACTCATCTGAAATAATGTATTGGTCTCTGACCAGCATGCCATTAATGTAATCTGGGAATATAGCTGCAATGTCCCACTCAATCTCCAGTGACACTGATGGACCCTTTTCCTTCCTCAGACAGGCAATATTATGTAGGACCGTGCAGGCTACAGTAATGTCACAGGCCCTGTCTGGGGTGACCCTCAGGTGGTGGAGACACTGAAATAGTGACTTGAGAAGGCCAAATGCCATCTCAATTCAGGCCCTTGTTCTTTCATGGACAAGATTGTATCCTTGCTGTGCTGCTGTCTGAGGGTCTGCAAGGGGAGTGAGAAGGTATGTCTCACAGGCATAACCCTTGTCTCCCAGCAGAACGCCAGAGAATTCACCTGAGAATACAAAATGTAATCATTACAACTACGCATGAGTAAAACCTTTGACACAATTGTGTTTATCAGTGAAATGTGACCTTGTGAATCAGTGACCTTGTGATAGTCACTGGGAAATGGTACTGGACCGAAAAACTCGGGAATCATGGACGAACCCAGGCCACTGCAGGCAGCATCACAGATCATCTGAAACAATGCAATGTTTCCTATTCAGTATACATTTCATGCACATAATACATTTGGACTAGTTGAAAGTAACTAAATAATTTTTACCTGAACATTGATACTGTGGAAGGATTTTCTGTTGACATAATCTCCCTCGTGGGCCCCTGAGGCGCGTTTAATGCGGATCTGTGTGCAGTCCAGCGCACCAATGACATTAGGGAAAGCTGTAACACAAAATAGTCTGAGTATATCCTGTGACTGTTGTAATGTAACAAGTTTTTGTAATCTGTAATTCATGTTACCTGCAATCTTGTAATCAATCAATCAATCAAAATGTATTTATAAAGCGCTTTTTACAACAGCAGTTGTCACAAAGTGCTTTACAGAGACACCCGGCCTTAAACCCCAAGGAGCAAACAACAGTAGTGTTGAATTTCAGTGGCTAGGAAAAACTCCCTAAGAAGGTCGAATTTTAGGAAGAAACCTAGAGAGGACCCAGGCTCAGAGGGGTGACCAGTCCTCTTCTGGCTGTGCCGGGTGAGATATTAAGAGTCCAATTGGAATAATAAATACATTTCTCTTGGCTAAATCCAGAGTATATTTGATTTTAGACTAGGTCAGAAGTATGACCAGGTGGACAAGGACAGGAACAGCAATGGTCCCCCCAAACCAGGTAATCCGCAGGTGTAGACCAGGACCTCATCTCCTTCTAAAATTTAAAATTGGAGGAAACTGAGAAAAGTTAGTAGTACATCCCTCATGTCCCCCAGCACAATAATATAGCAGCGTAACACCTTGGAAACTGAGACGGGGGGGTCCGGTGACACTGTGGCCCTACCCGGGGGAGGCCCCGGACAGGGCCCAACAGGCAGGAAATCAATCCAACCACATTGCCAGGCATCAACCAAAGGGACACCCACCAACCGCAACCCCCCTGAATGAGGGCCGAGTATTGCTAGTAGCGTACAGCCCAACTGCACATGTGCGCAATAGAGAGTCAACAACAAGCCAGTGACTCTTCCCCCGAAGGGCATTGGAGGGAGGGCATCCCAGTGGCGACGAGAGCCCACCTGGCAAGACAGCAAGGGTGGTCAGTATCAAGCCTACTGGTCACCTTCACGCCCCCGGGCCAGGCTACACCTAATTATAAACCGTGCTGTAGAGATGAGTTTTTAGTAGACACTTGAAAGTTTGCACTGAGTTTGCATTTCTAACCTTAATTGGCAGATCATTCCACAGGAGTGGAGCTCTATGAGAAAAGGCCCTGCCGCCAATTGTTTGTTTAGAAATTCTAGGTACAATTAAAAGGCCTGCGTCTTGCGATCTAAGGTTACGTGTAGGTATATATGGCTGGATCATTTCAGCAAGGTAGGTAGGAGCAAGTCCATGTATTGATTTATAGGTTAAGAGTAAAACCTTAAAATCAGCCCTAACCCTAACAGGCAGCCAATGTAAGGATGCCAGGACAGGAGTAATGTGTTCAAATTTT
The DNA here is from genome assembly GCF_011004845.1 of Esox lucius. Lineage (NCBI taxonomy): Eukaryota > Metazoa > Chordata > Actinopteri > Esociformes > Esocidae > Esox > Esox lucius. Next base: position 191,961 of record NC_047569.1, read on the forward strand.
TTTGTTCTAGTTAGGATTCTAGCAGCTGTGTGCAGCACTAATTGAAGTTTATTTATTAATTTGTCTGGATAACCAGAGATAAGAGCATTGCAGTAATCTAATCTAGAAGTAACGAAAGCATGGATTAATTTTTCTGCATCAGTTTTTGATAGGAAGTTTCTAATTTTTGCAATGTTTCGAAGATGAAAATAAGCAACTCTTGAGACATATTTTATATGTTCTTCAAAGGAGAGGTCAGGGTCAAGGGTAACGCCAAGGTTTTTTACAGTTTTTTGGGATACGACCATGCAGCCGTCGAGGTTCACAGTGAGATCTGCTAACAACGCTATTTGTTTTTTGGGTCCTAAAAGGAGCATTTCTGTTTTATTTGAGTTTAAGAGCAAGAAATTCTCTGTCATCCACTTCCTAATATCTGAAACGCATGCTTCCAAAATAGCTAATTAAGGGGCTTCTCCATGCTTCATTGAAATATATAACTGTGTGTCATCAGCATAACAGTGAAAGTTAATATTGTGATTTCGGATTACATCGCCCAGAGGGAGCATGTATAGTGAGAAAAGTAATGGGCCCAGAACCGAGCCTTGAGGAACTCCAAAGCATACCTTTGACTTGTCAGAGGATATGCCATCCACACTAACGAACTGATATCTTTCAGATAAATAAGATTTAAACCAGGCTAGAACATGTCCACGTAGCCCAATATTGGTTTCCAGTCTCTCTAAGAGAAGGGAGTGATCAATAGTGTCAAAAGCAGCACTAAGATCAAGAAGCAACAGGACGGATGCGGAACCTTTGTCTGAGGCCATTAGAAGGTCATTTGTTACCTTCACGAGTGCAGTCTCAGTACTATGATGGGATCTAAAACCAGACTGGAATATTTCATAAATGTTTTTTGTCTTTAGGAAGGCATTCAGTTGTTGGGAAACACATTTTTCTAAGATTTTTGAGAGGAACGGGAGGTTCGATATTGGCCTATAATTGTTTAATATGTCGGGATCTAGATTAGATTTTTTTAGAAGAGGCTTAATTTCCGCAATTTTTAGTGAGTTTGGTACGCATCCGGAGGAAAGGGAGCAATTTATTATGTTCAGCATTGGCTGACCTAGCACAGGAAATAACTCCTTAAGTAATTTTGTAGGAATCGGGTCTAGCTGAGAGTTTGTGGGTTTAGAACTCATTACCAATTTTGTAAATGTGTCGAGCGAAACGGTATCAAAAAACTCAAGTGTCCCCATTGACACCTGATCAGGGAGGCTCCGGAAATTTTCCGGACAACCGAGATTTTTAGGACCATAACTATTTAGGGATTCAGTTATTTGTTTTCTAATGGTGACGATCTTTTCATCAAAGTAGTTCATGTATTCATTACAACTAAAGTGAAGACCCACTTCACATGCTAAGCTTTGCTTTTTTGTTAACTTTGCAACTGTATCAAAGAGAAATTTTGGATTGTTTTTGTTCGCCTCAATCAGGTTGGAGAAATAAGCTGATCGAGCAGACGTGAGTGATTTTCGGTATTGTACTGTACTGTCTATCCAGGCTAGTCTAAATACTTCCAACTTGGTGGAGCGCCACTTTCGCTCCAATTTTCTGGAGGCTTGCTTAAGTGCTCTAGTATTGTCGGTGTACCAAGGAGCAAGTTTCTTGTTGCGTATTTCTTTAGTTTTTAGTGGTGCAACTATGTCTAATGTATTTCGCAGTATTGAGTTTAGATCCTCGATTTGATCGTTTTCAGATTTATTTACTCTGTCATTTAAGAGCGAACTAGTAAGAATATCAAGGAATTTATTTGTAATCCGAGAATTTATAGTACGGCTTTTGAAACTCATTGTTTGGGGGGCAAGTGAATTTCTTGTTTTAACGGTAAATGTAATAAGACAGTGATCCGATAATCCAGGATTTTGGGGGTAAATTATTAGATCTACAATATCTATTTCTCGTGACAGGACTAAATCTAAGGTATGATTGTGGCAATGTGTTGGACCTGAGACATGTTGGATGAAACCCATTGAGTCGATTATGGCTTGAAAGGCTTTTTGAAGAGGATCATGGGGGTTTTCCATATGGATATTGAAATCACCAAAAATTAGAATACTATCTGCCATGACTACAAGGTTAGACAAGAATTCTGGAAACTCATTGAGGAACAATGTGTATGGCCCGGGGGGCCTATAAATAGTAGCTATGTAAAATGATTTATCGGCCTGGTTAACTTTCATGAGTAAAACTTCGAAAGAATGAAACTCTGTAATATGTTTGAGAGTAAGTTTATATTTACTGTCATAAATATTAGCGACACCCCCTCCTTTTCGGGATGCACGAGGGATATGATCACTAGTATAGCCAGGAGGAGAGGCCTCATTTAAGGCAGTGAATTCTTTAGGCTTTAGCCACGTTTCACATAAACCAATAGCATCTAGTTTATGATCAGAGATTAATTCATTTACTGCAACTGCCTTTGGAGCAAGAGATCTAATATTTAGGAGTCCCATTTTGAGATGCGAAGTGATACAATTATTTTTATTTTTGACCGAGGTGGAGGAAGGCTTTATCTTAATAAGGTTGTTTTTGTTAGCACTACCTTGTTTAACTTTTCTCAGCCTGGAACGAGTCACAGTGGCAATAGGTAAAGCTGTACTAACTACTCTGGCTATGCTATTGACAGACTCCACTATGCTAGCAGGCTGGCTAACAGCCTGCTGAAATTGTAGAAATTCATCTTTGAGGAAGCACATTTTTCTGTGGCCAGGGAAGGTAATAACGACGTGTGCCACGGACCTTAGTGCCAAACACACACTTCTGACACAACGGCAAATAGTGCCTTTATTTAGAATTTCGGCATCTCCCATGGCATATAAAAACATGCCTCTTGCAAAAAAAATCCGTTTTTTATATATTGCCCTCATCATATATTTTATATATTGCCCTCATCACTGACTTCGTTGAAATCACCGTTGCAAATTCATCAACCATTTCAAACCATCTAAACTGCAATAGAAGGATTTAAATCAAACTCATCACAGCAATAGTGACATGTAATGCATGGTAATAACAATAAAGCAGAACACATTCAGAAGACAACGGAACGACTGTTAAGCACATTTATTTCGGTTCAGAGCGTCGGCTGATTTAACACATAAGACTCCAGGATTAATCTTCGCCTGGCTGTTAGCCTACTATGGAGCAGGCTAGCTGCAAACAATAAATCTCCATGGTTACTTGGCTGGGTTTAATTCAACCTGCTTTTGTGCAACCAAGTCAAAGCTAAATTCATCCAGGATAACTTGAATATCCCGGCTTAATCCCTTATCCTGGCCCCAGGTCCCTATCACATCATTTTTAAGTGTTTAAATGTTTCCCCTCTGCTCCCCGCATTTGTGGATCATTGTTGTGTTTGATATCGTCGCGTATGTTGCTGTTACATGTAAGTTTTGTTTGAACCATTGAGTACAGTCATTTTGCTGCTTAAGTCGGCCCTTTCTTTTGTTGTTTGGTCGTGCTTGCTGTTTTGTTTAATTAAACAAAACAGCAAATATTTAGTGGATGTAACGACCACCCCTGCCATCCCCCCTGTCTACCGTTCATCCTCCCCGGAGTACTAGTTATGTTTTGTTGTTATTGCTTTTATTACATTCAGTCCTGTCCTGTGTTATAGTCAAGCTACAAGTCCTCTACCTATCTCTGTGCTATCAGCACCAGAGCACTGTGAACAGGTGTTTCCAGTTGCCTTGTTAGTATGGTATTTAGCCAGTGTTGTTCAAGGACTGTTTGTGGATTATTGTTTCATGTGCCGTTTCTAAGCTTGACAAGTCTTTGTTTTGGACTATTTTCCATTAAATTATTGTTGATTGCACTTGCCTCTGCTTCCTACCTAAGAAACGTTACAGAATAATCCACCCATATGGAGGCAGCTCAACAAGAGGATTTTTCTGGGGCTCTTGAAGAAAGAGACAGGGTGTTGCGTCAACACCACGACAAGCTGGCTAACCTAGAGGTAGCCATGGATGAGGTTTTGCATAGGCTACGACGCATGGACACTACCAGTGCTACCGGCTCACTCAGTTCTCCTTCCCAGTCTCCTGTCGTTGTGCCTACTGGTAGTCACAGCGGAGCCGACCTGGCCCTACCCGAACGATATGATGGGCACCCTGAGCGTTGTAGGAGCTTCCTCCTACAATGTGATCTGTACTTTATGCACCGCGCCAGCTCCCGTCTATCAGATAGAGCCAGGGTTGCTACTGTAGTCTCAGTGTTGACAGGCAAGGCTCTAGAGTGGGCTACCGCTCTATGGGAAGGTGAAGGACCCGAACTCGACAACTATCGGGACTTTGTGGAGCTCTTCAAGGCGGTTTTCGATCATCCAGCGGTGGGCAGAGAGCGAGGCGACCGTCTCCTTCATATTCGTCAGGGAAGCAGGACGGCGGCGGAATATGCACTAGAGTTCCGCACTCTATCATCAGCCAGCGGCTGGAACGACACCGCCCTGCTTTCGCTGTTCCGAGACGGACTACGAGACGAGGTTAAAGTGGAGTTAGCGTGTAGGGACGACGAGGCCACTCTGGACCAGCTTATCGCAATGGCCACCCGTTTGGATCGTCTGTTACGTGCTCGTCGGAAACCTGCAGGCCGCACTCCTCTAACCCCAGTCACCCCCCCCTTCAACGAGCCCATGGAGATGGACTCAACCCGCCTGTCACCAGGAGAGAGGAGACGCCGCTTGACTATGGGTCTGTGCCTTTACTGCGGGGAAAGCGGACACCTGGTCTCTCAATGCCATCATCTACGCGGTCCTCAGCGCTCTCAGAAGGCTTCTCCTTCCTCGCCCCCAACGGTAGGACTCACTCTCTCTGGTCTCACGTTATCCAAAAACGTCCTTACCTTTAACGTTGCCCTGATTGACTACCCCGCCTTGAGTCCTATAGCGGCCTTAATAGATTCGGGGGCAGCAGGGAATTTTATTGATGAAGGCCTGGTGCGCTCGTGGAGCATGCCAGTAGAAGCTTTGTCTGTCCCTATCCCGGTATTGGCTGTGGATGGTAGACCCATCGGCAGCGGTAAGATCACAGAGCGCACCACACCATTGACTATTAGACTGGGTGACCATCACACAGAACGGCTCAGGTTGTATATTATTCCATCTCCTACCCATCCTGTTGTGCTGGGTATGCCCTGGTTGGTGAAACATAACCCCACCATCTCCTGGCAAGATAGATGTGTGTCGCAATGGTCACCCGCCTGTGCTTCTAGATGCCTTTCTGTGCCCATGTCTATACAGTCCACTTCCATTGAGAGTCCTGATGAAGCGGTGGTCTTATCGGAAGTTGTACCACCGGAATACACTGACCTGCAAGAGGTGTTCAGTAAGAAGAAGGCCTCACATCTGCCTCCGCACCGCACCTGGGACTGTGCCATTGACCTCCTCCAGGACGCAGAGTATCCACGGAGCCATGTCTACCCCCTTTCCATAGCAGAAACCGAGGTCATGGAAAAGTATGTAGCCGAATCCCTAGCACAGGGATACATAAGGCCCTCCACCTCACCAGTCTCTTCCAGCTTTTTCTTCGTCAAGAAGAAGGATGGGGGGCTCCGTCCTTGTGTAGATTACCGCGCTCTTAACAACATCACGGTAAAGTACAAATATCCGTTACCTCTCATACAATCTTCCATCGAAAGATTACACGGTGCCAAGTACTTCACTAAGTTAGATCTACGCAGTGCGTACAATCTGATCAGGATCAGAAAAGGGGATGAGTGGAAAACAGCCTTCAGCACCACTTCGGGTCATTATGAATACATGGTGATGCCCTATGGTCTGTCGAATGCTCCCTCTGTGTTCCAAGCTTTTGTCAACGACATATTCAGGGATTTACTCTGCTCATGTGTTCTAGTGTACATCGATGATATACTCATCTACTCACCCTCATATGACTCCCACGTGCAGCAAGTACGAGAGGTGCTGAAACGGCTGTTGCACCATCATCTGTATGTGAAAGCGGAGAAGTGCCTCTTCCACACAACGTCTGTGGCCTTTCTGGGCTACCAACTGACAGACACCGGGCTGGACATGGCTGTTGACAAAACGGAGGCGGTAAGAACCTGGCCGGTACCCACTACTATAAAAGGGTTACAACGATTTCTGGGTTTTGCTAATTACTACCGGCGCTTCATCAGAGCATTCAGCACGGTGGCCAATCCTCTCACCAGTCTGTTAAAGGGGAACTCGCCGCGCTTGAAGTGGAATGACAGGGCAAGGGCGGCCTTCACCGCTCTGAAGGATCGCTTTGCCACTGCCCCGATACTCAAACACCCGGACCCAGATCTTCCTTTCATCGTGGAGGCGGATGCCTCCGAAGTAGGACTCGGGGCCGTCCTCTCACAGAGACAAGGCACGCCACCCAAGTTGTTCCCTTGTGCCTTCTATTCCAGGAAACTCAACCAAGCGGAACAAAACTATGATGTGGGAGACAGAGAATTGCTAGCGATCGTGGATGCTCTCAAACACTGGAGGCACTGGCTGGAAGGGGCCCGATGTCCGTTCCAGGTGTGGACAGATCATCGCAACCTGGCCTATCTGAAGGAGGCCCGGCGGTTGAATCCCAGACAGGCTAGATGGGCTCTTTTCTTAACCCGCTTCGATTTCACAGTCACATACCGACCAGGCACAAAAAATGGGAAGGCCGATGCGCTATCGCGCATGCACGACGGAGAGGAGAGGCACGTTGTGGAGACGCCAGTGATACCCCCCTCGCGCATCGTCGCACCCATCCAGTGGGAGGTGGATACGGAAATACAACAGGAACAGGTGAGACACCCCCCACCTCCTAACTGCCCTCCGGGGCGTCTATGTTCCAGAGACCTATAGAGATCAGCTTTTGGTCTGGGCACACACGTCTCCTGCCACAGGCCACCCAGGCATTACGCGCACCTTGGGCACGCTACAGGCAAAATATTGGTGGCCCCAGATGCCCCAGGACGTCCGCCAGTATGTCTCTTCCTGTTCGGTGTGCGCCCAAAGCACTACACCAAGACACCTACCCTACGGTAAGCTGCAGCCCTTACCTATCCCACAGAGACCCTGGTCCCACCTGTCTGTGGACTTCATTACTGACCTCCCCGTATCTAAGGGTTCGACAGTCATCCTGGTAATTGTAGACCGCTTTTCTAAGGCCTGTAGACTGGTTCCGTTTCCTAAATTGCCCACAGCCATGCAAACAGCGGAAGCATTGTTCACATATGTGTTCCGTATCTACGGATTGCCCGAAGAGATTGTAACAGACAGAGGTCCTCAATTTACGTCACGTGTATGGAAATCTTTCATGGGAAAACTGGGGGTAGCCGTCAATCTAACATCTGGTTATCACCCACAGTCAAACGGCCAATCGGAACGGACCAACCAGGAAATAGGGCGATTCCTGAGGTCATACTGCAGCTCTTGTCCAGGCGATTGGGCAGATGTATTACCCTGGGCTGAAATCGCCCAGAACTCACTTCGCCACTCCTCCACTGCCCTGACACCTTTCCAGTGCGTTCTTGGTTACCAACCAGCATTGGCACCCTGGCACCGCAGTTCTGAGCAGGTCCCGGCTGTCGATGAGTGGTTTAGGCGCGCTGAAACTCTATGGAACGCTGCCCACACACGCCTCCAGCGTGCTGTCCGACGCTTCAAATCACATGCAGACCGTCGCCGGGGCGACGCCCCTATCTTCCAGCCTGGTGACAGGGTGTGGATTTCCACCAGGGACATGAAACTGCACACCCCATGCAGAAAGTTGTCTCCCCGTTACGTTGGGCCGTTCCCCATCCTGCGGCAGGTGAATGACGTTTCCTTTGCGGTACAGCTCCCGGCACACATGAAACTCTCTCCCGTTTTCCATGTTTCCCTGCTCAGGCCGGCGGTAAGGGGTCCTCTTGATGCAACAGGGGGAGGCGCAGACCCCCCCGCTCCTTTGGATGTCGACGGTGAGGCAGCTTATGCTGTGCGTGACCTGCTGGACTCCCGGAGGCGTGCGGGGCGCCTGCAGTATCTCGTCGATTGGGAGGGGTTCGGGCCAGAGGAGAGGAGTTGGGTGCCCGCCTGCGACGTCTTGGATCCTTCCTTGTGCCACGACTTTCACCGTCGCCGTCCCGACCGTCCTGGCCCTCGCCGGCGTGGTCGTCCTCGCACTCTGCCCTCCTCCGCGGCTGGAGCCGCTCCTTGGAGAGGGGGTGATGTAACGACCACCCCTGCCATCCCCCCTGTCTACCGTTCATCCTCCCCGGAGTACTAGTTATGTTTTGTTGTTATTGCTTTTATTACATTCAGTCCTGTCCTGTGTTATAGTCAAGCTACAAGTCCTCTACCTATCTCTGTGCTATCAGCACCAGAGCACTGTGAACAGGTGTTTCCAGTTGCCTTGTTAGTATGGTATTTAGCCAGTGTTGTTCAAGGACTGTTTGTGGATTATTGTTTCATGTGCCGTTTCTAAGCTTGACAAGTCTTTGTTTTGGACTATTTTCCATTAAATTATTGTTGATTGCACTTGCCTCTGCTTCCTACCTAAGAAACGTTACAGTGGAATGCAGCGTTGTCATGATTATTTCATTTTAAAAAACCTAACCAGCAGAGTTAATAAAAAACAGCTGATGATGGTAACGTTAGGGATAAATGCTAACAATGTCAGGTAGCTAGTAATATTAGCTAACAGAAATATGTTTAACTAAACTCAGTTTAAGCTAACGTTGAGTCTATCTAAAATAATTCAGTTGACAGGAACATTATGACATGGTTTAGCTAATAATAATTTGTCCTTTTAGAGATGGTGCCATGCTTTCAAGCCTCAGTAGCTAATCTATGCTCATGTAGCTAAGTTTATTCCCAGTTTTTATTTGTACAACGACTTGCTAATGTAAGCAAATGTTTAGTGGGATGCAATGTTTCCATGGTTATTTCATCAAAAATAATTGCTAGAAGTTAGTGTTAGCTCACCTTAAATCATTCTGGTGACATGAAAAATTTATTATATCTTCTGACCCCATCATTATCATGGTGCTTAAGGTGTTATATTGCTCTGATAGGGTCAGACATTTAAAGTATCCATATTTATTTGATGCAGAAAATTATTATAATACAATTTGATGCAAGAACATTTAGTTTTGGCCAGTGGCGGCACACTAACAGAAAATCCATAAACACATCACAAAGTAGACCAGAAATGCTGGCTAGTACCCAGGCAGGCTAAATCACACTGAATGGGTGATACCCCCAGATATATGTAATGTTTTTCTGTTGCCACCTGGAATAGTCTTTTGATCATCAAAATTAAACAATTCTAAGAAATTGTTTGCTCAATCATTGATGTTAGTAAACATACCTTTTGAAAATGATATTAATTATATCTTCTGACCCCATCATTATCTTACAAGAAAAACAAAAGGTGAATTCATGAATATGCTCTTTGCTGGGGTAGACTAATAGACATCCGTTGAGTTGCTTACAATACAATTAGGCTACATTTCTTACATTCTGAAAAAATTCAAACAACTACCTAGTTACATTGTTTGGTGCTTAAGGTGTTATATTGCTCTGATAGGGTCAGACATTTAAAGTATCCATATTTATTTGATGCAGAAAATTATTATAATACAATTTGATGCAAGAACATTTAGTTTTGGCCAGTGGCGGCACACTAACAGAAAATCCATAAACACATCACAAAGTAGACCAGAAATGCTGGCTAGTACCCAGGCAGGCTAAATCACACTGAATGGGTGATACCCCCAGATATATGATCGTGCTTCTTGTGGTTGAATGCAAATTAACTTAACAATGAGAATGAAGTTTAATGTTGATGAAATAATTGATCAGTGCAGATCACATGTAGTAGGACAAAATCAGTTTTACCTCTGAACTTAGTATTGCAATCTTATTCATGAAATTCCATTTTTATAAGGAAACAAAATATGAAACATATAATCTGTCTAAATATGCTTACATGAAATTTTTCTGATTATTTTATAGAACCATGAAGATTATCCAACTTCCTATGTAGTACATCAAAGGTATCACAGTAATTAATTATTAGTGAAACAAAATAAAAACAATATACTTGACTGCTTCATAACTCTTTGATATTAGTCGAGCTTTATGCAAATAGTTTTACCTGGGCCTAGTAAACCAAAACATTTATGGATTTATGTATCAAGAATTTAAGTACAGGATCGGGGACAAACAGACAGCCCATCGGACCACCTCCAGGGTCTGGATGAATCAGATGGGCGTTACGTGCTCCTGGGCTGAAGGGGAGAAAACAAGGATATCGTCAAGTTAGATGAAGACAAACTGGTTGAGCATGTCCCGGAGTACATCACTGACCAACAACTGGAAAACCGCCGGGGCATTGGTCAGACCGAATGGCATCACCAGGTGCTCTTCCCCTTCTGGACCTGAACCAAGTGGTAGGCATTTTGTAGGTTGAGCTTTGAAAAGACGGTCGCCCCCTGGAAGAGTTTAAACGCTGAGCAGATCAGCGGAAGTGAGTAGTCCCTTTTCTCCACAAAGGAGACTGTCAACACACGTCTGGATTACATGTAAGTACATCGCTATGTATGATCTATTGCACTGTATTATGTCGCTTGTATTATAAATATGATATAAAAATCTTCTGTGAACAAACTTTAGGGATGTTGTTTGGTTTTTGGAAAAAACATATAAGTAAAAACAAACTGCGCTACCGATCCTCTGCTCCCCTCTAGTGGCCTTTTGGTGTCATTACACATAGACTGTCAAATTTGCATATCTCATATTCATAAAATTGTGGTCCATTTCAAGGATGAAGAACACAGTATTGTTTGGGAAACCTATATTTGTTACATTGTATTAATTTATTAATTACTTTCAACCTAAAGCAATATGACAGTAAAGGAATGGAAATAACATAGAACCAAAACTTCATAATGGGTTTTCTAAATAGTGTCCCAAAAGTCTGTTTTTATGTGTTTTTATTGTAGCTGAAGGGGTTGTGATTACCAGGATATACAATACTTAATGATACCTGTTACAGAAATTGACCCAAAATGTAGTGAAATCCGTCCGAAATCTCCTCAGACCCAGAAGGAGTTCAATTGAATTGACAGGCAAAGATCAAGTAGTAGGCAGGCTAGGGTTCGGTACACAGGACTAAAAGGCATAGGTACGGACTGACGGTGAGCAGGGAATCGGGTCATTCAATAGGCAGGGGTTCCTCACACAGGAACTTTGTAACAGGCACTGGGAACACTGAATAACTTGGAGGAGACTAGGGCTGTCACTATATCAGATTTTCACTTCACGATTATCATGGTCAAAATAATTCACAGTAACAATATTATTGCGGTATCTATAGAAAATTTGAAGAAAGAAAATGCTGTTATAATTAGTGCAGTGTCGGGAGGTTGGATCCAAGTGCAGAAGTGTTGTTTTATTATGCAAAGGTACAAACACAGGAGGCAGGAGTCTGATAAGAAGACTGATAAGCTAAGGGTCATAAATAGGCGACTATAACAAAGATATGCAGAATACACTGGCAATACCTCGCAAACACAGGGGAACAAGGCTGATATATAGGTGCTGGTCATAAAATTAGAATATCATCAAAGAGTTAAGTGAAACTTGTATAATGTATACATTCATTCATACATATTTCAAGTGTTTATTTCTTTTAATTTTGATGATTATAGCTTACAACTAATGAAAACCCCAAATTCAGTATCTCAGAACATTTGAATATTGTGAAAAGGTTCAATATTGAAGACACCTGGTGCCACACTCTAATCAGATAATTAACTCAAAACACCTGCAAAGGCTTTTAAATGGTCTCTCAGTCTAGTTCTGTAGGCTACACAATCATGGGGAAGACTGCTGACTTGACATCTTCCAAAAGACGACCATTGACACCTTGCACAAGGAGGGCAAGACACAAAAGGTCATTGCTAAAGAGGCTGGCTGTTCACAGAGCTCTGTGTCCAAGCACATTAATAGAGAGGCGAAGGGATGGAAAAGATGTTGTAGAAAAAAGTGTACAAGCAATAGGGATAACCACACCCTGGAGAGGATTGTGAAACAAAACCCATTCAAAAATGTGGGGGAGATTCACAAAGAGTGGACTGCAGCTGGAGTCAGTGCTTCAAGAACCACCATGCACAGACGTATGCAAGACATGGGTTTCAGCTGTTGCATTCCTTGTGTCAAGCCACTCTTGAACAAGACACAGCGTCAGAAGCGTCTCGCCTGGGCTAAAGACAAAAAGGACTGGACCGCTGCTGAGTTATGTTCTCTGATGAAAGTACGTTTTGCATTTCCTTTAGAAATCAAGGTCCCAGAGGAAGAGAGGAGAGGCACAGAATCCACGTTGCTTGAAGTCCAGTGCAAAGTTTCCACAGTCAGTGATGGTTTGGGGTGCCATGTCATCTGCTGGTGTTGGTCGACTGTGTTTTCTGAGGTCCAAGGTCAACGCAGCCGTCTACCAGAAAGTTTTAGAGCACTTCATGCTTCCTGTTGCTGACCAACTTTATGGAGATGCAGATTTCATTTTCCAACACGACTTGGCACCTGCACACAGTGCCAAAGCTACCAGTACCTGGTTTAAGGACCATGCTATCCCTGTTCTTAATTGGCCAGCAAACTCGCCTAACCTTAACCCTATAGAAAATCTATGGGGTATTGTGAAGAGGAAGATGCGATACGCCAGACCCAACAATGCAGAAGAGCTGAAGGCCACTATCAGAGCAACCTGGGCTCTCATAACACCTGAGCAGTGCCACAGACTGATCGACTCCATGCTACGCCGTATTGCTGCAGTAATTCAGGCAAAAGGAGCCCCAACTAAGTATTGAGTGCTGTACATGCTCATACTTTTCATGTTCATACTTTTCAGTTGGCCAACATTTCTAAAAATATTTTTTTTGTATTGGTCTTAAGTAATATTCTAATTTTCTGAGATACTGAATTTGGGATTTTCATTAGTTGTCAGTTTTAATCATCACAATTAAAAGAAATAAACATGTGAAATATATCAGTCTGTGTGTAATGAATGAATATAATACACAAGTTTCACTTCTTGAATGGAATTACTGAAATAAATCAACTTTTTGATGATATTCAAATTTTATGACCAGCACCTGTATATAGGGCGGTGAATAGGGAGTACACAGGTGATCAGAATTGGAATTGGGATCTAGTGCTGTGTTCAGGTGAGTTGGGAAGTGTGCTGAGTCCGGGTGTGTCAGGATCAGGCTGGAGGCTTGCGCTGCTGGTAGACCTCAGTCAAAATAATCTTCAACTTTGAATTACACTCAAAATAAGAATGTATGGAAGTGGAGTGAGTCTGTAACCATAACTGTACAAATAAAAAAATAAAAGCATACAAAAACTACAAATACACTTAATGGATACCACCATATGAACTGATAAAAAAAAGATCCACAAGGCCTAAAACCGAGAGGTTCTTTTTGGAAAAATACATAACAGATTTGTCTAGTGAATAGGCTATGAAAAGGCGTTAATTCAAACACTAATGTATAGATCCAGCAAACTTGCAGCTTCTTGATCAGTCTCATGTGGAGCCGCAGCGTCTCGTTCAGTGTCACGCACATTGCACGTGAGTTAACCACGCCCACTTATTTGCATGTCGCGGTTTCCACCTATTAAAAAAATCTGTTACGGTTGACATTTTCTTCCGTGGTAACGATATGTACCGCCATACTGCCCAGCCCTAGTGTTCCTTTATTTATTTGTGTGCTCCTACATATAGTCTTCATTCCTTTGCCAATAACTAATTTTTTGTTTAGAATGCATTCTCGTTTGCCTCTCGTTTTTTTGGACCTTTGGTTTTGACCCTTGCCTGTCTGATTGTGCCTTTTGCCTCGTCATTGTCTGATATTCATTCTACAATAAATCCACTTGATTCATTCGTTACAGTATACCTCACCGAACGACGCATGGATCCAGCGGAGCTACACCACCGCCTGAAGCAACAGGAGGATCGCATCGGGTAGTTTTCATCTACTCCATCAGGCCACCACTGCTCCTGCTGCTGCTTCTGGCCCTTCCACACCTTCTGCCCATCCGTCAATGGTAGTCCCAACGAAATACGATGGATCCCCCGGGAAATGTAAGGGCTTCCTGGTTCAATATGCCATCTACGTTTTACACCACCCCCATACCTTCACTACAGACACCGACAAAATCCACTTTGTCATCTCCCTTCTAACTGGAAAAGCCCTAGACTGGGCTACCGCCCTGTGGTCCGCAGATAGCCCTGAAATGAACGCATTGGACACGTTTCTTAACCTCTTTAAGGAGGTGTTTGATCACCTTTTCAAGGGGCACAGAGTGGGGGACCAGTTATGGGAAATCCAACAGGGTGATCGAACAGAAGCGGATTACGCACTAGAGTTCCGCACTCTGGCAGCTGGTAGTGGGTGGAGCGAACCCGCATTGCTGACCGTATACCGCAGGGGCTTACTAGGGAACTGCAGACGGAGCTAGCCTGCCGAGGGGAACTCATGGACCTGTGAGAAAGCATGTCTTTTCCTAGTCTTAAATGTATGATAATACTATACTCTTGTTAAATTAACACAACACACAACACAGAGGAAGAATGTTTGAGTAGGTGCTATATGAGGTGCACATAGTTATCAGCTGCTGTCTATTATTAGAAGGGCCCCAGGACTCAAGAAGGGACACTATACCAAACAAGGTTAGGATGCATATGTAAAACACACCTATATGATTGGCAGACGTCCAGAAAGTAGGATGTGCTAGTCTTTGGTTTAGTATATATATGCTGTTTAAGACCATGACATTTGGAGAAGCACAGAGACATCTGGAAAGACCACGAGGAGAGAGATCGGAAGAAGGCAGAACATCTAAGACAGACATGTACTATATTTTGTGAATAAACAACAAGGAACGCTTCTCCCCCCTGACTTGGATCCTTTATTATTCTGCAAAAGAGCCTTAAGCCAACAGACCTGAACCAATTAATCAACATGTTCATCTCAGATGATCACTTTCTAGCCGACCAGAAAAAGGTACACAACCGTGTAGGCATGCTCTGCCTCCAGCTACCCCAGGTCCCCATTACATTCCCGTACCGATGCAGATCGGCAGAGCCCCACTCACTGAAGAGGGCCAGACATTTCCAGGAACACCTATGCTTTTACTGTGGAGGAGGGGGGCACGAAGTGAGAAACTGTCCAAAATCTCCAGACCTCATGGAAATCCCAGCCCCACCACTCAGTCCAGGAGTGTCAGCACTGTTGAATATCACAAGGAAAAAATTATGTTCCTGCTCTATTAACAGCATTCAAGCCGTAAAGCACAAGTAGTAGTATGTATAGACTCCGGGGCTGCGGGCAATTTTATTGACAGCACACTTGCTGCTGAACTAGGAGTGGAGCTAAATTCCATGTCCCCTCCACCTCAGGATTAATACTCTCAATGGACAACCTTTGGGATACATAATGCAACAAACATCAGCAATCACCCTTCAGATCAGAGCCGTTTATTCAGAAAGGATTCACTTTCAGGTCATCTCCTCCTCAACCAAACGCCTTTTTTGGCCATTCTTGGTTAAGCCAACACGACCCTACCATCTCCTGGCGTCAAGGGGAATTAATCGCAAGGAACAAATGCTGTGAAGCCTGTTGTTCGAACTTGCCCTGCTTCGACACAACTATTGAAGACTCCAAAACGTTGATGCCCATCCTTATTCTGTCTGACTATGCCCAGTTTCTGATGTATTTACAATGAACAAAATTATAAACGCAACACCTTTGTTTAAACTCAAAGATCTAAGACTTTCTCTATGTACACGAAAGGCCTATTTCTCTCAAATATTGTTCACAAATCTGTCTAAATATGTGTTAGTGAGCACTTCTCCTTTGCTGAGATAATCCATCCACCTCATGTGTGGCATATCAAGATGCTGATTAGACAGCATGATTATTCCACAGGTATGCCTTAGGCTGGCCACAATAAAAGGCCACTCTAAAATGTGCAGTTTCACTGTATTGGGGGGGGGGAGTCCAAAAACCAGTCAGTATCTGTTTTTTTCCAATTTACTCTATATAAACTAATTGGTCAAATTCTACTTTAAGAGTTTACCAATGCCATATTTTTCATCTGTTGACCTCTTACCCAACTTTACCACACAGGTACTCTTTTTGGACATAATTAACATAACTACTCATTCCTGAACACCCAACGCTAAGTATCATTAAAATGCCTTATCACTGTAATTGTTGTAGCTACAACACAGAGGAGAACTATCGTCTTCAGGTTAAGATCGCAGAGTTAGAGCCTCGGCTTCTGACACAAATGTCAGGCAAGGATTATGTTAGTTTAGAAACAGAAAAAACTGTGTCTGTGCTACCAGGAAGAGAAAACAGTGTTGTTAGCCCCCAGGCACAGCTCCTGCAGCCGGGCAAGAACTTTCTCTTGGTCACTGGGAAGAAATGACGTCGACCAGTTAAACCTGAGTAGTTGCTAAATCCAACTGAGACTACAGGTTTTCCTCACTGACGTCGGAGTCAGGGCCCGAGCCGTCTTCGGAGGGGAATGATCGGCAGGCATGTTCTACCGGTGGCCCGGAAAAACTACATTTTATGTCATCAGTGATTCCATTACCGCAATATTAGACAAAAGAATCAGCCGGTGATCGTACACTGTTTACCGGGGGGCAGAGCCACCGACGTAGCCTCAAATCTGCGGTAGTAAAGATAGAGATATTGTTATTCACGTTGGCACCAACGACGTTGAAAACGACGATGAAACAGTCAGAGGTTACGAAGCAGAGCATAGCATCAGCGTGTAAACTAGCTAGAAAGATGTGTCGGCATCGAGTAATTGTCTCTGGCCCCCTCCCAGCTAGGGTTAGTGCTGCTCTGCAGCAGACTTGCGCAACTCAATCGCTGGCTGAAAACAGAGTTCTGCCAGTCCCAGGAGGTAGAGTTTGAAGTAAACTGGCTCTCTTTTTGGGACTCTCCCAGAAATAGGGCCAGGCCTGATCTGCTGAGGAGTGACAGACTCCATCCTAGCTGGAGTGGTGCTCTTCTTTTATCTAGGAACATTGACAGGAGTCTCACTCCTATTACCTCACCATGAGATAGGTTGCAGGTCAGGCCACAGGCTGTTAGGCAGCCTGCTAGCATAGTGGAGTCTGTCGATAGCATAGCCAGAGTAGTTAGTACAGCTTTACCTATTGCCACTGTGACTCGTTCCAGGCTGAGAACGCTTAAACAAGGTAGTGCTAACAAAAACAACCTTATTAAGATAAAGCCTTCCTCCACCTCAGTCACAAATAAAAATGACTGTATCACCTCACATCTCAAAATGGGAGATGTTTTTGGCGATTTCAATATTCATATGGAAAAGTCCAATGATCCTCTTCAAAAAGCCTTTGAAGCCATAAGTTACTCAGTGGGTTTTATCCAGTGGGTTTTATGTGTCAGGTCCAACACATTGCCACAATCACACCTTAGATTTAGTCCTGTCACAAGAAATAGATATTGTAGATCTAATAATTTCCCCCACAAAATCCTGGATTATCGGATCACTGTCTTATTACATTTACCATTAAAACAAGAAATCCACTTGCTCCGCAAACAATGAGTTTCAAAAGCCGTACTATAAATTCTCGGACTACAAATAAATTCCTTGATATTCTTACAAGTTCGCTCATTAACGACAGAGTAAATAAATCTGTAAACGATCAAATCAAGGATCTAAACTCAACACCACTGCAAAATACTTTAGATACGGTTGCACCACTAAAAAGAAAAACGCAACAAGAAACTAGCTCCCTGGTACAGAGACAATACACTTAAGCAAGCCTCCAAAAATGGCGCTCCACCAAGTTGGAAGTATTCAGACTAGCCTGGATAGACAGTACACTAAAATACTGAAAGTCACTCAGCTCTGATCGATCAGCTTATTTCTCCAACCTGATTGAGGTGAACAAAAACAATCCAAAATGTATCTTCGATACAGTTGCAAGTGAAGTGGGTTTTCACTATAGTTGTAATGAATACATGAAATACTTTGATGAAAAGATCATCACCATTAGAAAACAAATAAGTGACTCCTCCTTAAATAGTTATAGTCCTCAAAATCTCAGTTGTCCTGAGAATGTCCTGAACCTCCCTGACCAGGTGTCAATGGGGACACTTGAATGTTTTGATACTGTATCGCTCGACACATTCACTAAATTTGTAATGAGTTCTAAACCCACAAACTGTCAGCTAGACCCGATTCCAACAAAATTACTTAAGGAGCTATTTCCTGTGCTAGGTCAGCCAATGTAGAACATAATAAATTGCTCCCTTTCCTCCGGATGTGTACCAAACTCACTAAAAATAGCAAGTCAAAGGTATGCTTTGGTGTTCCTCAAGGCTCGGTTCTGGGCCCATTATTGTTCTCACTATATATGCTCCCTCTGGGCGATGTAATCTGAAATTTCAATGAAGCATGGAGAAGCCCCAAAATTAGGTACTTTGGAAACATGCGTTTCAGATATTAGGTAGTGGAGGACAGAGAAATTCTTGCTCTTAAACTCAAGAAAAATAGAAATGCTTGTTTTAGGACCCAAGAAACAAGAAGCAATGTTAGCAGATCTCACTGTGAACCTTGACGGCTGCATGGTCGTATCCCAAAAAACTGTAAGAAACCTCAGCGTTACCCTTGATCCTGACCTCTCCTTTGATAAACATATAAAATATGTCTCAAGAGTTGCTTATTTTCATCTTCGAAACATTGCAAAAATCTGAAACTTTCTATCAAAAACTGATGCAGAAAAACTAATCTATGCTTTCGTTACTTCTAGACTAGATTACTGCAATGCTCTTCTTTCCGGTTACCCTGAAAAATCTAGAAATAAACTTCAATTAGTGCTGCACACGGCTAATAGAACAAAAACATTTGAACACATTACTCCAGTGCTAGGGCTGATTTTAAGGTTTTACTCTTAACCTATAAATCAATACATGGACTTGCTCCTACTTACCTTGCTGAAATGATCCAGCCATACATACCTACACGTAACCTGTGATCGCAAGATGCAGGCCTTTTAATTGTATCTAGAATTTCTAAACAAACAGCCGGAGCCAGGGCCTTTTCTTATAGAGCTCCATTACTGTGGAATTATCTGCCAATTAAGGTTAGAAATGCAAACTCAGTGCCATCTTTCAAGTGTCTACTAAAAACTAATCTCTACAGCACGGTTTATAATTAGATGTAGTCTTGCCCGGGGGCATGAAGGTGACCAGAAGGCTTGATACTGGTCGCCACTGGAATGCCCTCCCTCCAATACCTTTCGGGGGAAGAGTACTCTGCTGGCAATACTCAGTCCTCATTCAGGGTGGTTGCGGTTGGTGGGTGTCCCTTTGGTTGATGCTGGCAATGTGGGTGGATTGATTTCCTGCCTGTTGGGCCCTGTCCGGGGCCTCCCCTGGGTATGGTCACAGTGTCACCGGACGCCCCCGTCTCAGTTCCTAGGTCTTACGCTGCTATACTATTATGATGGGGGATTGGGTCAGTTCTCCTTCCCCACAAAGTTCTCCTTCTCCACTATAAATCGTTGTTGATATGATGAATGCATTTTCTGAATTTTCCCAGTCTTCTCCCGTTTTAAACTTTAGGAGGACATGAGGTCCTGGTCCACACCTGTGGAGTACCTGGTTTGGGGGGCCCGTTGCTGTCCCTGTCCTTGTCCATCTGGTCATGCTTCTGACCTAGTCTAAATTTAAACTGACTCTGGTTTTAGCCCACATGCATTTATTTATTATTCCAATTGGACTTTTAATATCTCACCCGGCTCAGCCAGAAGAGCACTGGTCACCCCTTTGAACCTGGGTCCTCTCTAGGTTTCTTCCTAAATTTCAGCCTTCTTAGGCAGTTTTTCCTAGCCACTGAAATTCAACACTACTGTTGTTTGCTCTTTGGGGTTTAAGGCCGGGTGTTTCTGTAAAAGCACTTTGTGACAACTTCTGTGGTAAAAAGGGCTTTATAAATAAATTTGATTGATTGATTGATGTTGGTCCATTCCTCTTCAATGGCTGTGCGTTGATGGATATTCGCAGGACCTGGAACACGCTGTCGAATACGCTGATCCAGAGCATCCCAAATATGCTCAATGGGTGAGTATGCTGGCCATGTCTGGTGAGTATGCTGCCCATGCAAGAACTGGGATGTTTTCAGCTTCTAGGAATTGTTTACAGATCCTTGCAACATGGGGCCGTGCATTATCATGCTGCAACATGAGGTGATGGTCGTGGATGAAAGGCACAACAATGGGCCTCCGGATCTCGTCATGGTATCTCTGAGCATTCAAAATGCCATCAATTAAATGCACCTGTGTTTGTTGTCCTTAACACACGCCTGCCCATACCATAACCCCACCGCCACCATGGGCAACTCGATCCACAATGGTGACATCAGCAATCCGCTCACACTGTCTTCCATCTGCCCTGTACAGTGAATACCGTGATTCATCCATGAAGAGGACACCTCTCCAAAGTGCCAGACACCATCAAATGTGAGCATTTGCCCAATCAAGTCGGTTACAACGACCAACTGCAGTCAGGTCGAGGCCCCGATGAGGCCTACTAGCATGCAGATGAGCTTCCCTGAGACGGTTTCTGACAGTTTGTGCAGAAATTCTTTGGTTATGCAAACCGATTGTTACAGCAGCTGTACGGGTGGCTGTTCTCAGACTATCTTGGAGGTGAAGATACTGGATGTGGAGGTCCTGGGCTGGTGTGGTTACACGTGGTCTGCGGTTGTGAGGCCGGTTGGATGTACTGCCAAATTATCTGAAACGGCTTATGGTTGAGAAATTAACATTAAATTAATGGGAAACAGCTCTGGTGGAAATTCCTACAGTCAGCATGCCAATTGCATGCTCCCTCAAAACTTGCAATATCTGTGGCATTGTGCTGTGTGATGGAACTGCACATTTTGGGCTAGCCACAATAAAAGGCCTCTAAGGCACACCTGTGCAATAATCTCATGCTGTCTAATCAGCATCTTGATATGCCACACCTGTGCGTTGGATGGATTATCTCAGCAAAGGAGAAGTGCTCACTAATACAGATTTGTGAACAATAATTGAGAGAAATATGCCTTTTGTGTACATAGAAAAAGTCTGAGATCTTTGAGTTCAGCTCATGATAAATGGGGGCAAAAACAAAAGTTTTGCGTTTATAATTTTGTTCAGTGTAGTAAGGAAAAGGCTACCCAACACACTCCTCATCACCAGTTGCACTGCGCTATAGATCTCCCCGGCATCCTTTCCCCTAAAGGGCGCATCTACCCACTGTCCTTACCTGAGGCCTAGTCCACACGAACACGGGTATTTTTATAACTGTGACTTTTTTTACGCGGTTCGGCCTTCCGTCCACACGAAAACGCAGTTTCAGGGTACTGTAACCGAACATTTTTGAAAACTCCGGCCAGGGTGAGCATTTTCAGAAACGCCGGTTACAGTGTTGTCATATGGACAGTATAACCGGGTTTTTTGCCTTGCGACGTCAGAGTGTGCGCCGTTATCCGCTGTGTTTGACGTCATATTGTGCGCCGCTAACTGCTTTGTGAATCCCTGCACAGGTGAGGTAGAGCCAGGTGTGTGTTGTGACACACTTACGGTAGTGTTGGGTGGAAATGTGGCAGGTATAGTGTTGGGTGTAAATGTGGCAGGTGTAGTGTTGGGTGGAAATGTGGCAGGTGCAGTGTTGAGTGAAAATGTATTGGGTGGAAATCTGGCCGGTGTATTGGGTGGTGGTGGTGGTGCAGATGCATACACATGTCCATAAGAACCCCTGTTTTGGTATGGTGACATGTTGAATGGTTGTGGTGGTGGTTGCATTATAACTTGTCTCAGCAGTGAAAACCCATCTGCAATTGAGCTTGTCAGACTCTCAAGATTGGTTGATAATTTTCTGAAATTTTCAGATGCTTGCTTCTCTGATGTCTCCATCATGTCCAGAATTCTTTTTTTTATCTGGATGTCTTCCTCGGCTGCATGCAGAAACTGTGTCTCAGCTGGAAGCTTTCTTTTAAGTCTGTCCTGTTTGTGTCCTGTGAGTTTTGCCTGAATTTTTTTTTTTTAAAGTAGATTAAAATAATTATTTCAAGAAAATTTCAACTCCATAGGCCAAGATGATAAAAATGATACAAAACACACCATTGTTGGAATAAAGCTAAGTAGACTTACATTGTACTTAAGTACAGATTTGTGTAACTTATGTTTAGAGTATTTCCAATGTCTAATACTGAAGTTGATCATTAATACCCACCAGTTTATAAAGTACTTAAGAAACATTAACATGATTAACACATTGATAAGTTATCCATTAATAACATTTTTTTTATTATTAAATTAATTTCAGCATTTTTTCTTTTGATACTTAGTCTTTTTGTTGAAACGTATATTCTTATACCTTTGTACTTTTAACATTTTGAATGCAGGACTTTTAATTGTAACAGTGTACCGTTCTACTGTCCTATTGCTACGTTTATTTAAACAAATGATCCGGTACTTATTCCACCACTGCAACAGACACACCGGTGCCTGCATGTATATAGAGTTAATCTACATTCAACTTTTATAAACAAATGCACTTCTAAATGGTCAACGATTAATAATACATACATTAAGTAGAGCTCTCCTCTCCTTCACCACTGAGGGGGTCAAATTGCTGCCATCAGAGTCTTGAAGTAGATCAGACACGGGAGACATTTCCGCAGCCGAGAGATCAAGTGTAGATGAAGATGGAGGATCTGAACTGCGATGAGAGGCCGTTTCAACATCTGTCGTTTCTATACCGGATTGAATGGTAGTCGTTGCAGGAGAACCACCCCATATCTGCTCACATAGTTCAAAATAAAGTAGAACCACTCTGCCATGGCCGCTTTTCCGACCGGAATCCACCGCTTGCCTGTATTTAACCCGTATCGCCTTAAGTTTATTGGTGATGATGGTCCTGGTTATATCCTCTTTACGATGAGGAAACTCTTGGGACGTCTCAGGGTAATGCTCTAGAAACAACGCTAGGATGTCGGCATACTTGGACTGGCAAGACTCCCAGTCCACATTTTCATGTGTTTTGTTAACTTTATATTCACGTGTGACATTAAGTAAAATCTCAACTTCGCCATCAGTCCAAACATACGACTCTCCCTTTCCTCTGTTCGTCATGTTGTTAGTCTAGCGGAACCGGTAATAACTTTTTTCTAGGCTTCTGATTGGCCAAGGTGACTTTACGATTTGGGTTATATCGCCGCCTGCTGGTGTGGCATGCTCTTGACAGCGCGTTTTTGTGTTTTCATGTGGACGGAGATTTATTTGAAACCGAGCATGTGTGGACGGGTTTTTTTTTTAAACGGAGGAGAAAAAACTCCGGTTATAAAACTACCCGTGTCCGTGTGGACTAGGCCTGAATGGCAGGCAATTAATTACTTCATTGACAAATCTTTAAAACTGGGATCTATCCACTCTTCTACATCTCCAGTGGCCACCAGTTTCTTTTTTGTGGGCAAAAAGGATGGCGACTTAAGACCATGTATCGATTAACGGTCCCTGAACGATATCACGGTGAGAAACAGCTCTTCCTCTCATTCCTGCGGCTTTGGAACAAGTTGGCAAGGCTCAGATCTATATAAACTCGATCTCTCCGCAGTGCGTATAATCTGACCCGGATTTGCGAGGGAGATGGCAAACAGCGTTTATCACACGTTTTAATATCTCGTCATGCCTGGACTGAATCACATATTTTACGATCTTTCATTGACCATTTTGTACTGGTGTACATCGATGATATCCTCATCTACTATGATAACCCGACATACCATGTAAAAGCTTACTCTCCCTGGACGTAACTACAATGTGGGCAACCATGAGTTGCTGGCCATCAAACTGGCCATCGAAGAATGGAGACACTGGCTAGAAGGAGTTCGACATCACTTCCTAGTACTGACGGATCACCGTAGCCTGACATACCAGAAACAAGCCAAGTGGTTAAATCCACGTCAAACCCGTTGGGCCCTCTTTTATAACCGGTTTAAGTTCAATGTGACCTACCAACCAGGAAAGAAAAATGTGAAAGCTGACTCGCTTTCTCAGCAGTTCGACCTACTCTTAAGTACCAACCACCCCGAACCCATCCTACCCTCATCCTGCAGTGAGACCCCAATTGCTACAATGGTGCCACACCTCTCTGGGCTCTGGTCACCCAAGTGTTACTAAAACCTTAGACCTGATCTCCAAGAGCTACTTGTGCTCCACACTGGCTGCAGATGTACATGACTACATTTTGTCCTGCCCCATTTGCACCCAATCCAAGAGTTCCCACTGTCTTCCCACCAGCTACTATACCTCATAGGCCCTGGTCTTATATCGCAGTAGACTTCATCACTGACCTGCAAGCCTCCTCTGGGTACACTACGATCCTTGTCGCCATCGACCGGTTTTCTAAGATGTAGGCTAGTCCCCTTACCACGCCTACCTATTGCCTTGGAATTAGCAGAGTGCCTTTTCCATCAAGTCTTTCGCCTCTATGGCATACCGGAGGATATCGTTTTCGACCGCCGCCTACAGTTCATATCCAGGGTCTGGCAGGCCTTCTGTATTTGTCTTGGAGTCACACAGAGTCTGTCTTCAGGGTATCACCCAGAGTCAAACGGCCAGACAGAATGCTTAAATCAAGAACTGAGGAGGTACCTGAGACAACAATGTTCCAGGAATCCAGCAGACTGGAGCTGCTTTCTACCCTGGGCTGAGTATGCACAAAATTCCCAAATTCACTCGTCACACCGCTTGACTCCTTTTCAATGTGTCCTGGGATATCAGCCATCTATGTTTCCCTGGGAGGCACAGCCTGGTCTGGTCCCTGCCATGAATGGTTCAAACGCAGTGAAGAGTGGTGTGGGAGACGGGTCATCGACATCTGGAATGGGCCTCCCAATCCCAGAAGAGATTCGCTGACCATCGGCGATGAAGCATGCCTACATTTCAGGCAGGTCAATGTGTCTGATTGTCCACTCAGGACTTTCGGCTACGCCTCCCCAGCAATAAGCTCCTCCCCAGATATATCAGCCCCTTTAAGATTATCAAGAAAATAAATCCTGTCACGTACCGTCTCCTGTTCCCCCGTCAATACCGAATTCACCCTACTTTTCATGTGTCACTACTCAAGCCTCTTTTCTACAGCCCCTTACATCCTACTGTCTCCCAGTCTGAACCCCCTCCTCCTTTGGACGTTGGTGTACGCACCTGCATACTCGGTCCGGGGTATACTGGACTCCTTTTGTCAGAGAGGCAGTTGCAGTATCTTGTCGACTGGGAGGGGTATGGTCTGGAGGAGCAGTCCTGGGCCCCTTCTCAGGACGTTCTCGACCCCGAGATGATTGGGGCCTTGCACTTCGCCTGCCCTGACGCCCTGCCCCTCAACCATGGAGTCCCCCTCCTGCTTGGCTTCCGCGGTCATCGGAAGCCTCCCGTGGATTGGGAGGCTTCCGATGACGCCCTCCTCCGGCTTGGATCCGCAACTTCACTCCTGCATTCATGAACGCACCCCACGCTCCACTACACCTGAATGCACCCCAGTCATCAGATCCCAATCACCCTCATTGTGATCACCTGTGTCCCCACCTGTGTTTGCTTTGTGTGTCCCTATTTAGTTTGGTTTAGTTCTTCTTAGTCCTTGTGAGGTATTGTTTGTCTTTCGTCATTCATACTGAGCCTTTGGTTTTCGCTACTTTTGAATGCTACTATTGTATTTATCTCCCATGTTTGACCTCAGCCTTGTTAACTTCTTGACTCTGTCCTAGCCCTGTGATTCTGTGATTGTTTTGCTTCTCGTTGTTTTGGACCTTCAGTTTTGATCCTTGCCTGTCTGATTGTGCCTTTTGCCTTGCCCTTGTCTGGGGTTCATTCTAAAAGAAATCCACTCACGCTCCTGAACCAGCCTATCTCCATCTTGACTCATTCATTGCAGGATGAATGTTGTTGCCCAGGCTGGATTCGATCCGCAGTTTCCTGTGGCTGACTTAATCAATATGCTTTTTAAACAACATTTGAAAGTTAGCTTTCCTCCCCTTACGTTCCGCTTTCCTACATTGTCTTTTCAGGGCGTTTACCATCATGGTGGTTCTCCATGGTGTTTTGTGTTTGCTCATAGTATTCTTTATCTTCACCTGTGCAACACAATCCCTGACATTTTCAATATTTTGGCATTCAAATTATCCAACTGACTCAGCACTTATTGTTGGAGAGATAGCTATGGCTTCTATATACTGAGCATTGGTGTTCTCATTACTGTATCATTTTTATAACAGAAACAGAGTTTACTTGAACATTCGGGGTAATCAGTGATTCAAAAAAGACACAGAAATGCTCTTTCACATATTGAGGGAGATTAAAAGTGTCAAGTAGTGCAAACAGTTCTCTGGAATTATTGTTCTTATTATTATCTATGTGGCTGTTAAAATCCCCTGTTATAATATACAAGTTATAATGTAAAACAGAGGTATTCAAAAGAAATAATATTACCAAGTGTATTTTCTTTTCACTGGAATGTATCTTTGAATAGGGCAGCCAATCCTCCTTTCCTACCATTTCGACACATATTCATATTACCCAATTTTTTGGGTGCTGTCTCATTTACAGCAGTGGCATTAAAATCTTCTGTTAGCCACGTTTCAGTGAGAAACATAAAATTTAGGTTGTAGGATATTATAATATAATTTACCAAGAATGATTTGTTGGTGAGAGATCTGATATTAAGTAAAGCCAACTTAATAGCTTGACAGATGAAGTTGGGCTGCTGAGTATTGGGCTGCTGAGTATTGCAACATGTGCGTAACTGTGGGGGTGGAAATGTGTTGGTTTCTGTTCTAT
The DNA here is from genome assembly GCF_011004845.1 of Esox lucius. NCBI lineage: Eukaryota > Metazoa > Chordata > Actinopteri > Esociformes > Esocidae > Esox > Esox lucius. The sequence goes on from NC_047569.1 coordinate 218,870, forward strand.
GTTGCAATTATAGGGGTGACCACTACTGGAGGTGGTTCAGGGTGAGAACACACTGTTGGTGGTGTCCGACTGCTGATCCGGAACAGGAAGTAGGCCATCTTTAAAGAGGAGAGGGTTTTTTGCTGAGCAGAGGGGTGGTGCTTGTAAAAATGGTGTGAGTTTGAAAGTTATTGTCTAAGGTGAAACAAAAAATTTTTTTGTCAATGATTAAATAAGTGTAATCTGTAGAGAATCTAATCTGTATAATATGTAGAGAACAAAATCCAAAGATGACGGCCCACAGGCTCAGCAATGAAATTAAAGCTAACATAAACACCAAATTCTAGTAGATGTTGGAGTCCTTGTGTGCAACCCTCGACCATCTTGTTACAATAGATATAATAGGGGTTGCTGGACTAGGAGGTTGACATATTACAGTTAACAGATTAGACAGGTTTACTTTACAGTTAACAGATTAGACAGATTTGTTGAGCCCCTGCTTGGGACAAGGACAACTTCTGGGAGCATTGGGTGATTTTAGTCAGAGGGTCAGGTGGGGGGGATGGATACTCTGCCTTTGAGTACTGTCCTTCATGCATATCTTTTCTGGAAATGGCATTCCAAAAGTGTGATGTAAATTGGCACCAAGCAGCCAGCATCCCATGATGTTTGGATGAACCACATCAGGGGTTCACCTAACATCATGAAGCGGTCTTTACTGTTCCAAAAGATATTAAAATTGTCAATAAACTTAATCCCGTGGTTGAGGCATGCCGATGTCAGCCACGTATTCAGCCTGAGTCTGCTAAAAGATTCAATTCCTTTCCCAAAGTTTGGAATGGGGCCATGTTGTAGTTGAAAGTGTCTTAGACAAATCATTTTTCAGGATCTCAGAGCCAGTTTTCCTTTGCAGAATGTCAAAAGACCCAGTGTAGATACTAATCTGTATGTTGCTTGGATGTGTAGAGAGAATTACTAGCAACATTTCTGTTAGCTCTCTGACTGATATGTCAGCCATGGTTAGGTTTTCAGTCTTTGCCATTCTGATATGCTTGGTCATATCGTCCCCAATCAAGGTACTATCTGGTTGATAAAATGTGGAGTTATCAAAGTTTCTTCTTTCCTTCGTCCTATCAGTGGTTTTAGGGCTATTTCTTGTGTTTTGGTTAGCCTTAATGCTAGTGTTGTGGTTAGCTTCCCTAGGTTCATTTACACACATTTCTTTCCAAGTCAGTACCTGAAGAGATCATTCAGGTGGTGGATTGAGCATTGATGCTCTCTTATTTGATTTCTTGCTGGATTTGCCTCTGCGGTGTACAACATCAGACCAAGTCTCTGCTGGAGTTGATGCCTTCGGTCTAGCCCCGGGGCTGTGCCAGTAAGATGTCTCTTTCTCACACACATAAACATGGTTAGACACACACTCATGCACACGTGCACGGTCAACCATAAATACAACCACGAATGCGCACATGCACATGAAAACGCGGTATTGTGACTCGTAGCTATACACACAAATCCTCTTGTCTGAAACCTCAGGATTCTGAACGGAACACATCAGATCCTCATCTCTGTAAGTGCAGAAACAGGCTTCCTCTCAGATTATTAACTTTGGTACTAGACAAGGGAAAATACTAGTGAGAACACATTCCGCCCTTACTGATACACTGGCACCCCCCAGACATCCTGTTTGGTTATTTATACAGTATTCAAATACAATATTGGTGTTTAAATGCAGTTTTACAATGCATTGCTGCCTCTGAGGATCTTATAATAACTTGTTGGCAATAAAAAGTAGTAGGGGGTCTGTTTGAATATTAATTTAGTGTATGAGAAGTCAGCTGGATTTGTGGCATTTGCCGTCAGTCTAAAGGGGAGATACAGATTGGATATAGTGTGCCTTTTTCCTGGCAATATGTCTTTATAGATCAAACGTGAAGAAAGTAAGAAATCTGTAGAACTGGCAAAATACACCAGTTTTGGAATGGGTTGGTAAGCCTGATTTTCTATTTAAAATAAACACCCATGGCTTAACAAACCAGAACAAATGTTAGTTTCCATTGAAGAAAAGTTGTGTTGGTGTTTGGAGATGCGTCCTCCAGTAAGAGATGAAGGGACACAGGTTCAACAGGTTTATCTCAGACAGACAGAGACAGATTGAGATGTAGAAAAAGACATGAGTAGATTTCACCCGGTTTGATATTCACACAATGTGACTAGTTAAGAGTATCTATCAGGAGTATATTTTGGACAACGGAGACAATTCTGGTCTGCAGACTAATCCCGGAGAAGTTTATAGATATGAGAGAGTGTAAGAGAGAGGGTGAGAGAAATCTGCTTGACCACAGGACACACAGAGGTAAACTGTGCCTGTCACCTCCGCTGATAACTCATCAGGCAACAGGACCTGACCTTTTCCATTTGCTTTCTGGGACATTAACTCTGTTGCCTGTGTACGGAGGAGGGTACAAGGGGGGAAGAGAAGGGTAGGGGATTAGAAAAAGTGGGAGGACAGGGGCAACAACCCTCACCTCGCCTCCCAGCTGCTCCCCCGAGTTCCCATTAGCAGGTAATGGCCCCAGCCCTAGAGTGATGGGGATGAACATGTTGCAGCAAGAGGCTTTAGGGCAAGGAGTGGTGGAAAACGAGGAGAAATGATGTCAGAGGAATCGCGACCACCGATTGGAGTGGAGATTCCTGAAGAGAGCTTATAAAACGGGGAAAGACAACACCATGAACAAGTGAAGAAAAGGAAAGGCTGGATCGTGAGAAATTCTAGGAACTTTTGAGTGTCCTCTTTTTTCTTTTGTGTGTTCCAGACTGTCTATAACAAAAGGTGAGTACAAATGAATGAAGTGGGGGCACCGATAATGCATTTATCTATGGATGAATGTAACACAGGTGTGTGTTTTTGTCATACCTATGTGTATGAATGCAGGTGTTCTTGAGGCATTGTTTATGTGTGCAGTATAAACAAATATAGTAGAAGAAAGATGAGTGATAATTTGTTGAATGGTAGTTGTAGACCTGAAATAGGTTCACAATTAGAAAACAAAATGCCTTATATCTTAGAATGTTGTGGTTTCTCTGTATTTTTGTGAATGGAAGAGTTTGAGTATGTGCATATAGCATTTTTGTGACGTATGGATTGGGTGAGTGTGTCTTTGAGAGAATGTAGGCGTACATACATTGGGGAGAGTGCATGTGATGGCTGGAGGTGTTTATTTTTGGGAGCGGAAAACGCTAAAATTAGCCGATGTTGCTGTACAATACACTTTGCCTGTAGCTAAAGCCAAAACATACCATGTGAACCTTGGTGGAATTGTACGTGATGTTTTCAAGCAAGACAGCTTTGGTTTGGTCTGATAAGGCTTTAAAAATTATTCAATGGAACAATAGAGGAATGTAATTATTTTGACCACATTTCCCATTGTATTACTTCTTGGCCAATTTGATCTATCAGGGTGGACTGATGGACTTACATGACATAGGTATAAATATAAACTCGATTTTTTTTTATTATACATATGTATATTTTTATTTATATATACAAACCCGATTCCAAAAAAGTTTGGACACTGTACAATTGTGAATAAAAACAGAATGCAATGATGTGGAAGTTTCAAATTTCAATATTTTATTCAGAATACAACATAGATGACATATCAAATGTTTAAACTGAGAAAATGTATCACTTTAAGGGAAAAATAAGTTGATTTTAAATTTCATGGCATCAACACAAAAAAAGTTGGGACAAGGCCATGTTTACCACTATGTGGCATCCCCTCTTCTTTTTATAACAGACTGCAAACGTCTGGGGACTGAGGAGACAAGTTGCTCAAGTTTATGAATAGGAATGTTGTCCCATTCTTGTCCAATACAGGCTTCTAGTTGCTCAACTGTCTTAGGTCTTCTTTGTCGCACCTTCCTCTTTATGATGCACAAAATGTGAAAGATCTGGACTGCAGGCTGACCATTTCAGTACCCGGAATCTTCTTCTATGCAGCCATGACATTGTAATTGATGCAGTATATGGTCTGGCATTGTCATGTTGGAAAATGCAAGGTCTTCCCTGAAAGAGACGATGTCTAGATGGGAGCATATGTTGTTCTAGAACTTGGATATAACTGTCAGCATTGATGGTGCCTTTCCAGATGTGTAGGCTGCCCATGCCACACACACTCATGCAACCCCATACCATCAAAGATGCAGGCTTCTGAACTGAGCGCTGATAACAACTTGGGTTGTCCTTGGCCTCTTTAGTAAGGATGAAATGGCGTCCCGGTTTTCCAAAATGAACTTCCAATTTTGATTTGTCTGACCTCAGAACACTTTTCCACATTGCCACAGTCCTTGGCCCAGAGAAAACGCCTGCGCTTCTGGATCCTGTTTAGATAGGGCTTATTTTTTGACTTATAGAGTTTTAGCCGGCAACGGCGAATGGCACGGTGGACTGTGTTCACCGACAATGTTTTCTGGAAGTATTCCTGAGCCCATGTTGTGATTTCCATTACAGTATCATTCCTGTATGTGATGCAGTGCCGTCTGAGGGCCCGAAGATCACGGGCATCCAGTATGGTTTTCCGGCCTTGACCCTTACGCACAGAGATTGTTCCAGATACTCTGAATCTTTGGATGATATTATGCACTGTAGATTATGATAACTTCAAACTCTTTGCAATCTTTCTCTGAGAAACTCCTTTCTGATATTGCTCCACTATTTTTCACCGCAGCATTGGGGGAATTGGTGATCCTCTGCCCATCTTGACTTCTGAGAGACACTGCCACTCCGAGAGGCTCTTTTTATACCCAATCATGTTGCCAATTGACATAATAAGTTGCAAATTGGTCCTCCAGCTGTTCCTTATCTGTACATTTAACTTTTCCGGCCTCTTATTGCTACCTGTTGCAACTTTCTTGGAATGTGTAGCTCTCATGAAATCCAAAATGAGCCAATATTTGGCATGACAATACAAAATGTCTCACTTTCAACATTCGATATGTTATCTATATTCTATTGTGAATTAAATAATTCCAATCCTTTTTACTCACAATTTGTACAGTGTCCCAACTTTTGTGGAATCGGGTTTGTGTATATATAAATCAATATATGTATATTATATATATATAATAAATGTGTGTATATATATATATTTTTTTTTTGTTATTTAATGAGTTTTTCATATTTTCATTTCAATGACAGAGTTGTAAGGAGGAGAACCTAGTGAGACAGGCATAGAGAGGGAGACAGAGAGGAAGGGTACAGGCAGTTGAACTCCCATTGCCAGGGCGCATGTGTGGTCCAGAGCTTGGACCACAACTCTAGACTCTGGCACAGTTTTTATAATGCATATCAATATAATAAAGGAATGTAATATAATAATAATTAAGATTATTATCACTAGGGTTTGCAAAGCAAGAGTTGGAGCACATCATTAGAGTCTAGTTACGAGAGATGCAACAATCACAGGTCCATCTGACCACGCAATAATTCATATTAATATTGCAGGGTCTTTCTAACTTTATGTTGTCAATATGAGAAGTAAAATGTATAGGATAGGTTCAAACATTTAGTTTCAAATCCAGTTATAAAGGGTAACTTACTTTTGTCCTGGTTCTCACTCCAACTTGCACCTGTGGTCATTTTTAGCTAAAATGAATGAATAATAAACTAACACAATATATTCAATTAATGCCCAGTATATACAACTTATTAGGGGTGAGCTAATAGACAGTCAAAATCACTGAGTAAAAACTTTATAGAAATTGCATAACCCAAAGGTAGCTTAGGTTTGTGGGCACTGACATATCCAAATTAACTAAAGATAAAAATGATAAAATGAGTCATTCTAAGAGACCAGATGGTGATTTACATTTGTGCGACTTACGGACAGATTGGTGAACTCTCTTTTAAGATCAGATATAACTTATAACTCCCAGAATCCAGTGCAAAGTAAATGTGACAGTACTTTTTCTAAATAGTAATTAGACAGTAATTATTAATAAAAAATGTCATAAAAATTTGAAAACTTTTGATAACTATACTTTGATAGTTACAGTGGGGAGAACAAGTATTTGATACACTGCCGATCTTGCAGATTTTCCGACTTACAATGCATGTATAAGTCTGTAATTTTATCATAGGTACTCTTCAACTGTGAGTGACAGAATCTTAAACAAAAATACAGAAAATCATATTGTATGATTTTTAAGTAATTAATTAGCATTTATTGCATGACATAAGAATTTGAAACATCAGAAAAGCAGAACTTAATATTTGGTACAGAAACCTTTGTTTGCAATTACAGATATCATGCGTTTCCTGTAGTTCTTGACCAGATTTGCATTTACTGCAGCAGGGATTTTGGCCCACTCCTAAATACAGACCTTCTCCAGATCCTTCAGGTTTCGGGTCTGTCGCTTGGCAATATGGACTTTCAGCTCCCTCCAAAGATTTTCTATTGAGTTCAGGTCTGGAGACTTGCTAGGCCACTCCAGGACCTTGAGATGCTTCTTATGGAGCCACTCCTTAGTTGCCCTGGCTGTGTTTTCCGGGTCATTGTCATCTTCAATGCTCTTACTGAGGGAAGGAGGTTGTTGGCCAAGATCTCGCGATACATGGCCCCATCCATCCTCCCCTCAATACGGTGCAGTCGTCCTGTCCCCTTTACAGAAAAGCATCCCCAAAGAATGATGTTTCCACCTCCATGCTTCACGGTTGGGATGGTGTTCTTGGGGTTGTAATCATCCTTCTTCTTCCTCCAAATACGGCGAGTGGAGTTTAGACCAAAAAGCTCTATTTGTGTCTCATCAGACCACATGACCTTCTCCCATTCCTCCTCTGGATCATCCAGATGGTCATTGGCAAACTTCAGACGGGCCTGGACATGCGCTGGCTTGAGCAGGGGGACCGTGCGTGCGCTGCAGTATTTTAATCCATGGTGGCATAGTGTGTTATTAATGGTTTTCTTTGAAACTGTGGTCCCAGCTCTCTTCAGGTCATTGACCAGGTCCTGCTGTGTAGTTCTGGGCTGACTTCACCTTCCTCATGATCATTGATGCCCCACAGGGTGAGATCTTGCATGGAGCCCCAGACCGAGGGAGACTGACCATCATCTTGAACTTCTTCCATTTTCTAATAATTGTGCCAACAGTTGTTGCCTTCTCACCAAGCTGCTTGCCTATTGTCCTGTAGCCCATCCCAGCCTTGTGCAGGTCTAAAATTTTATCCCTGATGTCCTTACACAGCTCTCTGGTCTTGGCCATTGTGGAGAGGTTGGAGTCTGTTTGATTGAGTGTGTGGACAGGTGTCTTTTATACAGGTAACGAGTTCAAACAGGTGCAGTTAATACAGGTAATGAGTGGAGAACAGGAGGGCTTCTTAAAGAAAAACTAACAGGTCTGTGAGAGCTGGAAATTCTTACTGGTTGGTAGGTGTTCAAATACTTATGTCATGCAATAAAATGCTAATTAATTATTTAAAAATCATACAATGTGATTTTCTGGATTTTTGTTTTAGATTCCGTATCTCACAGTTGAAGTGTACCTATGATAAAATTACAGACCTCTACATGCTTTGTAAGTAGGAAAACCTGCAAAATCAGCAGTGTATCAAATACTTGTTCTCCCCACTGTATTGTATTCATACCCCAAAACACTGCCATGTTTTAGGAGAAATTTATTTAATTTACATTTTCTTTGGTCTCCAGTGTCAATCAATAAACACGTAATTCAAATAATTGAATTAACTATGCTTGTTACCAACACAATAGGTTAGCGTCATCCAGATTTTATTTTCTTCCTACCGGCACAGGGCTGTAAAAAAGTCCAACCTAGATTGTGTCCACCCAGAGAAGTTATTGACCTTCCTGTCAGATAGATGGGGATTTGCCACAAAGTCCTAACAAAATAAGTAGACCACATTTTTCATAACATAAGAGAACATACACTTTCATGATGCACTTAAATCTATAGCAAAGCAAAAGCCAAAAGCACAACAATGAACAAAACCATACCTTAAATTGAAAACAACATTTTCTGGTTTAATTTTGGCTTACTGAAATGACCTTCCTCTCACACATTGCTACCTTCTGAATTACTCCTGACTGAAATAATGGCATTAGGTGAGGCAAGATGACAAGCACAACCAAAATAACAAAACAGAGAACACTAACTACTTTTATAAAACTGGTTGTTTTGTATTCTATCAGCGAAAGCCTCTGATTGTATTCAGGATTCAGCACTGCCTCTTGTGCCTTATTGCTTACTTAAAGATTGTAATGTAACACACTGGTGAAAGCATTCAGTATTGTAATCTTTATTCTTGTAATGCTCTTCCAGATTCACTAATAAAACTGTTAACAATCAAGGATAATCAAGGATCTAAACTTATTACTGCAGATATGGTCGCACCACTTAAAATGAAGGAAATGCACAATGGTACACAGACAATACTGCCTTTCCATGGTACACAGACAATACTACAGCACTCAAATAAGCAGAGAAAATTGGAGCGAGAGTGGCGCTCCACCAATTTGGAAGCATTTGGACTACCCTGGAAAGGCAGTACAGCACAATACTGAAAAGCAATACCGAAATATCTGCTTGATCAGACTATTTTTCTTGATTATCCTGATTGAGGTGAACAAAAATAATCAAAAATGCGGGTCTTCACTTAAGCAGTGATGAATAAATTAACTTCTTTGATGAAAAGATCATCATTAGAAAACAAATAACAGACTAAAATAGATATGGTTCTCAAAAACGCAGTTGTCCTGAGAATGCACAGAACTGCCCTGACCTGATACCAACGGGACACTTGCTTGGTTGCCGATGTTGAATATAAGAAATTGCTCCCTATTCTCCGGATGCTGTTATTGTCTTCAACATCATTGATCACTACCTTCTCTTGGAGAGATTTAAAACCCATGTTGGGCTATGTGAACACATTATTGCCTGGTTTAGATCCTATTTATTAGAAAGATACACTAAGTGACCAAAGTAAGTGGACACCCGACCATCACACCAATACGTTTTTTGGATATCCCATTCCAAAATCATAGGCATTAGACATATGGAGCATTTGTGAGGTCAGACACTGATGTTGGTCGAGAAGGCCTGGCTCACATTCGCGGTTCCAAATCATCCCAAAGGTGTTTAATGGGGTTGAGGTCAGGGCTCTGAGCAGGGCACTCAATTTCCTCCACACCTACCATGTCTTTATGGACCAAGCTTTGTGCACAGGGGCACAGTCATGGTGTGGAGAAGGAAAGGGTTTTCTTCAAACTGTTGACACAAAGTTAGAAGCACCCAATTGTCAAAAATGTATTTGTATCCTGTAGCATTATGATGACCCTTCACTGGAACTAAGGGGCCTAGCCAAACCCTGAAACACCCCAGACCATTATCCCATCTCCCCCAAACCGTACAGTAGACACTATGCATTCCGGTAGGTACAGTTCTCCTGGTATCTAACACACCCAGATTTTTACATCAGATTGCCAGATAGTGATGCATTACTTATCACTCCAGAGAACACGTTTCTGTTGTTGCTTACACAGGCAGTTTGGAACTATGGTGAGGGATGCAACAGATGATGATTTTTACATGCTACACACTTAGGCACCCGGCAGTCCCACTCCTGAGTTTGTGTGGTCTACCCCTTCCTGGCTTGGCTGTTGCTCCTAGATGCTTCCACAATTATAGCAATTTCAGATTATCTAGATCTGTTATAGCACTCTACAAATCTAGTAGGGAAGAAATTTCACAAACTGTCTCTTTATGACAGTGCTATATCTAAAGTCACTGAGCTCTACAATATGACCCATTATACCGCCAATGTCTGTCCATGGAGATTTTATGGCCATGTGCTGGATTTTATGCAGCTGAGAGTAATGGATGTGTCTAAAACACCTGAACTCAATAATTAGTTGGCGTGTCCACATACTTTTGGCCATATAGTGTATAAGTTAATGTGTGCTTGGACTGTCCTCTGACAAATCAGAGGTATGTTTTGGTGTTCCTCTAGCTTCTGTTTTGGGGACGCTGCTGTTTTCACTATATGTGTTGTCTCTGGGTGATGTAATCAGGAACAATGTCAATTTTCACTGCTATGCTGATTACACACAGACTCATATCTTCAGCAAGATCTATGATGAGACAGGATGTCCCCTCACTGGGATATCCTCTCTCCAATTTGGGAGCACAGTCACTGGCTTTGTAGTGTAATGAGAAATGTCAGTTGAGGAAGCGTGGGAGCGTATTTGATGAAGAGGAGCGTTTGGCCCTACCAAGTCTCCAACAGACCCTTGGAGATGCTGATCTGGTGTCTTGCATAACATTTGCTTCTCTAAAGATCTAGAACACCAGGTGTGGGCCATCAGCCCTCACCCTCCTGAGCTTATCTGGAGAGGTTTGAAACTCTGAGTAGACTGGAATGTAACTAAATGCATGATATTGTCGAAATGTATCTGGTGTTTGAATTTCCCCTGTTCCCCATAAAGGGTTGAATTGTCTGATATGCTTTATTGTACTATATGGGTTATGGATCAAACTTCACAGGAACATTGTAGAGTGTTTGTTCGTGTTGCATGACTAACAACAACTGGCAGCAACGTCATGTCTATTCTGCAATTTTGCATTGGTTAAGTGGGACAGTTCCTGTCCTTTGCATTATTTGTGTTTGCCAAGTTAAAGTAATGCTAATGATTATTAGGGTTTTAGATTTTTATTTTAAATGTACATTTTAGATTTAGAATAAATAGCCATCATCATTATCATCATCATCATTTTCTTCCACTTATCCGGGGCCGGGTCGCGGGGGCAGCAGTCTAAGCAGAGATGCCCAGACTTCCCTCTCCCTAGACACTTCCCTCTCCCTAGCTCTTCCGGGGGGACACCGAGGCGTTCCCAGGCCAGCCGGGAGACATAGTCCCTCCAGCGTGTCCTAGGTCTTCCCCGAGGTCTCCTCCCGGTGGGACGGGCCCGGAACACCTTCCCAGGAAGGCGTTCCGAAGGCTTCCGAAACAGATGCCCAAGCCACCTCAGCTGACCCTTCTCGAAGGGGAGGAGCAGCGGCTCTACCTTGAGCTCCTCCCGGGTGACCGAGCTTAGGGATTGTCCAGCCACCCTGCGGAGAAAGCTCATTTCGGCCGCCTGTATCTGAGATCTTGTCCTTTCGGTCATGACCCAAAGCTCATGACCATAGGTGAGAGTAGGAACGTAGATTGACCGGTAAATTGAGAGCTTCGCCTTGCGGCTCAGCTCTTTCTTCACCACGACAGACCGATACATCGACCACATTACTGCAGAAGCTGCACCGATCCGTCTGTCAATCTCCCGTTCCATCCTTCCCTCACTCGTGAACAGGACCCCTAGATACTTAAACTCCTCCACTTGAGGCAGGCACTCTCTACCAACCTGAAATGGGCAAGCCACCCTTTTCCGACTGAGGACCATGGCCTCGGATTTGGAGGTACTGATTCTCATCCCCACCGCTTCACACTCGGCTGCAAACCGTCCCAGTGCATGCTGAAGTTCCTGGTTTGAAGGGGCCAACACAACAACATAATGCGCAAAGAGCAGAGAAGAAATCGTGTTGTCCCCAAACCTGACACCCTCCGGCCCCTGGCTGCGGGCTTTGTTCTTGGTAAAGAGACCTCCCAACACATTGTGTTGAAGCCAACTATTTAACCAAAGACTGTATTGTAACTGTATTACTAGATTTAAATAAATTGTATTACTTTGAAACGTGGTTTTTGACAGCATTCCTTGTCTTCATACTCAAGTTCATAGGGCTACTGATAATAACACAAATAAGTATGCCTTAGTGACCAGTCCCTGAGTCCTGGATTTCAAAGCAGTCTGGTTAGGCCCAGGAAGACATGCCATTGACTTGTCATCCCTGAGTCATGGGTTTCGTAACATTCAGTGTAGCCCCAGGAACACATACTATTTTATTGTATGGTTCGTGTTAAATGGCATACACCTTATGGGTGCTTATGGTAACTGACAGAAGCACACATGCGTATGTGAGTCGAAGTGACCAGACTGGTCATCCCTGAGTACCGGATGGCTACACGATCTGTCTTCAGTTCTTGACTGATGAGAAGCATTTGAAGATTTCCATAGGCCATGAAACATACACTTCCCTACTGCAGCTTGCGGTTGTCCTTTGTTGTGCAGCTGACAAAGGTGTTGCCGGGTATATTGTAACCAGGCTTTTTTGTGGCATTGGCGCAGTAAAGGCTTCTTTCTGGCCACTCGACCATGCAGCAAATTTTTGTATCGTCGTATTGTGCTCCTTGAAACAACCACACCATGTTTCCCAATTGTCCTCGGTCCAATCTGAGCGTAGTGTGGATGATAGATGTTCCATGCCTGTTTTCAGCAACAACGCCAATATATTTCATGGCTTGATGTCACCAAAAAGAAAATTTATGTTGTACTTCAACATTCAACAAATTACACAAAAGATGTATATTTAATATTGATTTTTTTTATTTGGAAAGTACAATCTTATGCAAGCACATCTGCTTCCACAATAGCTGAGTAATTAAACTAATTTAACTGTAATATTGAAGGCTTGAGTTGACAATAGTAAGAAACAGTAAGCACACAAGTGAAAGTTAGCTGAGCTGATTACATTTAAGATTTCCTATCAGTGAATACTGCACATAACATGAATAATGTGAGAATAATCGATCCAATGGTTTAAGAATGTAGTTGATGGTCTCAACTTCTGATGTTAGTAAAGGTGGGCAAGGGCTAAACACAAGTTAATCAGAATTTCCTCCAGACATGCATTAATTAAGTGTAACATATCCTAAATACACATTTTAATAAAACGTTTATTTTTCAGCTTAAACCTCACTGGCCGTGTATACACTATTTAACTTTTCTCAGTGGACACATTACTATGATCTTTCAAATCCTGAGTACCATGCCTGTGTGTATGTGCATGTTTATGTAAAACTGCCAGATTCATTATGCCATCTGTGGAAATTCTGAAAATATATTTATTCTACCGAAGGAAGGGTTTATTGTTTATTGTAAAAAGGATCCCCATTAGCTGTCACCAAAGTGAACAAGCTAGTCTTCCTAGGGTCAACAACAAAAAAGAAATCACATAACAATGTTAATATAAAAACAGTATAACATTATAACATTCATAAATTTGTTTGAATAAATGATTACCGTATTACAATCATATAGTAAATATGTCCTTCCTTACAAATTTAAATTTTACGTATTTTCAATGGGCAATTATTCCAATGATTGATGGCACGATAAATAACAGTTCTCTTTAAAGCATTTGATTTTGGGCGTGGTAACATCATCAGGCCATCATCCGCAGACCTAGTCACATGAGAATGTACCTGGTCACACCTAATAATTTGGTTATATAAAAAAACTGGTTGAGAAGAATAGACAATGTTTCTAAAAAACGTAGTTGTATTAAAAACCAGCCTTTTCTCCACCGTTAACCATGAGAGCTGACAGAGCATGCTTATAGTATTTGTTCTAATGGGACAATTTAATACTAACCTGGCAGCTCTGTTTTGGGTCATTTGTAATTTTCTTAGTTGACCTTTAGATGTAGATGACCATACGGGGGCACAATAATCCAAATGACATACAATTTAAGATTTAGCCACCTGCTCCACAATGTGTGTGGGGACATAAGAAAGACATTTCCTCACCATAGAGATACCACTACCCATCTTCTTCACTATAATTCCAATATGTTCTACCCATGACAGCTTACTATCCACCATCATGCCCAGTAATTTTACTTTATCTATCTGTTCTATAGGTTCCTCAGACAAGGTTAAACTCATCGTTGGTATTAATGACAATTTATGACTTGATCCCAAGATAATTGATTTGGTTTTTGATACATTCAGCACCAACTTATTTAGTTTTATCCAATCAGAAACCATATTTAACTCAGCTGATAAAACATAATCCAGTTCACTGACAGTTTTTGCAGCATAATACAATGTGGAATCATCAGCATACATTTGTACAGTTGCTTTACACAAAACAGATGGTAAATCATTTGTGAAAATGGCGTATAAAAGTGGTCCCAGGCAGCTCCCTTGCGGGACCCCACAGTCCAAGACCTTAGAGTGAGACCATCTGCCAGTGTAATAAACCCGTTGTGTCCTACATGTGAGATAACTCTTAATAGATTTGATGGCAACTGCCAAAAAAATTCATAGAATTCTAGTTTATCTATGAGTAGATTGTGATCTATAAATGCTGCACTAAAATCGAGTAACACAGCACCAGTCAACTTTAAATTATCCATTTCCTTGAGCCAGTCATCTGTCATTACTGTAAGGGCAGAACAAGTTGAATGGTTATGTCTATAAGCATGTTGGAAATCTGTATTCAAACCATTAGATTCAAAGTATTCCTTTACTTGTGAGTGAACTTAGAAAGAAACTTAGAGGAACCAGACTCTGAGGGCTGGGCAGTCCTCTTCTGGGTGAGCCAGGTAAAGATGATAGATTAGAGTATACTAGAATCAGTATTGTCCATATTCTGCCTTAGTGCATGGACCTTATTTATATAGAAATCATTAAAATAATTCGCTATATCAGATGGTTTGGTCAAAAACTTGCCTTCTGACTCCACAAAGGAAGCCCCTCCAGATGTCTGCCTCCCTATTATTTCATTAAGGGTTTTCCAGAGCTCTTTACCATCTTGCTTTACAGCATTTATTCTCTTCATGTAATATTCTTTTTTCATCGATCTATTCCGTTTATTAACCTGATTTCTTAGTTTACAGTACATGAATCTGTCCTCCATCAATCCAGTCTTTACAAATATAGATTTGGCTTTGTCTCTTTCCTTCATGAGGCTCTTTATACTCTCATTCAGCCATGGGGCTGTTCTCCCTTTTACAATACACTTCCTCATAGGGGCATGCCTCTCTAAAATCTTCATAAATCTTTCCATAAAGATATTTAAGGCGGCCTCAGGCTCCTCTGCAGCATACACATCAGTCCAATCAATACCACCAACATCTGCCAAAAAACTCTCCGGAAAACATTTCTTAAAAATCCTTTAATTTACTATATTGACCTTATATTTTGGGGGAAAAAAATTCTGGTAATTGCTATGATATTATGGTCACTAAAACCCACAGATTGAGAAACTGGTTTAGTGCAGCATTCAGGAATATTTGTGTAAATATGGTCTATACAAGTGGCAGAAATATGTCCAGCACTGTTAGTAAAGACTCTGGTTGGTTGAGAGATCATCTGAGACAGATTACAAGCAGCGATCAATGAAACGATCTTTTGTTTCAATGGACATTGATTCGCAAACCCGTCAATGTTCATATCCCCAAGTAAAAAAATATCACCATTCAAATCTGTAACTCTGCCAATTAACACACATAAATCATTCAGGTATTGCACATCAGTCCCAGGAGGTCTATAGCAACAACCGATTAACACCGGCTTTAAGTGAGGAAGATGCACTTTAACCCATAACAATTCTAAACCATCTGAGATAAACTCAGAGCACAATGTTGCCGGAAAGTTATCTCTGATATATAATGCTATGCCACCCGCATGTTTATTCCTGTCCCTTCTAAAAAATATTATAGCCATCAATGGAAACCTCTTTATCAAGAACAGTAGCATCCAGATGAGTCTCCGATACTGCCAAGATATGAATGGTATTTTCTGTAATCAGATAATTAAGTTCAAATACCTTATTTCTGATACTGCAGACATTCAAATGGGCCATAACAAGACCCTTTGAAACAGAAAGGAGATTCTTATCATCAATAGGCCTACTATCCATTTTTTTCTTTAAAATCAATTCAGTCTATATGAGCTCAAGTTAAGGAAACCATAGAACTAATCTCTCGCTGCAGCTCTTGGCTCCAACTCCTGGCTGTTGATGCCTTTCCTATCCTTATACTTTTGGGCAGGGGGATGGACAATAAGCTTGTCATATTGGATATAGGCTATGTCACTTCGTTCTCTGGCAGCTTTCATGGCTGGAATGAGTTCCTTACGCTTTTGCCTGACGGCTTCAGTGTAGTCCTCATTCACATAGATGTTGGTGCCTTTCAGATTCTTAGTCTTTCCCAGAACAGCCATCTTTGTATCTGAATAATTTGACCATGATAGGCCGAGGTCTCTTTCCAGAATATCCGGATGGATTGCCAGTCCTATGTGCACATTCAATCACCATCTGACTACTGTCCAGGTGAAGTTTCTCATTTATCACATACCTGTCTCTATCAGTCTCCTTCCAGCTTTCATTCTGGGCCTCAGGAATGCCATCCACAACAAGGATATTCCTTCTTGTTTGAGCCTCCAAGTTATCCGCTTGCTCAGTCATCTCTGCCAATTGCCCCTGGGTTATTTTGGTTTCAGCACAAGCAATTGTTCTTTCTGACTCAGTTTTATAATTTTTCTTTATTAGATCATCAATGTCCTTCTGGGAGAATTGCAAGCTGCTTCTCAGCTCCTGTGTCTCCTTGATCAATTTGTCCGAGTGTTCACATTGTTCACAGTTAATTCCACAACAGTCTTAAAGTTGCTTTCTTGCTGCTGTAGAAGTTGCATGAACAGATCCCTTTGTTGACTCATTAGATCCTTTATCTGTGAAAGCGACACCACCTCCTCTCCATTACTTTGGTTGCTGCTCCTTCTTGGGTGGCATGGTGTGCCACCCAAAATCCTCAGGCTTCAGCTGACCAAGTAGGCCAAGATAGTATCCAACAGAAATCTCAAAGTATGAATACCATCCACTATTTTTCATTAGGTATCTTATAAAATATAGAGTCTCTGAGTAGATATATATTTTTTTATTCTTAAGTTAAAATAAAACACTTAAAATGTATATGAGTGCCGCACAATCATCCAACTTACAAATGTAAGTATGTACAGCTGTCAATGTATTGAGTGCTTTAGGTAAGGTGCTTTTAGGGAGAGCATTAGATTGCATACTTAGGCTATAGAAGCACACTTGATATAAAAATCCATCCAGAATCATGTCAGATTTGGTAGACATTAATGGTAGGTAGCTATACTTTAAATGCAGGTATTTGGGAAATCACAATGGTGCTAACGTCCAGCTTTTCAAAATGTTTCTAAAACATTTGCTGGATAATTTTGCAAACATTTTATGTTGATTCTATCAAGGGCCACAGTTTGCCTCTGGTACAAACGTTCAGGGGTGGCTGGTATTAATGGGCTACCAGGGTTAAGCCCTTCCTAGCTTTTACAATAAAGATGAGAAAATGATTTTTAGAAAACCTTTTGGTGGAACCTACAGCAGCAACATCACCAAATTGTCACACGAAAAACACATCTAAATTGACTTATTTTTTAAAGCCCAAACACCGTAGTATCAGCTTACATTCATCTTTGTAGTGTTAAGTGTGTGACAGGTGTCGTGGCACGTCTCCTTTATTTGCTGATCATTTGGGCTAAATTCATTCAGCCCACACAGGCCTTTGACTTTTTGACCAATGACAGTGGATGTACAGACAGTACAGTCAGTTGCTAGTGGTTACTGTGTGAGAGTGGGGTTTGTGAACAACTGTGGAAAGGGTGGGTGTTAGCATGATGAATGAGGTGGATTATTTACTTTTTCATCCATTTTCTTCAATGTCTTTGGAGAAAAAATTGGAAGTAAAGACACTTGGGACACACCATCCAAACATTCAAATTACAAAATCGTAAGTTTTGCTTGTTGGGTACTTCTCTATAGTGTTATTGTAGAGCACTTGCTATAAGGTATATAGTGTTGTCGTTGTAACTTGGTATCTCAAATATGATGCTACTGTAGCTGGATGTTGATGGATGTATAATGCATTTTTTAGCGCACCCACCCAATATCATCACCAGCCGTCACTGCAAACGTTTACAGTACATGAACATGCATCGAGTAACAAACGTGCCTGAATAAGCACTGTACCCAGTATAAGCCACACCCACTAAGATGCAAATCAGGCAAAATGCTGTGTTTATTGACAGACCATGTTTTCTCATGTTTTCATTCTCTGCCAAGAGTATGAAAGCTTTCAAGGCAAAGGGTGACTACTTTGAACAATCTAAAATATAAACATTTTAATTTAACACTTTTTTGGTTAGTACATGTGTCATTTCATAGTTTTGCTGTCTTCACTGTTATTCTACAATGTAGAAAATAGTCAACCTAAAGAAATACCCTTGAATGAGTAGGTGTGTTCAAACTTTCGGCACATGAGCCAACCATGACAGGTGGCTGGAAGTTTCCAGAGGCAGCTGGGAAGGCCAGTGCCACCAATAACTATACAGTAACAAATATATATACAGTGTAGGGCTGGGCGATATAGCAAAAAAACATGTCATGATATTTTTAATCATATCATTTGATATCGATAAATATCACAATATACACTGGGAAGAGGACCTTCCAGTCATTTAGTGGTTGAATACTCTAGCAAATAAAAAAAAAGTGTGTACTTGCCAAAAGGTGGTCAAATGTTGCATTTATATCAGTGCAATGCAGTTTGGTAATGCAATGCAGTGTTGTTAGGTAAAGAAAATGAACAAGATAAACACAACAGAACATGGAGAAGGCTTTTCCAAAGAAATCCAGAACTTTCTCACTGTAATAGCAAATGGAGCTGGTTCGTGTTTAATGCAGTCCCACGTTTTTACAGAAATATATGTGATCAAGCAATGATAAAAACAATTTAGGGTACTCAAACTCATCCCTAAAAACTATGTAAGAGTAAAAATATTCTGTGTAGGACATAATCCTGAAAAAAAGAGGGTTAATAGTAATTTAAAAATTACATGTATTTGCTTGCTGACTTTCTCCGCACAACACGCTGATATGTTTTGCACAGAATGTTAATCCATGCTTTGTATGACTTCACAAAGCCAAACCACCGCCATAATACTGAAGTGGTACTTCCTTTTAAGTCACAGTTCTTCATATTCTTCTATTTCGTCCAAATTGCTTTCGCTATCGATGCTACTCATCTTAACCATTAATCCAACACAAGCTGTCAGTGATAAACGTGCATGCAGTGTCGTAGGTTGCTGCTTATTGATTGGCTGTTTGTATTATAAGCATGTCAGAGATGTTGTAGTTTGAGGAACATTGAACTGCATGAAAATGACTATCGAAAATATATTACATCATCGATATAGTATTTTATTATCTTGATTCAAATTTAAATGTATTTACCGCCCAGGGAAGAGGTGGAGGATATTGACAGCTCATAGGCTTACTGCAAAAGCCAACGAGACATCTTTGGAGATGTCAGAAACACTGAAATATTAAAACTGCATCAGACATTTATTACCATTAAATGTGTATGGTATGTACCACAATCGAATACATTTTCTTAATGTAGTGTTTTTTGCAGTGACAGTACGTTGTTTTTTCATGTAAATAATTGATATTTCATCATTTTTATCAAATCACTTAAGGGGGGAGAGCAATATAACCGTACGGATGACTGCAGTCGTGCTAGATCAACCCTGTTCTTATTGAGTGAGAGATTTGCATGCTTCAAGAAACAGTTCAATCATTTCAAGGGGTTCATGAACTTAGACAAGTTGTAAATATTTGTTGTTATTCCCCTTTAAAGCTGTTATTGCATCAAAAGCTGACAAAATGTTAATGTCAGGACTGAACGATTGAAACAAATACACAAAATAAATTAGAAAACAAATTTCTCCAAAACATGTGTATAACAATTATTGGTACCCCTACAAATTATTATAGGTTAAATCTAACTGAAGTATATTCCCATTTACATTTTTATGTTTTGAAGTTCACCTGACTTAAGTGGTAACAAATGACTTCCGGATTTACTGGGATTTAAATACCCCAGTAAATCCCACCAAATTCCCATAGTCATCCATCATTATGGGAAATACCCGAGAATACAGTAATGATGTAAAATAAAATGTCTCAACGGTTGAAAATGCCCATTTCCACTATCAGGGCAATAATTAAGAAGAACAAGACCGGGCTCTTTGGTCAAATGGGAAAATACAGCCTTTTGGAAACAAACACCAGAGGTGGGTTTGGTGTAACAGAAATTAAAGTACCTTATCCCCAATGTGAGTTATAGTGGTGGATTTTTTATGTTGTAGGGCTGTTTTTCTTCCAAAGGACCTGGTGAACTGTTTAGAATACATGGTGTCATGGACTCCATCAAATACCAGCAGATATTAAATAATAACCGGGCTGCTTATGCCAGTAAGCTTAAACTGGGCCATGGTTGAAAATGCTAGCACAGTGTTATGGTGCGGGAGACAGGACACAGGCGTATAAGGGAATCATTCCTTGTAATGTTGTTCCGCAAACTTGAACAGAAAACAAAGAATTTGGCAAACCGTGAACTGAAGCATATAACACAAAAACGTCTGGTGTTCCACAAACTAAGGAAAACCAACAGAACAGGAGCAGCTGCCTCTGATTGGGGAGAACTGAAACAGTAGCGCAGAGATGCCTAGAGGCATCTCCACGGTCAGGCCCTTGCTGTGGCCCCCGGGCGCATAGAGATGCCTAGAGGCACCCCAGCCAGGACCTGACACAGGGCAAGGATCCATAGCAAATCACCTAAAAATGTTTTCACTGGCCATAGAATTAAGGTTTTGTCATTGCCATCCCAGTCCACTGACGTAAACCCCACTGAAAACGTGGGATGAGCTGAAGTCCTCACCTGTGGACTTTGGAATCTGAAGGATCTGGAGAGATTCGGAATGTTCTCAGATCGTTTACCATATGTTCCCCAATTACATATTATAGGAGAGAGGTTGCATTAATCGCGAGGGAATTATGATCATTGTACAGCTAGACAGGAATACAGTCACTTCACCAACAAACAGATACAACCCAATAACACTGGAGATCAAGGTTGTGACAACTCTACACTACTTGACCACAGGGAAAATTTACCTATGCAGCCTAGACAAACTATGTGTAACTCAGTCATCTGTCAGCAGAATATTACTTCAAACAATAAATGCCCTCTAGACCCCATATCGTCCGACAAATAATTCGGTTTCCTCATGATGTTCGCTAACAACAAAGAAACAAAGCTGACTTCATGTCCATAGCTGGACCATCTGGTGTAATTGGTGCTATAGACGGGACACAAAATTGCACTCATTATTGCACCATCACAAGATAAACACATAATTCTTCACAAGCTGCCAGACATTTAGCTGAACATATATTGACTAGTCAGTATATCGTTGTTGGTTTCATGTTTAATCAGAGACAGCCTACAGTATTATTTGAATATCTTTATTTCAGTATGGCAACATGACACATCATTCTACAATATTGCTATGATGAAACGCGACATCATCCATAGCAACAAGGTCAACCCCGTCCTTTCTCTTAGCTTAAGATTTCTCTTCTTTAGTTAGGAACTTTTACTACTATTTGGGAGTCCTCCTGAAAACGACCCCAAGATGGGAAACAATGAAAAAACATTTTTCTAAATACATATATCCCTGTTTACTCACTTAGATTCAGAAGTCTGAATAGTCTCCTTTATACAGTGGGTATAGAAAGTTACCACCCCCTTTCTGAAACCCATGAAATCAGATTGTTTTATGCCACCACCCAGGCCTTGTACAGATCAGGCCACCTTTCCAAACTGAATGATGGGGAAAATATGAGACTGAGGGATAACTGACAGAGCAAAATCCAGACAATATCATCAGTAGAACAAGCAGCCTTATGCCAGGAAGTTAAAATGAGAAGATGGTTCATGTTTTAACATGAAAATGACCCAAAGCACATTGCCAAATTAACAAAAAGGACAAGAAGGTCAATGTTCTTGAGTGGTCTAGTCTGAGCCCCGAATTACATAAATCCCATCTTAATAAAACACACATTAAAAGGTGTGCCATATGACAAATCAAATAAAAAATAGCTTGGTACACCCAAAATGTTATGGCTAGCCCTGTATGCAATTACAGTTATAAGTTTGAAGTATAATGTATAAAGTGATATCAGCTATGTGCCAATATAGGTATTGTAGTGACCCTGTGTTCATTTAAAGTTCTAAGTTGGTCAGTTATGCTTCATTTGGGGGTGGGGCCTGACAGTTAGGTGGGGCTGGTTTACCTGGTGGGACGTCCCGCAGTGAGGAGGGCATCTCTGGGGGGCTTGGGGACAGCAGGAGCGGGTCCAGGGGTCTCAGGCCATAGCTTATATAAGGTGGGGTTTTGGGAAGCTCTCTCTCTCTTGTGGCTCCACTCCTGTGTGTGATAGAGAACCGTGACAGGTGTACTTGTCTTAGCTAGCTACAGATCTAGGAGAGTTTGTCAAGAGCCTGTGTGTTAACAGGTATTGTTGGGTGTAGACAGTGGCCACACAGCTGTCTTGTTAGGGTTAATAAATTCTACCTGGCATTCTTTACCTCTGACTCCGGCTCCTGATTTAGCATCCCGGCCAGGGGTGTTACAGTATCATGCTTGGGGTCACTTCCAATGTTCAAATGTCTGATCTTCTGACTGGTCTTTCTGTGATACCTCCAGCAAAGAATTACACTTTGTTGTATCCATTTGAAGTTACAGTTTCAGACAGTAGATATTAGGCTATGATGGCTTTTTTAGCTTAATTTAGGCCAATAAGAGTACCCTATAGGGCTGTCAACGAATATTCTAAATTTGAATATATATTCGAATAGTTTTTAAAAAACGAATTTCGAAGGTGAAAATTAATATACAATTTTTTTTTTTAAATGTGGAAAAAAACATTCGCGGTAGCAGAGTTTGTCTGGCTGTCTGCTTTGCGAGTGGGCGCGCTAGCGCGCCTGACGGTACAGATCCATATGTCCGACACAACTGAAGCGTCGTGTCGCAACGTCATACAGCCATGGTTGATGCTCCACGCCCCTGACCAGCAGCTGATTGGATGAACGCGTGATGTGGGTCTGGCTACTCGAGAATTTCAACAGTGTCATGGCGGCTCGTTGAGATACGATCTCGTATTTTACAAAAATAGTTCACTGAAACGTGTTTCTGAAAACATTTTAAGCGAGAAATAGACCATGCAGTTGCTGAATCTGTCTTCATTTCAGCTCAACAAAGGTTAGTTATTCGTCTACTTCTACTGGATACTCTACAACTGTGAAACTTAATTCAATTAATGTTAATATTTGTTTCAAATATTGAAGCCTGCTATATTTGGGACAATAGTCGCAACCTTATATTGCTTGCACAAAACTCTTGATCAGCATTCAAAATGTGTTTATTGTTGTTCATTTTAAACAGTTATTGCGCAGAGAGCGTGAGGGAGAGAGAGAGAAAGTACTTGAGCGAGCGAGCGTGAGGTCTGCGGTCTTGGTCATCATTTGATTTACTTGTTTTTGTGTAGGTAATACGTTGTCAAATATGTTTAAACTTAACTACTTGTATAGGTAGTCTATTTATGTCTCTTTGTATTAATTTGTCCTGTTATTGACGTAATGCGAGTCATTGACAAAATGCGCATGCACAACCAGATTCGAATAGTTCGAATATTATGTGTTTTTGTAGAGGGAATATTCGAACGTTATTTACCGTATATAAACAAGCCAATAAAATACATCACTGCCTCTAATCTGGGACAGTATTTAAGTATTATACTGACATGTAGCAAAGAAAATAAGCAAAAACTGCTCCCTGGGATGACAATATTACTGTCTCAATCTCATTCTCAGTCACAAACCCCAGGCCAAGACTACAAAGAAAAGAAAAATTACCAGGAGCATATGTACCAATCTTGCAGGCTGCAGACTAGAACATTAAATGTTTTAACACCAGGTTACTCCAAAAAAGTGCAGCCCTGTTAAAATGTAGCTAGGACTTTAAAACAGAAGATCTTTGTAATACAGTTCAACTATGTTTTTTCAGAGCACAATCAGCCGTTTTTAACAGAAATGGCATCATTCAACTGATGTTCTTATTAAACTTACTCCTACCCAGGGCTGTAGCTAACACAGGGAAAGGTGGATAGGATTCACAGAGTCCATGGCTTGGGGGCCCACTGATCGTGATAATGTAAACGTTGTCTAAGTGAAGGGGCCCAGGTATATACCTTTTCAGGGGGCCCAACTCCTACCTATAGTTTCTATCACTCTATGAGTTTTGGAAAGAAGGATAGAGGCACTGTCACTTGTTGCAAATGCTCTAAATTTCAGGTGTATATCTGTTGATGATTTCAGTTAATTTGAACAACATGCTGTATGATTCTCTCTTGTTGTAACCCTTTATAGACTATCACGTTCATGTCTCTATTTCTCTACATTTCAGAATTCATACATACAATGTACGGCAAAGTTGTGATCTCAGGTGATTTCAATCTACACTACCGTTCAAAGGTTTGGGGTTACATAGAAATGTACTTGTTACTGAAAGATTACGCACACAAAAAGGCCAGAAACAAATAACTTTCTTCTGAAACTTATCAGTCTATTCTTGATCTGAGAAATGAAGGTTATTCCAAGTGAGAAATTGTCAAGAAACTAAAGACCTTTTTCAACCCTGTTGAGGCCCCGGTCCACGACTGAGCAAGACAACAAATACATTACAGTGTCTAGTTTGAAAAACAGACGCATTTCAGGTCCTCAACTGGCAGCTTCATTAAACCCGCAAAACACCAGTCTCAACATCAACAGTGAAGAGTCAACTCCGGGAAGTTGGCCTTCTATACATAGTTGCAAAGAAAAGGCCATATCTCAGACTGGCCAATAAAACGAAAAAATTAAGATAGGCAAAAGAGCACAGACACTGGACAGAGGAAGATTGGAGAGAAGGTGTTATGGACAGACAAATCTAAGTATGAGATGTTCAGATCACAAAGAAAATGTTTGAGATTCAGACCAAATGAAAAGATGCTGGAGGAATGCTTGATGTCATCTGTCAAGGAAGGTAAGGCCTAAGGTTAGGAATATAATCAAGTTTAGGGATAGAATATAGGTAAGGGTTAGGAGATAGTTAAAATGTTACATAGTAGATAATCTGTAGAGCCTCTACAGGCACACTTTTGGGACTCTCAAAATAGTGTTACTGGTTTGTCTATAGGTGAATAAAAATGAGTGTTTAGAAAAAGATGAGGTCCATTTCTATAAATGAATAGGCTATGCGAACGGCACATATTTGCACATCAACAGGAATATTTAGGAAAAGATAAGGTCCATTTCTCTAAATGTATAGGTTTTAGCACCGGAGTACCATTACCAGATGCCTGGGTACCAGCACTAAGTGGTGTGGGCTTTTGGCAGATTAATATGGAAAACAGGGTTAAAAAAAACAGGTAAATAGTCTCTAAATAGTTTTCCGTTTGTAAGTGTAGGATTCTGAAAACGGAACAATGTAATATACACCTATTTAGGAAAAGTCATGGAAGGAGGAGGGTGGAGCTTTCAAAATGGCTGCTTTATTTTAATTACAAATTCAAACGCCAATTGGTGTAGGCATTCGGCCATCGCTAGTTAACAGTATCAAAGGCCTTGAACAGGTCAATAAATAGAGCCACACAACTTAGTTTCCCATCCAAGACTTTTACATTATCATCTAACCAGCAAGGTCGCAGTAATAATACTATGCTTTGGTCTAAAACCTGATAGAAATGTGTTCAATATGTTATTGTTAGTTAAAAAAAATAACGCAGCTGTAACTTTACATTTTCATGTATGCGCATTCGTTGTCAATATTTAAATGTTAATGAAATTAACAATTCATTTGCAAAGACATGCCCCGCTTTGTGGTTAACAAAATTAACTGTAAATTCAAATGTGAAAAGAGATAAATAGTGCCACCCTTTGCAATCAAATGTCCATGCTCTAACGCTGTTTTCCTAACACTTCTAGCTTCTCTTAAATTTGCAAACAGTAACACGTCAATATTATTGTTAGTGAGCGCAGAAAATTCTGCAACATTTTCAACTGCATGCCTATTCTGTCATGCGACTCTGAACAGGATATCAAATTGCTGTAATGACGTTCTTGCGGTTTAATGTTGGGTAAGGAACCAGGCGCAGGCATTTCTCACGTTTGTGGGGTTTAATAAACAACAAAACAAAACAAACGAACGGAAAAAGATAACTAAAGACTGAATGAAAATAAAGTGCGCAACAACGCGTCTTAACAAGTAATATTCAAACAGTACATACAAGCACTCACCTACACACAAACAGACATAACAGCAACAATGATCCACAATGTGGGGAGCAGAGGGGAAACATTTAAACACATACAAATGTCAATTGGGACCTGGTGTGAAAGATTGGAAACATGTGACAGTCCGGGATGTGTTCGTGTGATATGGGAACTGAAGGTGCACGGAACGGTGGCGCTGCTGCTCACCTAATCTGCAAAATCAAACTTTACAGCACTAGCTGCAGTTGACAAGAGATTGTGTCTATAATCTATACTTTAGAAACCAGAAGAAAGGTTAGGAATGAGTAGATAATCATCTAAAGAGATTATAAGTTAAATAAGAGTTCTCATCAAGACGCACTTAATTTATGCATCCTCAGTTATTGGTTCCAGTTTCTTGATGTACTCGTTCACGTCCATTGGTGTACTGAAGACAACAGTGTGTTCATCGTTGGTCAACAGGAGCCTTGCAGGGTATATTACCCGGTGTTTGTCCAGGCCGAGTTCCCGCAGCCGCTTCCTTACGCCGTCGTTGCTCCTCTGTTGCTTATACACCTCCGTTGGCATGTCAGGAAGAAATCTTATTTTGTTCTTTTGGTATATAACCTCTTTCTGTATCTGCATAGCTTTCAAGATATTTTCTCTGTCCTTGTAGTTTAAACACTTGATGATGATGGTTCTCGGATACTTGGTGGAACTTTGGCTCGCTGTTATCCAGTGCGCTCTCTCCAAAACCAGCAGCGTTATCTTCAGAATATCCGCTATCCACTTTTCCATAATGGAGCAGGTGTCATTGCCTTCTACTTTCTCGGGTATGCCCAGTACACACAGGTTATTACGTCTACTCCTCCCTTCCAAATCTTCAACTTTGTTAGTTAGGTTTTTTGTCTTGCTCTCAAGTTTTTCAATAGTTTCTTTCAGGGTTTGTATCTCGTCTTCTGCCGTAGATATCTGCATTTGGGCCTCCATGATACGCCCACTCTAGTCTTTAATGTCCGTTTGGACAATTCTTATTTCCGTCAGTACTCTGTCAATTTTTGTGTTAAAGTCTTGCTTGAATGAGGTTATGGCAAGCATGAGGTCCTTTGTTGAAGGATTGTCCATATTTATAACTTGTTCGGCGTCTGCGGAAACAGCAGCATGTGCCTGCTCCGGTAAGCATGGCTCCCCTTCAGCTAGCTCCTGGCCTGCATCCTCACAGCTCTCCATCATTTTCTTCTCCTTAGCCACCTTTTTTGGCATGTTTGAAGTAGTTTACTCTTACTCTCTTGTCTCTTTATATGACCACTCTCTGGAATATTGTGCAGGATTTATTGAAAAGCAACTGAGCACGAAGAAATCGCGTATGCTCACTGTGCCGCCATAACCGGAAGTCCCCATGGATGTTATTCTGTCATTACAGCCATCATAAAAGCTTGAAGCTCCACAAAAGTGCGGGTCATTGGGTTTGCAGGTGTGACCAGAAGAAATACAGTGTTGATTGTGGCTGTCATTACAACATTAGTATTACCAACTATGAAGCGCAGAAGTGCATGGCTAACATGTGTCCTGATTGTAACTTGGATCTGGCTGTTGAAATTAATCATCAGTGTTTCATAAAACCCTCTAAACCTGAGGACCCCAGTGAGCGCTACATATTTTATGATTTTGAGACAGATTACCAATCCTTTGAACGGTATACACACTGCAAATTTTGTGTGTGCAATAAGCTTTTATAATGAGACGTGGTGTTCGGCCGGAGATGATTGTGTCGCAGTTTTTTCCCGAAAGTTTAGGCAACCAAAATATACTGACTACGACTTTATAGCACACAACTCAAAAGGTTTCGATGGTTACATCTTGATGCAGTACCTTGCTAACAATGGTATTGGCACGACACTTATTGCTTATGGTAGCAAGCTCATGATTTTTACAGACAGCCCATTCAGTCAGAGACATGAAACTGGTGGCTATGCAATGTGCTGAGGGTTTTAAGGATTCAAAAAATGTCTACTTTCCTTAAAAGTTTAACATCAAGGAGAATGAGAACTATGTTGGCCCCCATCTGAAACCACATTACAACGGTGTGAATACCATGATGGCTAAAGAAAAAGATTAATTTTTGCAATGGTATGAAACAGTTACCACAGACACCTTTGTCATGAAGGACAAAATAAAAGCTTACTGAGTAATTGATGTGGCCTCATCTTGAGAGAGGGTTGTATGCGCTACAGACTCCTTCCTGGAATGTTATGGTGTTCACCCATTCCGGTCAATTACGATTGCTTTGGCTTGCATGAAAGTCTTGCAACAGATCCCTCACCAAGGACAAACTGCATTGGTCCCCTCAGACAACTACAATCCTGGTGACAATCAGCAGATTAGTATTTTGGTCAGACAGATATACTGTCTCAGTTCTTCATGGAGAGTTTTACAGACGCAACACATCCAACTTTTGGTAACTTACATATTGACTTTAAAGCTACAACACCAGGGAATTCGCCTGTTGTGTACATTCCTAAGAAAGTTTGATCATGTCTAAATGCAATCATAGAAGTGTACCACTTTTGAAGATGTATTTTAGAATCAGCTTCCACCGACCTCATTCTATCACTCTGTGAAATAACTCTTAATCTAAGGCATGGAAATATACCCTTAACAGAATTGCAGCTCCGGAAAGTAAACATTATATACTAGAAAGGACACTTCAGTCACAAAGAAAATAAAAACCATCACCCAATCTGGAGGTTTTCTACTACTGTTACTAAACATTGCCGTTCTGTTCCTAACCAGTCTCATTGCATCAAGATAAGGTGAGACAACATGGATCATGCTCAGAAAATTTTTCTGGTGCCACAACATCAGTTAGAAAAACTGTGAGAATCCAAAACAACTAGCACCCATATAAGACAATCTGTTGAAAATGATTTGCAATATACTGTTGAAGCCTGTATGTATTTACGTGAGAAAGATAAAAGATACTCAATCATTTTACAAAATGTTTTCACTGTTGTTAGACGGGGGAGCTTGACATAAATACACTGACTTTAAATCTACCTGGGTCTGAGACTGTGCCTGATGTAGTAAACATTACTGAGACTATAGCAAACTGTTGACCGAAATGTTAACCTTCTTGATGAAAGTTTGGATAATGTGCCTGCGAGGAGTAAGATGAATGTTGAATATATTCTAAATAGAATGCTCAGGTCTAAAGATTTGACATCATGGACTTAAGAAGGTGAATTCATTTTCAAAGGAGAGCTAATCAAGGGTTTGCACCTGTTGGATCTGGTTAAAAGTGTGACCGCAACCAATAAAATTGCTGACGCTAGAAGGCCTTTGGGGTGGGGGGTGTTTTTAGAGGCCATGGCATGTCTCAACATGCCTTTTACAACTATTCCAATTGAGCTTGTAAGGCGTAAAATCAATTTGTATAAACAAACATCTTGCGACACAATGGATCATTTAGCCATACCCCCGGCACCTACTTCCAGGACCACTCCCCCGCAACTGGTTATCAAAGCTTTGTCTGTGTCCCCTATCACAGACCCCACAAAATAGCTCATATATTGATGTATGATGTTTATATTTTGTTTTTTATTATGTCTGTTTCCTTGCCAATGTGTTTGTTGTAACCTTGAATAATTGTTGTATGAAAAATACTGTGTAAAAATGAATGTGGTTTTACGATTGGTTTTATTTTTGAATAATAAAGCAGGCAAAAACACAATTTACTTTTACATGTCACTTTCTTCAACAACCATGACACAAATTAAACGTTTCACAAGATTAAGCATGTTGTATGCAATTAAACATTTGCTTATCACGCTTACTCTGGTACATCTTGGATACAAACTTTGAGACTAGCTCATCATTTTTTTTTAAATTATCAATATAAAAAAACAGCATCTCTATAACTCAGACCTCTTGTCATTCGATAAAGAACATTCAATGTTGTCCACACATGGTTGAAAACATGTCCTTGACTTGACTTGCACATTGACTGTATTGCACATTTGGCAACATTCCCACAGGTTTCCAGAAATGCACTGATTTACCTTGAGAAAATACGTAAAATCTGGGGGGTTTCCAAAACTGTCATTAAACATTCCAACGCCATCGTCTGTTATGTAAATAGCCAGCCAGTGCTCCCCGGGGTCATTGCTCGGGTGTGTATTAACAATCATCATTGATGCAACATCTAGGACTGGTCCACTAGGTAGTTGGTTGCATGACAGCACACCATAGAAATTAGTCACAGATGTAAATTGGTTCACCACACCGGCCAACTCTGCGGTATTCATTTCCAAGCCGTTTTGTTATTGTTTCCTAATAATAGTCAACCACTTGTCTCCGGTTTGACACTTCGATAATGGAGTCAAAAATTGAATAAACAACCAAATGAATTGTGTGGGGCAGTGGTTGACTGAAGCTCATCTCAAGTCGTACATTCCCTGACTTGATCAAGGATATGTGCTAACCGCATTCCTCATCTGGTGCACAGTTGCATAAAGGGCATAGCCATGTAAGAAGTCAGACCTGTCAATAGGCAAGTCTTGGTCCTTTAACTGTTTTCCTGAATTGGCTAAGGCCAATTGGTAAAATTCACGCACTGCTGATCCCGTTGTGTAATCTGGGTGGAACCAGGAAATTGCTGACCGTCTACATACATAGCCTTAAACTCCAAATTTTAAATTAAAATATTTTTTTGTGTAACTTCCATTAAAATGTCATTGTCCACAAATCCAATGACAATACCTTTTGGCAGGGGTCCAAAAAATAGGTTTTCCTGGTTGCAAACGCGACCCACCACCGGTAAACTAAATGTCTTCATACACACTCATTCAATTGGGTACTTGGCTGTGGTTGAGAGTAACGCTTGAGCATGTCCAAGTTTCACAGCTTGTGATACAGTCACTTTCTTGACAAAGAGTGATTGCAGATTATACAGCTATCGAAAAGAAAGTTTTGAGTGAGCAAAAGAAGCGTTCAATTTGAAATGGTCTCTTAAATTTTAACCCTGTTCCTCACTCAACTTTTTTGGAAAGGAAAGAAAAAGATGCATTGGTCTCTTAATTTTTTCCAGAGCTGTATATGCAAATGATTACAACACATCCCCTGCCCCCATAAGGCAGAACTTGTCTTTACAGCATATCATCCTAACCTTTATGTCAACGCCATTTAACATTAGTTTTTCATGTTTCTCATTGGTATCACAATGTACAGGGCCGATGTGATGGCAATTCCATCGATCGACACTCTTAAAGGAGTAAGAACAGAGGCAAAATTCTCTTGCACAATTGAATAGTTTATTTGCAAATAGAGACGCGTCAAAGCTTACAAACATAATCATCCAAAGAGTCTCTAACTTAATACATGAACAAAAAAGGGGTGTGGTAAGTTGCTGTCTTAACTCAACAGAACACATTCCCTTTGTTCCATTACATTCCTAGGTTTCACCCAAGGGGCAAGCTATCCTCCCCCACATGGGTAGCCTCTTCAACTCCAGGAGAAGACTCACAGCATCTGGACAAACAACAGATAGATACAGATAGATTTACTGATTTACAACTAACCCTATAATCTGCTGATACCAGTCAATGATGCCCCCTAGGCAAATACCAGATCCCAGTCTTCTACATTCTTTTTCATATCCAAACATAGGGGCTTGGTACCTTTAACTAGTAACCCATTTATACAGGTATAGGACCAAGTATACATCAGTTCAAGAATTTCCACAACAATTAATCCTCTTGACACTAAATCTACCCTTGGTATCAATCCTTAAACAGTTTACTCATTAGGATGTAGACTGCAACAAAACAGTACTCTTTAACAACATGAACCTGTTAATATCATTACCCTTATACTTAGAGTACGGAACAAATCTGAAATGTCTGGATCCTCATTTACATGCTTCTAGACTATTACCTTTGTTGTAACTCCAAGGCCACGCCTTTTCATTATACAGAATTATAACATAGTATAGCAAAACCTTTTTATGTTAAAATCATTGGTCAAAGGAAATGAATTCAAGTGACACATATATGGGGTATGTAGTATCGACACGTGGGTGTGTAAACACCTATCACTGAATACATCCTTTAATTGGTCACTGGTACAAAGTCCTTTAATGCTAATTACTAGATTTACAGAAAAGTCCTCTCATGGTTCCAATTAGATGTTCTTTCAAAGTCATCACAAATGTTCTGCTACTCCAAACGTCAGACAGTCAGTTATGAACCATTTCTTGGCAGGCCGGTGTAACAGAACGTAAAA
The DNA here is from genome assembly GCF_011004845.1 of Esox lucius. Classification (NCBI taxonomy): domain Eukaryota; kingdom Metazoa; phylum Chordata; class Actinopteri; order Esociformes; family Esocidae; genus Esox; species Esox lucius. Next base: position 251,244 of record NC_047569.1, read on the forward strand.
GTCAGACGTATATTCCAAGGTGTTTTCCTTCATAGGTTCGCAGGTTACTATGACACAGCTCTAGTTATCTCTATTCTAGCTGCTTTATCAGCCGGGTCAGGAGAATGTGTGCTCTCCTTTGTGCTATCAGACCTGGTCAAAAGTGATGGTTATTCGTACCAAAAAATTCACTTTTCCCTCAGTGCCTTCAATTCACTGTGCCTAATCTTTAAACACCGAAGCCATCCTGTAGCATGTGTCGTCGTCCCCAGGTTCCTCTCTCAGCTACCTGGCCAGCAGATGAGATGTACCTGGGATGGACCCAATCAGCGTGGCATAATGTCGTGCAGTTGGTCTTCCGTGCCCCGGTAAACGTTGTCCAGAACTGGAGCTTTCCTTAGCCTCCATCCTCTTAGTTGGAGGTTGCCTTCTCCATCTCATGGCAGAATCATCAGGACTAGAATTAGTCCAGCTGTCAGGAACCAGGCATCACTGTAGATGTGCGGCACCCCAGGGTAGAGTCCACTAGTAGCTGTAGGACAGTCTGTGTGTGTGTGTGTGTGAGATCCATCTTATCTCAGCCCACCTCACAGTTGTCCTTTAAGCCAAACTCAGTCTCTCTGGGTCCAACCAGTCTTATTGCTGAATCGCTTCCAATTGTCCTGTACCTGTCAGTGAATTCTCCTTGAGAAAATGAGTTGCAACTGCACAGTACACAATTAGAAATATGTCCATTACATTAGCTTGTTGCATTTTACTAATGCATTAGAACCCAGTCCTACCAAACACTCAAACCAATATTTCCAATGTCTTTCTGCTTCCCTTATCTAAATAGATTAGAACAGTTGTAAACAGTAACAGTATAGTTAAAACATTAACATTTCTGGTGCTTCTGTCCTGCTAGTGTAGCAAAATAACAATTCCACTCTTTTCTATAGTTGGTTTACCAACCAACAAATAACAAAACAACACAAAGAACAGAAGAACACAATTTTCCATTTCCCATTACTATTCCAATTACTCATCAGTTAAGATAGTTTGCTTACATTGAAGGATAACTCAATGAACAATTCTCAGTTCACCTAAGCAGATCTTAGTTGGTATATAATTACATCTGATTGTGTTGTATCGGTACTACAATCAGATTCACCTTTGCTTCACATAAATGATCAAATACCTTATTCAAATGACAACTGTTATTTAACCTTTAATTACTCCACCAAATGTTGCATAGTGTCAGTTTCTGCTAAGCACTGACCCATAAGACATTCTTATCCTATAATACATCATGACCCCCCCCCCTTTATGCCCTATCACCCCAGAGCTCACCCTAGAGTGGGGCATGGTCTACTAACCCAAGGATAACAGACCCTAGTCTTGAAGAATGGTCCCCTTATCAATTAGGGACACACTGTTGTTTTCTTGAGGAACAAACCAGCTAGGCAATAGCATGCAAATTGCCTCAACATACACCTAGAAAAAAACATCTGTTACCCATTAACATTCCAATGATTGCCTACTAGGACAGGAATTAAGTCCATAGGTATACATGTCTATACAAATAATGAAGAGTCATTGAATATGTAAATAAACATGGAATTTACACTTCCGGTTCCTTCAAGTCAAAAACAGAATAATGAACGCCAAGTATTCAATGTAGCCGAATTAGAATACCCAATTTTGATAATGTCATCAGTAAGTCTGCTTCTCTTCTAAAGAGTCCAAACAAGTCAAAAACCCATTTCAAACAGCCCCCCACCCCACAAACTGGTGTTTGTGTGAGTGTGTTGAGCACTCCAGGGGGTCTGTACCTCCCTACAATTCAGACTATGTAAAACTTCTCAACTTGGTTTTCTAGAATAGCACTTGATGCAGAATCACTTTCTCAGTATCAATTAAAACATGGCAAAACTTGTAAAAATGTAAGGAATAACCAAAGATGTGCCCCCTGCACCTTTTTACACACATATTCCATAATGCATGAGATTTATATGATTACTTCCTAATCAAATATCACACAAACTGAACAGTAACATTCTCATAGTAAATGTTCATGCCATCAAATTAGTTATTTCTTAGCTAAACCAAATAAAAAATGGTTTCTTCAGGTACTATTTAAGTACAAATTTAATTTGCTTTGAACTCTAAGTTCAACTCTTTTTCCTTAAAGATAATAATTTCATACATAACCCCCCTGCTGTCACGACAGAGTCAACGGAAAACAACTCCATGTGTGAATGCAGAACCATTACAGAATGGACATGAAAAGAAAATCGAAAGTTGGGATGAATCTAACAGTCATTCAGTAAAAAGTCTCAAACTGAATATCCATCAAAAACTAAATTGAAAATGACCAAAACCCAACATCCACAAACAAAATCCAAAAACAATAAATGTGCCACACATTCGCTTGTGTGAAGGAATTATAAACCAATTTTCTCAACTTAGATGCATATGCCTATGTTATTCAAAATAGTGTTGATCAGCCAAAATCAAACCGACAACTTTCATGCCTATTACATGCACAGACATCAAGATTGTTCTACTTATTAACAGTGGACATCTGTAGGTCTCTACCATCACTACAAGTAGGTTTCTAAACCATACATTTTGACATGAAGCTATTGAAAGGAAAATACATTTAGCTTGCTCTTAACGTTTGATTAACACAAAACTGAACATACTCATGTTGGGGAAATTACCACAGGTGAGAACAGGCAGAACACTCGAATGTAACCCTTAGTGCTAAACTACTTTCCTTGGCCCCCTTACTGGAGCCAAGGAAAGTTTCCACACAAAAACGCGACATGGTCTCCAGACTGTCTATAAGAGATGTCATGTGCCCAACATAGCCGATATCCCACGTTAACTGAAGGTTCAAAATTATTGCTCTACCCATCTAATATCGTTGCTGTTTGTTAAAAAAATCACTTATCTCATCTACACAGCAACAGTAGGGGGAAAAACTCTCAAGAAAGGCCAAGTTAACAGAGAACAGATGCATGAAGTCACTAAAACGAAGGAACAATCAGGGAGTGATCCCCAGGATACTCCAACCTAGATCTCTAAATACAGCCACATCAATCTACCCCATTTGTCAGTTTACCAGGTTAGAATTTAAACGCCAATAAAGAGCATCAGGCGTAGGTCTGAAAACGAAAGTATTATCCCAGTTATCATTGTAAATACAAACAAAGCGAAACTACTTTACTTAACCAAACCCAATTGAGCATTTAAAATAGGACGTCTAATTTTATGGGCTTCTGCTAGTTGGGGAATAAACAGGCTTTGGCTAATTTAACCCCCTGTTGCAGGCCATGACTATATTGGCTGCAAATCCAGTCTTCATGGAAAACAGCGTGTTTTCTTAACGTTAAAGACTAACGACTAGAATGCCATTCTGCATTCTACTCCATACAAGGAGAGAGAAACACAATATTTTAACCCCTCATAACGAAACCACAAGATCATATGTTACCAAATAAGAGAAGCATTATTGTACCAATTTCCAATCTATCCAACTAATTACATTTAGGACATTATTCTCCTATACAATCCTAAATTATCAGGCGATTACCTCCACGTGTGCCAGTCACCAGCACAACACTAGAAGGCAAGTTTCAATTTTGCATGACCGGCACTTAGGCAAAAGCCAAAAGAGTGGGCCTCGCCAAAGAATCACATTAATGACGCAATGAATGCGTTCACCCAAGTGTACACCAAACAAAGCAAAACCTTGCGAATTTAAAACCTCCAACTTAACAACTCGGTAAACAAGATCAAATATTCCACCAAGGAATACACAATGCAGCCAATCGGAACCCTCGTGCACAGGGAATACAAAAATGGAAATGCATGTACTAGGTCGACCATAACCAGGTATTGACAATTAAATTATCCAAAAACCATTATATACAGGAACAATCTCTATTCCATCTCGCAGTCTAATCTATTTTAGATCTTGTACAAATCACCAAACCACAGGTTGTCCCACAAAATTGGCTATCTTTACTGGGAAAATAGGAGTGCGACAGGGGCTGTTTGGACATGGAACAAATATGCCTTTCTCTAACAATCCTTTAAACACGGGAGCTATCCTGTCATTAGCCTCTGCTTGCAGTGGGTATTGAGTCTGGCATGGTCTGTGGGGTTCTCCAGGTGTAACTACAAGAGGCTGTGCATTGTTAATTAGCCCAACATCATAGTTATGCTGTGACCACAGGGAGAGTGGAACTTCCGTTAACCTAGGATCTGTAGCAGCCACCTGGACTGCACAGACCTGATGGACCCAGTCGTCATGTGGCATAAGATGTATTTCCCATTTACCCCAAACTGTGCACCCAAATCTTTCTCTTTAGGCTTGGGCTGCCTTGGAAAATTCCACTCCCACCATATGACAAGGGACCCAGTCCACTCCTTCACAGCACCTCCTCACCCAAGGACTCAAGCTTTCCCATGTACTAAACACAGGTTTAGCGAGGGGGACATGGGGGGCCGACCCCTCTACTTTGAAAAAGCGAGACACCTCTCTCACCCTTACCATCACATTTACCATTTTCAAACCACGCTCTCAAAACCAACATCCTGACTTTCTGAAATTTTCGGCGAGCAACACAAGTCGTCCATATCCATAAACTGGGCCGAACCCGTTTCTACTCTATTCATCGCCTTATTTAACAACTCATGTGAAACAGCTCTAGGCTCTGTTCTTTTTAAATCCCATGAATAACAATAATCAACAGGCTGCCCACTGCTTGGAAAACAGTACGTTTAATTTGCGTGCTTTTGTCTGAACATTCTAGCGTGATCCCTAACTGCGTCAATAAATCCCTAGCTAACAAATTAACTGGACAACAATTGGAAAACAGAAATTAATGTCTTGGGTAACGCTGGCCCTCGTTGTCTACAACCGACAGAGGGGTAGTAAATCGCTCATTGGTCTGTCCTCCACTAGCCCCTACCGTAATTATGGTTCTACCACTCAATATTTTGAATTTTGGTCCCATTCCTAAGGACAGAATATCCCGCTCCAGAATCAACCAAAAATTAAATCTGTTTACCATTAATTTTAAGAAACATTGTGGGTTTAACTTGGTACTCTAAGTGTTCTCTAAATGCTTGTACATTAAGTGTCTGCATAACATCAATATATGCGGGGTAATGTAATAGATTGATCTCACCGGTAGATGCTCTCTGGTCCGTCTCCTGTGACCGTCAGCACCCCTCCCTCAAACAACTTCATATCATAACCTCCATACGTCACCACCGCCATAGCCCTCCAGTCTCCCCTGTAAGCCAGGCATCCGTCACCGAACGAAAACGCCATTTACCAGAAAACCTAATAACTCACAAAAAGATACATTAGTTCACACACCATAAAACACCATAAACCTCAGGCATTCATTTATTTATTTATCATTTTTGTTTGTTTTGTTTAGGCCCACGTAACTACAAGGGACGATCAATGGCTTACTGCCGCACTTACCCATGTCCCCAAATCACCTAGTAAATCTAATTTCAAAGGTCCAACCTTTACAGCAGATCTAAAGAGATCCAACCTCTCAAAAGGTCCAACCTTTGCTGCGGATTTTGAAAGGTCCAACCTTTACTGCAGAGCTAAAGAGGTCCAACCTCTCAAAAGGTCCAATCTTTGCTGCAGATTTTATCGATAATGTCCAACCTTAACTGCAGATTTTTACCTTGCGGACTAACCGCAACTGTATTGCGCTCTTACCTCCTTATTTTTTTTATTTAAGCATGGGTACCTGTACTGATGAATCTCAAAAATCATATAAGCCTGGCGCCCTGACTCTCACCCCTTTCGCAAGCCAGTCCACGAGCGGGGGAGGATTTTAGGCTCCAGAGATCTAGTCTCCGGCCGTGCACGGTTACGATTATGAGACACCAGGTTAACCAAGAACGAGCTCCCAAAGTGTGATGTTGTACTATCCGCTGAATAGGCAGCCCTTTTCGTGAGTCAAACATTCTCTCCTGCAGGGTCTGTAACATCCATGTGACCTGCGGCATCCTTAAAAAACAAACTTAGTTTTTTAAGGAAAATTGTGTTTTTAATGTATCACATCCACAATTCAGAATGCTCTCTATAACAGCTCTGTATGGGTGTGTTGCTACTCTGGCTAATTAAACAATCACCCGAGAAGACAACCACTTGTCAAAGTAGGGTGGCTATCGGGTAATTAATAACCCCAACACGTTCTCCGGCGTCAATATTAGTTCCACCTAGTTTAGTGACTTTTACTCAAACTATTGTTTAGGTCAATGTAGTCTTTGCCATTTCCTGCAATTAAAAACTACAGAGGGGCCTCGTCTGATATTGCTGATAGTGTTGGTTTTTAAATGTATACATTTTTCTCAATAGATGTCTGAGTGAAAGGAACTGTTTATCAATCCGGCTCTGTTTTCATAAATTCACCTGACATACGGTGTAGGAGTACCATCTTCCTAAAATATGTTCTTAACCTTTCCCTTTGAGTGTCCTGCGAGTGGTATGCTTTCTTTTAACAGCAGCTCCTCCTACCAAAGTGGTCTCTTTCTAACACCTCAAGTCATAACCATCAATCCTGATCCATCCAGCTGTTTTGTTTTGCAACTTTGTTCTTTTTCCCTGCAATATGTACAGTTCTCAACATGGTTGTGCCGAACTCGTTGATAATCAATTATATCTGTGTAGATGTATGGGGGGTTATATCCTGCCAGAATATCTGTGTGGAATGGGCTGTACCATGGGGCGTATCACTGTTCGCCTGGTTTTAAGCAAGCAAGCAAGTTTATTTATATAGCACAATTCATACATCGAAGCAATTCAATGTGCTTTACAAATAAAATAAAAAATAAATATATAAAAATACAAAATCATCAAAACAAATGAAAACATCATAACAATAAGAAATACAATAAGAACACATATAAAGATAAAAATTGGGATAAAAACTTAAGAAGCTAAAAGGCTAAACAGTGTGGTTAAGTTTAAGTGCACAGTCGTAGGCACGTGAAAAGATAAGTGTTTTTAACCTGGATTTAAAAATGTGTACGTTTGGGGCACGTCTGAGATCTTCTGGAAGTTTATTCTTTTAACAGCGGCTCCTGTTTTTGTAAAAGCGTCTCTTGTTTCTCCATGTTTAGTTTGGACTCTGGGCTTTACTAGCTGACCTGTGTTCATGACCTGTGAGCCCTGCTCGGTTTATATTCATCAAACAAATCAGAAATGTATTCAGGTCCTAAACCATTCAGAGATTTATAAACTAAAAGCACCACTTTGAAGTCTATTCTGTAACTGACTGGAAGCCAATGCAAAGATTTAAGAACCAGAGTGATGTGCTCTCTTCTCTTGGTCCTGGTTAACATTCTAGCAACAGCATTCTGAATGAGCTGGAGCTGTTTTACAGTCTTTTTCAGGAGTCCAGTTAAGAGGCCACTACAATAGTCAACCCTACTAGAGATAAAAGCATGGATGAGCTTCGCTTGGTCTTTTTGGGACACCAAGCCTTTGATTCTGGCTATATTTTTTGATGATAGAATGCTGTTTTGGTGACCGCTTTGATATGACTGTTAAATGTGAGGTCTGAGTCAGAATACCAAGATTTCACACTTGATCCCCGGTTTTAAGGGCCCGAGAATCCAGCTCTTTACTTTTATTCTTGTTGCCAAACAAAATGTATTTATGTGCTCTATACAGTGACACAGAGAGTCTATTGAGCTGTTGTCACACGGTTCGAGAGCCATATATATTTGAGTATCATCGGCATAGCTGTGGTAGTTAATGTTGTTGTTCTGTAGAATTTGGCCCAGAGGTAGCATTTAGATATTGAACAGAAGCGGTCCGAGAACTGATCCCTGTGGAACTCTGCATGTCATAGCCACCCTATCAGATTCATGATTACCAATGGTGACAAAGTAACTCCGGCCATCTAGATAAGATCTGAACCAATCAAGGACTGTCCTGGAGAGTCCTACCCAATTTTCCAGCCTAACTATAACTGTTCTATGATCTGCAGTGTCAAATGCTGCACTGAGATCTAATAGAACCAGAACTGTTATTTTATCAGATTTTTCAGTTTTCAGCCATATATCATTTAAAACTTTAATCAGGGCTGTTTCAGTTCTGTGGGGAGGTCGGAAACCAGACTGAAATTTGTCGAAGAGACCGATTGAGGTCAAAAAATTGCTGAGGTAATTGAAGACAACCTTCTTAATGATCTTGGCTATAAAAGGGACTATAGTTGTTCTCTTTTTCAATAGGGGTCTTAATGGCAGCTGTTTTTAGAGATGTTGGGAAAATACCTGATTGTAGAGAGCTATTAACTATTTGCTGTAGCTATATTTTTTTAAGTCTGATGGCAATGTGTCGAGACAGCCAGTGGAAGCTTTAAGATGTCAAACTGTTTCTTCTAGGGATTTTTGATCAATTGTATTAAAATGTGATATAATAACCAAGTTATGTCTTGGTGGTCATGGTGACGGTACAGTGTTCTTGTTAGACTGTGTAGTTCTGATGTGCCATCTAATACTCATAATTTTTTCACTAAAGAAACACGCAAATTCATTACATTTCACAGTGGACATGAGTTCTGATGCTAACTGCTTTATTGGGTTTGTAAGCTTGTCGACCATGACATATAGAGTGTGGGTATTATTCATATTCTTGTTGATCATTCTTGATAAATGTTGCTGTCTGGAAACTCATTGTTGAAGCTACCAAGGCTTAGTTTATAGATAGAATTTAGTTTTCCTCCACTTACATTCTGCTGTCCTACATTCTCTTTTCAGGGTGCTTACCATCATGGTGGTTCTCCGTTTTGTTTTCTGTTTGCTTATAGTTTTCTTTACCTTTACCGCTACATCACGATCCATGACATTCAATATTTTGGCATTAAACTGATCAAGGAGTACATCAACTGACTCACCACTTATTGTTGTAGAGATAGGTACTCTCATTAATGTACCGGTTCTTAACAGAAACAGAGTTTACTGGAACATTCGGGGTGATAAGTGATTCAAAAAAGACACCAAAATTATCAGACAGGGCCAAGTCTTTTACCATGACAGAGGAAATATCGAGACCTTTAGAGATAACCAGATCTAGAATGTGGCCTTGAGTGTTAGTACGCTCTTTCATATGTTGAGTGAGATCAAAAGTGTCAAGTAATGCAAAAAGTTATTTGGCATTATTGTCTGTACTATTATAATTATTGTACTATTATTGTAATAATAAACAGTTTGTGCAGAAATTCTTTGGTTATGCAAACAGATTGTTGCAGCAGCTGTCCGGGTGGCTGGTCTCAGACGATCTTGGAGGTGAAGATGCTGGATGTGGAGGTCCTGGGCTGGTGTGGTTACACGTGATCTGCGGTTGTGAGGCCAGTTGGATGTACTGCCAAATTTGAAATGCCTTTGGAGACGGCTTATGGTAGAAAAATGAACATTCAATTCATGGGCAACAGCTCTGGTGGACATTCCTGCAGTCAGCATGCCAATTGCACGCTCCTTCAAAACTTGCGAAATCTGTGGCATTGTGCTGTGTGATGGAACTGCACATTTTATAGTGGCCTTTTATTGTGGCCAGCCTAAGGCACACATGTGCAATAATCATGCTGTCTAATCAGCATCTTGATATGCCACACCTGTGAGGTGGATAGATTATCTAAGCAAAGGAGAAGTGTTCACTAAAACAGATTTGTGAACAATATACCATACCATACCATCTTCTTCCGCTTATCCGGGGCCGGGTCGCGGGGGCAGCAGTCTAAGCAGGGATGCCCAGACTTCCCTCTCCCCAGACACTTCCTCCAGCTCTTCTGTGGGGACACCGAGGCGTTCCCAGGCCAGCCGGGAGACCTAGTCCCTCCAGCGTGTCCTAGGTCTTCCCCGGGGTCTCTTCTCGATGTGGAGGAGCAGCGGCTCTACTCTGAGCTCCTCCCGGGTGACCAAGCTTCTCACCCTATCTCTAAGGGATTGCCCGGCCACCCTGCGGAGAAAGCTCATTTCGGCCGCCTGTATCCGGGATCTTGTCCTTTCGGTCATGACCCAAAGCTCATGACCATAGGTGAGAGTAGGAATGTAGATTGACTGGTAAATCGAGAGCTTCGCCTTGCGGCTCAGCTCTTTCTTCACCACGACAGACCGATACATCGACTGCATTACTGCAGAAGCTGCACCGATCCGTCTGTCAATCTCCCGTTCCATCCTTCCCTCACTCGTGAACAAGACCCCTAGATACTTAAACTCCTCCACTTGAGGCAGGCACTCTCCACCAACCTGAAGTGGGCAAGCCACCCTTTTCCGACTGAGGACCATGGCCTCGGATTTGGAGGTACTGATTTTCATCCCCACCGCTTCACACTCGGCTGCAAACCGTCCCAGCGCATGCTGAAGGTCCTGGTTAGAAGGGGCCAACACGACAACATCATCTGCAAAGAGCAGAGACGAAATTGTGTGGTCCCCAAACCTGACACCCTCCGGCCCCTGGCTGCGCCTAGAAATTCTGTCCATAAAAATTACGAACAGAACCGGTGACAAAGGGCAGCCCTGCCGGAGTCCAACATGCACTGGGAACAAGTCTGACTTACTGCCGGCAATGCGGACCAAGCTCCTGCTTCGGTTGTACAGGGACCTGACAGCCCTTAGCAAAGGACCCAGGACCCCATATTCCCCAAGCACCCTCCACAAGATGCTGCGAGGGACACAGTCGAATGCCTTCTCCAAATCCACATAACACATGTGGATTGGTTGGGCAAACTCCCATGAACCCTCCAACACCCTGTAGAGGGTATAGAGCTGGTCCAGTGTTCCACGGCCCGGACGACATTGCCGCCTCGACAGGCACCGGAGACCTTACGGTCACAGCTCCGAGCGGCCGCTTCGACAATGGCGGTGGAGAACATGGTCCACTCGGACTCAATATCTCCAGCCTCCCTCGGGATCCAGTCGAAGCTCTGCCGGAGGTGGGAGTTGAAGATCTCTCTGACAGGAGACTCGGCCAGACGTTCCCAGCAGACCCTTACAGTACGCTTGGGCCTGCCGAGTCTGTCCAGCTTCTTCCCCCGCCATCGGATCCAACTCACCACCAGGTGGTGATCAGTTGACAGCTCCGCCCCTCTCTTCACCCGAGTGTCCAAGACATACGACCGCAGGTTAGATGAGACGACAACAAAGTCGATCATCGACCTGCGGCCTAGGGTGTCCTGGTGCCACGTGCACTGATGGACACCCTTATGCTTGAACATGGTGTTCGTTATGGACAGACTGTGACTAACACAGAAGTCCAATAACTGAACACCACTCGGGTTCAGATCAGGGGGGGCCGTTCCTCCCAATCACGCCCCTCCAGGTGTCACTGTCGTTGCCCACGTGGGCGTTGAAGTCCCCCAGTAGAACAATAGAGTCCCCAGTCGGAGCACTTTCCAGCACCCCTCCCAGAGACTCCAAGAAGGTTGGGTACTCTGCACTGCCGTTCGGCCCGTAGGCACAAACAACAGTGAGAGACCTATCCCCGACCCGTAGGCGCAGGGAAACGACCCTCTCGTTCACCGGGGTAAACTCCAACACATGGCGGCAGAGCTGGGGAGCTATAAGCAAACCCACACCAGCCCGCCGCCTCTCACCATGGGCAACTCCAGAGTGGTGAAGAGTCCATCCTCTCTCAAGGAGTGTGGTTCCAGAGCCCAAGCCGTGCGTAGAGGTGATCCCGACTACCTCTAATCGGAACCTCTCAACCTCACGCACTAACTCAGGCTCCTTCCCCGCCAGCGAGGTGACATTCCACCTCCCTAGAGCTAGTTTCCGTGTCCAGAGATCGGGTTGTCTAGGCCCCTGCCTTCGACTGCCGCCCGATCCTCTTCACACCGGCCCCTTATGGTCCCTCCTGTGGGTGGTGAGCGCACGGGAGGGCGGCCCCACGTCGCCCGTTCGGGCTGAGCCCGGCCGGGCCCCATGGGGGAAGGCCCGGCCACCAGGCGCTCGCATACGAGCCCCAACCCCGGGCCTGGCTCCAGGGTGGGGCCCCGGCTGCGCCATACCGGGCGACGTCACGGTACACATAATTTTAATCATCATTAAGGGGTTTTTGAACCGCTCTTAGTCTGACCCGTCGCCTAAGACCTGTTTGCCTTGGGAGACCCTACCAGGGGCATATAGCCCCAGACAACATAGCTCCTAGGGTCACTCGGGTACTCAAACCCCTCCACCACGTTAAGGTGGCAGTTCTTGAACAATATTTGAGAGAAATAGGCCTTTTGTGTACATCAGGGGTCTCAAACTCAATTTACCTGGAGGCCGCGCGAGGCAGAGTCTGGGTGAGGCTGGGCCGCATCAGGTTTTCCACAAAAAATGCTTTGTTAAGAAAATATAAATCTTCTCAAATCTCTTTATTTTCATTTTTTAACACAGATAAGATGAAAAAATAATAAACAAATTAAGAATGAATAAGAAAATAAATCAATCAATCAATCATAATAAATAAATAAACTAATAATAATAATGAAAATAATAATAATAATAATAATAATGAAAATAATAATAATAATAATAATTAGATTTCTCTAGTCAGTGACCATATGTGGTTTCTTCAGTCTTCTATATCTGCTGTATTCATATTCAAATGTCTGTATTCACAGTTCTTTAACCTTTAACCTTCTTCTGAACACGAATTGTCCTGAACATGAATGGAACATTGAAGAACATGAACTGTTCTTCTAAACATGGCTTCTCTTGCCTACTCCTTGCTGCTAGAGACCTGGCAGCGCTTCCTCTCGTATAGCCGAGCCACATTTGGCTTGAGAGAGGAAGCAGTTGAGACCCTCAGTATGGCTTGAAGATGATCATCAGTAAGTCTGGACCTGTACTTGGACTTATTGAAGTTCAAGGTGGAGAAGAGCTTTTCGCACAAGTATGTGCTCCCAAAAAGGCACATGGTCCGCTTGATCATTTGGGAAAGCTCAGGGAAACTGGGGATCAATTCTCTCAAAAATTGCCCAAGCTTGCCTGCTTTTCCACTCACCTCCCTGAACTTCGCTTTGAGTTTAGAGTTGCACTGCATGTCAATGAGCTCCTTTTGGAGGGGAATCTTGCACATCAAAGGAGAAGGGTCTGCAAAAATGTGGCTCTGTGCATCTTGAAGTCTGCAAATCTGTGATCAAATTCTTCCTGTAGCTTCAAAATGACATCAACCTACTTCTCACCACTGACTGGTGTGCCTGCATCCACGAGTGCCTTGCATGCTGGGAAATGGCAAAGGTTTGTCTGAGAGAGCTGGGCTTTCCATAACACAAGTTTTGTGGAGAATGCTCTCACGTTGTCATAGGCAGCACTAACAAGTTGCCCCCGGCCTTGTAACTTCTTTTTCGATCTGATACCAAGTAAATACAGGGCTAGTATCGCCAAACCGATACCAATACTTTTCACTTGTAACGTCACGATCATTGAATAATTTTGTGATTTTGCCTTTAGTTAGTTGATTATGATTATGATAAAACACAGGACAAAGATTTTAGGCAAATTTAAATGTTTTAAATTTTAAACAATGCAACAATGTAAAATAATATAACAAAAAATTAACAAAGTCAACAACTCAACCAAAAATATCTGTGAAAAAGAAAGTCAGTTGTGCAAAATAAGTAAACAAAAGCCACAATGTATAAATATGAATAACAATATAAACATTTGGTGATTCTTTTCAATTCTGACCAAATGTTGTTAGCACTGTGCTTTCCTAAGAAACTACTGGTTTCTAGCACATATGTTTGCATTTGCCAGTCTTCATCAATAATATGGCAAGTGTTAAATAAGCCTCTGTGGCTCTTGATGTCCACATATCAGTGGCATATACAGAAACAATACAAAAAATACACTGCACACAGATATTTGTGAAAAATAAAGTCTGTAGTGCAAATAAAGTGTAAACTACAATTGGCTCTCATTTGTAACCTTTTTTTTGAACCCCAAGGAAGTATCCCTTGAAGTGCCCTTTTGGCTCAGATTTAAAGGTTTTTGTTCAGGAACAGCAACATGTTTACATTCTTCCCTTTTATTGCACTTCTTCTCTGAGTTACTAACTGTCCCGCGTTCGAGTAAATCCTTTCTGCTGGTACAGATGTTGCACTTACTCCCAGCTGTTTCTTTGCAATCTTGCTCAGAGAGGGAAATGTTGGCTCATGCATTTTCCACCAAAGAAGTGGGTCTGCATCCCGTGGAATTGTTTTCTCTTCCGAGTACCGGCGCATTTCAATAACAGCATCAGTGCCAGTTGTGCGATGCTGCTGCAATGACTGGATTTGTGAGTCAAACTCTGTCCATATCCCACTTTTTGCTGCAGATGGGGATGGAGAAACTCCTACAAGGTAGTTTGAAGTTGCTGTAGGAACCATTGCTGAGGCAGTGCTGGTGGTGGAGCTTGTGCTTGGTTCAGGAGCTGATTCTGCATGGGCTGAGGTCTGGCTCACTGATTGCATTTCAGCAACAAGGCATTTCTTTTTAGTGTCAACATTTGCCATGTCCCGGAACCCAAAGTTAAATCTTGTGTCCAGATAGGTGCTGGTACTGAGACCATGAAAGGTTTCAATACCCCTGAAACGCTGCTGACACTGAGCTAACAGCACAGCAGCTAGCTTGCTGCCTTGGGCATCATGAAATGCAGTTGCTCTCAAAGGTAATGTAACCAGGGGGATCATCTTTGAAACAGACACGTGTTTTTCTGATGATATCTCCCTTGTTACTTCTTCAAATGGTCTCAAGGCATCAAGGGAGAGACCAACCATGGACCAGTCTTCCTCACTCAAGAGCAGTGAACTCTTTCCAAGAAGGCAAAGTACAGTGGTTACTGCTTCCTTTTGCTCACGTAGTCTCTCAAACATGTGGAACACAGCGTGTTTCAACTGATTGTATGAGTTTGTGCTCTGGAAACTTAAGTTGTTTCTGGATTTCTTCCAGCTTCTCTGTTGCGTTTGTGCTGTGATGAAAAAAACCTACAATAGCACTGCATCTCTGTTGTATGTCAAGAAGCTCAGGGAGGGTCTTAATGGAGTCTTTCACAACTAGATTGATGGTGTGTGCAAAACATGGATAATGAGCCCAACCTGTTTTGTGTACAGCACCATTATCTGTGACTACAGCCTGAATTTTAGCAGTTATGCCCCATTCGTTGGTGATTCTTTTCAATTCTGAGCAAATGTTGTCAGCACTGTACTTTTCCGAGAAACTACTGGTTTCTAGCACATATGTTTGCATTTGCCAGTCTTCATCAATAATATGGCAAGTGACAGTTAAATAAGCCTCTGTGGCTCTTGATGTCCACATCAGTGGTCAATACAGCACTGTTAGCAGCATCTAGAATTTTTTTTACTTTTGAGCGACACTCTTCATACAATGAAGGTATTTTCTCTCCCATGAAAGATTTCCGACTTGGAATCCTGTAACAGAAGTCAAGCGTATTTATTACACCTTTAAAACCATTATGTTCAACCACAGAGAGGGGTAGTAGATCCTTCACAATCATCTCAGCAATGCTCTTTGTGATCTCCATGGCTCTTTGTGAATTATCTAGGTGAAATAACAAAATTATTAAGATAATAAGTCTGTAGGCTGAATTTATGATAGTTACTATCAGCCTGCTAAAATCGCCTCTCTGATCACTGTGAACAACATTACTTGATGGAGATTACCTGGATACTGCAGATTTTTTTGGCTGAAAAGCCTCTGCCAGTGACCTCTGTCTCTGTGTTGGGTGTCTGGTTTGGGGTTCTCCCCCCTCCTCCTCCTTCCTCAACTTTGTTTGAAGCTCGGAGTTCTCTCTCAGGTGAACTTTAATATGTTTGTGCAAATTGGTGGTGTTACCACAGTGGCGAATAATCTTTTTGCACACATCACATGTGGCAGAGTCTGTATCAGCTGGAGTATAAAAACTCCACACAGCGCTTCTCTTTCTTTCCACCATCATGACGGGATTCTGCTTCTCTCACTGTTCTGACTCTCTGCCTCCGGCAGGGCAGGGCGGGGCGGGGCGGGGCGGGGCGGGGCGGAGCGGAGCGGAGCGGAGCAGAGCAGAGCAGAGCAGAGCAGAGCACTGTCCCGTATAATGTCCCACTGGGCAACAACTTTTAAGTGTTGTGAACGCAGCGTGCTGGGACGAATGTCTGCGTGTGCCCAATAGAAACGAGGCAGCCAGCCAGGCACGGAAGAAAACACTCCATGGCAACGCTGCTGTAACTTTCACTCATTGCGAAATGTTTTCTCAATGTCAAGGAAGGATCCTCCGAAGCCAGAATTTGGTGCATGCTACGTCATCGAAGTCCATTGAAGGACTGTTCCAATTCCTCCAAGGACTGAGTCCTTCGTTGGGAGAATTTCCCATAGACGCCGACTTCGCAGCCCAAAATCACGGCCCCAAATCAAAATAATGCACATGGCTTTTGTCGGCTTGTAAAAATAAATTAAATGGCGGACCTAAGGGGGAGTTGGAGCATCATCGCTGACATTAAAATAATCATTTAAATGTAAGTATCTTTAGTTTTTGCTGTACATTTGTTACCGTTAATGTGTTAAATCAATGTAAAGCTTAACACTTTAATGCTGGTACAAATAGCTATCATAATTAGGTAGATACACCCAGAGCAAACGTTAGCTAACTGAACCTATCATTTAACATTAGGCTGTTAGCTAGGTTGCTGTCTTTTTTACCATTTGTGTTAGTAAAGTTTAATGTCCGGTAGCATTTTCATCTCTTTTTATAAGTCGTTACTGTATATGCGTCACGTTAGCAGAGATTTAGAAAATGATGTGTTTATCAGTTGTAGCTTCAGGATGGTAGGTAACGCTGCACCTTGTTAACTTCACTAGCAATGTTAACTTCACTAGCAACGTTAAATGAAAGCTAAAATGTATGTGTAGTTTCCCATGTTACAAGTATAATTTTGTTCTGTAACCTTTCGTTATAGCATTCATAACGGTAAACATCTTTTTCTTGTGTTTGCAGTCGGTTAACAGGGACTAAGGAACAAACGTAGGCTGTCACTGAGGATGGGAAAGCCAAAGACAAGCAGGGAGACAGAAGCCAAGATGTTGAATAGATTATTTGCTATATTTGAAATTGACATTCTAAAAATAAATGCATTAAATTAACTGGTTTGTCTGTGTCTTAAACTTTCTCACTTGCATTTTACTGCTTATCATACTGCCTGTGGCAACCTTTATTAGCAGGTAGTGTTTACCTTGTTGTAGTTGTTTATGTCATGTTTGCACCTCATTTGTCTGAAAGCTAGAAGCTACTGGACAATGAGCTAATGTTACATACATGCAGTAAACTACAGCTAATGTAAACGGTTAGCAACTGAAAGCTTAATGTAGTTAAGATTAATTAATGCAATGCAAAGTGTTATGAAAACTATAAACATTAACTCCCACAAGTTTTTACTTTATTGACATGAGATTAATAACAGAAAACGACTATTGCTTATATTATAGCTTATCAGTGTCGGTAACGTTACCTACCTTCGCACGTTGCAGGCAAAGTTGTCGTCAGAGTATTCTCCTCCTGCAAGCAGACTGACGCTGATTCACCTTCTCCATCGCAACAAAAAATTGAACAGCACCGTTTACAGTTCCAACCCGATTTTGTCCAGTGTTTTGAAATGTAGCGCGGAAGAGAAGGCGAAACATTTTCAATGACACAAGCATGCAATGACATGCACTTGCTAGCCTGTTCCATTGTAAGTGTTCTCCGAATGCTCAGGAGAAGCCTGGCCTAGTCTCTGAAGGACCTGACTTGGAAGGACTAGTCCTACCAAGGAAGGATCCTTGACATTGAGAAACGGCTGCCCGGCCAATGTCCCGCCCCCGAGAGCCATATACCCCACCGCGATTGGTAGGTTCGTTCAGCTCTGCACACAACACTGTAAAGTGCCATACATATCAAACTCGCGGGCCGCACTAACATTAAACGTTCATATTAAGGTGGGGGCCACAAACTATCGTCCCACGGGCCACAATTGGCCGGCGGGCCACGAGTTTGACACCCCTGGTGTACATAGAGAAAGTCTTAGATCTTCAAGTTCAGCTCATGATAAATGGGGGTAAAAACAAGTGTTGCGTTTATAATTTTGTTCAGTGTACTTTTCCTTAATATCATCATAACTCAAAATTAATTTGGGATGACAATTTCAGCAATATCTTTCTCATTGCCAATTTGCTAGCATCCAATTCTTCCTAAGCACTTTTCAAATTACATTTTCAATGCAGTTACAGGCTATTTTTGCACTTGAAAACAATCAGGCAATTATTTGATTATTTATTATTTATACATACATTTATTTATCTTTTAATTCTAACCAATATTTTCCAACAGAAAACCAATGCCAACATACAATAATTGTTAGGTTCTATTTTTGTGCGGGCACATACCAGTTTTACTTACTCAAGCATGTTGGGCAGAAAGAAACATGAGTGAAACAGGCGAACATCCAAAAGAAATGGAGAGCAGGCGGTGCTCATGAACAGAAATGACATCAAGAAGCTTGCAATTCTGCTAACGTCTGTGAAATAGTAAGTTTGGCTGTTATGTTATAAAGAAGTATGTGATAAATTATAAGACAATGCTAACATTCAGTGGTGACATTTTGGTTGAGATACCATTCATTTGCTTGAAATGTTCATGAGCACTGCCTCCTCTCCATTGGGTGTTCTCCTGAACCAATCAATTTCTTTCTGCCCTCAGAACATGTTTAAGTAAATAAACTGGTATGTGCGTCCTGCCCGGTTTTCATCCTTCATTCTTGAATGAAGTCTGTCCTTTCATCATTATTGTTGTTAACTGTGTTTCATTAGCTCCCTATTTAATCTGTCCAGTTCTCTTCAGCCCTTGTTGAGTTATTGTGTGTGTCATGCCTGCCTTCGTTCTGTGTTCCTGCCTGCCTGCCATGTTCCTGTGATCCTGCCATTTTCTCAAATTTTTTTCTCTTTCATTATTAAACCCTTTTTGTTGTCCTTTCATTCTGCGCCTGGCATCCTGTTCTCTAAATCGTGACAAAAATAGATTTTCAGTATCATTCTTTGAAACTAAAATATCCAACAGAACATTTCCATGTACTATTTGTTATTTAAAATAATATATTTAAAATAAAATTATAGTATTGGTTAGGGCTCTTAATACTTTTGCAATACCCAATTTGGTGATGATCTGTCCACCAGCGAAAAACATGTTCACAGCAGTCAAGACCATTGAAGATTTGGCCACCATTGAAGACCACTGAAGATAGTCCAAAATTATAGAAAATAAAATTGCACGATCGATTTTGAGTTATGATTCAGTTTATTTTGTTTATTTTGCTAGAAGCATAGTCACCCCTAAACTGGAACACTGACATTGCTGCATGAAGATATATTTCAAATAGATTTGCTTACTTGAATGTTCCCTGTGCTGTAATTCAGCTTTAAGCTGACAGATTCAGCCTAATTGTAATAATCTAATTAACATTTTGCAACTATGCCCCTCTGTTGTCCCAGCAAGATCTTCCCAAAGCGTTTAGCTGACAGACAGAGGTAGAATAGCCTGATGCCGGATCCAGGCTAAGGTTAGGGGACGCTAGGCTGCCTGTTACATCCTGAGGTCATTTGTTTGCGTAAAGGGAGGTGATGAGGTGTGTCGGAGTCCACATCCACCCCATTCTCACACTCAGGGCAGTGAGCTGGTCCAAGCTCCCGGTATTTTCACAGATGGAATCTGGGTAAAGGTAAACAATCGGGCTCTATATCGCAGTGATCTAAAACGCCCAGTGTGTCTGCGTCTGACATCATGGAGATCTGGGAGTACCCACACACATACACACAAAAATCACACACACGCTCACCCTACTGACACTATTATTGCATTACTATTTACAGCCACAGGCAAACACTAGTTGCATAATTAGTGGATCCTAATGTGTCAATGTGGAATGTGGAAACTACATATGTAATGTGCTGCTAACATGTTAATATATGTGTTTGTGTGTGCAATATTCTATGTTGATGTGCGTGCCTGTATTTGTTTTTCAGATGTTGCGGTGCAGTTGTATACTTCTCACCTGTCTCCTGACTGTGACTCTGTTCCACTGTAATGTTAACAGCCTTCGCCTTACCCAGGAGAACCTAGAGGTGAGATAGAGTGTTACATCAGTTCACCTGGTCACATATGTTTGCTATATCAGTAACCAGGGAACCCTGTCACTAAATATGATTACATTATAACTCTCCTGGAGCTGGTTTGGTTTACACTTATGTTCAAATCCTTTTAAGATGGGGTGTGCGCCACTTTCCCACCTCTTGATATAATGAACTGGCTGAAATGCGAAGATAGGGAGAAGAGTGAGTGTTTTTGTGGTGTTAACCCGAATGCCCTTGCTTTTTGAAAGGTATGTAAGTACATATGTTATCTGTTAAGATTTTTTGCTCAATCCCAATTCCCATTTGCTGTTCCAGTTTGAACTTGGTTAGGAACTTGGTTAGTCCACTGCTTATACTTATCCAGACTCTTTGGGTCTAACAACAATGAAGGGTTATGGCCAAGGAGAAGTAGATGGAAGCAACCAGCAACCATCTCAGCAAATGAGTGGATGAGTGAGGGAATGATTGAGTAGATGAGTAAGTGGATGAGTGAGTGGGTGCGTAAGCAGATGAGTGAGTGAACGGATAATTGAGCCTGTGAGTTAGTGAGTGGATGAGTGAGGGCTTTTTGTCTCTCTGGTGAGGTCACACTTGCAAGTGATAAAGTCCAGCCAGTGGAGGTGGGGAAGTTATCTGCACAGCCAATAATGGATGTGTTGATTCTGGCTCTCATTGGGCGGTCCGAAAATTTCCTCTGAATGATCTTATTAGGTGGAACGAACTATCAAAGATGATGGGTTGTCATCACCGCTGTGGCGTTGCCTGGGTCAAGCTTAAAGTACCACCCAGTGCTGTTCCCTGGGGAGGCAGAGACAACACCCCCAGTGAAGGACAAAATAGGGATGACATGGGAACATTCTGTCTGTCTGCTTAGCTAGGTCTGTCCATCCGCCCTTCCATCTCGTCTCTGTCTATGTCTGTCTAGGGGACATAGCAGTAGACGTTGAGGGGGTTGGGAGAGAGGGGTGAGAAAGGTGGGAAGAGGGAGAGGAGAAAGAACCGAGTGCACCCTGTACCACCTATTTAGAACATTATACCTGCAAACCTGAGGGTTATGCTTGTCCATTCTTCTGATCTAAAAAGGACAGCATACAACCAATGCCATTTGTCTGGCTGTGAGATGGGAGTAAGCCAAACTTAAATGAGAGGAGTGAAATGTGGCATTGCAAAGGACTGTCAGGGGTAGGTGGGATTATTCAGACAATGTCTATGTTGCCTCTTAGCGCACTAGCATTTCCTTGTTTTTGCAGTACCTGAAACCAGTGGTTCTGGAAGAATCAGCCCTGCATGCCCGGTCCACTGAGCAGAAGGCAGCAGGGGACTTGACAGCCAAGTTGCTGTTCCTTGACCACCTAGTACGTCTAGAGAACAACTTAATTGAGACCAAGAGGAAAAGAAGCTTTCCAGGGTCCAACATTCCACTGGATCGCCTCTCCATCAGCACCATGGATCCTAAGGGCTCCAAGCAGAAGTAGGTACAAACCTAGAGCTAGCGAGAAAGAAAGACACACTGTAATTTTAATCCTACTTATTATTAAATTATCATAGGTTAAGTTATCTAATGCATACTAATGTTGATAAACACAAAATGTAATGATGGATGTATAAAGTGACATTAATATTGTTAACATGTGGCCTGTTTTCACTTATGCTACTTTCATCACTGCAACCACATGATCTGGTGGAGGACTGGAGAAGTGGGTGTGTCTTGGTTGTGCCAAGCTGCCAACACTGTTCTATAGCTCAATATTAGGCGTAAGCCTTTAGATGTTATGTCTTAGACCCGTTTAAAAACGTCCAGAAAGCTAAAGATATGACTGCAATGATTTTTAGTTGCTGATAAAATACATAGATGCAAGATGTTTAACAGAGGTAGTTGGGTTAGGTTGCGTAGCCTGGACAAAACTCACACAACTCAAGTCACGTTCTCCACTTCCCTGTTATAATCGAATTTAACATTCATAACAACACATTACTCCCGACACCCCTCCAAAAAATGTATTGGCCTACATGTAGCAGGCAGACTACACACTGACATACACAATCTGTCATGCTTTTTCCTTTCTATTCTCCCTGATTTGGGCTATGGTTTTGCTGCGTTATATTCACCCTTTATGGAGGCAAAGCAAGTGTGGCTAAAATAGTGCAGTGTGCAACTGAAAGATTGTCATCATCTATGGACAGGTTTCTACTGTTTGTCAGTGGTCAATGTTGGAAGACAAGGCAAGCTGCCTAACTGATGAGCAACAGGCATGCTTGAGCCTACTGTATTAGGTCCATATGCACCCCTTCTTTAATTGTGTAGCCTCCTAGAAACTACACATTTGAATGGGCTTAATACAGTAAATGTTTTCTTTCAACTCCTTAGGCCAATATATAACACCAATTGATTTAGAAAAAATAATATATAGTAGGATGAAAGTGACCAGTATTTCGTATCTTGTCAACCAAATTTATGGTCCCTGCAAATTCTGTCTAAAACCTCATCAAGATCTGTATCTGTTAATCTGGCAATCTCTGCAATACTAGCCAGATACAGCTGTGCTCATAAGTTTGCAAACCCTGGCAGAAATTTTGAAATAATGGCATTGATTTTGAAAATATGACTGATCATGTAAAAAAAAGTTTTATTTATTTAAGTGATCATTTTAAGTGATCATATGAAGCCAATTATTATCACATAGTTGTTTGGCTCCTTTTTAAATCATAATGATAGCAGAAATCACCCAAATGGCCCTGATCAAAAGTTTACATACCCTTGAATGTTTGGCCTTGTTACAGAGACAAAAGGTGACACATACAGTGGGGCAAAAAAGTATTTAGTCAGCCACCAGTTGTGCAAGTTCTCCCACTTAAAAAGATTAGAGAGGCCTGTAATTTTCATCATAGGTACACTTCAACTTTGAGAGACAAAATGAGAAAAAATTAACCTGAAAATCACATTGTAGGACTTTTAATGAATTTATTGGTAAATTATGGTGGAAAATAAGTATTTGGTTAATAACAAAAGTTAATCTCAATACTTTGTTATATACCCTTTGTTGGCAATGACAGAGGTCAAATGTTTTCTGTAAGTCTTCACAAGATTTTCACACACTGTTGCTGGTATTTTGGCCCATTCCTCCATGCAGATCTCCTCTAGAGCAGGGATGTTTTGGGGCTGTCGCTGGGCAACACGGACTTTCAACTCCCTCCAAAGATTTTCTATGGGTTTGAGATCTGGTGACTGGCTAGGCCACTCCAGGACCTTGAAATGCTTCTTACGAAGCCACTCCTTCGTTGCCCGGGCGGTGTGTTTGGGATCATTGTCATGCTGAAAGACCCAGCCACGTTTCATCTTCAATGCCCTTGCTGATGGAAGGAGGTTTTCACTCAAAATCTCACGATACATGGCCCCATTCATTCTTTCCTTCAGTCGTCCTGGTCCCTTTGCAGAAAAACAGCCCCAAAGCATGATGTTTCCACCCCCATGCTTCACAGTAGGTATGGTGTTCTTTGGATGCAACTCAGCATTCTTTCTCCTCCAAACACGACAAGTTAAGTTTTGACCAAAATGTTCTATTTTGGTTTCATCTGACCATATGACATTCTCCCAATCCTCTCCTCTCATCCAAATGCTCTCTTGCAAACCTCAGACAGGCCTGAACATGTACTGGCTTAAGCAGGGGGACACGTCTGGCACTGCAGGATTTGAGTCCCTGGCGGCGTAGTGTGTTACTGATGGTAGCCTTTGTTACTTTGGTCCCAGCTCTCTGCAGGTCATTCACTAGGTCCCCCCGTGTGGTTCTGGGATTTTTGCTCACCGTTCTTGTGAACGGGATGAGATCTTGTGTGGAGCCCCGGATTGAGGGAGATTATCAGTGGTCTTGTATGTCTTCCATTTTCTTATAATTGCTCCCACAGTTGATTTCTTCACACCAAGCTGCTTACCTATTGTAGATCCAGTCTTCCCAGCCTGGTGCTGGTCTACAATTTTGATAAGCGTCTAATCTCCTTCCGTAATATCAAAGCTGTCGACCCTCTCCATCTCTCCACTGCCATTTGCTCTGCACTACCCCTGGAACATGCTCCCAACAACCCTGATGATCTGGCAAATCAGTTCAACAGCGCTCTCTCTTCCTCCCTTAACACTCTGGCACCACTTAGAGCTAAGCATGTTTCATTCACCACCTCATCTCCCTGGTTTACTCCTGAGCTCCGTTCTCTGAAGCAGGTTGGCAGACGCCTGGAACGCCTGGCTAGATCAACAGGGCTCACTATTCACACCGAAGCATACAAACATCACTTCTCTACATACAGAGATGCCCTCAGTACTGCTCGGTCCTCCTACTTCTGCAACATTATCAGTAGCTCTAATATGAACTCACATACCTTATTCTCAACAGTCAACAAGCTACTTCAGCCTCGCCATAACAACCATACCTCACATACTCTCCCTGCCAGCACTTGCCTTTCATTCTTCAAAGACAAAATCAAAAAAATCAATGCATCACTGTTAGGTCTGTTTCCCTGTTCCCTTTCTCCAACCGCTGATTACTCACTCTGTCCACCGCCTGTCCTTCGCACTCACCTTCATACATTCTCCCCCATTGACTCTGACTATATCACCAAATCAACTTCCTGTTCCCTTGATCCCATTCCAGCCTCTCTCATTAAAGCCTGCCTGCCTGCACTCTGTCCCTACATCACACGCATCATTAACCTATCCCTCACCCATGGCATTGTCCCGTCCATCTATAAAACTGCTGCTGTCACTCCCATCTTAAAGAAGCCTGGACTAGATACCACCATCCTGAACAATTTCCGCCCGATATCCAACCTCCCCTTCCTTGCCAAAACCCTGGAAAGGACGGTTGCCTCTCAACTCCAACAACAACTGCTTCACAATGACCTGTTTGAACCCCTCCAGTCTGGTTTCCGCCCACTCCACAGCACAGAGACTGCACTACTCAGTTGTCAATGACCTCCTCATCTCTGCTGATGCTGGTTCCCTCAACATCCTGATTCTCCTGGATCTGAGTGCCGCATTTGACACCGTGAGCCACCAGATCCTCCTCACCAGGCTCAGGGGTCTGGGTGTTGAGGGAACCGCACTCTCCTGGCTGCAAACCTACCTCACAAATTGAACCCATTACATCTCCCTCAGTCACCAAAAATCTGAAATATCTACAATCTACAGGGGGTCCCCCAGGGCTCTGTTCTGTGTCCCTTACTCTTCATTATTTACATCCTCCCCCTTGGTCAGATCCTCCGCCACTTCAACCTTAATTTCCACTGCTACGCTGATGACACACAGATTTATCTCAGCACCAAATCTCTCACCAACCCACCTCTGGCCCATATTGAATCAAGTCTCTCTGAAATAAAAATATGGATGCATCACAACTTCCTCAAACTCAACAGTGAAAAAACAGAACTTCTTCTCATTGGCACCAAATCCACCCTTAGTAAAACTGGCACATTCTCTCTCACCATTGACAACACTGTAGTTTCTCCTTCCCCCTGTGCTCGCAACCTTGGGGTCATCCTTGACTCCACCCTATGTTTCGAGCAACACATTAAACAGACTGTCAAATCATCTTTCTTTCATCTTCGTAACATTGCAAAACTCAAATCCTCCCTCCCCCCACCTGCAGCTGAAACTCTGATTCATGCATTCATCTCCTCCCGTCTTGACTATTGTAACTCCCTCTTGTCCGGCATCAACTCCTCATACCTCCATAAGCTCCAAATGGTTCAAAACTCAGCTGCGAGGCTTCTTACTCATTCAAAGTCCTGGCAGCACATCACCCCCATCCTCTGTGAGCTTCACTGGCTCCCTGTCAAACAGCGCATTGAATACAAAATACTCCTCCTGACTTACAAAGCCCTCCACAAACTTGCTCCCCCCTACCTCTCGGACCTTCTTCAACACTATCAACCTTCACGCTCACTCCGCTCTTGTACAGCAGGCCACCTCATCATCCCCAGATCCAAGCTACGGAGCTTTGGTGACAGGGCATTCTCCAGGGTTGCTCCCCGGCTCTGGAACTCACTGCCACAATCCATCCTTGACTCTGACTCTCTTAACACCTTCCGCCTCCGCCTTAAGCCATTTCTGTTTAAACAAGCCTTCCCATAGCCCCTTTGTTGTTGTATATTTTATTTCTCAGTGTTCTTTGTTTTGCTTGTTTTTGTAAAGCGTCTTTGGGTCATTGAAAAGCGCTATATAAATCCCATGTATTATTATTATTATTATTATAATACAGGTAAATCAATAGTATTTAAAGGGAGAAAAGGGGTGTGGTAAAATCCTGCACGACTGCCCCACTCAACAGGACACATTCCCTTTGTTCTATTACAACCTAAGCTTCACACAAAGGACAAGCTCTCCTTCCCTCCACAGGTAACTTCTTAAGTTCTAAGAGTTCCAACTGAACCCAGAGAGACAATAGATGCCCTGATGAGTTATACAGATGCGCAGATTAATGAGTACCCTTATAACCAGCCGATACCGGTCAATGATGCCCCCTATGCAAATACCTGATCCGCCACATTCCTTTTCTAATTTGAATAAGGGGCTCTGAGTCCTTTAATCAGTGACAATACATTGGTTAGAGATATTTCCACGACAATCCATCTTCTTGATACCAAAATCAACCCTTGAAACAGTTTAAACTGTTTACTCATTAAGATGTAGACTGCAACAATTAACTCCAAAATCACACATTTTCATTATACAGAACTATAACATAGTACAGCAAAATCTTTTATGTTAAAATCATTGGTCAAAATAAATTAATTCAAGTGACACATATACTGACAGTATGGGATATGTATCATCGACACGTGGGTGTGTAAACACCTATCACTGAATACATCCTTCAAATTGTCACTGGCACAAAGTCCTCTTAGCCAATTGCTCGATTCACTGAAAAGTCCTCTCCATGGTTCCAATTAGATGTACTTCCAAAGTCATCACAAATGTTCTGCTCCTCCAAACATCAGATAGTCAGTTATGAACCATTTCTTGGCAGGCCAGTGTAACAGAACGTAAAAGTCAGATGTATATTCCAAAGTGTTGTCCTTCATAGCTCAAATGCAGGTTATCATGACACAGCTCTAGTTGTCTTCATTCTAGCTGCTTTATCAGCCAGGTCAGGAGAATCTGTGTGTTCTCCTTTGTGAATGCCAAGATGACCAGTTTTAGCTAAAGGCTCTATAGCTGCAGGCCGGGTCGGAAGTGATGGTTACTAGCACCAGAAAATACGCTTTTCCCTCAGTGCCTTCAATTCACTGTGCCTAACCTTTAAACACCGAAGCCCTCCTGTAGCGTGTGTGTTCGAACCCAGGTTCCTCTCTCAGCTACCTGGACCGCAGATGAGAGGTCCCTGGTATGGACCCAATCAGCGTGGCATAATGTCGTGCAGTTAGTCTTCTGCCCCGGTAAACGTTGTCCAGAACTGAAGCTTTCCTTCGCCTCCATCCTCTCGATTGGAGGTTGCCTTCTCCATCTCATGGCATAATCGTCAGGACTAGAATTAGTCCAGCTGTCAGGAACCAGGCATCACTGTAGACGTGCGGCACCCCAGGGTAGACTCCGCTCGTAGCTGTAGGACAGTCTGTGTGTGTGTGTGTGTGATCCATCTTATCTCAGCCCACCTCACAGTTGTCCTTTAAGTCAAACTCAGTCTCTCTGGCTCCAACCAGCCCTCTATCACTGAATCGCTTTCAAGTGTCCTGTACCTGTCAGTGAATTCTCCTTGAGAAAATTAGTTGGAACTGCACAGTACACTATCACAAATATGTCCATTACATTAGCTTGTTGCATCTTGCTGATGCATTAGAACCCAGTCCTACCAAACACTCAAAACAATATTTCCAATGTTTTTCTGCTTCCTTTGTCTAAATAGATTTGCTCTCAAAGAGTAGTTCATGTTGCAATATAATTTACATCTGATTCTGTTGTATTGGAACTACAATCAAATTCACCATTGTTTCACATAAATTATCAAATACCTTATTGCAAATCAAAACATTTCACACCATCTTGAAGGTCAGCTCACATAATTGTTATTTAGCCTAATTTCTCCACAAGATGAAACTCAGTGTGAATTTTTAAAAATCTCTTCTTATTATCCTAGCACATCAAAGACACTCTTTAATCCTGTCATAAATCATGACCCCCCCCCCCCCCCCCCTTTATGCCCTATCTACCCAGAGCTCACCCTGGAGTGGTGGATGGTTTACTAACCTAAGGATAACAGACCATGTTCTTGAAGAATGGTCCCCTTATCAATTAGGGACACGTTATCTTGAGAAACAACCCAGGCCAGACAATAGAAAACAAACCTTTTTGCCTCATCATTCACCTCACAGAAACATATGTTAGCCATTAACATTCCAATGATTGCCTACTACAACAGAAAGTCAGTACATAAGTATACATAATATAATGTATAAAAAAGAATGAAGAGTCATTGAATATGTAAATAAACATGGAAATGACACTTCCAGTTCCTTCAAGTCAACCAGAATACTGAACACCAAGTATTCAACGTATCCGAATTAGAATACCCAATTTTCATAAAGTCCCCAGTAAGTCTGTTTCCCTTCTAAAGAGTTCAAACAAGACAAAGACCCATTTCAAACAGCACCCCCACCCCACACACTGGTTTTTGTGTCAGTGTGTTGAGCACTCCAGGGGGTCTGTACCTCTCTTTACAATTTTTGTAAAACTTCTCTACTTGGTTTTCTAGAATAGAACTTAATGCAGAATTACTTTCTCAGTATCAATTAAAACATGGCAACACTTACTTAACATGTAGGGAATAACAAAATGTGCTGCCTGCACGTTTTTACCCACATTATTCCCTAATGCATGAGATTAATATGATTACTTTCTAATCAAATATCACACAAACTGAACAGTAACATTCTCTTAGTGACAATTCATCCTATCAAACCCAATAGCTAAACCAAATAAAAAATGGTAAGATGTATTATACTCAACCATATTCACGTTAGATTTTGTATACATTTTTTTCCCCCAAAAACCCAAATTAGACAAACCCTTTGAACGGACACTAAGGGATTTTAACAGATGCCAATTTTCTGTTATAACTATGGAAACAGAAAAACTCAATTCTTTAAGTAACTCCTTAAGTACTTATTTTATTCTCTTTGAAGTTCAACACTTTTAGAAAATAATTTCATACAGCCCCCCCCCCTGCTTTTACGACAGAGTCAATGGAAAATTACTCCAAGCGTGAAAGCAGAACCATTACAGGACGGACATGAAAAGAAAATCGATAGTCGGGAGGAATCTAGCATTCATTCAGTAAAAAGTTGCAAACTGAATATCTAACCAAAACAAATGTCTGGGATTTTTGCTGTCACACCCAGCAAAAATCCCAGGCAATGGCCAAACTAAGTTGAGACCAAACAAACATCATGACTCAATTTACCTGCTAGGGAATTTTCTCAACTTTAGATATATGTCTATGTTATTCAAAATAGTGGCGGACAGCCAAAATCGCTACTTTCATGCATATGCCATGCAACGACATCAAGATTGTTCTAGCAGTTAACAATGTTGGATGACTTTAGGTCTCCACCCTCACTACAGTTGGTTTCAAAATCATAAATTCCAACATTAAAGCTAATAAGAGGAGAATATATTTAGCTTTCACTTAATGTTTGATTATCCCAAAACTGAATATGCTTGTATTGATAAAATTACCACAGATGAGACCAGACTGAACACTCAAATGTAACCCTTAGTAATAGGCTACTTTGATTTAATGGTAAAGGTTGGTAGAGGCCATCCCAGTGGATCTGCCCCCCTTCCTGAAGCTCTGAGCTCCACACATTCATGGTGAGCCATTAAAAAAGGCCAAATGTTTTTGTATGGACCTTAGACTATACTATCAATTTAGCCGACATTGCTCATCATCTTATATTTTTGCAGTAAAAAAAAGTGCTTATCATTATCTACACAACAACTCAACATTAGGGTGGAGATTAAGAAAACTCTTAAGAATATCAATGTAGACAGAAAACAAATGTATGACGTCACTAAAATCAAGGTACAATAAGTAATCAAAAGGAAACTCAACGTAGACCTTAAACACTGACATCAATCTACCCCATTTGTCAGTTTACCAGGCTAGAATTTAAACGCCAATAACGAGTATCAGGCGTAGGTCTGAAAACACAAGTATTATCCCAGTTATCATTGTAAATACAAACAAAGCGAAAGTAAATCACTAATTAACCAAATCCAATTGAACATTTAAAATAGGACGTCTAATATTACGGGCTTATTTATTCAGGGAATAAACAGGCTTTGTCTTTTTTGCCCTCTGTTGCAGGCCATGATTATATTGGATGCAAATCCAGTCGACATGGGAAACAGCGTTTTCCTCAACTTGAAAGACCAATGCCATGTTCTGCATTCTACTCCATACAAGGAGAGAGAAACACAATATTTCAACCCCTCATAACCTAATCACAAGATCATATTTCACCAAATTAGAGAAGCATCATTATACCAATTTCCAATCTATCCCTCTAATTGAATTCAGGACATTATTCTTGTATACTATCCTAAGTTAGCAGGCGAACACCTCCACGTGTGCCAGCCACCAGCACAACACTAGAAGGCAAATTTCAATTTCGCGGATCCGGCACTAAGGCAAAAGCCAAAAGAGTGGGCCTCACCAAAGAACCACATTAACGACGCAATGAATGCGTTCACCCCAGTGTACACCAAACAAAGCAAAACATTGCGATTTCAAAACTTCCAAGGTAACAACAACCTCCATAAACAAGATAAAATGTTCCACCAAGGAATACACAATGCAGCCAATCGGAACCCTTGTGCACAGTGAATATCAAAATGGACAAATGCATTTACTAAGTTGACCATAACCAGATATTGACAAATGCCCGTGACATAATCACAAATGCCCGGGCCATAATCACATACAGAACAAACACAATTGGCGCGCACGTATATACAACTTCATTAGAACAACTACTAATTTAGACCACAAGCTGACCAACAACTTTGGCATTTTACAGGAGCAATCCCTACTCCTTCCTACAGTCTCTTAAATTGGTGGACATAGAGCTTGACAAAATCAGTGAGGTCCTCCGAGCACAGTAGTTGGCTATACCCCACCACATAGATGCTCAACAGATATAGCCCCATCAGTGCCCTTTCTATGTGGTTGGAAATCAACCTGTAGGCCTGCTCACCGCTAGTCCACAGGACCAAATCACCCCTATCTATAAAACAGGTTACACGGGGAGACATAGGAGCACAATTCCCCTACTGTCGAAAAACAAACGAGACAACCTTCTCGCATTTTGCACAAACAGTTGTACAGAAACCAATTCCACCAACAGAGAGCTGCATAAAGTCCTACACGAATCACTCCGCAATAGGCTAACTGCATGGGAATGGTTGTCAGGACATGGAACAAAATGAAATGTTTCTAACTAGAGGTGCCATAACTAAAATACTGCAAAAACAACTCCTAGTTACCATACTTTCTCAAATCCATCTATCAACTTCCACAATTACATTAAATCTGACATACAAAACCCAACCACATCGCATCGCATCGCATCATCTTCCGCTTATCCGGGGCCGGGTCGCGGGGGCAGCAGTCTAAGCAGGGATGCCCAGACTTCCCTCTCCCCAGACACTTCCTCCAGCTCTTCCGGGGGGACACCGAGGCGTTCCCAGGCCAGCCGGGAGACATAGTCCCTCCAGCGTGTCCTAGGTCTTCCCCGGGGTCTCTTCCCGGTGGGACGGGACCGGAACACCTTCCCAGGAAGGCGTTGCGGAGGCATCCGAAACAGATGCCCAAGCCACCTCAGCTGACCCCTCTCGATGTGGAGGAGCAGCGGCTCTACTCTGAGCTCCTCCCGGGTGACCGAGCTTCTCACCCTATCTCTAAGGGATCGCCCAGCCACCCTGCGGAGAAAGCTCATTTCGGCCGCCTGTATCCGGGATCTTGTCCTTTCGGTCATGACCCAAAGCTCATGACCATAGGTGAGAGTAGGAACGTAGATTGACCGGTAAATCGAGAGCTTCGCCTTGCGGCTCAGCTCTTTCTTCACCACGACAGACCGATACATCGACCGCATTACTGCAGAAGCTGCACCGATCCGTCTGTCAATCTCCCGTTCCATCCTTCCCTCACTCGTGAACAGGACCCCTAGATACTTAAACTCCTCCACTTGAGGCAGGCACTCTCCACCAACCTGAAGTGGGCAAGCCACCCTTTTCCGACTGAGGACCATGGCCTCGGATTTGGAGGTACTGATTTTCATCCCCACCGCTTCACACTCGGCTGCAAACCGTCCAAGTGCATGCTGAAGGTCCTGGCTTGAAGGGGCCAACACGACAACATCATCCGCAAAGAGCAGAGACGAAATCGTGTGGTCCCCAAACCTGACACCCTCCGGCCCCTGGCTGCGCCTAGAAATTCTGTCCATAAAAATTACGAACAGAACCGGTGACAAAGGGCAGCCCTGCCGGAGTCCAACATGCACAGGGAACAAGTCTGACTTACTGCCGGCAATGCGGACCAAGCTCCTGCTTCGGTCGTACAGGGACCTGACAGCCCTTAGCAAAGGACCCAGGACCCCATATTCCCGAAGCACTCTCCACAGGATGCCGCGAGGGACACAGTCGAATGCCTTCTCCAAATCCACAAAACACATGTGGACTGGTTGGGCAAACTCCCATGAGCCCTCCATCACCCCGTAGAGGGTATAGAGTTGGTCCAGTGTTCCACGGCCTGGACGAAAACCACACTGTTCCTCCTGAATCCGAGGTTCTACTATCGGCCGTATTCTCCTCTCCAGAACCCTGGCATAGACTTTCCCGGGGAGGCTGAGAAGTGTGATCCCCCTATAGTTGGAACACACCCTCCGGTCCCCCTTCTTATAAAGAGGGACCACCACCCCGGTCTGCCATCCCAGAGGCACTGACCCCGACTGCCACGCGATGTTGCACAGGCGTGTCAACCAAGACAGCCCCACAACATCCAGAGACTTGAGGTACTCAGGGCGGATCTCATCCACCCCCGGTGTCTTACCACCGAGGAGTTTCTTAACCACCTCGGTGACTTCAGCCCAGGTGATGGACGAGTCCACCTCTGAGCCCTCATCCTCTGCTTCCTCAATGGAAGACGTGACGGCGGGATTGAGGAGATCCTCGAAGTACTCCTTCCACCGCCCGACGACATCCCCAGTTGAGGTCAACAGCTGCCCACCTCTACTGTAAACAGCGTTGGTAGGGCACTGTTTCCCTCTCCTGAGGCGCCGGATGGTTTGCCAGAATCTCTTCCAGGCCAGCCGATAGTCCTTCTCCATGGCCTCACCGAACTCCTCCCAGGCCCGAGTTTTTGCCTCCACAACCACCCGGGCTGCAGTCCGCTTGGCCTGTCGGTACCCGTCAGCTGCCTCTGGAGTCCCACAAGCCAACCAGGCCTGATAGGACTCTTTCTTCAGCTTGACAGCATCCCTTACTTCCGGTGTCCACCACCGGGTTCGGGGATTGCCGCCTCGACAGGCACCGGAGACCTTACGGCCACAGCTCCGAGCGGCCGCTTCGACAATGGCGGTGGAGAACATGGTCCACTCGGACTCAATATCTCCAGCCTCCCTCGGGATCCAGTCAAAGCTCTGCCGGAGGTGGGAGTTAAAGATCTCTCTGACTGGAGACTCGGCCAGACGTTCCCAGCAGACCCTTACAGTACGCTTGGGCCTGCCGAGTCTGTCCAGCTTCCTCCCCCGCCATCGGATCCAACTCACAACCAGGTGGTGATCAGTTGACAGCTCCGCCCCTCTCTTCACCCGAGTGTCCAAGACATGTGGCCGCAAGTCAGATGAAACGACAACAAAGTCGATCATCGACCTGCGGCCTAGGGTGTCCTGGTGCCACGTGCACTGATGGACACCCTTATGCTTGAACATGCTGTTCGTTATGGACAAACTGTGACTAGCACAGAAGTCCAATAACTGAACACCGCTCGGGTTCAGATCAGGGGGGCCGTTCCTCCCAATCACGCCCCTCCAGGTGTCACTGTCGTTGCCCACGTGGGCGTTGAAGTCCCCCAGTAGAACGATAGAGTCCCCAGTCGGAGCACTTTCCAGCACCCCTCCCAGAGACTCCAAGAAGGTTGGGTACTCTGCACTGCCGTTCGGCCCGTAGGCACAAACAACAGTGAGAGACCTATCCCCGACCCGTAGGCGCAGGGAAACGACCCTCTCGTTCACCGGGGTAAACTCCAACACATGGCGGCAGAGCTGGGGAGCTATAAGCAAACCCACACCAGCCCGCCGCCTCTCACCATCGGCAACTCCAGAGTGGTGAAGAGTCCATCCTCTCTCAAGGAGTGTGGTTTCAGAGCCCAAGCCGTGCGTAGAGGTGATCCCGACTACCTCTAGTCGGAACCTCTCAACCTCACGCACCATCTCAGGCTCCTTCCCCGCCAGCGAGGTGACATTCCACGTCCCTAGAGCTAGTTTCCGTGTCCGGGGATCGGGTTGTCTAGGCCCCCGCCTTCGACTGCCACCCGATCCTCTCTGCACCGGCCCCTTATGGTCCCTCCTGTGGGTGGTGAGCCCACGGGAGGGCGGCCCCATGTCGCTCGTTCGGGCTGGGCCCGGCCGGGCCCCATGGGGAAAGGCCCGGCCACCAGGCGCTCGCGAACGAGCCCCAACCCCGGGCCTGGCCCCAACCACATAGTTTACTAAAGCAATTGAAAGCTGTAACTCCTGTATCCTCCAAATATGTTTGAGAAAAAACAGGATTGTATTAAGGAATGATCTGGTCCATCTCCTCTGACCGTCAGCACCCCTCCCTCAGGCGGTTGAGTGTTCCTGCGTGTTCCCAATCGATAGCTGCCTAAGAGGCAGCCGAAACTGTCTCTATTCTTGCTGGAACAATATAACTAAACAGCCGTTGTCTTGATTCCCACTGGTATCTTCCCAAATCCAATGTCCAGTCGAATGTCTAATGGTAGCTTCATAAATCTAAACGTAGCAGTTAGCATAGATTGCGTAGACAAGCAAACAATAAATAAATATATAAATAATTCTATAATCAAATATATAATTACATAATTAAATATATAATTAAATAAGTGAAAAAATATACACATTGCACATTTCCATTGTGTAAACTTGTGCATCATCCAAATGCAACAAACATTTCATTTGGATCATTTGAAGTTGCGTGTCGTCCAAATGCAATAGACATTTCATTTGGATGGTGAGAATTTGTTCTCCATATGGAACAGTCATCATGCAAGTATACCATAAGCCGTCTCCAAAGGCGTTTCAGAGAATTTGGCAGTACATCCAACCAGCCTCACAACGGCAGACTACATGTAATCACACCAGCCCAGGACCTCCACATCCAGCATCTTCACCTCCAAGATCGTCTGAGACCAGCCACCCGGACAGCTGCTGCAACAATGCGTTTGCATAACCAAAGAATTTCTGCACCAACTGTCAAAAACAGTCTCAGGGAAGCTCATCTGCATGCTCGTCGTCCTCATCGGGGTCTCGA
The DNA here is from genome assembly GCF_011004845.1 of Esox lucius. Lineage (NCBI taxonomy): Eukaryota > Metazoa > Chordata > Actinopteri > Esociformes > Esocidae > Esox > Esox lucius. The sequence continues at coordinate 286,945 of NC_047569.1, forward strand.
CCTGACTGCAGTTTGTCGTCGTAACCAACTTGAGTGGGCAAATGCTCACATTCGATGTCGTCTGGCACTTTGGAGAGGTGTTTTCTTCATGGATGAATCACAGATTTCACTGTACAGGGCAGATGGCAGACAACGTGTATGGCGTCATGTGGGTGAGCGGTTTGCTGATGTCAGCATTGTGGATTGAGTGGCCCATGGTAGCGGTGGGGTTATGGTATGGGCAGGCGTGTGTTATGGACAACGAACACAGGTGCATTTTATTGATGGCATTTTGAATGCACAGAGATATTGTGAAGAGATCCTGAGGCCCATTGTTGGGCCATTCATCCACGACCATCACCTAATGTTGCAGCATGATAATGCATGGCCCCATGTTTCAAGGATCTGTACACAATTCCTGGAAGCTGAAAACATCCCAGTTCTTGCATGGCCAGCATACTCACCGGACATGTCACCCATTGAGCATATTTGGGATGCTCTGGATCGGCGTATACGACAGCATGTTCCAGGTCCTGCCAATATCCAGCAACTTCGCACAGCCATTGAGGAGTGGACCAACATTCCACAGGGCACAATCAACAACCTGATCAACTCTATGCGAAGGAGATGTGTTGCATTGCGTGAGGCAAATGGTGGTCACACCAGATACTGACTGGTTTTCGGTCCACCCTGGATCCAACCAATACCGGGAAACTTCACATTTTAGAGTGGCCATTTATTTTGACCACACCTGTGAGGTGGATGGATTATCTCGGCAAAGGAGAAGTGCTCACTACCACAGATTTAGACAGATTTGTGAACAATATTTGAGAGAAATAGTCCTTTTGTGTACTTAGAGAAACTCTTTCAATCAATCAAATTTATTTATAACGCCCTTTTTACAACAGCAGTTGTCACAAAGTGCTTTTACAAAAAGTGTTGAATTTCAGTGGCTAGGAAAAACTCTCTAAGAAGGTTGAAATTTAGGAAGAAACCTAGAGAGGACTCAGGCTCAGAGGGGTCCACAGAGTCCTCTTCTGGCTGTTCCAGGTGAAATATTAAGAGTCCAATTGGAATAATTAATAAATGCATGTGGGCTAAATCCAGAGTCTATTTAAATTCATACTAGGTCAGAAGCATGACCAGATGGACAAGGACAGGGACAACACAGGGGAGGGAGGAGGTGTCAGCACAGTGGCAGCTGAAATCGTCAGGTATCGTCTTGATCTGCAACACAACCAGATCATGTTCAGCTCATGATAAATGGGGGCAAAAACATGTGTTGCGTTTATAATTTTGTTCAGTGCATTTATAACAACAACTGTTGGAAAGTGGGCCAATAAAAATCAATCTGGAGATGAGTAAATGGTCCTATGGGACGTTGGGCATGTCCTTGAGCAATCTTTTCCTTACCAATATTGGGTTTGGTCTTTTTTGGGTTAGGCATGTTAAACAGCACGCAACCCGCTCTTTACAGTCTCTCTTCATGTCTGGTCCATACCAAGCCTGCAATAGTAAATGTTGGGTTTTTGCTGCTCCGAAATGTCTGGTCTGGTGATACAGCAAGCGAATTACCTCTAACCAATTGGTCAGTGAAAGGACTGTGCCCTGTAATTTTACATACGGACACCTGCTGGTTACTTAAACTTGCACATTTGGTCATTATCCTTATATCTGTATAAATATTAACAGGGGCTGTGGCTTTCTCAGTATACCCCAGAAGTAGTTAGTTAGGGTATATTGTGTCAGAATGGTGATTTATGGCCCTGGGGGGCGGGACTTCCATATTGGGCGGGACATCCGGTTTGCATGGGTGGGACTTCCGGTATGACGTATGTTAGGGTGGGACTTCCGGTATGACGTATGTTAGGGTGGGACTTCCGGTATGACGTATGTTAGGGTGGGACTTCCGGTATGACGTATGTTAGGGTGGGACTTCCTGTATGACGTATGTTAGGGTGGGACTTCTGGAGTGACGTATGCATGTCCGGTGACTTTGTGATTTATGATTACATTGATGTGTCAGTGTTTGATGTTTTACAACGCCTGATGAGCAAACCAGACTAGTGTTATAACAGGTGCGCTATGTTTGATGATTAACAAATGGGGCTTAGGGTTCCGGAATGTTCAATTCCCAGGCAGTAAATAAGTGTTGTGTCTGCGGTAAGTTGTTTGGTGTACAGCAAATGGTGTTCGACAAATATAAAACCCTGGTGTTTTATCTTCTGACAAGTGTTGCAACAGCTGGCATACAAACAGTGTTTGTTAACCTTTCATGTTTTATGGGTTGACTGGCGGGGTATGTGTATTTAAACCACGCCGACATCGGGGTTGGTCATTCAGTCTTGCCTGAGCGAACTTACCTACACATTACATAACATGGAGGATTGTGCTGCTATCAATGTTTTGGGTGAAACACCGGTGAAAGCTAACAGCTTAAACGCAGCTCAGCGATTTGGTAAGAAATTGCAAATGGACCGCAGAGATGCAATCAACATGCCAGCCCCGAAGAAACCGATGCAGAGTTTAACCCGAATCCATCAATTACACCCGGATATTGTGGCACAAGAGTGGAAATTGGACGATGGTCGGATCGGGGGATACATCTTCAACCCAGAGCAACCGGAGGTTGCATTTTATGAATTACCCGAAGGCCAAGTGTTTAAGGCTGGTGTGACTGATCAAATGGTTTTTAATGCCAGTTTATGGGCCACCTTTCGAAAAGTGTTTTATTTGGGGCCAAAACAAGGCCCACATAATACAGTAGATGTACTGTTTAAAGTTGTCGAGGGGCTGAAAGAGTATGACTCTGTCAGATTGGAGTTATTTCCGTAAAATATCAGCGGGTTAGTTTGTGACTGCGGACTGATCGACTGACCTAAGACCCCGAAGCCCCGCCTTAAGCCAACACCTTCATCAGCACAGCATAAAAACCGACAGACCGCCGGTGACATTCAAGTAGTCGGAAGATTTTACGAAACATGTCTCAAGATTACAACCAAGCGGAGATTGAAGAACCCAAGGCTGAGGACTGGCTGTGTGACGCCTGGGATGACAACGCTGAAGCCTTGTACGGAACCCCTGACCCAGACAGCTCGATTCCACCGGCCTACCCAACAAGAAACTACCATTGGATTGACAGGGTTGGTGATCAACTAGGTCCTCTTAACCTGTCATACCTTTCAAATGCTAACAAGAGTTATCACAAAATGGACAAACAACTTGCACCAAAAATTTTAAAGATCATCAAAGCAACAATGGGTATGATTCTGGAAAACGTTGTTGGGGCTATTCTACACAAAGCATGCATCAGATGCGAAGTGGACCACCCGAGCCGGACAAGACATTCATGTCTCGAACCGCCTGAGTATTTTTTTGAGGCCCATTATGATGACATTGTGGCGACAGTTTTAACACCGCGACTGAAACATGTGTTGGTCAAGGCTTTGAACGCATCTGGTTTTCACACACCGATGACTGATCTTCACGAGGCCGCTGAGAACTTTCTGCACGAGCTCAAGTTGGAGCCGAACATCACACAGAGACTGAGTGAGAACAGGGATGAGTACATGGACAAATTTAATGAGGATGTTGTATGCGACGCAGCAGGGTCATGGTGTGATGAAAGCAAAGAGTCTGTTGTCTAAGGCCAGGGTAGCTTCAATTCTCATGTTAACATGTATATAAACAAAGACTATGAGAAATCTGAATGTTTGTGTAACTTTTCTGAATATATTGGTTGTGTAATTTCGAAAACTCAAATAAAACATTGTTAAACATGTATTAATTCTCATTATTGCTCGAACACTCTACCATGTCTGAACAGGTTATGAAAAGTATTTACTATGACCCGGCAAACCCTGGTGCTTATGTGGGTAGAGAGTGTTTGAAAAGAGCATACTTGGAAAAAACCGGGGAGATCCTCAAAAATGGTGAGGCCGATGACTGGCTGCTTGCCCAGGATGCATACACGCTACACAGGCCTGTAGCTATACATTTTAAAAGAAATAGAGTTATTGTTCATGATATAAATTCACAATTTCAGCTGGATTTGGTTGACATGAGTGCTTACAGCGTGGAAAACGATAACATGAAATTTATGTTAACATGCATAGACGTATTAAGCAAATACGCATGGATTCGCGTGCTGAGAAATAAAAGCGCTATAGAGGTAAAGCGAGCATTTGAAGACATTAAAAGAAGGAAGAACACCACAAAAAGTCCAAACGAACAAGGGGAAGGAGTTTTTTAATTCACATTTTGAAATGTTGATGAAGTACAACATAAAACATTTTGCTACAGGAAATGATGTCAAAGCGAGTATCGTTGAGAGGTTTAATAAAACAATTAAATCACGAATGTGGAGGTATCTGACAGCAGCCAACACCCACCGCTATGTTGAGGTTATTCAAGATTTAGTTCGTGGGTACAACCATAGCTACCATCGGTCTATTAAGATGAAGCCTGCTGACGTTTGTGAAGAAAATGTTAGATTAGTTCTCAAGAACCTGTATGGCACAACATTAACGAGAAATGATAATCAAAGCTACAAGTTCCAGGTTGGGGATACTGTGAGACTCTCAAAGCTGAGAGGTGCGTTTACAAAAGGCTATGAAAAAGGGTACACAGATGAATATTTTACAATAACAGAATGCATTCCTCGGGTACCTCCTGTATATAGAATAAAAGATTACGATGGTGATGTGATAGTTGGGACCTTTTATGAACAGGAATTGCTGAAAATAATCGTGGCTAAGGATAAAACTTTTAAAGTGGAAGCAGTTTTGAATGAGAAAGTACAGAAAGGGAGGAAAATGTGTCTTGTGAAGTGGCTTGGTTGGCCTCAGAAATTCAACAGCTGGATACCATCGGAACAAGTGGTTGACCTAGAAACTGGATAAAACTCCAGGATTTACAGGATCACGTCATTTACATTGACTGTGATCAGCATGGGTGACGGTGGCTTCTACATAACGCTGCCCAGTAACTCATCGAGACATGTCTATACAAGCAACACGAGTTCGTGCTATACGACTAAATTTGCCAAAGGTATAGATTTGAAAGGCGATTGGGAAGTATCTTTGATAGAGTTCCAATACCTGCATACGTGGAAAACTTTTACACGGGGCGAAAACGCATTTGAACTACTTGACTTGAAAAACGACAAAACTTGGAAATATGAACTCGACACCGGTTATTACAGCAGCATATTAAAACTAGTGATAAAACTCAACAGTCATATAAAAACACATGGTTTATCGGTGGGGTACGATGAATTTAAAAATAGAGTGTTTCTAAAAGGTGAGCCCCAGTTTAGTTTGAAATTTAGCGCAAAACTGGAACAGATATTGGGGTTAAAACCAGGCGAGTGGTGGTCCGCCACATGGTACGGAACATACCCCACAGATATTCTGGCGGGGTTTAACACCCTATACATCTACACAGATATAATTGATTATCAATGTGTTGGTGACAGTCATGTCCCACTGCTGCGAACTGTACATATTACAGGGAGAAAGAATGAAGTTGTCACAGTGACGTACGACAAGCCACACTACGTACCTCTTAGTAAGAGACAATTTGATGAGATCTGTATTGAAGTAAAATCTGACCAAAACCAGCTGGTTTCATTTGTAGTGGGGAAGGTGATTGCAAAATTACACTTCAGACCCGTCAAACAATCTTTTAGAGTTTAAGATGCAGATGCAGAAGCTCTATGATGATCCTCAAAGGTATGTTGAATACTACACAACACAGGCCGGTAACGGTTTACCAGGGTATCATGGTAGCTCAGCAATGTATAGGGCCGGTCTAGGGGGCCTTTTCCGAGGGCTTTTCCGGATGGCAATACCTTTGTTGAAGCGCGGGTTCTCCATAGCAAAACCACATCTGAAGAGTGCGGCTAGGAATATAGTCGGCGATGTTGTCAACAGTGTTATGTCACGACAAACAAAACAGCAGGATGGTTCTGGATTGATGGTTATGTCTAGAGGTGTTAGAAAGAGACCACATGGTAGGCGGAGCCTACCCAGGAGTAAAAAACGCAAGAATGAGACAAAAACAAGAGCCAAGGTTAAAAGAGGACATACACCCCGGAGGACACTCAAAGGGAACACGGCAAAGCTGATTAAGAATATATTTTAGAAAGATGGCACTCCTACACCGTATGTCTGGCAAATGTATGAAGACAGAGTTGGATTTATTCACAGTCCCCTTCACACAGACATCTATTGAGATACGTACATTGAAATACCGACCCTATCAGCAATATCAGACGCAGCCCCTCTGGAGTTCTTTATTGCCGGGAATGGCGAAGACTACGTTGATCTAAATAATACTTTGCTGTACCTACGTGTAAAAGTCACTAAACCGGACAGAACTAATATTGATACCGGAGCACGTGTTGGGGTTATCAACTATCCGATAGCCACCCTATTTTCACAAGTGGACGTCTCCTTGGGTGATCGTTTAATTAGCCAGAGTAGCAACACATACCCCTACAGAGCCGTTATAGAGAGCATTCTGAATTATGGATGTGATACATTAAAGACACAGTTTTCAGCAGGGTTGTTTTACAAGGATGCCGCAGGTCACATGGATGTTACGGACCCTGCAGGCGAGAACGATGGACTTACGAAAAGGGCTGCCTATTCGGCGGATAGCACAACATTTGAAATGATCGGCCCTGTTCATAGCGATATCTTCTTTCAAGAGAAACTTATGTTAAACGGCGTTGACATAAAGGTTAGGATGGTGCGCGGTAAAGATGAGTTCTGCCTTATGGGGGTCGGGGATGTGCGTTATCGTTTGCATATACTATCAGCATCACTATTTGTCAAGAAAGTGTCTGTTTCGCCAGCCGAGTAACTTGGACACGCTCAAGCGCTACTCTCAACCAATGCCAAGTACCCAATTGAAAGAGTGTGTATGAAGACATTTAGTTTACCGGCTGGGGGTCGTGTTTGTAACCAGGAAAACCTATTTTTAGGACCTCTGCCAAAATGTATTGTAATCGGATTGGTGGACAATGACAGTTTTACCGGAAGTTACACAAAGAATCCATTTAATTTCAAACATTATAATTTGGAGTTTATGGTTATGTATGTGGATGGTCAATAATTTCCTAGCAAACCATTCCAACCAAATTACACAACAGGGTCTGCAGTGCGTGATCTTTACCAATTGGCCTTAGCTTCAGGAAAACACCTAAAGGACCAAGCCTTGGCTATTGACAGGTCGGACTTCTTACACGGCTATGCCCTTTATGCATTCAACTGCGCGCCAGACGAGGAATGTGGTCAGCACATATCCTTGATCAAGTCAAAAAAAAAAACCCGGATTTTACATATTTTCCCAAGTCAATCAAGGCCTTTCTGAAAACCTGTGAGAATGTGGAATACAGCTCAAAACAAGTACAGGACCTGGTTTCAACCACGTGTGGACAGCATTGTTTGTTCTTTCTCTTTCTAATGACAAAAGGTCTGAGTTATAAAGATTTTATGTCTTTTTATGCTGATGATTTATGAGAAAATGATGCCCTAGTCTCAAAGTTTGTAGCTAAGATGTACCAGAGTAAGCGTGATAAGCAAATGTTTAATTGCATACAACATGCTCAATCTTGTGAAACGTTTAATTTGTGCCATGGTTGTTGAAGAAATAGAAAAGCCAATCACGTGTATGTCAACTTTATTATTCAAAAATAAAAACATTTGTAAAACCACATCAATGTTTACATAGTATTTTTCATACAACATTTATTCAAGATAAAACAAACATACAATGTATCACAAATAAAAAAAAAACACATTAAAATGGAAGCCATTTTGCGGGGTCCGTGGTATGAGGTTCAAAGAAAGCTTTGGTTGTTTGAAAACCAGTTGCTGGTGGTGTGGCTAAATCATTCATTGTGTCACCAGACTTTTGTTTATACAAATTGATTTTACGTCTTGCGCATTTGGAATAGTTGTAAAAGGCATGTTGAGACATGCCATGGCCTCTAAAAACACACCCCACCCCAACGGTCTTCTATCGTCAGCAATTTTATTGGTAGCTGTCACACTTTTAACAAGATCCAATAGGTGCGAGCCCTTGATTATCTCTCCTTTGAAAACGAATTCACCATTTGAATTCCATGAAGTCAAATCTTTAGACCTGTGCATTCTATTAAGAATATATTCAACATTCTTTCTACGCTTCACAGGCACATTATCCAAAATTTCATCAACAAGGTCAACATTTCGGTCAACAGTTTGCTTATTCTCAGTCACGTTTACTACAGCAGTCCCGGTCTCAGACCCGGGTAGACTTAAAGTCAGGGTGTTTGTATCAAGCTCCCCCTGGCGCACAACAGTCAAAAATCTTTGTAAAATGGCAGAGTATCTTTTAGCTTTCTCATGTAAATCCATATCAGGCTTCAACAGTATATTGCGAATCGATGAGTCCAAATCATTTTCAACAGACTGTCTTACATCGGTGTTAGTCGTTTTGGATTCCCGCAGTTTTTCTAACTGATGTTGTGGCACCAGAAACATTTTCTGAGCATGCTAGATGTTGTTTAACCCTGTCTCGATGCAATTAGACTGGTTAAGAATGGAACTGCAACGCTTAGTAACGGCAGTAGAAAACCTCCAGATTGGTTGATGGTTTTTCTTTTCCTTGCAACTGAAGTGTTCTTTCTAGACATGTATATAATTTTGGCTTTTTGTCTCTTTACTTTTCGGAGCTGCGACTCGGTTAAGGGTATATTACAGCGCCTTAGATTAAGCGCTATTTCACAGAGTGATAGAATGAGGTCGGTGGATGCTGATTCTAAAATAACTTTTCGTTGACTTGCCGGTGCCTTAAATGTCATTTTCAAAAGTGGTAAATTTCTACGAATGCGTTTAGACATGATCAAACTTTCTTAGGAACGTACACGACAGGCCAATCCCCTGAAAATAACCCTGTTCTCAGACGGTAGTCTTCTGGTGTTGTAGCTTTAAAGTCAATAAGTAAATAACCAAAAGGCGGATGTGTTGCATCTTTAAAACTCTCCATGAAGAATCGAGAAAGACCGGGGTATATCTGTCTGCCTAAAATACTAATCTGCTGTTTGTCGCGGGGGTTTTTAAACAAGATGAGGTAGTTTGTGTTCAAGTGAATAGTTCTACTAGATTTGCCTTTAACAAACATGTTTTGGACGAGGTAAATTGCACTCAGGTTACGGTGGTGTGAATATTGTGTGAAAACTCGCTCCATCTCCAAACTCTCTGATGCACTTTTCATTAAATCGTCAATAATTAAAAGGTTGTTTTTCTGAATCGGTAGCAGATTGTCATCACACAGCGATGTTGGTAGACCTTCTATGAAATGTATCTCCCTTACTTTCAACAGTTCGTCATACAGCGGTTGCCAACATGAATAAACCCAGACGATATTTTGAATCTCTTTGGAGAATACAACCTCTGCATTATCCAACAACATTTTCACAAAATATGTTTTACCAGAGTTACTGGGGCCACTAATGACACAGCTGAACGGGTGTTGTAGTCACGGGTCAAAACAGCTATCCATCCTAGACTGTGGTTTAGTACCCATAAGGCCTTGTGCTGTAATCAGGGAGCAGTACACGCTTGTTGTACACAACTCTGAAACGCTTAGACACTACTCGGTTTTTCAACGTGAATGTTCTTTTATCTCTAGCAATTGTGTCTGCATTAGCAAGGACATGATCATCATCACCGCCCTCACCCCGTACAAAGTTGTCAACCAGTCGTGTCAGCGTCTCCAAATTAACAATGGCTGTGTTGTAGCTGTTGAGCGTAATGCCTTTTGCTTTGAGACAGGTCAGACCTTTAACGGTTTTGTAACCATAGGTCTTTGGCCCGCCACTAACAAAATGAGCTATGCTGTCACCATCTGGTAACTCATCGGTCAAGTCACCCAAGAACGGGCCCAGTGGGGGGACTCAATCCCCATGGCGTGTGACAAAGATCACGGAATCAGTGTCTGTGTAGAGTACACGTCTATCCAACTTCTCCAAGAGTGAATACAACTCGAGTCTAGCATAAGCGGTTGTGAACGCGGCAATAAAAATTTTGCCGTTACGTGGTTTGATTGGTGTCTGTTTTGTGTAACGCCACTGTACCATTGCAACAGTGTCTGAGATGAACGAGAAATAACCAACATCTATTTCACTGGAAAAAAGGTAGTGGCTAAACTCCTCCGGATCTGTGTTCATAAGGTTAGTCCGCTCACCCATCTTACCCCAAAGACTATTCATTGCCAATTTAGCTAAAGATCGCCTAGCACTAACACAAAATTTGTAGTGTGTACACCATTCACCGGATTGGCAATTGTCTCAAAATCATAAAATATGTAGCGCTCACTGGGGTCCTCGGGCTTGGAGGGTTTTATAAAACACTGATGATTCATTTCAAAAGCCAGATCCACATTACAATTGGGGCACATGTTAGCAATGCACCTGTGTGCTTTATAGTTGGTAATACTGACATTGTAATAGCGACCACAATCGACACAGTATTTCTTCTGGTCACACCTGCTAACCCAACGATCCACACTTTTGTGGTGCTTCAAACGTTTATGCTGGCTATAACAAAAATCTGAATAACATATCCGTTTACAGTCAAGGCACTGCTTTGTGTTACGGGGTTGGGTATGACAATCTTCATGAAGACAGACACTACAGCTATGTTTACAACCATGATCACCACGTGTGTTGAAACCGGTATAGCACCAGTCACAAACATAAGACACACCCAGAAAACCCTTCAGATTCATGATACCGTAGAAATGGTTATCGTGTAAGTACATAAAGACAGTTCTAGGGTGGGTTTCCTTGCTGTTTTGAAACTTGGTAAAGTGACCATCCCGTGTTCGGTGAAAGACAACAATTTTACACCCTGTCATTTCTTCAAACCAAACAATATCTGTGAATGACACACATTCATCTAACGCTAAACCAGCCCCCTTATGTAGCTCACGACCACTAACCAGGGCCTCAGGATATGTGTACTGCGGGTTCAACATACCCATCAAACAAACAGAAAAACACGTAGAATCATTATTCACAGCCACATATAAATGTCTTCTTTTTTTATTGATAATCTGATCTATCAACAATGTTTGAGCTTTACGTCGCGGGGCACCACCCTCACGGTTTTTGACAATTTGTACCACCAGTTCTAGTGATTCATCAATCATAATCTTGGCATTACTCTGCATAACACTTTCAAGTAAATTACCAAACGTGCGTTCATTATATTCATCCGCTCTCATGGTCACATGTACGGGATCTATCAGAGATTCACCAATCAACTCAATCTGCAGACGATCACCAGGCCCTTGTACAAAGTCTGAGGCTCTAACAATCAAAGTATCCAAGCCTGCCATAATACTTGCGTAGAATGTGCCAAAATCACCAACTTCACCAGTATTTTGTAAATTTATCAACTGTCGTAATTCAACATTGTCAAACGCATTACGCTGTATAACTCTAACATCGCCATCACTGCACTGAGTTTGCATCAGAGAGCTCGAAGGAGTGTCAACTAGATCGTGTGAAAAATGGGGGCTACTAAGCTCGGTTAACAAGCCTTGTATCTGAGGATTATTGTGCGCATCGCTGTGTAACAAAGTAGCGGTTGGTTCATTTGTATTTTGGGGTATGGTCGATTGATTATTTGTAGAGGTTGTTGGCTGTTCCGTGTCTGGACTGTCGTTAGCATTATCTTTCGCCATTTCTCTGGTTTAACGTGTAACTAACAATCCACTTTTCAGATTTGAATATTCTAACTCAAACATACATTTACATACAGCACAGTTTTGAAGAGTTGGCTGTATTACCTTCAGCTTTCAAGCCTGAAAGAAAACAAAAAAACCCTCACGCTGTGCAGCCACAAGGAAGGGTGTCCGTGACTGACCCCATTGTGGTAATGTACTTTGTCTCATCACCCGGCTGTCCTCAATCTGTTGGAATATAGAATGTTGTACCAAGGGTCAGTATACATAGTCATAATTGTTAATAACACTTTAGAACATGACTAAAAATGTCTGTAAATAATTAAACTTTCACAAAGTATCTGCTCAGGTTGTGTAAAATCACAGTCTGACCACCCATTCCAACTGACGCAGATGCCGGTCACTTGAACTAAATACAAACATTTGTTTACCAAAACACAGTCGGTGTTCAAATCCGCTCAACCTAAACCGGAGATTTAAACAGGCAATATGAAAGACAGCTAAAAATGAATGGATTGCGCAATTGTAAAATTGATTTACTAATTCTTAAAAAGTTGCATCACAATTCAAATAATTTACTTCAAATAAAATAACTTGTACTTACATCAGAAACGATATACTCCACGCTTGAAACACCAGCTGTCTTTTGCGGATGCTGCGGGGTTTAATTACTGTCTTCACATCGCAGCCGGGGCTCCTCCAGCAAGTCACGCCTCTTAACTTTGTCATTGGTTACATGTCATCGTTCTTCACGTTAGATTCAAATTGTGTTAGAACTATACATGCTGCAATGATACAAATTCAGGATAAAACTTAACTATTTAGTTCTGATTTTTGTAGCCACTTGGCAACCAAATATATTGCTATATCACGTCTGGTAGAACAGCCGTTCTCGTTAATTTTCGCGGCTCAGCCGTGACACACGTCATAGAATTGTATATATTAACGATAAACTCATCTGCTTACATATAAACGCTTGCTATTGTCACCATATCGCCATTAATCAGTTCAACATTTAACAAACACAGGACCATAATACAGCAATACAAAATCAGATTTCACGAGTTGTTCATTAAGAGAATGCAGCACATCTTCACCCGGAAGTGACAGCATAACCCCATACTAACACAAATACTATAGTGTTTTTTTTAACCAACGTTGCCTATTATTAAACATATCTACCAATGTGTAGAAAACAATCTTGCGTTGATCTCTGTTGTACAATTTCAAAAGACGCCTTTACGATTGTTTTAATTACCTGAAATAACCTATCCTTACCTGTCAACGATTCCCCGTTGTTCATGCAAATTTATACGCGACCTTGCTGGTAACTTTGTAACGTTTTGCCTTATAATGCAACTTAGAAGTTAATGCTGACTTAAACAACCATTTTTATTACAAAACTCAACATTGCTCATACATACACTTGTTTTATAAAACCCCCCAACCATGACACAATCCACATTTGCGAAATGTGTGGTTGGCCTGGGGCCATGGAAGCTCCTTCAAAATAATAGCATTGCTCATGCGATGTTAGTTTGCTGTAATGCTGTGTTGGACTTCAAACCGTGAGACACGGGATGGTTTATAACCTGCATATACTACAGTTTGTATTAGTGGTTATTTAGGGACCATTACTACTGGGCAGATATAACCTTGAAGCCCATCTCTTGTTAAAATGAATGTTGGGCTGAAAACTATCTGAACTCGTAAGTCCCGTCCCATCCCCTTCTTTATATCTTACAGAAAAACACGTCTCTCACGTGTAACTCCGTGTTTGTGGAAAAACACCATGTTACAACCACATTGCAAAACATTGAAGTTTACATCTGTACCACAAGGCATTGGAACCCTGGCCCCCTTTTGTTTAACACCAAACACCTTACCGCTGACACAACACTTATTTACTGCCTGGGAATTTAACATTCCGGAACCCTAAACCCCATTTGTTAATCATCAAACATAACCCACCTGTTATAACACTAGTCTGGTTTGCTCATCAGGCGTTGTAAAACATCAAACACTGACACATCAATGTAATCATAAATCACAAAGTCACCAGACATGCATACGTCACTCCTGAAGTTCCACCCTAACATACGTCATTCCGGAAGTCCCACCCTAACATACGTCATACCGGAAGTCCCACCCTAACATACGTCATAACGGAAGTCCCACCCTAACATACGTCATAACGGAAGTCCCACCCTAACATACGTCATTGCGGAAGTCCCACCCTAACATACGTCATACCGGAAGTCCCACCCTAACATACGTCATACCGGAAGTCCCACCCATGCAAACCGGATGTCCCGCCCACCTGTCACATCAAAATGGAAGTCCCGCCCCCCAGGGCCATAAATCACCATTCTGACACAATATACCCTACACTAACTACTCCCAGATCAGCGCTTAAGGCATAGAGCTCAGCCAGCTGGCCACTGCCAGTCAAAAGAGAACCAGCAGAAACTGTGCCATCACTCACCCCCCGTACGACCATTTAACCAATAACAAGGCGATCGTCAATGTAGTCGGTGCTGCCGTCAACATTGAGTTCCACAGCGTCAGCAAAGTGTTTGTCAGAGACAGAATGGCCTTTCTGCACCAAGACATTTTCACAGCAGTCGTGACCCTGTGTCCGGCATAAGGGCAGCCGGATTCAACCTGGTGTCAGTACGGACATGGATGTGGAGCAGTCAAAGCGGTTTCCCACCTGGCACGCCTCTGGTTAGAAATAGTCTTAATTGGCATGTGAGAAAGGAGACTCATAAACTTGTGTGGGGTATGGAGGTGGATAGTGCTGTATCCAGTAAAAGGTTTGATTGCCTTTAGGGTCCATTCAACACAGTCCATGGCCATTAGGCATGGTGGTTGGCCCATTATGGAGGGAGGGATCACACAGGAATAATATTCCACAATGCCCATAGTACCATCCGCTTGCACTTGAGCCAGAACACAGTTATATCCATGCAGACCATCATGAGTCCAGGTATGAAAGTATTTTCGAGAATCAACATGCTTGAACACTGGCGGTTAAGGCGGTTTTCAGGAGAGTAAAGAATTCCTCCATCTCTGGAGACCAATCAACTGGAACGTAGCCAGGCAACCCCCCCTTTAGTGCATCATTCAGTGGTTTGGCCAAGTCAGAAAATTTAGGGATATAAGAACGATAGTAGTTAAACAGACCCAAAACAGATTAGCCCGTAATGGCAAGGGAGCCGGGGCAAGTGTAGTATAGTTTGATTGTGCTCTGGGAGCGGGGAATGACCATGAGCACCAATACGCTGTCCAAGGTACACAACTTCAGATAGACAAAGTTGGGCTTTTGTTGGGCTTAAAATGAAACCCCCCGTTGCCTGTGTATGACAGCACAGAGGGTTTTCATGTGGTGTAATTTATGGGGAGGCGATAAAGAATATTGTCACGATATTGAATGACCACGGAAGGATAACAGGAGGAAACAACAGAACGGATAGCACGAGCAACAACCGCATCGAAAATAGAGGGCCTATCACAATTTCCCTGAGGGACGTGACTAAAAGTGTATTGCTCCCCATTTCATGTGAAAGCAAATCAGTGCTGGTCCTCAGGCTGGATAGAAACAGACCAGAAGCCATTAGTGATGTCAATGGTAGAGAACACCACATGATGCGTACCCAGGTCGAGAATCGTAGTAGGATTGGCAACAAGAGGGGTAGCTTTAGCAGTGATATCATTAAGAGCAGTGTAATCAATCGTAAGACTGTACAAACAATCTGCATTTAAAATCGGCCACATAGGGGAATTCATAAGGCTGGTACACGTATGCACTACATCAGCAGCATACAACTTAGGTACAATATCAATAGCAACTTTAGCAGCCCCCTCCATGAACTGCCACCTTAACGTGGTGGAGGGGTCTGAGTACCTGAGTGACCCTAGGAGCTATGTTGTCTGGAGCTATATGCCCCTGGTAGGGTCTCCCAAGGCAAACAGGTCTTAGGCGACGGGTCAGACTAAGAGCGGTTCAAAACCCCCTTAATGATGCGTAAGATTGTGAGTTCCGTGACGTCGCCCGGTATGGCGCAGCCGGGGCCCCACCCTGGAGCCAGGCCCGGGGTTGGGGCTCGTATGCGAGCGCCTGGTGGCCGGGCCTTTCCCCATGGGGCCCGGCCAGGCTCAGCCCGAACGGGCGACCTGTGGCCGCCTTCCCGTGGGCTCACCACCCACAGGAGGGACCCATAAGGGGCCGGTGTAAAGAGGATCGGGCGGCAGTCGAAGGCAGGTGCCTAGACAACCTGATCTCTGGACACGGAAACTGGCTCTAGGGATGTGGAATGTCACCTCGCTGGCGGGGAAGGAGCCTGAGATCGTGCGTGAGGTTGAGAGGTTCCGATTAGAGGTAGTCGGGATCACCTCTACGCACGGCTTGGGCTCTGGAACTACACTCCTTGAGAGAGGATGGACTCTTCACCACTCTGGAGTGAGAGGCGGCGGGCTGGTGTGGGTTTGCTTATAGTTCCCCAGCTCTGCCGCCATGTGTTGGAGTTTACCCCGGTGAACGAGAGGGTCGTTTCCCTGCGCCTACGGGTCGGGGATAGGTCTCTCACTGTTGTTTGTGCCTACGGGCCGAACGGCAGTGCAGAGTACCCGACCTTCTTGGAGTCTCTGGGAGGGGTGCTGGAAAGTGCTCTGACTGGGGACTCTATCGTTCTACTGGGGGACTTCAACGCCCACGTTGGCAACGACAGTGACACCTGGAGGGGCGTGATTGGGAGGAACGGCCCCCCTGATCTGAACCCGAGTGGGGTTCAGTTATTGGACTTCTGTGCTAGTCACAGTTTGTCCATAACGAACACCATGTTCATGCATAAGGGTGTCCATCAGTGCACCTGGCACCAGGACACCCTAGGCTGCAGGTCGATGATCGACTTTGTTGTCGTCTCATCTGACCTGCGGCCGTATGTCTTGGACACTCGTGTGAAGAGAGGGGCGGAGCTGTCAACTGATCACCACCTGGTAGTGAGTTGGATCCGATGGCGGGGGAGGAAGCTGGACAGACTCGGCAGACCCAAGCGTACTGTAAGGGTCTGCTGGGAATGTCTGGCCGAGTCTCCTGTCAGAGAGATCTTTAACTCCCACCTCCGGCAGAGCTTTGACTGGATCCCGAGGGAGGCTGGAGATATTGAGTCTGAGTGGACCATGTTCTCCACCGCCATTGTCGAAGCGGCCGCTCGGAGCTTTGGATGTAAGAAACTCCTCGGTGGCAAGGCACCGGGGGTGGATGAGATCCGCCCTGAGCACCTCAAGTCTCTGGATGTTGTGGGGCTGTCTTGGTTGACACACCTGTGCAACATCACGTGGCGGTCGGGGACAGTGCCTCTGGGATGGCAGACCGGGGTGGTGGTCCCTCTTTTTAAGAAGGGGGACCGGAGGGTGTGTTCCAACTACAGGGGGATCACACTTTTCATCCCCCCCCCGGGAAAGTCTATGCCAGGGTTCTGGAGAGGAGAATACGGCCGATAGTAGAACCTCGGATTCAGGAGGAACAGTGTGGTTTTCGTCCGGGCCGTGGAACACTGGACCAGCTCTATACCCTCTACGGGGTGTTGGAGGTTCATGGGAGTTTGCCCAACTAATTCACATGTGTTTTGTGAATTTGGAAAAGGCATTCGACTGTGTCCCTCGCGGCATCTTGTGGAGAGTGCTTCGGGAATATGGGGTCCTGGGTCCTTTGCTAAGGGCTGTCAGGTCCCTGTACAACCGAAGCAGGAGCTTGGTCCGCATTGCCGGTAGTAAGTCAGACTTGTTCCCAGTGCATGTTGGACTCCGGCAGGGCTGCCCTTTGTCACCGGTTCTGTTCGTAATTTTTATGGACAGAATTTCTAGGCGCAGCCACGGGCCAGAGGGTGTCAGGTTTGGGGACCACACAATTTCGTCTCTGCTCTTTGCGGATGATGTTGTCGTGTTGGCCCCTTCTAACCAGGACCTTCAGCATGCACTGGGACGGTTTGCAGCCGAGTGTGAAGCGGTGGGGATTAAGATCAGTACCTCCAAATCCGAGGCCATGGTCCCCGTTCGGAAAAGGGTGGCTTGCCCAGTTCAGGTTGGTGGAGAGTGCCTGCCTCAAGTGGAGGAGTTTAAGTATCTAGGGGTCTTGTTCATGAGTGAGGGAAGGATGGAACGGGAGATTGACAGACGGATCGGTGCAGCTTCTGCAGTAATGCAGTCGATGTATCGGTCTGTCGTGGTAAAGAAAGAGCTGAGCCGCTAGGCGAAGCTCTCGATTTACCGGTCAATCTACATTCCTACTCTCACCTATGGTCATGAGCTTTGGGTCATGACCGAAAGGACAAGATCCCAGATACAGGCGACTGAAATGAGCTTTCTCCGCAGGGTGGCTGGGCAATCCCTTAGAGATAGGGTGAGAAGCCAGGTCACCCGGGAGGAGCTCAGAGTAGAGCCGCTGCTCCTCCACATCGAGAGGGGTCAGCTGAGGTGGCTTGGGCAAGACCTAGGACACGCTGGAGGGACTATGTTTCCTGGCTGGCCTGGGAACGCCTCGGTGTCCCCCCGGAAGAGCTAGAGGAAGTGTCTGGGGAGAGGGAAGTCTGGGCATCCCTGCTTAGACTGCTGCTCCCGCGACCCGGCCCCGGATAAGCGGAAGATGATGGATGGATGGAACTTTAGCAGCCTCATGCCTGAGTGGGTACTAGCGAACAAATGACATTCCTTTGAGGACATTTATTTGCCCAATGGCCAAGTTGTTGGCAGATATGGCATGGGGAATTGGAGGGTGCCCATTTAACAGTTTCAGAAGTACCAGTGATAGCAGCCACAGGTTTAAAATGTTTGGGTTTCAAGCCAGATCTACGCTGCTTATCCTGCATAGCTTTCTCTGCATGATTGCCCCAATTCAGAAAATCAGACCAGGTATCGTTTTGTGGCAGAGTACATGTACATGTTTCTCATTTCATCATTTATGTTTGATTGCATGGTATGTAAAATTACATCATTATTCAAGTCCACGAGAGCCCCCGTTACCTCCGTATAGTCACGGTGGGCACGTGCAAATCCATCAGCATATGTGGAAAATTATTCAGTAACGCCTTGGCACAATGTTGACAGAGCATAGAAATTAATAATGCCAGAACCAATAATAGCCTGTACGTCAGATTTATAATCTGCATAACACCGTTGACTCAACCACGTCCTGAGGGTTATTGACATTGAGCGCAATGTGTTGTACTTGGTCCCTCAACAATAGCAAGTAATCAGCCATGGCCAAATTGTGTGTGAAGGGCAGGCCATATACGGTTCCAGGTTTCACCGTTGGGATCGTTTGGGAAGTATAGCTTGGAGGATTGCAGCTTTCTCCTGCGGGGTGAGAGCATGCCAGTCTCCAGTGGTACAACGGAGTGTAACAGATGCAGGCGGATTTCTATCAAGGGCCATGTTTAACTCTGTAGTAAGTGCTGACCCATGGGTAGACGACATTCTTGGACCAAAATCCTCATCCTGTGAAGTTGGTGCCACAGGCGCCAGTGACAGATACAATGAAGAAGGCTGAGCATTTGGCCTATATGGTGGTGGGGCAGTAGAGACCGGAGCAACACTATAACCACACATTTTGTAGATTTTGTCCTCAGCTAACACCACATTCTGTTTTAGACTCTGCCAAGACTTAGGATCTTCAGGATCGAATTTGGAGCTGAACAGTACATCTCCAACATCCCACAAACAATCCGTAGCTGTACGCATGCTATCCATCATATATTTAACATCAGCACATTTGCCATTTCTCCCCACAATCACTCCCTGACATTCATAAGCCCAAAGAGCGCACAGATATGAACCATATTTGCCCTTCAATCTGTCAACTTCCTCAGTAAGCCATTTACACTGACAAGCCACTCCCCAAACTGATTTAAAACCATCCTGTGCCATGTTCTTACTGTACTTGTCTCTAAAACTAGTGGGTACAATCTATGTTACTTTTTTACTACACCATTCTTTAGGTGTAACAAATGGACAAGCATTGTCTCCCCACGACGCCATGATTAAAACAGACACACACAAGAGTTAGAACACTTTGTACATGCAATTGTAACTCTCTCACAGAAAAATATCAATCGTTATAAAAGAGTCAATATTTTTATGAGAGTCTGCGAGACAAACAAAGATAACTGGTGAAATGTAGGGTCACCATTATATATGCCTAAAACATTTATGCATAAAACATTAAATATGCAATACACAGTGTAAAAAATATAAAATTTGCATATTGAATTCACTAAAATAAATGTATGAATCGGAAGATGTTGGATCAGCGTAAGCAGCAGAGCCTAGTTAAGCTAAAGGGAGTCGAAAGAGGGAGATGAACAATGTGATATCAAGGCAACGATGAAGAAAAACTACGTGACAAGGCTGTAATATACAGCTCTGATGCATTTTTATGCTAGTCTAATTAATTGAAACATAGCATAACAACAAAAATAGACAATAATAATACTGACTGTGATAAATTAAAAAGTTAATGTGTGATTGTCTGGTGAATGCCAATCAAGCTACACTGTGCTGGGCTGTGAGCACATCACATCATCGGCTGCTATCTCCCCTCTATCCAAGGTTTCTACTATACATGATGTGTTTAGGAAAGCACGGAACATAATCAAAGACTACAGCCACCCTGGCTATGTTCACACTGCTACCATCTCGTAGGCACTACCAGAGCATCGGGCCCCGCACTTCCAGACTTTCCTTCAGTTATTTTTTTTTTTTAGGCTATAGGCACCTCAATCAAATTTCTAATTTATTTATAAAGCCCTTTTTACATCAGCAGTTGTCACAGAGTGATTTTACAAAACACCCGGCCTTAAACCCCAAGGAGCAATTAACAGTGGTGTTAAATTTCAGTGGCTAGGAAAAACTCCCTAAGAAGGCTGAAATTTAGGAAGAAACCTAGAGAGGACCCAGTCTCAGAGGGGTGGCCAGTCCTCTTCTGGCTGTGTATATTAAGAGTACAAATTGTAATAATAAAAACATGCATGTGGGTTGAATCCAGAGTCTATTTAAATTTAGTCCAGGTCGGAAGCATGTCCAGATAGACAAAGACAGGGACAACACAGGGGAGGGGGGAGGTGTCAGCACACTGGCAGCTGAAATCGTCAGCTATCGTCTTGATCTGCAACACAACCAGGAGAACTTTGGACAGGGACAGCAACAGGTCTTTCAAGCATGGTACTCCTCAGGTGTGGGCAAAGACCTCATGTCCTCCTAAGTTTAAAACGTCAGGAGACAGGGAAAATGTATTCCTTAGATCTACAGGGATTTATAGTGGAGAAGGAGAACTGACCCTACTCCCTCAGCACAATAATATTGCAGCTTAAGATCTTGGGTCCTCAACCTACCACACTATTCTATTATCATACTGATTACACATGAACATTCCAAATGCTCTGATGTCTTTCCATGTACACTCAATGTACATTAGAATATTTTGTATGTACTGTACAATCATAGGCTTATTACACTCATAATTATGATATGCAATACTTCTACCTTTATTGTTCATAATCCTTCTCTCTTTAAAATTGCTGCTAGTTTAACATTGTTATTTATATCATTGCTATATTTTTGCTTTATATATTTATTAATTCTTACTTCATAGATGTTGTGTGCCATGTCACAATAATTTAATTGTTCAGAAAGATGCTGTGTTATTCAGTGCATTTGATAAATAAACTTTGAACTGGAACTTGATTTAATCTTTTTTATGTGATTCCTAGATCTTCTAAAAGACAGGGTGGTTTGACACTCATTGGCAAAATGTTTTCTGATGGCTGAAACATAATATAGGGGGAATGATATACGGCTCTGTATTCTAGAAGCATTTTGGAGACAATGTGATTGGGGGTTGATTAAACAGCCAAGCTGAAACTACAGGCTGGATGCACTTAAATCCCATAAAATGCCTTCTAGTCATTGTAATGTCTGTTCCGCACAGCGGTTCGCCTTCCTCTCTGGCACTACACCTCACCGGTGTGCTAGCCACTGGCAGGAACGTGATGGCAGCAGTGTACCAAGGACGCATCGGTTTCCAATCTGTTGTTCTGCACTTCACAGATTATTATTTGTCTGTTAGCTACCAAGCTGGTGCATTTGTTAAAACCTTGCCAAAAGATAAGTAAAAAATTTAATCAGCCATTTTGTTTCCTTTTCTTTTTTGACTCTCTTTTACGCATTCGTTATACTCACACCATCACACTCATCAACAGGCAGAGGAGAACAAACAAACATGAGAGGGTAAAAACCAATACATGTAAAAAAAGACAAAATATGTAACATGCTAATATGTAAAGAATAAATATATTGCTTGTATTTTGGTTGCTATTAGGAAGGACATTGTAGCATGCATTCACAGCTCAAGTGGACATGGACAACAGGGCAGATTGAACAGTGTAATAGTATTTTTTCAGGTGTGTAGCTAGATATCATATTAAGTCACAGAGGGATCTGATGGGGGTGCAGGGGTAGTAGGGGTTAGGGTACGACCTTTGCCTAATTTTGATTCAGGAAAACCCCAAAACCACACATTCTTGTAAATGTGTTGTTAGTATAGATGACAAGTACTGTATCAATGAATCAATCACATTTATTAATAAAGCCTATTTTACACCAGCCTGAAACCCCAAGGAGAAAGCAACAACAGTATTGTAGCCCAGTGGCTAGGAAAAACTCCCTAAGCAGGGCCGAAATTTAGGAAGAAACCTAGAAATGAACCTGGCTCAGAGGAGTGACCAGTCCCCTTCGGGCTGTGCCGAGTGAACATTTTAAGAATACAAGTTGTAATAATTAATTAATGTGGGCCAAGACCTCATGTCCTCCTAAGTTTAAACGGAACAGGACACAAGGAAAGTATAGCAGCATAAAACCTTGGGGCTGAGACAGGGAGGGTCCAGTGACACTGTGGCCCTATCTGGGGGGATCCCCAGACAGGGCCCGACAGGGAGGAAAACAATCCACCCACTTTGCCAAGCATTCACCAAAGGGATACCAACCAACCGCAACCACCCTGAAATGAGGGCCAAGTATTGCCAGCAGAGTTCATCCCAGGTTGCACAATTGGCGCAACAGAGAGACAACAAGCCAGTGACTCCGCCCCCAAATGGCATTGGAGAGAGGGCATCATAGTGGCGCTGAGAGCCCATCTGGCAATACAGCAAGAGTAGACAGTATCAAGCCTTTCTGTTCACCTTCACACCCCTGGGTCAGACTGCACTTAATCATAGAGCATGCTGAAGAGTTAAGTCTTTAGTAGACACTTGAAAGTTTGCACTGAGTCTTAATTTCTAACCTTACTTGGCAGATCATTCCACAGTAGGGGAGCTCTGGTAGAGAAAGCCCAGCCTGCGGCTGTTGGTTTAGAAATTCTTGGCGATGTTTCTAATTGTGCACTGAATGCTAATACAAGAACCCTAAGCTTAAAACATCAAAGCTAGGACAAAGAACCAAATGTATTCAGAGGTTGTTGCAGGAAGTCGGCCTTATTGATGTGTGGAGAACACTAAATTCAAATACCTGTGAATATACCTTCTATTTGAACCCACATAAACTATACTCTAGAATAAATTATAATGCCATGTATATCTATTGATTTGGTGGAAAGTTGTAATATTGGGTCCCTACATGTTTCTGACCATGCACCTATCTCTAATTGGAAAGCCTGAACATGGTAAATGAAACTGGAAATTCAACAGGTCATTACTATCTGATACTAAATTTTGGGAAAGGACAAAATGGGAATTGGATTGGTTCATACAAGAAAGACCCTTTTTATTTTATGGGAAACAATGCATTTCTTAGAGGTATTATTATATCTTATTCAAGTGCCAAAAATAAGAAACTCAAAAAGGAGCAAATACTTTTGGAGGAGGTAAAGATGGCGGAATAAGAATATATATATAAAAAAAACTTCTATGCATAACTGGGAAAGAGTACTTGTGTCCAGAAATGCATTTAATACACTCCTTTCTCAGAAGGCTGAAAAGGATTTATTGCACCAAAAACATCAGCATTATGAGAGTTACAATCGATCTGGGAAGTATTTAACAAAGTTGATCAATAGTCTAGCACATAACTATATCCCTAAAATGAAAGATAAAAGAGGTAATCTATGCATTCTATTGTTGATATTTGTAAAGTGTTTTCTGACTTTGTATACTTCAGAGTTTTTTAATTTGTAATAAATGGGTCAAGGAGGGGATAGGCTGGTTCTAGAACCTGAGCGTAATTGGTATTTAGGAGAAGTGCTCCAGACGGGGCAAGGCAAAGGCACAGTCGTACAGGCAAGGGTCAAAACCATGAGAGGGGAACTATACAAAATCACAGGGCTAGTCAAGTAGAATTTCAGGCAATTGTCAAACACAGGGAATCCATCCATCATCTTCCGCTTATCCGGGGGCAGCAGTCTAAGCAGAGATGCCCAGACTTCCCTCTCCCCAGACACTTCCTCCAGCTCTTCCGGGGGGACACCGAGGCGTTCCCAGGCCAGCCGGGAGACATAGTCCCTCCAGCATATCCTAAGTATTCCCCGGGGTCTCCTCCCGGTGGGACGGGATCGGAACACCTTCCCAGGAAGGCGTTCCGGAGGCTTCCGAAACAGATGCCCATGCCACCTCAGCTGACCCCTCTCAATGTGGAGGAGCAGCGGCTCTACTCTGAGCTCCTCCCAGGTGACCGATCTTCTCACCCTATCTCTAAGGGATCGCCCAGCCACCCTGCGGAGAAAGCTCATTTCGGCCGCCTGTATCCGGGATGTTGTCCTTTCGGTCATGACCCAAAGCTCATGACCATAGGTGAGAGTAGGAACGTAGATTGACCGGTAAATTGAGAGCTTCGCCTTGCGGCTCAGCTCTTTCTTCACAACGACAGACCGATACATTGACCGCATTACTGCAGAAGCTGCATCGATCCATCTGTCAATCTCCCGTTCCATCCTTCCCTCAATCGTGAACAAGACCCCTAGATACTCCTCCACTTCAGGCAGGCACTCTCCACCAACCTGAAGAGGGCAAGCCACCCTTTTCCGACTGAGGACCATGGCCTCGGATTTGGAGGTACTGATTCTCATCCCCACCGCTTCTCACTCGGCTGCAAACCGTCCCAGTGCATGCTGAAGGTCCTGGCTTGAAGGGGCCAACACGACAACATCATCCGCAAAAAGCAGAGACGAAATCATGTGGTCCCCAAACCTGACACCCTCCGGCCCCTGGCTGCGCCTAGAAATTCTGTCCATAAAAATTACGAACAGAACCGGCGACAAAGGGCTGCCCTGCCGGAGTCCAACATGCACTGGGAACAAGTCTTACTGCCGGCAATGCGGACCAAGCTCCTGCTTCGGTCGTACAGGGACCTGACAGCCCTTAGCAAAGGACCCAGGACCCCATATTCCCGAAGTACTCTCCACAGGATGCCACGAGGGACACAGTCGAATGCCTTTTCCAAATTCACAAAACACATGTGAATTAGTTGGGCAAACTCCCATGAACCTCCAACACCCCGTAGAGGGTATAGAGCTGGTCCAGTGTTCCACGGCCTGGACGAAAACCACACTGTTCCTCCTGAATCCAAGGTTCTACTATCGGCCGTATTCTCCTCTCCAGAACCCTGGCATAGACTTTCCCGGGGAGGCTGAGAAGTGTGATCCCCCTATAGTTGGAACACACCCTCCGGTCCCCCTTCTTAAAAAGAGGGACCACCACCCCGGTCTGCCATCCCAGAGGCACTGTCCCCGACCGCCACACGATGTTGCACAGGTGTGTCAACCAAGACAGCCCCACAACATCCAGAGACTTGAGGTACTCAGGGCGGATCTCATCCACCCCCGGTGCCTTGCCCCCGAGGAGTTTCTTGACTACCTCTGTGACTTCAGCCCGGGTGATGGACGAGTCCACCTCTGAGCCCTCATCCTCTGCTTCTTCAATGGAAGACGTGACGGCGGGATTGAGGAGATCCTCGAAGTACTCCTTCCACTGCCCAACGACATCCCCAGTTGAGATCAACAGCTGCCCACTTCTACTGTAAACAGCGTTGGTAGGGCACTGTTTCCCTCTCCTGAGGCGCCGGACGGTTTGCCAGAATCTCTTCGAGGCCAGCCGATAGTCCTTCTCCATGGCCTCACCGAACTCCTCCCAGGCCCGAGTTTTTGCCTCCACAACCACCCGGGCTGCAGTCCACTTGGCCTCTCGGTACCCGTCAGCTGCCTCAGGAGTCCCACAAGCCAACCAGGCCTGATGGGACTCCTTCTTCAGCTTGACGGCATCCCTTACTTCCGGTGTCCACCACCATGTTCGGGGATTGCCGACTCGACAGGCACCGGAGACCTTACGGCCACAGCTCAGAGCGGCCGCTTCGACAATGGCGGTGGAGAACATGGTCCACTCAGACAGGGAATCAATAAGATAAATGCACTAGGCAGAAGCGAAAACCAAAGGCTCAGTATGAAAGTCAGAAGACAAACAATACCTCACAAAGGCTAGGGAGAACTGAACAGAACTAAATAGAGACATAAACCTGACACAAGTGGGGACACAGGTGATCAAAATGAGGGTGATTGGGATCTGATGACTGGGATGCGTTCATGAGCAGTGGAGCGTGGTTGCGGATCCAAGCTGGAGGAGCACGTCACATAATTTCCCTGACACGGAAGTGAGAATTAATATACCAAAAGTGACAGAACAAGAGAAGCTCCAACTTAATAAAAAAATAACTATTCAAGAAATTAGTGAAGCGATTGATTCTTTGTCATCAGGGAAGGCTTGTGGACCAGATAATTTCCTGGTTGAAGTATATAAAACTTTTAAAGAATGTTTTTCTCCATTACTGACATTTTTTTGGGACCACTCACAATCTATTAAAAACTTGCCCAAGCCACTGCAGTTAGCTACAATTAAGGTAATTCCTAAAGAAAACAATCATCCTGAAGATCCAGCTTCATACAGGCCCATTTCACAATTAAATACTAAATACTAAATTATTATCAATACACCTCATATCTGTTATTCCCTCCATTTTGTCACCAGATGAAACTGGATTTGTCCAAAGAAGGCAATCATAATAATGTTAGAAGACTCTTGGGAATACTTCAATATGCTAATAATACAGAAACAATTAAGAGACCACTGCAAAATGATCAGTTTCTCTGGGTTTACTATTCATAGGTACTATTCATAGGTAACCCCAAAAATATGCATTGTTTTCAGACCTCAAATAATGCAAAGAAAGGGGCTTTAAGTATCTTGGAATTTATATCACAGGTGATCTAGAAGAAAATGTAAAAAATAATATAAATCCTGTATTTGAGGGGATGTCACTACACGGTTATCGTGGCCTAAAGAATTCACAGTAACAATATTATCACAGTATCTATAGGAAATCTGAAAGAAAAAAATGCTGTCAGTCAAATTAAACAACTTGATGTGCTTTTTTCTCTTTTTTCGCAAATGAATTACACTCAAAATAAGAATGTATGGCGGTGGAGAGTATCTCAAAATATTACTGAAATATGTTTATATACGACACGGCAGACTATTTAAATGGATAGATGAAGATCCATCTACCATCGATATTTGGTTGAAAAACCTTTGGATGTGTTTTCCTATGGAGAGAATGTTGAACATATTAAGAAATAAAGTTAATATATTCATGAGAAGTTTTTAGGCAAGGACATAGTTATTTTGTTAAATAAAGGAATGTTAAATTATGTGTAAATCATGGGTGTACAACCAAGTAAATATCTTTAATGATTGTTGGGTAGCTATGAATGATAAGTAGGTGTTTGCATGTATCTCTTCTATTATAATAATTTAATTGTATTTTTATATTTGAATATGTCCTTGACTTATTTATTTATTATAATTAGGGGTTCTACGGTAGGAATAACCCCATTCTGTTATTTCACAATTATGCCATATCCACCCCGATTAATCTAGAATGCTGATTCTTTGTGTACCTGCCTTATTTCTCACGATGAACAAAAAGCCTCAATAACCCGTAAAATCCGCCATCTTTTGGCAAAACCTATAAAAATAACTTATAATTAACAATAAGTCAGATTGACCTGTCATTTGGCAAATAGGTGTCTCATACATGCCTCCCTATGTGTTGATAAGGAATAAGAGATAAATTGCAAGATGGCGGACAAAATGGCTGACAACTTTAAAACGTGTGCATTAAATTATGGCAAAATTATATATACCTACTTCAAAGAGACCCGACCTGATTGCTCCATAGGGGATTCCACAGGCCACACCCAAAACATTTTTTCACAGAATTATGCCATTTCCATCCCGATTGACCAAGAATGCAGATTCCTTGTCTAATCCCCAGGAGGTGCAACATTGCATCAAGAACCAATCGTGTCCAACATCTTGCATATTTTGTACAGTGGATATTATAGGAAACCTATAAAAATGGCAGACCAGTGTAAAACTTGTAATGCACAAGAAGTGTATGCATCCATATTAAGGCACAAATGATATGGAAATACAGACCAGGTGTATTATTCACACCGACAGCCAAGCCAATTCCTCCATAAAGGGTGCCACAGGCCATTTTCTTCACAATTATGCTAAATTCCACCCCGATTTAACCCTTTATGCTTACTTTAATGACCACTATAAAAATGACCTTAAAATCAGGTAATCTGATTGACCTGATTCTGGTTGTACAGGTGTCTCATAGGTGTCTCCATATAGGAATAATAATAATAGTAGTAATGCATTATATTTATATAGCGCTTTTCAAGGACCCAGAGACGCTTTGCAACATGAACATGGAACAGAAATAATAATAATAAAAAAATAATACAATGAGAAAACAGTAGATGGAGAGAATGGGATTGGGCATGAATAGGGCTAGGTGATTTTGAACCGATGAGTCTTGAGTCACCAAAACCTTTGAGCTTCGACTTGGCGATTATGAGGTGGCCTGCAGTACCGGAATGAAGTGAGTGTGTTGGCTGATACGGAAGAAGGTATGGGAGGTAGGCAGGGGCGATATTGTTTAGGGCTTTGTATGTCAATAGGCAGATCTTGTAGTCAATGTATTGGGAGATAGCAAGACAGTGTAGCTCACAGAGGATAGAGGTGATATGCTGCCAGGGCTTGGTGTGGGTGAGTAATCTGGCCGCAGAGTTTTTTAACCATATGGAGCTTATGGAGGGATGTAGATTTAATGCCGGTGAGTAGATTTGTAGTAATCAAGACAGGAGGTTATGGACACATGTATTAGGATTTCAGCAGCAGGACGGTAGAGGGAAGCTCATAGTCTGGCGATATTGCGGAGATGGAAGAATGAAGATTTTACAGTCTGTTTAATGTGTTGATCAAAGGAGAGTGTAGAGTCAGAATGACACAAAGGTTACATGCGTGGCGTGGGGCGATGGAGAAACAATGGTTTCATCGATGCTGAGAGTGAAAGTGCCAGTTTTGGTGAGGGTGGATTTGGTTCCAAAATCTTGGAGTACAAGTTCTATTTTGTTCTATTTTGTCACTGTTTAGTTAATTGCATACATAAACTAAACCTCTCATACATGCTTTTATTGCAGTCAGGCAGGATTCAATATGGGTCAGAGGTGGGTTGGTGAGAGGTTTGGTGGCTAGATATATTTGTGTATCATCAACATAGCAGTGGAAATTAAGGTTGAAGTGATGGAGAATTTGACCAAAAGGAGGGATGTAGATGAATTTGAGTAGGGGACCAAGTACAGAGCCCTGGGGGACCCCTTGAGTGATTGTGGCTGAGTCAGAATTTAGGCCTTTGAGAGATATTAAATGGTTTTGGTTAGTGAGGTAAGAGTTCAGCCAGGAGAGTGCATTTCCCTAAACTCCCAGCCCCTTGAGCCTGGTGAGCAGAATCTGGTGGTTAATGGTGTCAAAGGCAGCACTCAGGTCAAGGAGAATCCGAATGTTGAGGGAATCGGCATCAGCAGAAAGGAGAAGGTCACTGACAACTTTGAGGAGTGCAGTTTCTGTGATATGGAGTGGCTGGAAACAAGACTGAAGAGGCTCATACAGATTATTTTTGAGGAGGGATTATTTCAAGAGTTTTTGCAAGGAAGAGGAGGTTGGAGATGGGGCGGAAATTGTTAAGGATGGTGTTGTCTAGTCCAGGTTTCTTTAGGATGGGGGTGACAGCTGCAGCTTTGCTTGTGATGTGTGGACAGAGAGCAGACAAGGAGGCTTTAACTCTAGAACCGCCAGGCATTTTTTACCCCCTGTAACCGCCAGAGCAACTTTGACCCCCAATATCCACTGTTTGGCATCATTAGCATACGAATCGTCCCTATTAGCATGGCCATTCTCCTCCGCAGCATCACCATCCAGCCAGAGCATCAATTCATCCACTTGGTCATCATCAACATACGCTTTATAGAAGTAAAAAAAAAAATGAATTACAGATTTTTTTGTTTTAAATGGTTAAATAATTCAGAAAATACAAGAATGTGTTTGTATTGAAGGCCTTATCATATGAAAAAAAATTACAAAAAAGAATACATTTCAACACCAATGCATAGCTCTAGTCTACTAGATTATTGGCATATACGACTGTTTTATAGGTGACATGAATAAGTTATCGAAAGACTGAGTTATTTGAAAAACACAAGGTCCGAAATGAGTAGGCTGTGTGTGCGATTTAGTTTATCTTTCCCTACATAAATAATGTAGATTTACATTTTTGATTTACATTTTGATGAATTAGCCTACACAATAAGCTGAATATCCAATTGAACAACAGTGACCCATAAGTAGCCTAACAGTGTGATAAGTAGCCTATATCATTTGTATTATGTGTCAATAATAGCCTAAATAAGTTTTCATTCATCTGGGAGTATTGGGCATTCATCCATTGATGTCATGCGTTCAGTGAGGGGTGATTAGCCCCTGGGTACCATTTGGGTACCAATGCAATGTGGCGTGGGCTGTTGGCAGATTAAAAAACAGGGTAAAAGAGACAGGTAAATAGCAGTTCAAGTGTTAAGCAGGACTATGCGAAGAGGATCGTGAGAGCAGGTAGTATTCATTATGAGTTTAGTGATGTTAGGGGAAT
The DNA here is from genome assembly GCF_011004845.1 of Esox lucius. Taxonomy (NCBI): domain Eukaryota; kingdom Metazoa; phylum Chordata; class Actinopteri; order Esociformes; family Esocidae; genus Esox; species Esox lucius. The sequence goes on from NC_047569.1 coordinate 317,752, forward strand.
CAATCAGACTGAATGAGGAGAAGTGAGAGTCCTGGGCAGCAGGTGGACAAATTGAGGTTAACAGCAGGGGGGGCTGTGGTAGATTTTATTAGATAGTGAGGTTGTTGTTATTTTATCTTAAAAAAACTGCAAAACAGAATTTGCTATTTTAATGCAGGGGCTACAGAGTGAATAATTGCAGCGCTGAATTTGCTGACAGTAGAGAACAGGGTCCTGGAGTTATTATTGGAGCTGTTGATTTTGTTTGAGATGTAGGACCAAGTAGCACTGAGGGCATCTCTGCAAACTGAAAGGTGGAGTTTGTAGGCTTCAGTGTGAGCCCCGATTTTCTTGCCCAGTGTTCAAGGCGACAACCAGCTTGCTTCATGGTACAGAACTCAGATGTAAACCAGGGGGATGAAGAGGTGAAAGAAACACATCTAGTTTTTAGTGGTGCCAGAGAGTTGTGTTGAGCTGGTTAGCTTGTTCTTCAGGTGATTTGAGGGTGGAATCTATCAGGAGAGCAGAGCAGATGGTGTCTGGTAGTTGGAGAGGGTCAACAGCTTTGATGTTAAGGAAGGAGATTATGCGCTTGTCAGTGTAGTGTGGTATGTTGGAAGAAAATGAGAAATTAATAATCTTGTGGTCAGACATCAGAAATGAAGAGGGAGTTATCTGGGTAATGGTAAGGCCGACGGAGCAGATGAGATCAAGTATGTGACCTTTGATTTGGATGGGAAAATGAGCATGTTCGATACAATTAAAACAGTTCAGGAAAGTGATGAAATCAGAGGTAAGTTTGGAGTTCGGTGAGTCAAAGTGAATATTCATGTCGCCAAGCAGGGGAAGGCAAGGGGATAGTGGTACAGCAATAGTGAGTAGTTCAGGTAAGTAAGAGAGGAATGAGTCATTAGCTTTCAGAAGACGATAAATAAAGATGATGGTCAGGGAGTTTGTTAATTTACAGGTAATATATTCAAATTAGGTGAAGGATGGAAGACACAACTCAGTAATTTTTAAATGGGATTTCTATAGTACAGCAAAGCCACCACCATGACCGGTTAGGTAGTGATGGCCATTCAAGGTTTCATTAGCTATATTTTAGCAGCAGGATATTATGCTGGCAGCACTCAGATTTTTAGGAGAGCAAGGTTAGTAATGCAGCATGGGAACCTAGGTAATCATGGTTTAAAGTTTGACCTGATTTATACAGAGAACGGCGTGAGTGAGACCAGAGGGAGATGAATTACATTGTTGAAATGCGATAGTTTTTATTCATGGATTGTAGGTCGTTCGGGGAGTAATACTTGGTTTGAAAGAAAACGGCTAGTGGGAACCACCATAATGCTGGACAGAGCATTGCTAAAAGGAGTAGATAGGAGTCAATGGGCAAATACATGGCAGTGAGAAAAAATCAATAGTAGTTCACTTAAAGTCACAGGGAAACCAGCTCTGCCACCCGGACAGTAAAAAAAAATTGAGATGTATTAAAAGATCATCTTCTTCCGCTTCATCCGGGGCCGGGTCGCTGGGGCAGCAGTCTAAGCAGGGATGCCCAGACTTCCCTCTCCCCAGACACTTCCTCCAGCTCTTCCGGGGGGACACCGAGGCGTTCCCAGGCCAGCCGGGAGACATAGTCCCTCCAGCGTGTCCTAGGTCTTCCCCGGGGTCTCCTCCCGGTGGGACGGGACCGGAACACCTTCCCTGGAAGGCGTTCCGGAGGCATCCGAAACAGATGCCCAAGCCACCTCAGCTGACCCCTCTCGATGTGGAGGAGCAGCGGCTCTACTCCGAGCTCCTCCCGGGTGACCGAGCTTCTCACCCTATCTCTAAGGGAACGCCCAGCCACCCTGCGGAGAAAGCTCATTTTAAAAGATGCCGGACAAAATGGCTGACCAATGTAAAATGTATGGATGCAAACACTTTGTGTGCATTACTGGCAAAATGAAAATACAGACCAGGTATATTATTCATACAGACACACGACCGATTCCTCTTCAAGGGGTGCCACAGGTTTCGCCTTAATTCATTTTTTCCACAATAATACCAATTCCACCCCGAAGATTAATATGTTTCACACCCAGAAACATATGACATAAAACACATAATTGCAGTGTCCTACCGCTGCGTTTTCCATTGCCAGTGTTTTTGTCTATGGCCTTAGAGAGTTACTGTTGAGTCAGAAGTCTGTATGACCACACACATACAGACACTAATGCCCCATACCAGACTATAACCACAAAGAGACCCGACCCTCTGCCTCCACAGGGAAGACACGTATGTCACTGGATATGTCATACGCCATGCCGTAATATTTTTTTCCCACAATGATGCAATTTCCATCGAGATTGACTTAGAATGGTGGTATTAAAAAGGTGGTACAAAATTGCCTCAGGAACCTAACATGAACTCCATCTTGGATTTTTTTGTACAGTGGAAATTTCATGAAATCTTCAACTCAACAATAACTCTGAATGATCTATCCAGTGACATACGTGTCTTATACATGTCTCCCTATTGTGTGAAAAAGTTAAAAGATAAAATAGGTGATGGCGGACAAAATTGCTGACCAGTGTATAAAGTATTCATGCATAAACTTCATTTGTGAAAAATATCATGGCACATTTAAAATATTGACCACGTATATACCAACCACACAGACACCCAACCCAATTCCTCCATAGGGGTGCCACTGGCCACACCCTAATGCATTTCTTCCAAAATGATGAAATTTTAACCCCAATTGACCTAAAATGCTGATTCTTTGTGGACATGCCTCATTCCCCATGGGGTACAAAATTGCATAAAAAATCTATCATGTCCGTCATCTCAATTTCTATAACAATCTGCCATTTTGACATCTAAGCAACCCTTGATGTCAATTGCTAAACAATTTACTCATGGATAGTCAAGAATCTAATTAACGGGCGTCAGGCCGCTACTATCAATACTCTAAACATCGTGGTCATCCATGATATCACTCCAATAATTAGGGAACGGAAACAGGTCTGAAAATCCCTGGGTCCTCGTTGGTATGAGTGGAACATTACCTGTGCTGTAACTTTAAAACCACATGTTTTCAAACAGGACGATAACATACAACAAGCAAACAAAAAAGCAAAAGTGGCTAATATAGTAATCAACATCTCGAATATTGTCTTTCCATATTAACATTAACCCCTCCACAGACATGTTGCTCAGTAGAGGTTGTTGTCCACAAGGGCTATTCTTTAATCCTCATCCTCAGTGTAGTCAAAGGTATAATAATAAATAAAGTGGCCAAAGTAGGTAATTCCAGTTGACTTATATATATACTGACAGTTTGGGGTAAGAGGCAGTGACATGTGGATGTGTGAACACCAGTCACTAAATACATCCCTAAATTTGTCACGTCCTTATATGACATTCATTCGATTCACTGAAAAGGATTCTCATGGTTCCAGTAGGATGTACGTTCATAATAGTCATCACAATCAGTTCAGCTCAGTCAGTGGTGAACCTTTTCTTGGCAGACCGATCTAAAGAAAGAAAAATTCAGATATATTCCAAGGGGTTGTCCTTCATAGTTCAAATAAGGTCACAATGACATAGCTTTAGTTATCTCTCTAATCTGTTTGCTTTATACGCCTGGTCAGGAGAATCTGTGTGTTCTCCTTTGTGTATTCCAAGGTGACCAGTTCTTGTCAAAGGGCTCTATGGCTACAGGCTGGGACAGGAGTGACAGTTACCAGAGATGGAGCCTCGTTCTTGCAGTCTCGAAGACCACTCGAGACCACGTAGACAAGGTCTTAGTCTTGGTCTGGTTCTCCAGGGTTTGGGTCTTGGTCTGCGTCTCGGTCTCCAGTATTGTGGTCTTGTTATGGATCTTGGCCTCCTGTGTATAACGAGACCAATTTTTTATTTAGGCTAGCTAGTCCCTTTGTGCACCTGTAGTATTGTATTCACGCATTTTCTATCATGCGTTGTTGAACTGCATGTGAACTGGCACCAAATAAGTCTGCAGCAACCTGCAACCCCTTGATGTCTGCAGGGAAATCATAGCTAGCTAGCTAATACGCACCTCATTATCATAACTGGTCATGATTTGTTCAGTTATACTGCTGACATAACTTATTACAGGCTGCTGTAATATTATATTAATATATATTACCAAGCTAAAGTCTTGGTTAGCTAGGCTAGGTAGCTACACTAGCTAATTTGGCCAACCTTAACATTATGATGTGATAGACACAAAACTTTTCATTGTGGCCAGAAACTTTACATGAAAATGCAGTTTCCAATTTTGACAAGTACCCACAGCCATTGATGTCAATACTATGAGTATCCAGAACAAACCTGACTGAGCAAAGTTAATGTTAGCCATCTAGTTAACTACCTATCCAGTTAGCTAACGTCTTCGCTAGCTCGCTAAGCACAGCAGTGTGAAAATAAGCTATAACATGGATGTGTCAGAATAGTTTTTTTCTTATTTCAGTCTTTGTAAAATAATTTCAACCTAATTTTTTCTGTTATAATCAGTAATGTAATGTAAGTATTTTGACTTCTATAGAACAATGTTATGATGTGGCCAAAAGAACAAAATCATTTATTTGCTTATTTAAGTTGCGCTTAACCAAGGGAATAGTAACGGGAGAAGATAAAGAAACCTGTGCAGCTCTTGCCTTCACTCGTCTGTATTGAATGAGGAAGAGAAGCGCGATCTCCCTACTAAAACCCTTAGACATTACCAATGGATTGACGACCAATTAACCCACTATCTTTCCAGAATTACTCACAGTTACCACAGAATATACACTCACCTAAAGGATTATTAGGAACACCTGTTCAATTTCTCATTAATGCAATTATCTCATCAACCAATCACATTGGCAGTTGCTTCAATGCATTTAGGGGTTGTAGTCCTGGTCAAGACAATATCCTGAACTCCAAACTGAATGTCAGAATGGTAAAGAAAGGTGATTTAAGCAATTTTGAGCGTGGCATGGTTGCTGGTGCCAGACGGGCCGGTCTGAGTATTTCACAATCTGCTCAGTTACTGGGATTTTCACGCACAACCATTTCTAGGGTTTACAAAGAATGGTGTGAAAAGGGAAAAACATCCAGTATGCGGCAGTCCTGTGGGCAAAAATGCCTTGTTGATGCTAGAGGTCAGAGGAGAATGGGCCGACTGATTCAAGCTGACAGAAGAGCAACGTTGACTGAAATAACCACTCGTTACAGACGAGGTATGCAGCAAAGCATTTGTGAAGCCACAACATGCACAACCTTGAGGCGGATGGGCTACAACAGCAGAAGACCCCACCGGGTACCACTCATCTCCACTACAAAAAGGAAAAAGAGGCTACAATTTGCACAAGCTCACCAAAATTGGACAGTTGAAGACTGGAAGATGAGTCTGGATTTCTGTTGAGACATTCAGATGGTAGAGTCAGAATTTGGCGTAAACAGAATGAGAACATGGATCCATCATGCTTTGTTACCACTGTGCAGGCTGGTGGTGGTGGTGTAATGGTGTGGGGGATGTTTTCTTGGCACACTTTAGGCCCCTTAGTGCCAATTGGGCATTGTTTAAATTGCCACGGCCTACCTGAGCATTGTTTCTGACCATGTCCATCCCTTTATGACCACCATGTACCCATCCTCTGATGGCTACTTCCAGCAGGATAATGCACCATGTCACAAAGCTTGAATCATTTCAAATTGGTTTCTTGAACATGACAATGAGTTCACTGTACTGAAATGGCCCCCACAGTCACCAGATCTCTACCCAATAGAACATCTTTGGGATGTGGTGGAACAGGAGCTTCGTGCCCTGGATGTGCATCCATCAACTGCAAGATGCTATCCTATCAATATGGGCCAACATTTCTAAAGAATGCTTTCAGTACCTTGTTGAATCAATGCCACGTGGAATTAAGGCAGTTCTGAAGGCGAAAGGGGGTCAAACACAGTATTAGTATGGTGTTCCTAATAATCCTTTAGGTGAGTGTACATTCACTTTGTAAATACCTTTTACAACAAAAATTACATGCCCTGAAAATGGATTACTGCAATAACTAGTCAGATCATATTGAAATTAGCTTTTCAAAATGAAATTATTCGGTGACATACTACTTGTCACATACTCCCCCTCAACACAAAAAAATTTAATTATTCGGTGTCCCCAACATCCTAGTGCAAACAAAGAGTCTCATACAACATTAATAGGAACAAAATGCGCCATAGTTTCAGCTTAACACGTCTGCTAAATACTAACTGCCATAGCACAATATTAAAGACTTGGACTCATTTCAACCATAGGAAGATACACAAAGTCCTTTTGTGTCCTTGTCATGACATCCAGTGTCCAGTTAGAGTTCAATATTTACTGGTTAACAGTTTTATATATGCAATATGTTTGAGTCAATTATATTCCTTCAACAAAGATCCTCGGGTGTAATATGATTGACAACGGTGTCATATAAATGTACATGTTGATTATAACCACAGTCCTTTTCATATTCAACAGTCCACTGGAATGTGAATTCTGTGCTGAACAGTCCATCATCCTGAGTGTACATTTGCAGTATAGAGGTGCTATGTCCCTACCTTCCATGTCCTTAGTACCGGGAGTGTTGAAAGTGGTAAGACTGCAAAGTGTGTGTCCATGGTGCCATACTGGTTTGCTGTCGTAGTGCACTAATGCGGTGACAGGCTGGTGAGCCAAGCTTATCATGTGTGAAGACCTTGGGCCGTCTGTGTTGTCGCCTGGGCCGATGGAGCTTTTCACCCCTGGGATCACTTGGCGCAGGTGAGGGAACATCGTCCTCAAAATGTAGGATCCCAACATCACCGTCCTCCCTCTCCAGTAAGTTGCCTATTGGATTTGTTGCACCTTGGTCTTCCTCTGGCTCTAATGACAAGTTGTCCTAAGACTGTGTGCATAGGTGTACTAGTACACACAGGATTCACTGCCTCAGTGGGGCCGGGTTTGGATTGCTGCTGAAATGGTACAAGGTAATAGACATTATCATCGTCCTCCTCTTCAGACCGCTCTGTTTCCTCGATTTCCTCTACACCCCTTTTCCTGGTACGTGGCTGTACTGAGGTTTCCAGTGGCAGGTGATCACATGGGAGGAGATTACGGTGTTAAATCCTCGATCTCCCTTGCCCTCTCTCAGGTCTGAGTTCATAAACAGGGATATCTGGACTCACATGACACACAACTGTGTGGATAGTATCCTCCCAGTGGTTTCTCAATTTTCCCGGACTGCCACATGGTGTCATGTTCCTGTTTAAGACACGATCACCAGGCTGTAAGACTGAGCTCTTCACTCTACTGTCATAATGTCTCTTACTCCTTATGGTAGCCTTGTGGACATTTTCCCTCGTGATCTCATACGCCTCTTCCATGCCCTGCTTCCACTTTTCCATGTAGTTATGGTGATTACTGTTTCCTTGTCCTTCAGGCCAGCATGGGTTCTCATCAGGCTCAAAAATTTGAATCCTCTCTAAAAGGTGTGGCTTGTACTCGACATTCAATCTGGATGGAGGTACGTTTAGGCACACTGACCCTCTCATTTGCTGTCCTCACGTTATGGTCACATGCCTGTCCTACACTCAATGCATGAATAAAGATTTTCCTGAGATGAGGAAAAGCCATTTTTACTGCCTTGAGAAGTTTCTTCTTGTCTCCATGTTTAGTCTGGTCCTGCAGGCCGTCTAGGACAAGGTGCTCGATGACATTAAATCCAATAATAGGACATTGTTGTTGGTTGCCCTTCAGCACTAGCATGGGTATTAGCAACTCATCATCACTAGCCATAAGCTTGAAGGACACTTCGAGCCAACCAATATAAGGCTTTCTGGTAGGTGTTTTCTCTGAAGCACTCTTTTCTTTGTACTTGCCTTTCTCACATGGTTGAGTTGCCTGTTTTTTAATACCTGAACATGCATGTGGCTTACAATGTATTTTGTGTGTAGACCAATGGTTTCCTTGGCACTCCTTGGAGCAGTATAGTGTGGTTTTACAAACTGAACAACATTTTAGTTCCTGCCTTCCTTCCTCTTCTTTACAACCTGCACAAAATTGGGACTTAATTATGTTGCTGGTTGCCCCATGTCCCGTAGGAACAACCCCTCTTAGTTTAAAGGGTTCTTCCTAGTGGGTCCTACTGGTCTCTGTGCTTTGCAACCTGCTCTGAAATGTTCACTGCTTCTACACCGAAAGCAATGCTGACAATATTCCTCACCTGCTTGAGTACAGTGGGGGCACCTTGGGTGAGGGTGTGGTATTTGGGTAGAACCGCTGTGGTGCAAACCCTTGCTGGACTTGAGCTGCCCCTCTGATCCGCCCACACTAAATGCCGGTCGATATACCTGCATTGCTGTTGGTGACTGCTGGTGATAAAGTGACATGTTATTTGACTCAGTCTGATAAGGTGAGGATTGTGAGGGTGAAAGCACTGGGTTGGGGGTAGGCGCGATTACTGGTTCTCTGCTTAATGGGTGATACTGTGGGATTGCAGGTGTGGCTTATTGGATGGTTTCCCTGATTTGACAGACCTCAGCCCTCAAATCTTTCAATAGCACCATGTCAGAGCGTATTTCTTTGATCTCAGACAGCAGATCAGGAGGAAGTGTGACTGTGCTTTGTGGGGTGGTACTTTTCTTTTCCACCAAAGCTTCACTTAAATGGACTGTATTTACATTTGCTGAACGTGATGGAACACCATGTTTCCTTTTGTCCTGCCTCTCTTTCTCATTAGCTCATGCGCTGTTCAGTTTCTCCAGCAGCAGCTCATCTGAAGTGTCAGTCAGCGGGAGGTAAGGCTGCAGGTCACTTTTAATATTGTCACTCTAAAGACCAGTTAGGACAGTGTGCATAAAAAGACTCTGGACTAATGTTGGGTCATATTTTAGACTAGAATCTACTTCCTGGGAAGCAAACAGATTTTTTTTGCCTCAGGTCCATTGTTCTTATTAGAAAGTTCTGAGGGGCCTCTTTACTGCTCTGAACCTCAGAGGTGAGTTGTTTATATAACTCTGTGGCACCTCTCTCCTGGTAGTGAGATCTGAGGTTCCTGCGAAGGGTAGGCAGTGTTAATTGGTCTTTCCCTTCAAGATAACTTCTTAACTGCAGGCCTGGTGTGATGGCACGGATTACAGCATCGACAATCTCTGACTCCGGATAGCCTTTACTGCGCCCACTGTCAATTTGTTTGGCTATCCTTTTTCCCTGGCTCACCTATCTGGCCAGCTATCTTAAAATCCTTGAGCCACATGGGGAATCAGTTTGTCTGTACCCCGGAACTAACAAGAGGGTTCGGATTTGTTTTCATTAAGCCATGTACTGCATTCTCCTTTTCTTTCAAAATTAACTTCAGCTCCTCTACCTCTTTGTGGAGGTTTTCCTGAGAATCAGTTTGACTAGGGATTTCACATTCACTTAAGTTCATTGCCATCAGAATTTTTCCTATTATGTCACTAACATTAAGAAGGTCTGACATGCCCTCATCCTCCAGGTCGACCAAATCTTCCCGTTCAAGAGACTTTATTACATGTGAAATTAATTGACTACGAGTTTTACCAGTTACATGTTCATCACCTGGTCCTGAAATCTGGAGTGCATTACATACTTTAATCAACTGTTCGACAGTCAGTTGGTACAACGCTCCTTTAGTCTCCAGTTGCAGCTTTTCCAATTCAGACTCCATTTTGTAAGAGTGGGCATAAACAGTAAAATGGGAGTTTAAATGACTTAGCTGACTCCTTTTTTTTTTCTAATGGTCCCTTTTGCTCACTCCAGGATACCAGTTGTCAGAGTTCGTCTGAGGACCACCTCACTCTATTCTTTCCTCTGAATCCTGGGTAGTTCGAAGAGATGACCGACGCGAGGATTCCACTTACAGCTCAGGGGATAGTCCTCAAGCCAATCATCTCAGTAGTGCCTCCAAATGTTGCACCCTTAAACAAGGGAATAGTAACAGGAGAAGATTAAAAAAACCACACGTGCAACTCTTGCCTTCACTCGTCTGTATTGATTGAGGAAGAAGCGCGATCTCCCTACTAAAACCCTTAGACATTACCAATGGATCGACGACCAATTAACCCACAGACAAGGATCTGCATTACCTATCTTTCCAGAATTACTCACAGTTACCACAGAATATACATTCACTTTGTAAATACCTTTTACAACAAAAATGACATGCCGTGAAAATGGACTACTGCAATAACTAGTCAGATCATAATGAAATTACTTGTCACATATACATATGTTTGGGAAACACTGGACGGTCTAAGGTCTCGGTCTTGGTCTTGTTTTTTTGTGTTCAAAATGGTCTTTGTCTTGTAATGGTCTTGACCTGGTGGGTCTTGGTCTCCAAGGTTTGGCATGGACCCAACTAGCATGGCTTTCCCCGTTAGTTGGAGGTTGCTCTCTTCATCTCGAGGCAGAATCATCAGGACTATAATTAATCTAGCTGTTAGGAACAGGCATTGCTGGAGATTCGTTGCACCCCTGGGTGTAGAATCCTCTTCTAGTTGTGTGACAGTCCATGTGTGTGCGTGAGATCCTTAGGGCAAGATTCTTAAAGCCTTAAAAGCATCTGCCCTAGTTAAAACAAATCTGTAATTGAGAATGGGAGGAATAATCCCAGGGCATTATTTAACACCATCTTTCACTCCCTCTTACCTACAGATTCTCCCCTTCCCAATGCAACCACTGAAAAATCTACATGACTCCTTCCCAAAAACCCATGTCTGCTCTCTAAGTGACTTGCTCTGGTGAAACTCCTACTGTGTTGAAATTCATATAAAAATGAAAAGTTCCAGCGGCATTCTTGACTTACTTCCAATATCACTATTCAAAAAATGTTCAGCCACTCTCATTCAATTTGTTACTTGTTTGTTCAATAAGTCTCTACACACTGGACAGGTACCATCACTATTCAAGATGGGAACTCTCTCCCCCTTGCTCAAGAAACTTCCCCTTGATCCAGACATCCTTTCAAACTACAGGCCTGTTTCCAAATGTCCATTCTTATCTAAAGCCCTAGAGATGATGGTGGCAACTCAACATCACACACACTTTAGTGCAAACCAGCTTCATGAGGTTTTATATGCCAATGTATAGTACTGAGACAGCATTGGTGAAGACTAATAACAACTTGCTCATGGCTGCAGATACAGGATCCCCCTCCATTCACATTCTTCTGGACCTCAGCACCGTATTTGACACAGTAGATCACACCATTCTAGGATCTATTCTCTTTCTGCTTTACATGATCCCACTTTGCCAGATTTTTAGACATGACTGTGTCCAATTCCACTGCTCCTCAGATGACACACAGGTGTACATTAAATCCAGACATGACACAACATCTGCCATGTCAACCCTGTCCAACTGTCTGGATCAGGAAAAACGTTGGATGCAGAACAACTTTCTCCAACTAAATAGTAGCAAGACAGAGGCAATGCTTATAGGGACACCCACAGCAAATTGCCAATTGAAGCATCTGCCCTGCCATTGATTGCCACATCATTCCCTTCTCCTCAGTCATTACCAATCTGGGTGTGAAATGTACTTTTTTCACGTTAAGAACATCTCTCACCTAAGAACTTCTCTCACCTTTTCGGATGCAGAAAAACGTATCCATGCATTATTTTTCTCCAGAATTGATTATGAGAATGCAGTACTAGAGGGCTTGCCAGAAAATACCATTCATAAAATACAGCTCATGCAAAACAGTGCAGCAAGGATCCAGAGACAATCAAATAATGTGCTGGACAAACAAGTCCGATCCATGGAGGCCCCAACTCACAACTACCAGGACTTAAAGGATCTGCTGCCAACGACTTGGTGCCAGATAACACAACACACCTTCAAAGGTATAGTGGAGTCCATGCCTCGACAAATCAGGGCTGTTTTGGCCACAAAATGAGGACCTACACAATAAAAGGCAGGTGGTCATAATGTTATGAAAAAGTCCATCGTATTATGAAACACATCTTACGTTGAAAATAATATTGAGAAATTGTGATGGCAATTTCATCAATCAGAACTCTTAAAGGAGGAAGTACAGAGAAAAAAATATCTTGGCATAATTAACAGTTTATTTGCAAATAGAGAGACGCGTCAAACGCTTACAAAATAATCATCAGAGGAGTCTCTAACTTAATACATGACAATCATCAGTACTTCTAGTAGAAAAAGGGGTGTGGTAAGTTGCTGCCCAGCTGTCCTAACTCAACAGAACACATTCCCTTTGTTCTATTACTACCTAGGCTTCACACAAGGGGCAGGCTATCCTCCCCCAGATGGGTAACCTCTTCAACCCCCAAGAGGTCTTACATCATCTGGATAAACAATAGATAGACAGATTTACGAATAACCCTATAATCTGCTGATACCAGTCAATAATGACCCTAAACACTAGATCCCCCTCTCCTACATTCCTAAGGAGCAAAGGACAGATACCCTTCTTGGTTTAAGCAGAGGAACAGATGGTCACAGACGTGTGTCACAATCAAAGAAAATAGTTACATATCAAGCAATAGAAAAGCAGAAATTTCTCAGATGTACCTTAGTCCAAAGTTTCCATAATAGAAATACAATATATTATTGTGAAATATCATGCAAATATTTCTGGGAAATTTGAAGGCCAAGTCAGCATCTTAATCTCACTGTCTTCTTCAAACCATTCCTGAACCATTTTTGCTTTGTGGCTGGGCGCATTATTCTGCTGAAAGAGGCCAATGTCATCAGGGAATACTGTTGCCATGAAAGGGTGCACATGGTCTGCAACAATACTTAGGTAGGTGGTACATGTCAAAGTTACATCCACATGAATGGTAGGACCCAAGTTTTCCCAGCAGAACATTGCCCAAAGCATCACACTGCCACCGCCGGTTTGCATTTTTCCCATAGCGCATCCTGGTGCCATGTGTTCTCCAGGTAAGCGATGCACACGCTCCCCGCCATCCACGTGATGTAAAAGAAAACGTGATTCACCAGACTAGGCCACCTTCTTCCATAGCTCTGTGGACCAGTTCTAATGCTCACGTGCCCATTATAGGCGCTTTCGGGAGTGGGCAGGGGTCAGCATGGGCACTCTGACTGGTCTGCAGCTACACAGCCCCATACACAAAAAACTGCAATGTACTGTGTGTTCTGACACCCTTCAATCAGTGCCAACAATAACTTTTTCAACTATTTGAGCTACAGTAGCTCGTCTGTTGGATCGGACCACACAGGCCAGCTTTCGCTCCCCATGTGCATCAATGACCCTAGGCCACCCTGTCGCCGGTTAACCGCTTTTCCTTCCTTGGATTCCTTTTGATAGGTACTGACCACTGCAGACCGGGAACACCCCACAAGGGCTGCTGTTTTGGAGATGCTCTGACCCAGTTTTCAAGCCGTCACAATTTGACCCTTGTCAAAGTTACTCAGATCCTTACTCTTGCAAGTTTTTCCTGCTTCTAACACTTTAACTTTGAGGACAGAATGTTCACTTGCTGCATAATATATCCCACCCACTGGTGCCTTGATAACGAGATTATCTGTGTTATCTGCTCCACCTGTCAGTGGTCATAATGTTATGGCTGATCGGTGTATTTCCTAATTTAATGGAATATTTCATCATTTAATGGTATATTTAAACATTTAATGACATTTTAACATTGAATGGCCTAATAAAAAGATTTCCTATTAATGTGCCAAGTAAAAAATATATTTTATTATTTATTTATATATTTAATTATGACCCCTTTGGTCCTCCATACATCCCCATCAAAAAAATCTCCACTGCAAACAGAAAAAAACCTTCAACCTATTTCAACCTAGATACACTTCAAACTGTTTTGACCTAAAAAACACATTGACCTAGATTAGAATGTTGCCCATATATGAATCTAGATTCATATATGGGCAAAATTCTAATATAAAAGTATAAAAGTAGGTCCAACTGTCCCTTTAAGTAGAATGTCTCAATCTGTATGGCTCTGAAATATTCTATAAATTATATTATCGAAAATGGATTGTAAGGAAAATAATAAATAGCAAATTCCAGCCAAATATAAAAGTAGGTCCAACTATCCCTTTAAGTAGAATGTCTGAATCTGGATGGATCTGAAATATTCTATAAATTATAATATTGAAAGATATACAGAAAATAATAAATATCAAATTATAATAGTCACTTTTGGACAAAACATCTTTATTGGAAATTATCTAAATGTGCAATGAGGGCAAGTTTAAGGTGCAAGTTGATGATGATATTGTGGAGATTGAACATTTTTCGCAGTTTATTATGAAAAGAGACTCGACAGTCGTTCGTATAACAGTTGATTATTTCAGTTTAATTACGTGGATCGTGGATCACAAAACAGAGTATAAGTACAGAGACCAACAGAGTAGTGTCATAACAACTGTTCTGATCATACATTATTGCTTTCAAGGAGAGTTCGGCAGATAGTCGAACCTCAGATTGAAGAAGGACAATGCGGATTCCGTCCTGGTCGCGGAACAACCAACCAGCTATTTACTCTTGCAAGGATCCTGGAGGGGGCCTGGGAATATACCCATTTAGTCTACATGTGTTTTGTGGATTTGGAGAAGGCGTATGACCGGGTTCCCCGGGAGATACTGTGGGAGGTGCTGCGGGAGTATGGGGCGAGGAGGTCCCTTCTGAGGGCTATCCAATCCCTGTACGTCCAAAATGAGAGCTGTGTTCGGGTTCTCGGTAGTAAGTCGGGCTTGTTCCAGGTGGGGGTTGGCCTCCGCCAGGGCTGCGCTTTGTCACCAATCCTGTTTGTAACTTTTATGGACAGGATATCGAGGCGTAGTCGGGGTGGGGAGGGGTTGCAGTTCGGTGGGCTGGGGATCTCATTGCTGCTTTTTGCGGATGATGTGGTCCTGATGGCATCATCGTTCTGTGATCTTCAGCACTCACTGGACCGGTTCGCAGCTGAATGCGAAGCGGTTGGGATGAGGATTATCACCTCTAAATCTGAGGCCATGGTTCTCAGCAGGAAACCGATGGAGTGCCTCCTCCGGGTAGGGAATGAGGCGTTACCCCAAGTAAAGGAGTTCAAGTATCTTGGGGTCTTGTTCGCGAGTGAGGGGACAATGGAGCGTGAGATTGGCCGGAAAATCGGAGCAGCGGGGGCGGTATTGCAATTGTTTCACCGCACCGTTGTGACGAAAAGAGAGCTGAGGCGGTGGGGTCTTCTGCTCCCAGTCAGAGCTGGCAAATGTGGCTCGGGAAAGGGAAGTTTGGGGTCCCCTGCTGAAGCTGCTGCCCCTGCGACCCGATACCGGATAAGCGGATGAAGATGAGATGATAAATGAATCCTTTACAATTCCTCCCTTTTGACCCATCAGGGACAATACAAATGTATTACATATTTAAAACATCCTGGATCTTAAGGAACAGGAGGTTACAGTTACTTCAAATAAGTTATATCTGAATCAAACACTGGCATTCAAGACAGTTATGGTTATACAAATTACAACTGGCCCTTCTTCTGTGGGAGGGTATATAATTCGGGGTCCATCATCGTCGTCATCCTGTGGTTCACCACATCGCCTCTGGGTTTGATATATACCATCGTGGCAACTCCAGGTTAACTATGTGAATATCTTACCTTAGCATAGACTTGTGGTGTAGTCAGTATATATGGGCATCAGTAAATCAGTATGTAAATGAGTCAGTAGGTTTTAGATCTGGGAGAACCAGTCAATTTAAACATTGGGATATCTTCAAACTAAGGCATGTCTCTCAGTTCTATGCTAAGCTGATACTTTGTGCAAAACAGCACACTCAGAGCCAGTCGGCAGCTGATGTGCACGAGAAAAGGGCTATAACTACTATGATTAAAATGACTATACCCACCCATTAAAAACCCACCCAGCAATACTGACCCCATAACTCAACTATCCTGGAGAATGGTCCTTTGATGTCATCACTGTGGGCCTGGTGGGAAACTTGTGTCATTTCATTAACTATGTCAGAGACAGTGGAGTTCAAGTTTGGTATAAATGTACAACATTCTTGTCCTATCAGAGCACAAGTCCCTCCTTGAGAGGACAACAGATAGTCTAAGGCTGCCCTGTTCTGTAGAGCAAGCAAGTGGGTAGCTTCTAGCTCAGATATCATATTACTGGCCCTAGCGGTTGCATTAGCGAGATGTTCTACCTCCAAAGCTAAATCACGCACCTGATCCAAGGACTGCATCACACCATACATGGGCAATAGCATGGAGCAGCTTCAGGAGTAGAAAGAGTACAATAGAACACAGTTCCATTGATTAAGGTGGATGAGATAATTACAGAGAATAAAATTCTAACTTCGTATCTCACAGGCACATGGGTTATCGTTACTTTTCCTGGGCAGTTGTTACCATGTACGGCGGCTTTCTTCTGGTCCCATGAGGCTGTTTTACACATTCGGACAGTAGACTTGGGTGAGGCAGAGAGGAGACTTACTGTTGTCTTAGGGGACCCTGGTGTAAACAGACATTATATATGGGCTATCCTGGTTTACTAATGGAGGAGAGTCATCTCGTCTGCTTCTTACCTCTGGTTTCAATTGAGTTGTAAATTCGGGAATGAGTGGGACTGTTGAAGTGTTGGTTCTCCCTTTTCTCCTCAGAGAGCACCTGCTCCTGATTAGTTCCCTTACTGGGGTTGAAATGATGAAAGACATGCATACAGTGTAAAACTTGTTAGGGATGTTTAGCTTTTTATCTAATTGTAATGTATAAGAGAGAGAGACCCCATTTTCCCTAGTAATTGATGTGGAGAATAAATATGAGTATAGGGTGTTTTGACAAAGACCTGTTTTGGGGAGAACCCCTGTGGGAGCCAGAGACAGTGTAAAAGGTGATTCTTTGTTAGTAGCTAAATTCAGTCCTCCTGCTATGCAATTTGCCCCTGTTGGAAACCCAGGGCTAGATATTCTGCTTTCTTGCCGGGGATCTTATTGCAATTCAGGTGTTTCTGTCCCTGCACATTGTTGATGTGGGCTCCCACTATGGTCCCTGCTAGGTCTATTCTTCCCCATTTGGACTTTGCTTTCCTCAAAATGTGTTGTTGGTGTGTGTTGGTGAGTGGTGGAAGTGTTGAGGTGCAGTGTGAGGGTTCTTTGAGTCCAGGCTGGATGTATGTCGTGGTCTGGTTGGCAGTGGTTAGCCTGGATCCATGTGTCCTTTCCTAAGATGTTGAGCTGTCTTGTTGTTCATTCGGGCCAACTGCTGAGGCTCACCTTCAATCAGTTGTTGCTTCCTTCGCAGAAGGAAGATCAGTTCTCTTTACTGCTGTTTCCTGGTTTGCGGGAATTGTTTTGGCTTCCACGGAGTCCTTCCATTTTCTTCTGGTAGAATATTTGTTTCAGCCATTGAATGTGTCTTTACCCATCCCAATTTTAACTTTACTCCCACTGGATTTTAATTTAGGTAGTACATTCTATTTACAAGTTTTGACCCCCACTTTGATTCCCGCTCCCTTTTGACCTGATATAGCGCAACCTCTATCCCAATACATGTCAAAGTCTAAATGTAATTGTGAAGTTATTCCCCAGTCCTCTCCCTGGGGATTAAGTCCTGCTGTTGTCCTCGTCCATTGATATTGACACAAAAGGCCTCTCTGCCTCAGTCTTGATTCTGTAAACACACAGTCTCATCTTCTTCTGAAGCAAGCTTCAGATCTGTTGCTGTTGGGCACAAGGCTCAAGGTTGAATTTCAAGTTGTGTTGTTCTGTCTCACAGTTGGATTAGAGATGTGTTCCAGACATAACAAGGAGGTCAGGCCTTCCACCTTTCCCCAAACAAAATGTCCGT
Organism: Esox lucius; assembly: GCF_011004845.1. NCBI lineage: Eukaryota > Metazoa > Chordata > Actinopteri > Esociformes > Esocidae > Esox > Esox lucius. The sequence goes on from NC_047569.1 coordinate 335,551, forward strand.
TATGCCACAAATCTGTTTCTGGAACCCAAAAGGTGCCAAAGGGAAAGGTTGCAGGAGGTTTCACTTCACATGATTGTTCCCAATTGGTCTCCATGCTTTGAGTTAGAGGTCTGCCACCGTACTTATAGGAGAAAGGACAAGACAAAACACTGCATCAGTTTAATTATTCTCCTGGGCCCTAGCAAACAGGCTACAACAATACTTAAAATTACACTTAACTATTAAAGAGACGGTGGTTAAAACAAAAATGTTTTAGTCTTATGAAAATATCACAAGTCCCTCCACAGGAAAGAAAAATACAAGTGTAGTAAATTAGGCAGTTTGTCTAATTAAGTTCTTTAAATCTGTTCAAAATATATTGTTCACTGGTCAGTAGGTTCTAAAAAGAAAGGTAAGTAAAGACTGATCTTTTGGTGCTGTAAGGGTAGTGCTTTACAAAGCCCTATTTCTCATATTAGCTGAAATCCAAAATGTCGTACATGACAGTCCGTCCCCCACCTCTCCTTGGTTTTGGTGAAGCAGGAACCGTCAGTGTCCTAGCTGGCTTGCTACTCTTACGGAGCCCAAGTCAGTCTTATAGGTCTGGGCATGGTTTGGCCCTGGAATAATCTGGGCCAAAGGTGTCTTTGGACAAGGTGTATCAGGTCTATCAGTGATTCAAGATTCCGGACTCCTTCTTTGTGGGAAACAAAGATCTCATATGGAAAATAAAAAAAAATTTGCAATGCAAAATGTATGTAGAATATATGATGGAAATATGTCGAATACATTTATCTTCATTCAAAATACATTTCAGGTATCAAAATGTATTTCACCTTTTACTCTGAAATGTATTTAAAAATGTATAAATACATTGACATTTATTCAAAATACATTTCAGCTTTTATTCCGAAATGTATTTAAAAATGTAGAAATACATTTCAGTTTGTCCAAATGTATTTCACCATCAACAATGTTCTCATTACAAGTGTAATGTATTATAGAAAATTCATTACAAAATAAAAAATAAAAAAATTATTTTGAAGCCCACATTAAAATGCATTTTTCAGATCCTGTGAAAGTAAAAAGATTAAATGTAATTACCGACGTATTGATTATATCATATTTAGGTGTTGAAACAGATTTTATAGATATACATTACCAAAAGACATTTAATCTTATAGTCCCAAATATAGTCCAACGTAATATGGTAAACTTAGTAAGACCACTACTTGCCTCTCCTATTACAATAATCCTGTTAGGAGTAGTGGTTATTGTGCCTTGGGTGAGGCAGAGAGGAGACACCACCTGGCTGATGCTGCAATATATTTAGACATGCATTTTAAAAATGTATTAAATAAATAAATAATAAATATATTAAACCGGCCAATTTCAAACATTTTGACATATATTTACCAAATGTATTCAGGAATATATTTTCCAAATCTATTCAAAAATCTATTTAAAATACATTTTTTTTTCCATACGGGATGAAATCTCGCACAACACAAAGTTAGAATCTTAACTAGAGAGGTGTGTATTTTTATTTTTTAAGAGAGAATAACATGGCCCAATTTGTAACAACTAGGAATTAAGAACTAGGAATAAACAACAACTAGGAATATAAAATGCAAAATAGAAGACTCATGTATTTAAAATGAAGACTCATGTATTTGTCCCTTAATAATAATAATAGAAAGAATCTATTCATATTAGCAATATCTAAGGCAACATTGCCTCCAACAATGTAATAAGACAGAAACAAAATGTACTTCATAATGAAAAATGAAAAGATTCATAGAACTCTGTCTCCTATCTCTTACAGATACTGGTAAGTGTTTACTGTTAGGGGTACATTAGTCCTTCCCAGCGCTTGTACCTGAATGTGTAAATAAAATACGCTCTGTCTAAAAACCAAACAGTGGCCAAAACAGAGGCTCTACTGAACAAGTCTGGGTCATAAAGAAAGAAGAGAACAGGTGGTGGAGAGGTTTTATTTTTGTCTCTCAGCACTGGTGAAGGCAAAATGACAGTAGTGGGATTAATGCTGAATGATTAAATTATTAATGCTAGCTTTCTCCTTGACCTGATTTATACTTCTCCTAATACAAACAGCCAATAAGGATGGACCACCCAAATAGATCTCACAAGTATTTGATACACTGCTGATTTTGCAGGTTTTCCCACTTACAAAGCATGTAGAAGTCTGTTATTTTTATCATGGTTACTCTTCAACTGTGAGTGACAGAATCTAAAACAAAAATCCAGAAAAGTATTTGATACATCAGAAAAGCAGAACTTAATATTTGGTACAGGCCAATCCAGGAACTTGAGATGCTTCTTACAGAGCCACTCCTTAGTTGCCCTGGCTGTGTGTTTCGGGTCGTTGTCATGCTGGAAGACCCAGCCACGACCCATCTTCAATGCTCTTACTGAGGGAAGGACGTTGTTGGCCAGGATCACACTATACATGGCCTCATCCATCCTCCCCTCAATACGGTGCAGTCGTCCTGTCCCCTTTGCAGAAAAGCATCCCCAAAGAATGATGTTTCCACCTCCATGCTTCACGGTTGGAATGGTGTTCTTGGGGTTGTACTCATCCTTCTTCTTCCTCCAAACATGGCTAGTGGAGTTTAGACCAAAAAGCTCTATTTTTGTCTCATCAGACTACATGACCTCCCATTCCTCCTTTGGATCATCCAGATGGTCATTGGCAAAAATACAGACGGGCCTGGAAATGCGCTGGCTTGAGCAGGGGGACCTTGCGTGCGCTGCAGGTTTTTAATCCATGACGGCGTAGTGTGTTACTAATGGTTTTCTTTAAGACTGTTGTCCCAGCTCTCTTCAGGTCATTGACCAGGTTCTGCCGTGTAGTTTTGGGCTGATCCCTCTTGCATGGAGCCCCAGACCGAGGGAGACTGACCGTCATCTTGAACTTCTTCCATTTTCTAATAACTGCGCCAATAGGTGTTGCCTTCTCACCAAGCTGCTTGCCTATTGTCCTGTAGCTCCCAGCCTTGTCTGCAATTTTATCCCTGATGCTCTCTGGTCTTGGCCATTGTGGAGAGGTTGGAGTTTATTTGATTGAGTGTGTGGACACGTGTCTTTTATACAGGTAACGAGTTCAAACAGGTGCTGTTAATACAGGTAATGAGTGGAGAACAGGAGGGCTTCTTAAAGAAAAACTAACAGGTCTGTGAGAGCCGTAATTCTTACTGGTTGGTAGGTGATCAAATACTTATGTCATGCAATAAAATGCTAATTAATTATAACGAAAATCATACAATAAAATGTTCTGGATTTTTGTTTTAGATTCCATCTCTCACAGTTGAAGTGTACCTATGATAAAAATTACAGACCCCTACATGCTTTGTAAGTAGGAAAACCTGCAAAATCGGCAGTATATCAAATACTTGTTCTCCCCACTGCAAATAATCGCATCTTTCTGTTTTTAACTTCCTATCGAAGGGTTTTTCTAGATTTTATATAAATACAAGTTTATATTATGACAACAAGACAAGAATAAAACATGTAACATCCATAATCAACTGTTTAATAATCTGCATTAATAAATTGGACTTCGTCAATCACCGCTCCAGTGCAAACAATTAAACTCCCAAAACAGGCTGATATGAACTATTGCGAAAATGTCACTTCTATTATGCACGTAGTTCAGTCAGCCTGAGAGAATTGAAAAGCAAACAACGTTGTCAAGAAGATATTGAAGTCCCCTCTGGGGTGCCAAATTGTGGAAGATGGAAACTTTTTTGCAATTTATTATGAAAAGAGACTCGACAGTCGTTCATATAACAGTTGATGATTTCAGTTTAATTACGTGGATCCACGGAAACAATCTCTTTCACAAAACAGAGTATAAGTACAGAGACCAACAGAGTAGTGTCATAACAACTGTTCTGATCATACATTATTAATTTCACCTCTTTATACTCAAAAAAATTTTGTATAGCATATGTATTATGCTATACAAAAAAAAGTTAGAACTACAAGATAGAAAAACAAGATAGAACTACATTGTCATGGCAACCATAGTTTTAGATCATAGTTAACAGACCTCCTGATCTGAGTTACCCCTACTCTCTGTCTTGCCCAAATGGACGATGCAGACTACACACAGGCAACTTCACTTTGGAGCCATCTGTACAGGGCCATGGATAAGATAGGTCTAAGAACAGGGCATGCTGACCTAGGTCTTCTTCGATCCGTGGCAACCATGAACAGTCTAAAGCAAATTCAGCCCTAGTCTAAAATAATCCTATATTATTACAGGTAATTTGCAGAGTAAAGGATAAATAAGGATATGGTAATACATTAATCCTTTATAATATGATAGGTCAAGGTAATACATGATGATGGATTATTTCCTCTGTCTCCCTCCACAGGAAGGTTGTTGAACTGCCAAGAAGGCGAGGAAGTGCTCCTATTGATAGGATCGGAGCAGGTCGTCTACCCAGCAGTCAAGGGTAGATGTCCCACCCTCCAGTCCCCCATTCCCCAATAACCCTTAACCTTCCCTGGACAGGTAAAGGATAAGTCCACAGATTTGTAAAAAAAAAAAAGGGGAATACTGCATAATCTTTCTTTGTCTTTTTGTAAACCTATTGAATTTAGGGGATTTGAGAAGGCCACAAGGAGAATGCAAATGCGTGTTTATTAGGATGTGCATTTGTTTTTAAACATCATCTTACAAGAATAAAAAAGATGCACTTTATATTTAGGTCCCTTAAAAATTTTTAGTTTGTAATGATGTATTTAGATTTATTAATGTCACTTGCATCACTCAGTATTTCTCATATTTATGTACTTTCTCATATTTATTTACTTGAGACATCATACTTCAGTATTTTATTTTACTTCATAAGTATTCAGTATATTATTTTACTTTTATTACTATTCTTTAGCACACTACTCTTACACACATTAAGGATGAAAATATATATTTTAAGCCTTTAGACCAGATTCAATTAATCCAATCATGTTTTTATCAAGTTTTTTCTGTTGTTTTAAATGGCAGAGTTTGTCACACAAATCATCCTAGCACTGACAGTCCTTATGATTGCAGGTTGTAGCTAAAGAACAACAATAAAAAAGTAGATCTGGAATAATTGAAGGAGATCTGTCAGCTATGCAAACTACAGTGCCCTCCACTAATATTGGCACCCTTGGTAAATATGAGCAAAACGGGCTGTGAAAATCTGTTTATCCTCTTGGTCTTTCATTGAAAGTATTCACAAAAATCAAACCTTAAATATATGTGAATAAGTGTGAATTAAATGAAATAAAAATGTTACCAATGCATTGTTATAAGAAACAAATTGACGGAAGTATATTCCCATTCATGGGAATATGTATTTTATGTATTTAACATTCACCTGTGTGATTAGGGACACTTAAGCGCTAAGCCTTGACCTCCAGTTACACTGCCTCAAAATCAAACAATGAAATGTATTTTATAAAGCTCTTTTTACATCATCAATTGTCACATATTGCTTTTACAGATTCCCAGCCTTGGCGTTTGAGTTTGTAATTAAAATAAAACTGCCATTTTGAAAGGTATATCCTCCTCCTTCCATGACTTGTCCTTTATAGGCATATATTAAATTGTTCTGATGTCAGAATTCGAAACTGACAAACGGAAAACTATTAAGAGACTATTTACCTGTTTTATTTTACCCCGTTTTCCCACTTGATCCGCCAATAACCCACAGTACTTAGCGTTGTTACCCAAATGGTACCCAGGCACTAATCACCCCTCACTGAAAGCATGACGTCAATGGATGAATGTGCGATGAACGTGATCAGATGAATAATCAGAATCTTGTTTGAGTTTGAATGAACTTACAAATGAAATACAAGATTTCCATGAACATTAAAATACTTAATTAGGCTATTACTGAAACATAATACAAATTACATAGGCTACTTATCACAAATGTTTTCAACAGGAGATTCAGCTTATTGTGTTGGCTAATTCAGCAAATGTATTAAGCATTGTGGGATTGTTGACATGCTGTATGCTGCCTGCTTTTACTTACCTGGCTACCTGCCAAACTTCGAATTTACTCTATGTAAACGAATTGGTCGAATCCAACTTCAAGAGTTTTACCAAAGCAATATTTTTTTTATCAATTGACCTTTTACCCAACTTTTCTACACTGGGACTTTTTGGACAAACTTTACGGAATTACTCACCACTGAACACCCGACGTTAAGTATCATTGCTATGCCTTATCAATGTAATTGTTGTAGCTACAACACGGAGGAGAACTATCATCTTCTGCAAAAGATAGCAGAGTTAGAGGCTCGGCTTCAGACGCAAATGTCTGGCAAGGATTACGTTAGTGTAGAAATGAGAAAAACTGCATCTGTGCCACCAGGAAGAAACTATAATGTTGTTAGCCCCCCGGCACAGCTCCTGCAGCTGGGCAAGAACTTTCTCTTGGTCACTGGAAAGAAATGCCGTCGACCAGTTAAACCTGAGTCGTTGCTAAAGCCAACTGGTTTTCCCCACTGGAGTCGGAGTCAAGGCCCGAGCAGTCTTCCGAGGGGAATGATCGGCAGGCATGTTCTACTGGTGGCCTGGGAAAAACTGAAAACATTAATCATTGGCGATTCTATTACCCGCAGTATTAGACTAAAGAATCAGTCGGTGATCTTACACTGTTTACCGGGGGGCAGAGCTACCGACGTGGGGGCAGAGCTACCGACGTGGGGGCAGAGCTACCGACGTGGGGGCAGAGCTACCGACGTAGAGCCAGCCTGCCAGAATAGTGGAGTCTGTCGATAGCATAGCCATAGTAGTTAGTACAGCTTTACCTATTGCCACTGTGACTCGTTCCAGGCTGAGAACATTTAAACAAGGTTGTGCTTATTAAGATAAAGCCTTCCTCCACCTCAGTCACAAATAAAAATGACTGTTTCACCTTGCATCTCAAAATAGATCCCTTGCTCCAAAGGCAGTTGCAGTAAATGAATTAATCTCTGATCATAAACTAGATGTTATTGGTTTATGTAAAACATGGCTAAAGCCTGATTAATTCATTGCCTAAAATGAGGCCTGTCCTCTTGGCCATACTAGTGATCATATCCCTCGTGCATCCCGAAAAGTAGGGGGTGTTTCTAATATTTATGACAGTAAATATAAATGTACTCTCAAACACATCACTGATTTTCATTATTTTGAAGTTTTACTCATGAAAGTTAACCAGGCCGATAAAGCGTTTTACATAGCTAGTATTTACAGGCCCCCTGGGCCATACACATTGTTCTTCAATGAGTTTCCAGAATTCTTGTCTAACCTAGTAGTCATGGCAGATGGTATTCAAATATTTGGCGATTTCAATATTCATATGGAAAAGTCCAATGATCCTCTTCAAAAAGTCGTTGAAGCCAACATCTCAGGTCCAACACACTGCCACAATCACACTTTAGAGTCCTGTCACGAGAAATAGATATTGTAGATCTACTAATTTCCCCCCAAAATCCTGGATTATCGAAACACTGTCTTATGACATTTACCGTTAAAACAAGAAATCCACTTGCTCCACAAACAATGAGTTTCAAAAACCGTACAATAAATTCTCAGACTACAAATAAATTCCTTGATATTCTTACAAGTTCCCTCTTCAACGACAGAGTAAATAAATCCGGAAACAATCAAATCGAGGATTTAAACTCAACACTGCAAAATACTTTTGACTTGAAGATATGGTTGCACCACTAAAAACAAAAGAAATATGCAACAAGAAACTTGCTCCCTGGTACACAAACAATACTAGAGCACTCAAACAAGCCTCAAGAAAATTGGAGCAAAAGTGGTGAAGTATTCAGACTAGCCTGGATAGACAGTACACTACAATACCGAAAATCACTCAACTCCAACCTGATTGAGGTGAACAAAAACAATCCATAATGTATTTTCGATACAGTTGCAAAGTTAACAAAAAAGCAAAGCTCAACAAGTGAAGTGGGTCTTTAGCTGTAATGAATACATGAACTACTTTGATGAAAAGATCATCACCATTAGGAAACAAATAACTGACTCCTCCTTAAATAGTTGTGGTCCTCAAAATCTCAGTTGTCCTGAGAATTACCTGAACCTCCCTGACCAGGTGTCAATGGGGACATTTGAATTTTTTGATACCGTATCGCTCGACACATTCACTAAATCTGTAATGAGTTCTAAACCCACAAACTGTCAGCTAGACCCGATTCCAATAAAATTACTTAAGGAGCCATTTCCTTTGCTAGGTCAGCCAATGTTGAACATAATAAATTGCTCCCTTTCCTCCGGATGGTTACTAAACTCACAGAAAATTGTGGAAATAAAATGTTGTTACTAATGTTGTTTTTTTTAGACTGTGGTCCCAGGTCTCTTCAGGTCATTGACCAGGTCCTGCCGTGTAGTTCTGGGCTGATCCCTCACCTTCCTCATGATCATTGATGTCCCACAAGGTGAGATCTTGCATGGAGCCCCAGACCGAGGGAGATTGACCGTCATCTTGAACTTCTTCCATTTTCTAATAATTGCGCTCACCAAGCTGCTTGCCTATTGTCCTGAAGCTCATCCCAGCCTTGTGCAGGTCTACCATTTTATCCCTGATGTCCTTACACAGCTCTCTAGTCTTGGCCATTGTGGAGAGGTTGGAGTCTGTTTGATTGAGTGTGTGGACAGGTGTCTTTTATACAGGTAACGAGTTCAAACAGGTGCAGTACATACAGGTAATGAGTGGAGAACACTTTTTTTTGCTTCTTAAAGAAAAACTAACAGGTTTGTGAGAGCCGGAATTCCTACTGGTTGGTAGGTGATCAAATACTTATGTCATGCAATAAAATGCAAATTCATTATTTGTTGGCTGGCCACAATAAAAGGCCACTCTAAAATGTGCATTTCCATCACAGAGCACAGATGTCAAACTTTGACAGGGCATGCAATTGGCATGCTGACTGCAGGAATGTCCACCAGAGCTGTTGTCCGTGAATTGAATGTTCATTTCTTTACCATAAGCCATCTCCAAAGATGTTTCAGAGAATGTTGCAGTACATCCAACTGGCCTCACAACCGCATCCAGCATCTTCACCTCCAAGATCGTCTGAGACCAGCCACCTGGACAGCTGCTGCAACAATCGGTTTGCATAACCAAATAATTTCTACACAAACTGTCAGAAACCATCTCAGAGAAGCTCATCTGCATGCTTGTCCTCATCTGGGTCTCAAACCTGTTGTAACCGACTTGAGTGGGAAAATGTTCACATTCGATGGCGTCTGGTGCTTTGGAGAGGTGTTCTCTTCACGGATGAATCCCTGTTTTCACTGTACAAGGCAGATGGCAGACGTGTGGGTGAGCAGTTTGCTGATGTCAACGTTGTGGATCGAGTGGCCCATGGAGGCTGTGGGGTAATGGTATGGGCAGGCGTGTGTTATAGACAACGAACACAGGTGCATTTTATTGATGCCATTTTGAATGCACAGAGATACCGTGAAGGGATCCTGAGGCCCATTGTTGTGCCATTCATCCACAACCATCACCTCATGTTGCAGCATGATAATGCACAGCTCCATGTTGCAAGGATCTTTACACAATTCCTGGAAGTTGAAAACATCCCAGTTCTTGCATGGCCAGCATACTCACCGGTTATTTCACCCATTGAGCATGTTCGGGATGCTCTGGATCGGCGTATACGACAGCGTGTTCTAGGTCCTGCCAATATCCAGCAACTTCGCACAGCCATTGAAGAGGAGTGGACCAACATTCTATAGGCCACAATCAACAACCTGATCAACTCTATGCGAAGGAGATGTGTTGCATTGCGTGAGGCAAATGGTGGTCACACCAGATACTGACTGGTTTTCTGACACCCACGGACCCCCCCAACACAGTGTAACTGCACATTTTAGAGTGGCCTTTTATTGTGGCCAGCCTAAGGCACACCTGTGCAATAATCATGCTGTCTAATCAGCATCTTGATATGCCACACCTGTTAGGTGGATGGATTATCTCGGCAAAGGAGAAGTGCTCACTAACACAGATTTAGACAGATTCGTGAACAATATTTGAGAGAAATAGGCCTTTTGTGTACATAGAGAAAGCTCATGATAAATGGGGGCAAAAACAAAAGTGTTGTGTTCATAATTTTGTTCAGTGTAATTCACACCTACAGAATGTTTTCGCCCTCCAATGTACTAAGCCAATAGGCCAAAGTTTGCAAATATATTTTGATTTGTGTTTAGAGGTCTATTAAGATCCTAACTATTATGGATCCTTCCCTTCCCTAATAACCACCTCATCCAGAGCCCCCACATCTCTCCTCATTGGAAAGAGCAATCATTTGATGCAGTTACAATAAAATAATATGAAAAATACATAATGTACACAGGAAACCATGCAGACCAGGCATCTCATTATTCTTTAAAGGACATCTTCAGACCTAAAAACGCCTTACAATTATTGGTAGATCATGTTTTCAACATTTAAGACTGTGAAAACAGTTTCTGTGTTCTGTTGTTAAAGAAAAAAGCAATTTTCGATCAGTGATGTATTTGGGTGTAACTTTTTAGGGTAGAGATTTCGAGAGGAGTAAAGTTTATTTTGCTGAACTCATTGCTAACATTGCTTTTGACTTGAACATTATGTAGCTGTTTGGATGAAATATCACCTAGAACAGATAAATAATGAGTATAGCTAGTTATTTATACAAGCAATATTCTCTAATATCGAACCCTATTTTTAAATTAGGTAGCCACAAGTTTTTTTTACCTTCTTTTTATAGTTGCCAACCACTGCTTGCATCTTTCAATATTCTTCACTGATAAATGGTAATATATAATCCTTTTTGAGTTGGCATTCTTGCCAATTCCACAGCCAACCACGGAACAACCATCAGTTATTTTAGGAAATGAATTGTAAACATCTTCTGCTGGCCTTATTGAAATGCTTTTGCACTGACAAAATGACGCATGGATGGTTTTTCCTGTCCAATAGATCCCCCATGTAGCTAAGTTGATCCAGAGTTTTTAAATTAGCTAGATGCACTGATTGGGATATTTTTAGGTCTGACACTAATAGTCTGATTGAGTACACTGATGCTTTGACTTCATACATCAGCTTCTGCAAGGAAAGCTGCGTACCAACATGGACCAGGATGAGCTACAACAACGACAAACATTGGTTCACTGCCAAACTCGACGGCGTTCAAGAGCGGGGACAGAGACATGTACAGAGAGGCTAAATACAGCTTTGGTAAGGCAGTAAAAGAAGCTAAGAACCTGTATGGAGAGAAACTAAAACAAGAGTATTCGACCGACGACTCTGCTTCAGTTTGGAGAGGTCTCCAACAGATTACCAACTACAAGCCTAAATACCCCCACTCCATTAATAACCTGCAACTTGTGAACGATCTGAATGAGTTCTACTGCAGATTTGAAAAACAAAAGGGCAGCCCTGACAACATACCTTCTTGTGTCCAGCCATCAAGACCAAGCCCCCACCATTGGGGCATTCACATTCACCTATCCCAATCATCTCCACCATTGGGACCCATTCACATTCACCCACCCAAACATCCCCTCCACTGGGGCCCATTCACAATCAACCATCCCAATCATCCCCACCCCAATTGAAGTTTCAATCCTGGAGGGGGACATTAACAGGCTATTCAAGACAGAACCCACTTAAAGCAGCAGGGCTTGACAGTGTCTCCCCGTCCACCCTTAAGCACAGATCACCTTTCTGCTGTGTCCTACAACACCTCACTGGAGACATGCTGCATCCCGTTTTGTTCTCCATCATCCTCCATCATCATCCCAGTTCCCAAGACGCCAAGGTGGGGAGAGGCGACAGGCTGTGCATCATTGCTGTGTCTCCTTTTATAGTCTGTGATGTGTCATAGTCCACACCGAATCCGTCTCAGGTCAGAGCTGTGGTACTCTTTTGGCATCTTTGATGGCCTTCCGTTGGTCATATCTATACCTCCTCAAAAGTTCCAGGTCTCCGGAATTATAGGCAGAGGACTGTGCATAGCACAGAGATTACCATTAACCCCGGGCTTTTGGTTGGGGAAAACTGAACATTTACCCTCGGTACGACATCATCAATGTCCCCATCTTCTGCAACACAGAACATCTGCCAAAACAGTCATGGAGAGTGGTAACGGATTCCTCATTCCAGCTTTGAACTGCCCGAAAAAACTGTTTATCCTGTTTTAGGCAAAGTCTGTAGGATGGGAAGAGAAGAATTGAGGTGTGATCTGCCTTAACAAATGAAAATGTAATGAAACCTATAAAAATGAACTTAAAATCAACAATTACTCTGTCCTGGCCAGGGACTTAAACATGTCTCCCCATAGGGTGGTAAAAGTTAATATATATAATTGAAGATGGGGCCCAAAACGGCTGACTAGTGTAAAAATGACAAATGCATAAACTTCATATGTGAATTAAATTTTTGCACAATGAAAATATAGACCACATAACACAGACACCGACCCAATTGCTCCACAGGGGCCGCCACATGCCACACCTTAATGCATTTTTTACGCAATGATGCCATTTCCACCCCGATTGACCTAGAATTCTGATTCTTTGTTTATACGCCTCATTCCCCAAGGGGTACAAATATGCCCCAAGGACCGATCTTGTCTGCCATTTTGAATATTGGCAGACAAGATAAAAGCACAAAGTGCTTTTACAGAAACACCCGGCCTTAAACCCCAAGGAGCAAACAACAGTAGTGTTGAATTTCAGTGGCTAGGAAAAACTCCCTAATTTTAGGAAGAAACCTAGAGAGGACCCTAGTGGGGAACTTAGTGGGGAAGGAGAACTGACCCAATCCTCCAGCACAATAGTATAGCAGCGTAAGACCTTGGAACTGAGATGGGGGGTCTGGCGACACTGTGGCCCTACCCGGGGGTGGCCCCGGACAGGGCCCAACAGGCAGGAAATCAATCCACCCACATTGCCAGGCATCAACCAAAGGTACACCCACCAACCGCAACCGAATGAGGGCCGAGTACTGCCAGCAGAGTACAGCCCAATGGCACAAGTGCGCAACAGAGAGACAACAACAAGCCAGTGACTCTTCCCCCGAAAGGCATTGGAGGGAGGGCATCCCAGTGGCGACAAGAGCCCACCCGGCAAGACAGCAAGGGTGGACAGTATCAGGCCTTCTTGTCACCTTCACACCCCCGGGCCAGGCTACACCTAATTATAAACCGTGCTGTAGAGATGAGTTTTTAGTAGACACTTGAAAGTTTGCACTGAGTTTGTATTTCTAACCTTAATTGGCTGATCATTCCACAGTAGTGGAGCTCTCTGAGAAAAGGCCCTGCCTCCGACTGCTTGTTTAGAAATTCTAGGTACAATTAAAAGGCTTGCATCTTGCGATCGTAGGTTACGTGTTGGTATGTATGGCTGGATCCTTTCAGCAAGGTAAGTAGGAGCAAGTCCATGTATTGATTTATAGGTTAAGAGTAAAACCTTAAAATCAGCCCGAACCCCAACAGGCAGCCAGTGTAAGGACGCTAGGACAGGAGTAATGTGTTCAAATTTTTTTGTTCTAGTTAGGATTCTAGCAGCCGTGTGCAGCACTAATTGAAGTTTATTTATTACTTTGTCAGGGTAACCGGAAAGAAGTGCATTGCAGTAAACTAATCTAGAAGTAACGAAAGCATGGATACATTTTTCTGCATCAGTTTTTGATAGAAAGTTTCTAATTTATGCAATGTTTCGAAGATGAAAATAAGCAACTCTTGAGACATATTTTAAATGTTCTTCAAAGGAGAGGTCAGGGTCAAGGGAAACTCATTGAGGAACACTGTGTATGGCCCGAGTGGCCTATAAATAGTAGCTATGTAAAACGAGTTATCGGCCTGGTTAACTTTCATGAGTAAAACTTCCAAATAATGAAAATCAGTGATGTGTTTGAGAGTACATTTATATTTACTGTCATAAATATTAGCAACACCCCCTACTTTTCGGGATGCACGAGGGATATGATCACTAGTATGGCCAAGAGGACAGGCCTCATTTTAGGCAATGAATTAATCAGGCTTTAGCCATGTTTCACATAAACCAATAACATCTAGTATATGATTAGAGATTAATTCATTTACTGCAACTGCCTTTGGAGCAAGGGATCTAACAATTAGGACTCACATTTTGAGATGCGAGGTGATACAGTCATTTTTATTTGTTACTGAGGTGGAGGAAGGCTTTATCTTAATAAGCACAACCTTGTTTAAATGTTCTCAGCCTGGAACGAGTCACAGTGGCAATAGGTAAAGCTGTACTAACTCCTCTGGCTATGCTATTGACAGACTGCACTATGCTAGCAGGCTGGCTAACAGCCTGCGGCCTGACCTGCACCCTATCTAATGGTGAGGCTATAGGAGTGAGACTCCTGTCAATGTTCCTAGATAAAAGAAGAGCACCACTCCAGCTAGGATTGAGACCGTTGCTCCTCAGCCGATCAGGCCTGGCCCTATTTCTGGGAGAGTCCCAAAAAGAGAGCCAGTTATCTACAAACTCTACCTCCTGCGACGGGCAAAACTCTGTTTTCAGCCAGCGATTGAGTTGCGCAAGTCTGATGTAGAGCTCATCACCACCCCTAGCTGGGAGGGGGCCAGAGACAATTACTCGATGCCGACACATCTTTCTAACTAGTTTACACGCATAGTTTAGTTTCGCCGGCATTTCTTCCCAGTGACCAAGAGAAAGTTCTTGCCCGGCTGCAGGAGCTGTGCCGGGGGGCTAACAAGACTATCGTTTCTTCCTGGTGGCACAGGCGCAGTTTTTTCTATTTCTACACTAACATAATCCTTGCCTGACATTTGCGTCAGAAGCCGTGCCTCTAACTCTGCTATCTTTACCTGAAGACGATAGTTCTCAGTGTTGTAGCTACAACAATTACAGTGATAAGACATTTTAATGATACTTAGCGTTGGGTGTTCAGGGGTGAGTAGTTATGTTAATTATGTCCAAAAAGAGTCCCAGTGTAGTAAAGTTGAAAAATATGGCTTAAAGTAGAATTTGACCAATTAGTTATATAAAGTAAATTCGAAAAAAGTTTGGCAGGTAGGTAACAGCAGACAGCTTACAGTACGTCAACGATCCCACAATGCAATTGGTCAGCTGAGCTGACAATAACCCTGACTGACATGGTATTCGGCAACCATGTGTCTCATACATGTCTCCCAATAGGGTGTTTACAGTTATGAGATAAAATACAAGATGGCATACAAAATGGCTGACCAATGTAAAACAAATGCATGAATCAACTTCATGTGTGCATTACATTAGGGCACAATGAAAATACAGACTAGTTATATCATCCACACAGATACCTGACCTGAATCCTCCACAGGGGGCGCCACAGGCCACACGTTAATACATTTTTCCACAATTATGCCATTTCTACCATGATTGACCTAGAATGCTGATTCTTTGTTGACATGTCTAATTCCCCAGGAGGTGCAACACTGCATCAAGAGCCAATCATGTCCGACATCTTGGATATTTTTTACAATGGAAATTTCATGAAACCTATAATAATCTCTATAAAACCAACAATAACTCTGTTTGACCAAGGAAGTGGCATATATTTGTCTATTAGAGAAATATTACAAAATGGCAGACAATATGACTGACCAAAGTAAAAAATATATGCTTACCATGTGATTATTTCTGCTCCCATATGCTTACAATGTTTATATGACTGCTCCCATCACCATGTCACAGGAGAACACCCATGGTTGGAGAACTCCCATGGTTGTTCTCCAACCCCTTCCATGGTTGCTTGCAACTATATTTATTATTGTTGCCAAAATTGCTAAATAACACAAAAAGTCCCTAGTAAATTTTTTTATAACGTTTAAGTGGGCAAATCAACTATAACCCCCCCCCCCCCCCCCCCCCCCGATTTATCCACCAGGGGCATTACAGTACACAATGCAATTAGCTAATTCCAAAATGATGGCATTTTCACCACGTCTGACTTACAGTGCTGACTGTTGGTGAACCTGCCTCATTTCTCATGATGAACAAAAAAGCCTCAAGAACCCATTCAATCTGCCATGATAGATTTTTTGGTATAGTGGGAATTTGTATAGTGGGAACTGATCGACATAAAATCAACAACAGGTCTGAATGACATACAGAGGTCTCATACATGACTTCCTAAAGGGAGATAAGGAATAAGAGATACATTGCCAGATGGTGGAAAACATTTCCAACCAGCATTTAAAAAGTATGCACAATATTCATGTGTGCAGACCATTAATAACAACAAAAATCTATGCACTTCGTATTAATTGTGCATGCTGACACCAACCCCATGTCGCCAGGTGCATTAGTTTGTCCATATTTCAAAAGACAGCGAAACCACAGCCGACAGAATTCTGACCATTTGTGACACAAGCTGTTAATGCTAATAAATGCCTTTAAAACACTTCTTCTGAACCGTAGATTGTATTTAGTCGCCAGTAAATTTCCAGACTCTAGGCCATACATCTGTACAGATTTGATAATAACTAGTTGATATGTCAAACATTGACTGAATTATGACTTCACAAATGTTGCCCTTTACGCTAAAGCTAATGACCACTATAGAAATGTACTTAAAATCAACCGTTAGTCCATAGGTGTTTCATTTGTGCCTCCCCATAGGGTGATAACAAATACATTACAAGATGGCAGAACAATGAGATCAGTAAATTGGTGATTAATGTAAGTACATTAGACAATAGAAAGTAGTTGATACAGTGAAGTAATCAACTTCTATGCTGTTTGTATCACTTGGTCAAGCAACAAATTAGTTTACAAGTACGCTGATGGAGGAGAAAGAAGAGAGGCAAACATGTCAGTATCCTATGTAGATTTCGGATGAGATACAGAAATCAAGCATTTTTCTCACTAATGTTCAATCCCTGGACAATAAAACTACATGCACAGAAACTTTCAGTGGGACATTGTGAACTGTTGTGTGCTAGCGTTTGTAGGGACCTGTTTGGATCCTATGGTGCTTGACTTGTTTGTGGTCAAAAGGACTTTGTGGTCAGGTAAACATTGGGGCGGAGGGGTCCGCATTATGGTTAACTCTCGCTGGGGCTTGGATGTTGCAGTAGTTTCAACACACTGTTCACTAGACATGGAGCTACTAACTGTAAAGGTTTGGGCCTTCTACCTTCCGCAGGAATTCAGCTCCCCTATAATCACAGCAGTCTACATACCCCTGCAGGCATACTGGAGGACCTATATGTAGTAATAAATGGACAAGAAGACACTCACCATGAGGCTGCTTTTATTGTTGTTTGCGACTGCAAAAGGGCACAAATGAGGAAAGTTTGGCTGAAATACCACCAGCACATTAACTTTCCTACCCATGGGGATCAGACTATTGACCATTGTTATTCACAAACACAGAATAAACACGGAAGCTACAAACCCCTTGCCCGCCGATCAAACATTGATTCTGCTTGTGCCATTCTATAGACAATGCCGAAAACAGAATAAACCTGTTTTTCGGGCAGTTCAATGCTAGAATGAGGGATCCATTAGCACTCTACAGGACTGCTTTGAAACAGTGATGCAGCAGATGGGGACATTGATGAAGACTCTGTATCAGCATATATCTCCAAATGCATTGATTATGTCGTGCCAAGGGTAAATGTTCAAAATGTACCCAACCAAAAGCCCTGGGTTAGTGGTGATGTCTGTGCTATGCTCAGAGCGCAATCTTCTGTCTATAGTTCCGGGGACTTGGAGGCTCTGAGGAAGTCCAGATATGACCTATTGAAGGTGATCAGAGACACCAAAAGAGACTACAGGGATAAGTTGACTGACCCGAGATGCATATGGTGTGGACTGCGACACATCACAGACTATAAAGGGAGAAACAGCAAAGATGCCAAGCCTGCTGCCTCCCTCCTCGATGAGCTCAACTCCTATGCACGGTTTGAGGTGACCAACACCATTCCTTCTGGAACACTTGCTGAGGACCAGGTCGAATGCACTCCGTCCGTAACCACGGCTGATGTGAGAAGAGCCTTCAATAAATTTAACCCTCAGAAGTCACCAGGGCCAGATGGCATTCCAGGTGTCCTCAGGGGGTGTGCTGATGAGTGTAGTGGAGGGTTTCACCTCCATATTCAACCTCTCTGTGTCTCTGTCTGCAGTCCCCTCCTGCTTCAAACAGACCACCATAGTCCCTGTACTGAAGAAACCATCCATCATCTGCCTGAAAGACTACCTCACTGTTGCACTGACCTCCATCATTATGAAGTGCTTCGACCGGCTGGTCAGAACTCACATCTGCTCCACCCTTCCTGACACCTTGGACCCCTTTCAATTTGCATAACACCCCAATAGATCTATGGATGATGCCATTGCCTTGACAACACACACCACCTTGAGGATGCTGTTCGTGGACTATTGCTCAGCATTGAACACTATTGTGCCCGCTAAGCTTGTACCTAAGCTCAGGACCCTGAGATTTAACACCTCCCTTTGCAAAGGGATCCTGGACTTCCTTACGAGTAGAACCCAGGTGGTGTGAATGGGCAACCTCACCTCCTCTGCATTGTCCCTGAGCACTGGAGCCCCCCAGGGCTGCATACTCAGTCCCCTCCTGTACTTCATGTTCACACATGACTGCATAGCCACACAACTCCAACACCATCCTTAAATTTAAGGATGACACAACCATCCTGGGTCTCATCTCCAACCTTAATTAAACCGCTTATGAGGAGGTGAAGAACTTGGCTACAACCTTTCAACGTCTGCAAGACTAAGGAGATGTTCGTGGACTTCCAGAAGTGGCAGAGGGAGGGTCATGCTGAAGTGAAGAGAGTCTCACCAACTTCTACAGGTGCACCATTGAGAGCATCCTCTCAGGCTGCATTACTACCTGAAACGGCAACTGCTCCGCTGTGGATCCCAAGGCCCTCCAGAGGGTGGTGAAGTCTGGGAGCACGTGATCAGCTACCATTTCCCCTTTTTGAAAGGCATATACCGTACACAATTCCTTAGGTAGCACAGAACATTATCAAAGACTGGCGGTCATCAAAGGATAGCAGTACAAACCGTTTCCATTCATGAATTTGGATTATGCTAATAATGTTAATTACATACTGGGACAGTGCAGAATAATGGATTGTTTGAAAAAAATAACTGTCTTCAGGAATATCTCTTTGCAAGTAGACTTTTAGAAAAATATGAATTTTGGACAATCACTTTAAGTACAAATAGTGAAGAAATCACACGATTCCTGTCAATATGTACATTTTCAATAGGGTTACGTGTAGTGATGGATCGTTGGCAAACAAACGTCTCTAACCCTTCCACAACTCAAGTGGCAGTACAAATGACTGTAAAGGTAAACAGAGATTTCAGACCAGTAAAGGAAACACAGATTGTTCATTTATTGTTGCCTTACTTGTGTTATTTATTTTCTTTATACTTTTTTAAATACTTATTTTAATATATGGAATAAGTTGTTACAGAGTAACAAATAATGAACAAAGAAACATGTAATTTAATAAATTGTTCTAAACCAGACCTGAATCCAGTAAGGAACCTCTGGGATATTATGTATCGGTGCATCAGATGCTGCCAAGTAGTGCCACAGACTATCCAGGAGCTCATAGATACCCTGATCTAGAGCTGGGAGGAGATCCCCCAAGATACCATCTGTCATCTAATCAGGAACATGGCGGCCATACACACTGCTGAGTCGCATTATGAGTTGCCATGATGAAATTCACACAAGTTGGAACAGCCTGTGATTTTAATTGTTTACTTAGATTTTCGGTGTGTGTTTGAATCCAGCCCTCAATCGGTTGGTGACTTTGTTTTCCATTGCTTATTGTCACGTCATTTCGTTCTCAACAAATTACACAATGTACAGTAAAGATTTTGATCTTTAATATATTTGGTTCATCGAGACCTACCATACCATCTTCTTCCGCTTATCCGGGGCCGGGTCGCGGGGGCAGCAGTCTAAGCAGAGATGCCCAGACTTCCCTCTCCCCAGACACTTCCTCCAGCTCTTCCGGGGGGACACCGAGGCGTTCCCAGGCCAGCCAGGAGACATAGTCCCTCCAGCGTGTCCTAGGTCTTCCCCGGGGTCTCCTCCCGGTGGGACGGGATCGGAACACCTTCCCAGGAAGGCGTTCCGGAGGCATCCGAAACAGATGCCCAAGCCACCTCAGCTGACCCCTCTCGATGTGGAGGAGCAGCGGCTCTACTCTGAGCTCCTCCCGGGTGACCGAGCTTCTCACCCTATCTCTAAGGGATCGCCCAGCCACTCTGCGGAGAAAGCTCATTTCGGCCACCTGTATCCGGGATCTTGTCCTTTCGGTCATGACCCAAAGCTCATGACCATAGGTGAGAGTAGGAACGTAGATTGACCGGTAAATCGAGAGCTTCGCCTTACGGCTCAGCTCTTTCTTCACCACGACAGACCGATACATCAACCGCATTACTGCAGAAGCTGCACCGATCCGTCTGTCAATCTCCCGTTCCTTCCTTCCCTCACTCGTGAACAGGACCCCTAGATACTTAAACTCCTCCACTTGAGGCAGGCACTCTCCACCAACCTGAAGTGGGCAAGCCACCCTTTTCCGACTGAGGACCATGGCCTCGGATTTGGAGGTACTGATTTTCATCCCCACCGCTTCACACTTGGCTGCAAACCGTCCAAGTGCATGCTGAAGGTCCTGGCTTGAAGGGGCCAACACGACAACATCATCCGCAAAGAGCAGAGACGAAATCGTGTGGTCCCCAAACCTGACACCCTCCGGCCCCTGGCTGCACCTAGAAATTCTGTCCATAAAAATTACGAACAGAACCGGTGACAAAGAGCAGCCCTGCCGGAGTCCAACATGCACAGGGAACAAGTCTGAATTACTGCCGGCAATGCGGACCAAGCTCCTGCTTCGGTCGTACAGGGACCTGACAGCCCTTAGCAAGGGACCCAGGACCCCATATTCCCGAAGCACCCTCCACAGGATGCCGCGAGGGACACAGTCGAATGCCTTCTCCAAATCCACAAAACACATGTGGATTGGTTGGGCAAACTCCCATGAACCCTCCATCACCCTGTAGAGGGTATAGAGCTGGTCCAGTGTTCCACGGCCTGGACGAAAACCACACTGTTCCTCCTGAATCCGAGGTTCTACTATTGGCCGTATTCTCCTCTCCAGAACCCTGGCATAGACTTTCCCGGGGAGGCTGAGAAGTGTGATCCCCCTATAGTTGGAACACACCCTCCGGTCCCCCTTCTTAAAAAGAGGGACCACCACCCCGGTCTGCCATCCCAGAGGCACTGTCCCCGACTGCCACGCGATGTTGCACAGGCGTGTCAGCCAAGACAGCCCCACAACATCCAGAGACTTGAGGTACTCAGGGCGGATCTCATCCACCCCCGGTGCCTTGCCACCGAGGAGTTTCTTAACCACCTCTGTGACTTCAGCCCGGGTGATGGAAGAGTCGACCTCTGAGCCCTCATCCTCTGCTTCCTCAATGGAAGACGTGACGGCGGGATTGAGGAGATCCTCGAAGTTCTCCTTCCACCGCCCGACGACATCCTCAGTTGAGGTCAACAGCTGCCCACCTCTACTGTAAACAGTGTTGGTAGGGCACTGTTTCCCTCTCCTGAGGTGCCGGATGGTTCCCGATAGTCCTTCTCCATGGCCTCACCGAACTCCTCCCAGGCCCGAGTTTTTGCCTCCACAACCACCCGGGCTGCAGTCCGCTTGGCCTGTCGGTACCCGTCAGCTGCCTCAGGAGTCCCACAAGCCAACCAGGCCTGATAGGACTCCTTCTTCAGCTTGACAGCATCCCTTACTTCCGGTGTCCACCACCGGGTTCGGGGATTGCCGCCTCGACAGGCACCGGAGACCTTACGGCCACAGCTCCGAGCGGCCGCTTCGACAATGGCGGTGGAGAACATGGTCCACTCAGACTCAATATCTCCAGCCTCCCTCGGGATCCAGTCGAAGCTCTGCCGGAGGTGGGAGTTAAAGATCTCTCTGACAGGAGACTCTGCCAGACGTTCCCAGCAGACCCTTACAGTACGCTTGGGCCTGCCGAGTCTGTCCAGCTTCCTCCCCCGCCATCGGATCCAACTCACAACCAGGTGGTGATCAGTTGACAGCTCCGCCCCTCTCTTCACCCGAGTGTCCAAGACATACGGCCGCAGGTCAGATGAAACGACAACAACGTCGATTATCGACCTGCGGCCTAGGGTGTCCTGGTGCCACGTGCACTGATGGACACCCTTATGCTTGAACATGGTGTTCGTTATGGACAAACTGTGACTAGCACAGAAGTCCAAGAACTGAACACCGCTCGCGTTGAAGTCCCCCAGTAGAACAATAGAGTCCCCAGTCGGAGCACTTTCCAGCACCCCTCCCAGAGACTCCAAGAAGGTCGGGTACTCTGCACTGCCGTTCGGCCCGTAGGCACAAACAACAGTGAGAGACCTATCCCCAACCCGTAGGCGCAGGGAAACGACCCTCTCGTTCACCGGGGTAAACTCCAACACATGGCGGCAGAGCTGGGGAGCTATAAGCAAACCCACACCAGCCCGCCGCATCTCACCATGGGCAACTCCAGAGTGGTGAAAAGTCCATCCTCTCTCAAGGAGTGTGGTTCCGGAGCCCAAGCCGTGCGTAGAGGTGATCCCGACTACCTCTAGTCGGAACCTCTCAACCTCACGCACGATCTCAGGCTCCTTCCCCGCCAGCGACAATTAGCTGAACATATATAGACTAGTCAATATATCATCTTATCGTGGAGGAGAGGTTTGTGTGTTCCTATGAACCTAAGGGCTGTGTTGTCCAGGCCTTAGTGCTACTGGTAGGGTTTCCCATGGCAAAGTGGTCTCAGGGGAGGAGCCAGACTAATAATGGTTAAAAAAAAATCTATGCACAAACGAGGACGAGGAGTTACCCTGCTCGGAGGAAGCCCGGGGCCCCCTGTCCGGAGCCAGGCCCAGAGGGAGGGCTCGCTGGCGAGCACCTGGTGGCCGGGTTTGCAACGGAGCCCGCACACAGTCTCAGTTCTGTAACCTTACTCCTGGATAGGGGATGGACTTTATTCTTCTCTGGAGTTGCCCAGGGTGTGAGGCGCTGGGCAGGGGTTGGGATACTCACAAGCCCCCGGCTGAGTGCCGCTATGTTGGAGTTTACCCCAGTGAATGAGAGGGTCACCTCCCTACGCCTACGGGTTGTCTGGGGGTGGGGGGGGGGTCTCTGACTGTTGTTTGTGCATATGCCCCGAACAGCAGTTCGGAGTACTTGGCCTTCTTGGAGACCCTGAATGGAGTCCTGTATGGGGCTCCAGTAGGGGACTACATAATTCTGCTGGGGGACTTCAGCAGAATTATGTTGTTAGAGTTCTGTGCTAGTCATGGATTATCTATAACGAACACCATGTTCGAACATCAGAATGCTCATAAGTGTACGTAGTACGAGAGCACCCTAGGCCGAAGGTCGATGATTGATTTTGTGATCGTGTCATCTGACCTGAGACCGCATGTTTTGGACACTCGGGTAAAGAGAGGGGCGGAGCTGTCAACTGATCACCATCTGGTGGTGAGTTGGATCAGGGGGTGGGGGAAGACTCTGGACAGACCGGGAAAACCCAAACGTTTAGTGCGGGTGAACTGGGAACGTCTGGAGGAGGCCCCCGTCTGAAAAATCTTCAACTCACACTTCCGGCTGAGTTTTTCTGGCATCCCTGTGGAGGTTGGGGGCATTGAACCTGAGTGGTCGATGTTCAAAGCCTCCATTGCCGAAGCTGCGGCGGGGAGCTGTGGTCTAAAGGTCTTAGGTGCATCAAGGGGTGGTAACCCTCGAACACCCTGGTGGACACTGGTGGTCAGGGAAGCCGTCCGACTAAAGAAGGAGGCCTTCCGGGATATGTTATCCCGGAGGACTCTAGAGACGGTTGCAGTGTACCGACAAACCCGAAGGGCTGCGACCTCTGCTGTGAAAGAGGCAAAACAGCGGGTGTGGGAGGAGTTTGGGGAAGCCATGGAGAAGGACTTTCGGTCGGCACCAAGGTGTTTCTGGAAAACCATCTGCCACCTCAGAAAACGAGGAACTATCCAAGCTGTGTACAGTAAGGATGGAACACTGTTGACCTCAACGGAGGAGGTAATTGGGCGATGGAAGGAACACTTTGAGGAACTCCTAAATCCCACTAACATGCCCTCTATAGTAGAGGCAGAGTTGGAAGGCTGATGGGGAAGCATCGTCAATCTCCATGGCAGAAGTCACTGAGGTAGTAAAACAACTCAACAGTGGCAAAGCTCTGGGGATTGACAGGGATGTCTTGGATGACACGCCTCTTCAACATTGCGTGGGAGTCAGGGAAAATGCCTAAGGAGTGGCGGACCGGGATGGTGGTTCCCCTGTTCAAAAAGGGGGACCAGAGGGGGTGTGCCAATTACAGGGTTATCACACTTCTCAGCCTCCCTGGGAAAGTCTACTCAAAGGTACTGGAAAGGAGGGTTCGGCAGATAGTCGAACCTCAGATTGAAGAGGAACAATGCGGATTTCGTCCTGGTCGGGGAACAACCGACCAGCTCTTTACTCTTGCAAGGATCCTGGAGGGGGCCTGGGAATATGCCCATCCAGTCTACATGTGTTTTGTGGATTTGGAGAAGGCGTATGACCGGGTCCCCCGGGAGATACTGTGGGAGGTGCTGCGGGAGTATGGGGTAAGGAGGTCCCTTCTGAGGGCTATCCAATCCCTGTACGTCCAAAGTGAGAGCTGTGTTCGGGTTCTCTGTAGTAAGTCGGACTCGTTCCAGGTGGGGGTTGGTCTTGGAGACCCTAAATGGAGTCCTGTATGGGGCTCCAGTAGGGGACTACATAATTCTGCTGGGGGACTTCAGCAGAATTATGTTGTTAGAGTTCTGTGCTAGTCATGGATTATCTATAACGAACACCATGTTCGAACATCAGAATGCTCATAAGTGTATGTAGTACGAGAGCACCCTAGGCCGAAGGTCGATGATTGATTTTGTGATCGTGTCATCAGACCTGAGACCGCATGTTTTTGGGTCAGGGGAGCTGTGTTCGGGTTCTCGGTAGTAAGTCGGACTCATTCCAGGTGGGGGTTGGCCTCCGCCAGGGCTGCGCTTTGTCACCAATCCTGTTTGTAACTTTTATGGACAGGATATCGAGGCGTAGTCGGGGTGGGGAGGGGTTGCAGTTCGGTGGGCTGGGGATCTCATTGCTGCTTTTTGCGGATGATGTGGTCCTGATGGCATCATCGTTCTGTGACCTTCAGCACTCACTGGACCGGTTCGCAGCTGAATGCGAAGCGGTTGGGATGAGGATTATCACCTCTAAATCTGAGGCCATGGTTCTCAGCAGGAAACCGATGGAGTGCCTCCTCCGGGTAGGGAATGAGGCGTTACCCCAAGTAAAGGAGTTCAAGTATCTTGGGGTCTTGTTCGCGAGTGAGGGGACAATGGAGCGGGAGATTGGCCGGAGAATCGGAGCAGCGGGGGCGGTATTGCAATTGTTTCACCGCACCGTTGTGACGAAAAGAGAGCTGAGGCGGTGGGGTCTTCTGCTCCCAGTCAGAGCTGGCAAATGTGGCTCGGGAAAGGGAAGTTTGGGGTCCCCTGCTGGAGCTGCTGCCCCGATGACTCGATACCGGATAAGCGGATGAAGATGAGAGATGAGTATATCATCTTTGGTTTCATGTTTAATCAGTGACACTTAAGCTACATTTGTATTAGATTATTTTTATTTCAATATAGCAATATGGCAATATGAAACATCCTACAGTATTGCTATGAGGAATTCATTGACCCCTCCCCTATCAGCCACTCACTGTTGGCATAGTAAGCTTGTTTGTGGAACACAACATCATCCATAGCAATGTGGTCAACCCTGCATTTTCTCTTAACTTAAGATTTTTCTCCATTTCTTGGTAAAAGTTGGTCTTAGCAGCTTTGTGAATAGGTTTTAAGAGGAAACTCTAAGCTAGGAATCTTTACTGCTGTTTGGGAGTCCTCTTAGTGGTAAGTAAAAATGTTTTGTGAATATGGCCCCTGAATGATAATTCACAATTGACTGCTAGAAATCTAAAAGTAGGCATTTTGACATTCAGCGGATGGCAAGAAGTGTCAGGAAAACGTACACAGGAAAACATACATCTGTACCTTTTTCTCTTAATTTACAACCATTCCCTGATCTTGACAATAAATATATCTCAAAATGTGTCCAATAAGCAGGTGGAATGAGGGCAATCCTCAAATTTAGAATGGCTGTAAGACAAGCCTAATACAGCAGTTTGAAGCTTAGCGCCTGAGGCTTCCACAACAGTCTACAGAACCATACATCTGCTGGGCTAAGTGGCTCCCTGTCTATTCATGTTATAGCCTTGTGTACAATTTTTGGTGCTTATTAGTGCTTCCAAACACACCTGCACACAGATACAGTCCAAATGGTTACTTATCTTAATAATTATGAAATGCTTATAAATGCTTAATTAGTATGTACAGATTGTTTACACACAAAAAGACATGGCAGATGGCAGATGATTAACCTTTTTATTTCTATATACACCGATCTGCCAAAATATTGTGTAGATCCCCCCTTTGCCGCCAAAAACAGCCCTGACCTGTCGAGGCATGGACTCCACTAGTCCTCCGAAGGTGTGCTGTGGTATCCCGCACCAAGATATTAGCAGCAGATCCTTTCAGTCCTGTAAGTTGCGAGGTGGGCCTCCATGGATCTGACCTGTTTGTCCAGCACATCCCACAGATGCTTGACTGGATTGAGATCTGGGGAATTTGGAGGGCAAGTCAACACCTTGAACACGTTGTTGTGTTCCTCAGACCATTCCTGAAAATGTTTGCTTTGTGGCAGGGCGCATTATCCTGCTGAAAGAGGCCAATGCCCTCAGGGAATACCGTTACCATGAAAGGGTGCACATGGTCTGCAAAATTGCTCAGGTAGGTGGTACATGTCAAAGTAACATCCACATGAATGGCAGAACCCAAGGTTTCCCAGCAGAACATTGCCCAAAATATCACACTGTCTCTGCCGGCTTGCCTTCTGCTCACAGTGCGATGCACTGTGTTCTCACACCTTTCTATCAATACCAGCTTTAACTTTTTCAGCAATTTGAGTTACAGTAGCTCATCTGACGGGCCAGCCTTTGCTCCCCACGTGCATTAATGAGACTTGGCTGTCCATGACCCTGTCGATGGTTCACCCCTTTTCCTTTCTTGGACCATTTTTGATAGGTACTGACCACTGCAGACCAGGAACACCCCACAAGGGCTGCAGTTTCAGTGATCCTCTGACCCTGACGTCTAGCCATCACAATTTGGCCCATGTTGAAGTGGCTCAGATCCATACACTTGCCCATTATTCCTGGTTCTAACACATCAAATATGAAGACAGAATGTTCACTTGCTGCCTAATATATCACACCCACTGACAAGTTCCATGATAATGAGATTATCACTGTTATTCACTTCACCTGTCAGTGGTCATAATGTTATGGCTGATCGGTGTAAACCCCTTGTTTAAAAGTTGAATAAAAAACTATGTTCATAAAGTTTGAAATAGAACCTTGTATAACCTTTTGAAGAGCCATACAGGTTTTCTGGTTCTGATCAGTAAAGATTCCATGGGTATTATTGTTGTTTGTTAAGAGGTTGGTTCCATCATCTTTCCCAAAGAACTTGAGGATTCGATGTTGTGTTTTGACAGTCACCAGTCTAGTTCCACTGATGTATTGACAGTCACCAGTCTAGTTCCACTATTAAATGGGAAGTAAACAGTACAGCTGTTTTATAAATAAATAAAAATGAAGGATGCTGAATGTAACTTTACAAAATGGTTTCCTAATGGGCAAGTATATGTAGGCAGTCTTTAGTTTAGCACTCCATTATACTACACTACAATTTAAATGTAAATGACTTATCATGCCATGTGACCTGACCATAAAAATCTCTAGGCGAGGGGTATTCAACTCCTACCCTATTAGGGCCAGAGCCTGCTGGCTCTTTTCTACCTCATCATAAACTGTTCCTACCTGGTGCTCTAGGTCTAAATAACTCCCTGATTAGAGGGTTTGTCATGAAAAAATGGGACAGATTTGAATAACCTTGCTCTAGGCCCTAATTAGCAACAGGTTTTTCAGTGGTCAGTTCACAAGGTCAGGAAAAACATGGTCATTCTTTAAAAATGTTTTGCTGCAAATTTCCCCACAGCGGTTCTGACCAGTAATACTTTATACCTAGGACAATTTTCAGAAGGCATGGCATTGAAAGAAAGCCAAGGTAATGTCTCTAATGTTTATTTTCTCAATTTTCCACAGGCGATCCCACCACAGGTAGAAGATGCACGAAAATCACTTCAACACCATTCAACATTACTACCCCCGGCCTCACTCCATAACCCTACATACATTGTCACAAATCATGATGCCCTCTCACCCCTCCTCAGTAGTGATACTGGGTGAGAATGTCCTAAAAAGTACATCACAGCCATAGCAGCACAAACCTTTTTACCCAGTACATCTGTGTGCGCTTATTACTTTTTGCTCATTTGTATAACGTGCTCCTGATCTTTCTGTTTACTTTGACTGAAGGCTGATTTGGTGGCAATGGCCTTGACATTAAAAACTGATATCTGACTCAGCATTTTACTCTTATGTTTCTAGGTCTGCTTTGGTGTTGTGATTACAAACTGACATTAGTCTTTATTTACTTACAGTAGATTGCATTTACAGTGCATTTATGTTGAAAGGTTATTGTGCACATAGACAAATGGACAATGTGATTTTTTATTATACTAAACATACTGTATAAACATAAACATACAAACATGACAGAGATATTCTTGCTATTCACACAGGATATGTGTCACAATTCTATATTTCTATGAGGAGCTGTGTTATAAAACCCAGTTTCCAAAAAAGTTGGGATGCTGTGTAAAATGTAAAGAAAAACATATTGCAATGATGTGCAAATCATTTCAACACTACACTCACCTAAAGGATTATTAGGAACACCATAGTAATACTGTGTTTGACCCCCTTTCGCCTTCAGAACTGCCTTAATTCCATGTGGCATTGATTCAACAAGGTGTTGAAAGCATTCTTTAGAAATGTTGGCCCATATTAATAGGATAGCATCTTGCATTTGATGGAGATTTGTGGGATGCACATCCAGGGCACGAAGCTCCCGTTCCACCACATCCCAAAGATGCTCTATTATAAGAGGCTCATCAGACCAGGCAACATTCTTCCAGTCTTCAACTGTCCAATTTTGGTGAGCTCGTGCAAATTGTAGCCTCTTTTTCCTATTTGTAGTGGAGATGAGTGGTACCCGGTAGGGTCTTCTGCTGTTGTAGCCCATCCGCCTCAAGGTTGTGCGTGTTGTGGCTTCACAAATGCTTTGCTGCATACCTCGGTTGTAACGAGTGGTTATTTCAGTCAAAGTTGCTCTTCTATCGGCTTGAATCAGTCGGCCCATTCTCCTCTGACCTCTAGCATCAACAAGGCATTTTCGCCCACAGGACTGCCACATACTGGAAGTTTTTCCCTTTTCACACCATTCTTTGTAAACCCTAGATATGGTTGTGCGTGAAAATCCCAGTACCTGAGCAGATTGTGAAATACTCAGATCGGCCCGTCTGCCACCAACAACCATGCCACGCTCAAAATTGCTTAAATCACCTTTCTTTCCCATTCTGACATTCAGTTTGAAGTTCAGGATATTGTCTTGACCAGGACCACAACCCTAAATGCATTGAAGCAACTGCCATGTGATTGGTTGATTAGATAATTGCATTAATGAGAAATTGAACAGGTGTTCCTAATAATCCTTTAGGTGAGTGTATATTAAATAGAAAATAGTGCAAAGACAACATTTCAGATGTTGAAACTGAGAAATATTATTATTTCTTGAAAAATGTATGCCCATTTGAATTTGATGGCAGCAACATGTTTTAAAAAAGCTGGGACAGGGGCAACAAAAGACTGGAAAAGTATTATTCAAAAAAATTATTACTTAGTAGAACATCTCAAAACAAAGGTTAATTTGTTGTGAGAACATGACTGGGTTATAAAAGAGCATTCCAGAGAGGATGAGTCTTTATGAAGTAAAGATGGGGAGTGGTTCCCTGTGAAAGACTGCAGGCAAATAGTGCAACAATTTAAGAAAAACATTCCTCAACATAAAATTGCAATGATTTTGGGGGTCTCATCTATGGTACATAATATTATTAAAAGATTCAGAGAATCTGGAGAAATCTCTGTATGCAATGATCTCTGGGCCCTCAAATGGCACTGCATTAAAAACAGACATGATTCTGCAGTGGACATCACAGCATGGGCTCAGGAACACTTCCTAAATCCATCGTCTGTGAACAGAGTAAGTCACTGCATCCACAATTGCAAGTTAAAACCCCTACCATGCAAAGAAAGAAAACATTAATAAACAAGATCCAGAACCGCTGTCACCTTCCCTGGGCCCAAGCTCATTTAAGATGAACTGACGCGAAGTGGAACATTGTCCTGTGGTCTGACTAATCAAAATTTGAAATTATTTTTGGGAATCATGTATACACCGTCCTCCGGACTAAAGAGGAGAGGGACCATCCAGCTTGTCATCAGCGCACAGTTCAAAAGTCAGTACCCGTGATGGTATGGAGATGCATTAGTACACATGGCATAGGTGACTTGCACATCTGTGACGGCACCATTAATTCTGAACAATATATACAGGATTTGGAGAAATATATGCTGCCTCCCAGAGAATGTCTTTTTCAGGGAAGGCCCTGCGTATTTCAGCAAGACAATGCCAAACCACATTCTGTGCTTATTACAACAGCATTACTCCGTAGTGCTAAACTGGAGAGTCCAGGTGCTAAACTGGCATGCCTGCAGTCCAGACCTGTCAGTCATTAAAATATTTGGTGCACTATGAAATGAAAAAAGACAAAGGAGAACCCGAACTGTTGAGCAGCTATAATACTATATGGGATGGGACAAATTATTTTCCCATTTATATACTAAATGGCAAAACATTTCACTTTCAAAACTTAAGCAATTGGTCTCCACAGTTCCCAAATGCTAAAAGAGTATTGTTAATTGAAGAGGTGATGCAGCACATTGGTAAACATGCCCCTGTTCCAACTTTTTAGAATCAAGTTGCTCAAATTCAAAAAAATTATTCTTAAAATCTCTCAGTTTCAACATTTGATATGTTTTCTTTGTACTACTATCAATTACAAATAGGGAAAAATGATTTGCACATCATTGCATTTGGTCTTTATTTGCATTTTATGCTGTGTCCCAACTTTTTTGGAAACGAGGATGTACAAGACATATTTAATAAAAAAAGCCATTGGTGCCAAAACAGATAGTAGCTCTGTTGGTTATAAGCGGCGAAGTCCTAGGTTGTAACGTGGATTTACTTTAAAATTATAAAATGTACACATACCTATCTTCATACACAAACGTTCAAAAGTTTGAGGTCACTTTGAAATGTCCTTGTTTTTGAAAATAAAAGCATATTTTTTGTCCATTCAAATAAATCAAATTGATCAGAAACACAGTGTAGACATTGTTACTGTTGTAAATGACTATTGTAGCTGGAAACGGCTGATTTTCAATGGAATATCTACATAGGTGTACAAAGGCCTATTATCAGCAACCATCACTCCTGTGTTCCAATGGCACATTGTATTTGCTAACCCAAGTTTATCATTTTATAAGGCTAATTGATGATTAGAAAACCCTTATGTTGGAAAAATGTTATGCTGATTAAAGAAGCAATAAAACTGGCCTTCTTTAGACTAGTTGTTGTGGGCTCGATTACAGGCTCAAAATGGCCAGAAACAAAGAACCTTCTTGTGAAACTCATCAGTCTATTCTTGTTCACAGAAATGAAGGCTATTCCATGTGAGAAATTGCCAAGAAACTAGAGATATTGTACAACGATGTGTAGTACTCCCTTCACAGAACAGTGCAAACTGTCTCTAACCATGATTGAAAGTACAGGGGAAGGCCCTGGTGCACTACTGAGCAAGAGGACAAATGCATTAGTGTGTCTGGTTTGAGAAACATATCTCACAGGTACTGGTAGCTTCATTAAATACTACCTGCAAAACACCAGTTTCAACATCAACAATGAAGAGGCGACTCCGGGTTGCTGACCTTCTAGGCAGAATTGCAAAGAAACAGGTGTTCCTAATAATCTACAGAACCCATACACTGGACATATAAAAATGCTGCCTAGAAGGCCACCAGCCTCTTCCCTGTTGACATTGAGACTGGTGTTTTGCAAGTACGAATTAATGAAAAACTCTATTTCTCAGCAAGGTGACTAGATCTAGACAGTTTCTAGACCGCAAAAATGAAGATTGTCAGAGTACAATTATCTAATATTATTTTCCGATATCATGTGGGTTAGAGATAATCTTTAGAATTAGCAAAACATTAGTTGAATAGGGTCAATAAACTGGAAAGTAGGTAATTAATTGCACTTTTGGATCCTTAAATTGTAACGTCATCCGCTGTCCTAAATATAGCTGGACTTTGACCTGACCCCCAACCTTTGGGAGAGGTGTTATGAAGGCTGGAAAGGGACATAGGATATGAACACAGATGACAGGCTGAACAGAGACCCCATGCCCTCCCCCAACCAAATCACCACCATGGCCCAATCCCCAAGTGGCTTTGTAACCAACTGGCATAGTTGGCCACTCGGGTGTAAACCCCATAAACCCTCTGACTTCCACACTTCCCTGGGCCAGCCCATGACACCAAACCATGGGCCACCCAGCGCCCACTTTCAGGCTCCTCCATTGTAAACGCCCCACCACTGTCCCCTAGGCATGTGTCACGCCCTCCTTCATAAAACCCGGCACAAAACATGTTTTCTGTGATACTGTAGTTCATGTTGCGCAACGAGTAGCTGGCCTTGCATTCCTCCTGCTCCACCACTGGCAGTTTGACATACTGCAGCACGTCTGCTACCATGCCCACGTCAAAGGTAAGTGTGGTGGTGTCCGCTGAGATGTTGGGGTTGGAGATGCCCCAGCCGGCCACCAGGCCCAAATTGTTGGCCTGGGGACTCAGGTTGTCTTTGCCCTGTGGAGATGGAAGGCAGATGGGCCGCACCAGGTCGTCCATGAGCACCGCCTGACTTAGCTTCACCATGGCGATGTCATTGTTGTAGTTGTAAGGATTGAAGTGAGGGTGGATGATGATCTGTTCCACAGAGCGTTTGGTGGCATATTTCTTGGCACGGATGTCATGCAGGCCCAAGTAGACACAGACATGCTCAGGCACCACAGGCACAACGGTGGAGTCACGGCGTTGGGAGCACAAGACATGGGCAGCGGTTAGGACCCAGTATTCAGAGAGAAGTGCCCCACTTCCAAACGAGCGGCGCTCCGGGACACGGGACTTGTCTTCTATTGTTAGGTGGACCTGCCAGGGAAAGAGACCAGGGACAGCACTACGTCCCCCGACGATGCGCTTGAACTGGGCCGGAAATGGTTGAGATGGCTCCCCACATGCTGAAACACACAGACAAATACTACAAAATGGATACACATAGTGCAGTTTGGATACATACTTTCAAGGTGCTCCATCTTCAACTTATAGCCAGTGTCATCCACAATCCAAGAAGACATTTTGAAAATCTAGTTTCCTAAACCGGAGACCAGGGGCCTCATTCATTAATATTGCCTAAATATGATCCTAATATTGTACTTACGAAGGATGTACATATGTATACAAAAAGTGGGATTTATCAAATGATCCTACAATCATGCACTACCACAGCTATTTGCATGTCAAAACACCTAATGAACCTTACATGGTAAACGTTTTTCTTCAAAGCCTTTGGGAAACATACAATGATGAAAAAAAAATGTCTCCAGTTGACATATACAGTGGATATAAAAAGTCTACGCACCCCTGTTAAAATGCCAGGTTCTTGTGATGTAAAATAATAAGACAAATATAAATCATGTCAGAACTTTTTCCAACTTTAATGTGACCTATAACGTGAACAATTCAATTTAAAAATAAACTGAAAGGGGGAAAAATAAAAAACTCACAATAACCTGGTTGCATAAGTGTGCACACCCTTAAACTAACACTTTGTTGAAGCACCTTTTGATTTTATTACAGCACTCAGTCTTTTTGGGTAGGAGTCTAATAGCATGGCACATCTTCACATGGCAATATTTGCCCGCTCTTCTTTGCAAAAGTGCTCCAAATCGGTCCGATTGCGATGACATCTCCTGTGCACAGCCCTCTTTAGATCACCCCACAGATGTTCAATTGGATTCAGGTCTGGGCTCTGGCTGGGCCATTCCAAAACGTTAATTTTCTTCTGGTGAAGCCATGCTTTTGTGGATTTGGATGTGTGCTTTGGGTCATTGTCGTCCTGAAAGGTAAACCTCCTCTTCATCTTCAGCTTTCTAACGGACGCCTGAAGGTTTGGTGCCAAAATTGCCTGGTATTTGGAACTGTTCATAATTCCCTCCACCCTGAATAAGGCCCCCGGTGCCAGCTGAAGAAAAACAGCCACCAAGCATGATGCTGCCACCACCATGCTTCACTGTGGGTATGGTGTTCTTTAGGTGATGTGCAGTGTTGTTTTTGTGCCAAACATACCTTTTGGAATTATGGCCAAAAAGTTCAACCTTGGTTTAATCAGACCATAACACATTTTCCAAGGTGCTTTTGGGGGACTTGATGTTTGTTTTCGCCCAGCGGCTTGGATGTTTTTCTTTGTAAGAAAAGGCTTCCATCTTGCCATCCCACCCCATAGCCCATTCCTATGAAGAATATGGGATATTGTTGTCACATGTAGCACACAGCCAGTACTTGCCAGACATTCCTGCAGTTCCTTCAATGTTGCTGAAAGCCTCTTGGAAGCCTCCCTGACCAGTTTTCTTCTCGTCTTTTCATCAATTTTGGAGGGACGTCCAGTTCTTGGAAATGTCTCTGTTGGGCCATATTTTCTCCACTTGATGACGACTGTCATCACTGTGTTCCATGGTATATCTAGTGCTTTGGAAATTATTTTGTACCCTTCTCCTGACTGATATCTTTCAACCATGAGATCCCTCTGATGCTTTGGAAGCTCTCTGCGGGCCATGGCTTTTGCTCTGAGATGCAACT
Organism: Esox lucius; assembly: GCF_011004845.1. Taxonomy (NCBI): domain Eukaryota; kingdom Metazoa; phylum Chordata; class Actinopteri; order Esociformes; family Esocidae; genus Esox; species Esox lucius. The sequence goes on from NC_047569.1 coordinate 370,727, forward strand.
AAAGTCAAAAATGCTAAGATTTCCGGAGAATTCTACTAGAAACAGCTGAACTTTGTGATTAATCAGTCACTTTAAATGATGGCAGGTGTTTAATGACTTCTATTTAACATGAGTTTGAATGTGATTGGTTAATTCTGAACACAGCCACATCCCCAGTTATAAGAGGGTGTGCACACTTATGCAATCAGGTTATTGTAAAGTTTTTAGTTTTTTCATTTTTCCCCCTCAAAGATTTAAGTTTGTTTTTCAATTGAATTGTTCACATTATAGGTCACATTAAAGTGGAAAAAGTTATGACATGATTTATCTTTGTCTCATTCTTTTACATCACAAAAACCAGGCATTTTAACAGGGGTGTGTAGACTTTTTATATCCACTGTAAATATACTGTAGGTGCCATTGTGTAACATGTTGAATGAATGAATGTTCTAATTACTAATTTGTCTCTCTCTGTTGTTGCTGGCATGACTAGTAATAAATCTAAGAGAGAGGATATTTAGCATTGTGAAATATGCTAAATTGAGCAACAGTTTTGAAAAACAGTTGTGAGGTTCTTTATTTTGTTTCTTTTTTTACTTTTCAGTTTTATCTTCTACTTCTCCTGCTGTTAACCTCAGTATGGACATTGCTGGATTCAGGTGTGTTTCTATGTTATTCTAGTACATTAATTATGTTTGACTCAGTTCATAATGACTATTGTTTTTTATGCACCTGTTGTTAATTAGGTTATTTTCTGTCCTTCTTAGTGACAAAAGAGTGAATCGTGTGATTTCCAATTTTGTCCCCAACACAACTTGCAATCCATTTGGTAAATATTCTACTCCCTTTGATATGGTCAAAATGTCTTTCTTGATTTATTAGTAATCAATTAATCCAATATATTCAATTGCATTCTCAATAACGTTATACGTGCATTTGGAAAGTTTTAAGACTCCTTCACACATCATGCTGGATGTATATTAGCCATAAATGTCCTACTTGTACAACATTTTATTTTGGTCATCATATGTTCACCAATGATCAATAAGTAAACAAAGAACACATTGAATTTCAAACATATTCAATAACCTTTTCCTACTTTTGCCTACTTGAACAACCTATAATTAGGTCAAATAAGTCATCATTAATTTACTAATTATCAATTAATTAATAAAGAACATGTACATAACTCTAAATTATGGTCATAGCCAACTCGAACTGGATGAATATTAATCTACAAATAGCGGTTCTATATGCACAACTTCTGTTTTGGTGACAAAAGCCTTTATTTCTCTCACTGGTTAATCTTACACCTGAGAATTCAATTTCCCATTTTGTCAGCCTATTACAGTATTTCCATAATGGTTTTACAAGAGGATAGTATAATACTACAAAGCATAACATCAAAATGTTCCAGTTATGCTCGCATTAGTGTAGCTTACCTAGTAAGCATGTCGGAATTTTACTCCCAACTTCTGAGTTGGTCCACTGTCCCTTCTCTCCACAGATGTATGTAGCTGCACAGAGTCAGGAGTCAAGAAAATATTTGCATTTACAAAGAAAAAAGTAAGCAGGTGCTCAAAATGAGATAGCATTTTGTCTAACTGACTTATTGAATTGATTGGAGAAGATAAGAAAATTGGGAACATACTGTTGATCTTGGGGTGAATATGGAACATGGAATCTTTACAGATATACCGGAATACAGAACCAAACAAGGTGCTGTTGTCAGGGCTCTTAAAGATGATTTCACCCATGGCTATCTCCCCTGGATTTCCACAATCCATCACTGAGGAGAGGAAAAAGTGTAAACGTAATCAGGTTTAATAAGTATGAATTAGTAGTAGGGTTTTGAGAAATGGATTTAAAAAATGGACAAGGCTTAATGAGTAAGCAGAGAAAATGAGCAGCACACACTCAAAGAATATCATTGAGTGTGGGTTGCAAAGTTGCAGGAACCTTTATTATATATTTTTTCTCCAGAAATCCCACTTTGCAGATTATTTCCTCCTGATTTTGGGAAAACCAGAGAAATAACAGAAAGTTCCTGGAATTTTGGCCTAGCCAGGCAATGTATGCATTTTACAAAAAAAATTGATGGACTAATACAGACAGATAAATGGATGGGAGTCCGATGATCTGTAATAAATTAATAATTCAGGTGATAAACTACCGTTCAAAAGATTGGGGTCACTTAGTAAATGATATTGTTTTCTATGAAAACAAATGAAGTGAGTTTAAATAGGAAATAGCTAAATGTATAGGAAATATAGTCATTGATAAGATTAGAAATTATCATTTTCATTATCAATAATTGTGTCCCTCCAAAAGTTGCTTTAGTCAAAGAATCCTCCACTTGCGACAATTGCAGCCTTGCAGAACTTGCACATTGTAGTTCAATTTGTAGAGGTAATCTGAAGAGATCCATGCTTCAATCTATGCTTCCAGAAGCACCTCCCTCAAGTTAAATTGGCTTGATGGGAACTTCTTATCATACTATACGGTCAAGCTGCTCCCACAACAGCTCAATAGGGTTGACATCAGGTGACTGTGCTGGCCACTCCATTATAGACAGAATACCATACTGGCTTGTTGTTGTCTCTCTGTTGCACACTTGTGCAATTGGGCTGTATGCTGCTGGCAATACTCTGCCCTCTTTCAGGGGGGTTGTGGTTGGTGGGTGTCCCTTTGGTTGATGCGTGGCAATGTGGGTGGATTGATTTCCTGCCTGTTGGGCCCTGTCCGGGGCCTCCCCCGGGTAGGGCCACAGTGTCGCCGGACCCCCCCGTCTCAGTTCCAAGGTGTTATGCTGCTATATTATTGTGCTGGGGGATATGAGGAATGCACTTTCTAACTTTTCTCAGTCTCCTCCAGTTCTACATTTTAGGAGGAGTTGAGGTCCTGGTCCACACCTGCGGAGTACCTGGTTTGGGGGGCCCGTTGCTGTCCCTGTCCTTGTCCACCTGGTCATACTTTTGACCTAGTCTAAAATCAAATAGACTCTGGATTTAGCCCAGAGAAATGTATTTATTATTCTAATTGGACTCTTAATATCTCACCCGGCAGAGCCAGAAGAGGACTGGTCACCCCTCTGAGCCTGGGTCCTCTCTAGGTTTCTTCCTAAAATTCGGCCTTCTTAGGGAGTTTTTCTTAGCCACTGAAATCCAACACTACTGTTGTTTGCTCCTTGGGGTTTAAGGCTGGGTGTCTCTGTAAAGCACTTTGTGACAACTGCTGTTGTAAAAAGGGCTTAATAAATACATTTGATTGATTGATACCAGCTCACTGCTTCTTCCCTAAATTGCTCTTGCATAGTTTCGAGCTGTGCTTTGGGTCATTGTCCTGCTGTAGGTGTAAATTGGCTCTAATCAGCTGTGTCCACAGGGTATGGCATGGCGCTACAAAATGGAGTGATAGCCTCCCTTCTTCAAGATCCCTTTCACCCTGTACAAATCTCCTACTTCACCACCACCACCAAAGCACACCAAGACAATCACATTGCCTCCACCGTGCTTGACAGCATCTTTTCATTTGGTCTGCGTCTCATGAATGTTCTACCACAAACTTAGATTTGTCTGTCCATAACATGTTCTTCCAATGTTCCTCTGTCCAGTGTCTGTGTTCTTTTGACCATCTTAATCCTTATTGGCCAGTCTGAGATATGAAATTTTTTCTGCTATTCTGCCTAGAAGGCCAGCATCCCAGTGGTGCCCCTTCACTGCTGACATTGAGACTGGTGTTTCAAAGGTACAATTTAATGAAGCTGCCAGTTGAGGACTTAAGAGGAGATACAAATACACTAGATACTCTAATGTATTTGTGCTCTTGCTCAGTTGTGCACCGGGGCGTCTTTTAAAATGATAAACTCTGCAAACACAATGTGCCAGTGGAACACAGGACTGATGGTTGCTGTAATGTGCCTCTCTACACTACATAGAAATTCCATAAAAAATCTGCTGTTTCCAGCTACAATAGTAATTTCTAACATTAACAATGTCTACACTGTATTTCTAATCAATTCTGCTCTTTTAATGTACAAAAAAAGTTTTTTATTTTGAAAACAAGGACATTCCTAAGTGACTCCAAACTTTTGAATGGTTGTGTATGATTAAAGCAGTTTTAAGTCATACTGTACCTCTCGTTATGTGCTCATGATCCTAAATTATTCAGTCTACCATAGAGGGCTGCCTCCATGCTGCCAAATATGGCATGCTTCCCTTTCTGCTCCAAAATTCTATATTCTAGACTGTGACTCTTCAATTCAATTTGTAAACAACAGAAACCCAATAACAATCACTCCAGGAAAGGGAACAGATTTTATTGCAAAAATAGCAAGGCTACACAGTTTGACATTTCACAGTCCATAGTATACTTTTTTTTTCTGGATTATTTCTGAATCATTGCTCCCCATCTCTCGCCAATGCTACAATTTGGTAATCCAGAGAAGCACTGAAATATAAGAAACACCATGTTTCTGGTCTAAAGTCTGTAAGTACAGACCAGTTGGTTGGCACTGTGATGATATCACTACATGCCTCTAATACAGTTTCTGGATGGTTAGAATGCTGGGCAGAGATCAACTGTTCCTCCAAGATTCCATTTCTTGAAGGCAGTGAATAAGAGGAGAGGGAAAGAGGGAGAGAGGAACAAGTGAAAGAGGGAGAAAAAGGACATTGTGAAAGAGGACAAAAAGTAATGTAAAATGCAAATACAGTACATACATAGATAATTTGAAGTGACGATGGAAGCAATTGAAGCTCTTGGCAGTTTGTAGGTGACAGAAGTTTAATCAACACATCACAGTGACATGACATTCCAACTGAAATCCAATCCTCACTATAAAAACATTAGTGGAAAGCAGCAGGGATTGGCAACTTTCATGTGGGTGGGATCCACAAAATATCATAAATCACTGTAGGTCCACCGTAGTTTACATTTATTCATTTACATTTTTAGTTTGCTGCTATTTTACATATTTTGACATGGAATGGAGAGAAGAATTTGCAATGTTGCTCTCAGATTTAAAGATAATTCCTTGCAATCTATACATTTTCCCATGAGGTGGAGATAAACATGTTCAGCATTAAAATAAATTATGTACTATATTATATTAGACTCTTCGTTGCTAAATCTACACCAATTCACGAAACATACATCCGCCAAGAAGCTAATTGATTAATTGTCACTTACAAACTACTGACGCACTACTAAATCTAAAACCAAATGTCACATATCACATTTTTTTGGAGGCCACAGAAAAGCCCTTTCAGGGTGTATACAACATACCACACACATACACACTGGTAGATTGGCATACATGCAGGCAGGCACACACAGAAAACGCACACAGACTCTCATCTTAGAATACATCTTACTTTTACACAGTGGGTCAGAGCTGCTCCATGAGCCATCTTTCTGACACTTGATCTCAAAGTGCTCTAGTTCTTCTCCATCCTTTCAAAGAGAGAGAGAGAGAGAGAGAATGGGTTTATGGGGTTTGAGTTCCTAGCGTTTTGCAAGAGAGTTTTTTGAGCTGCCAATTCTGGTAGGTAAATCCCATCCTGCAAGCTTTTTGACTGGTTCTTATTCATAAGCTATTTGCAAGTGCAAAGCCCCAACATTCCTCATCTAAAAGTAAACATGACTGTTTGATTTCATGGGTTAGTGCTTATTAACTGTTTAATTTAAAATGGGGATATCCAACCAGCTAAAGACACAGCCTTTAAATTGATCGTGCATCCCCTTAATTATCAACGCCTTTGGCTGACAACATCCAAACACAGTTTCAAGACTCTGAAGATTTCGATTCAGCTGTCAGCCAGCCTAGATTAACCGTGCTAGCAGATCAGAATCAGAAAGAGTTTTATTGCCAAGAAAGTTTCACAACAAATACAGATTTTTTTCTGGCCATTGGGGCAACAATTTATACAAAAGGAATAAGGAAATAAAAACTATTAAGAACAGAATCTGTATAACTCATCAGGGCATCTATTGTCTGTTCCGGAGGCTGTTAGACCTCTCCCAGAGTTGAATAGGTTACCAATGTGGGGAAGGACACCCTGCCCCTTGTGTAAAGCCTAGGTAGTAATAGAACAAAGGGAATGTGTTCTGTTGCATTAGGTCAGATGTGCAGTATCTTATCACACCCCTTTTTCCTCTTTAAGTACTGATGATTGTCCTGTATTCATTTATAGACTCCCGAAAGCTTTTGACACGTCTCTCTACTTGCAAATAAACTTTGCCAAGACAATTTTGTCTCTGTACTTCCTCCTTTAAGAGTTCCGATCGATGGAATTCCCATCACACTTTGGGGGCTCGCCATTTGGTTACTTAAAATGGTATCTCAAACTCATATCCTAGCGGGTCAACCGTGGACGGCCGGAGACTCCCCCGATCGTGGGCCAGCAACGAAAGGGGTGAGAGTAAAGGTGCCTGGCTGAAATGAGATTTGGGATTGATCAGTGCAGGTACCCAGAGACTAATTTAGAACTGAGGAGGTAAGGGTCCAACACAGTTAAATATGTTTCTGGTAATATGTGTAGGGCACATTTAAATCTGCAGACAAGGCTACGGTATACCTTGAATATCTTAAAAAAGGGCTGATGAGCTTATTAACGCATGCTGAGCACATTAACCGAGATACCAGGGTGAAGGGTGGCGGCTTGGTAGCCCCATGGGTTCGCTCTCTATCCGGCATTTTCGCCACGCTTAGGTTTGATGGGTGATGTGGCAGTAAATCTTTACCGGTCTCTCGTCATTACGATGGACCGGCAAAGTTTTGTCTGATGTTTATGGTGTTTGGACATGTGAACAATTGTATCTTTGGGAGTTATCAGGTTTTCCGGTTAATGGCGTTTTCATTTGATGATGGACGCGTGGCCTACTGGGCAGATTGGAGGAATATGAACAAGGTAAAGTATGGGAGTTGCAGAAGGCATAATGGAAAGTTGTTTGGAAGGCGTAGGCTACGGCAAAGTATGTGTGGGGTTTATTGATCTCTGGGTTGTAGTTCTTTTCAGTCAGGTTGGATGGATCATCTGATCGCCCCCACCCTCCCGTGGTGTTCCCCCAGGCCGATTGCTGGGACTCCTCTGAGTTTTGCGTGGTCCCATCCCGCCCGGCGACACTGCATCAGTGGAGAACATATCCCTACAATCCACATAGCCAACCCTGCTGGTGACCGAGATAGCCCTCGACTCGTTTCGCTCTATGGACAGTTTTGTGAACGTGGTGATGCAGTAGGCCATCTGGAGGCCGTTTTGCTCCCCTTTGGACTTGTTGGGAGAGTCTGGGCGGGTCAAGAAAAGATTTGAAAGGGGGGACAAGAACACACCAGATACGTAACCTCTGTTGGGAAGATACCCAGGGAAATCAAGACGATGGCTGTTTTAGATGTAGTGTACCCGCAAGACCAGAGACAGTTCCGGCTACCTCGCTGGTATCGCCGTGAGAGACCCAACAGGAGCATGCAGGAACGCTGAACTGCCTGAGGGAGGAGGAGACGGACCAGAGGAGACAGACCATGTCTAGTTTGTTTTTCGACAGTAGGGGAATTGAGCCCCTCGTATGACCTGTAGTGTAGGTAAGGGATATTCGGTCTCTGTGGGTTAGCAGTGAGATGTCCTCGGATTGAATTCCGGCGACATGTAAGGAGCGAACCTGTTGCTGACAGCTAAACGGAGCTGGGAGGTTAACCGTTACGTATCCATGTGGTAGGGCACAACCACTTATTACACTCAGGAGCCCTCACAGATCTTGTCGGGCTAGATGTCCACCAATTTTGAGGCTCTAAGAAGGAGTAGGGGATACTCCGGTATATAATGGTTTTGGGAGACTGAATGGTCGATATCTGGTTGTGGTCGACCTAGTAAATGCATTTTCCCTTTTGGTATTCCCTGGGCACGACGGTTCCGATTGGCTGCATTTTGTATTCTTTGGTGGAATATGTGTATATTTGATCGAGATTGTTGTTGACCTGGAAATTTTTTGATTTCGCAATGTTTTGCTTTGTTCGGTGTACACTTGGGTGAACTCATTTATTGTGTCGTTAATGTGATTCTTTGGTGAGGCCCACTCTTTCGGCTTTTGCCTAACCTCCGTCTCCGCGAAATTTAAACTTGCCTTCTAGTTTTGTGCTGGTGGCTGGCACACATGGAGGTATTCGCCTGATAACTTAGGATTCTATATGAGAATGATGTCCTAAATTTAATCATAGTGATAGATTGGAAATTGGTACAATGATGCTTTCCTCATTTGGTAAAATATGGTCTTGTGGTTTCATTATAAAGGGTTAATTTTAGTGACATCATGCATCTGTTTTCTGTTATAACATCGTCTTTCTTGAGAGTTTTTTCTTTCTTTTGTTCTCATTATTTAGACACATTCACTTCCAATGAAATTTACATTCATATTGTAATTGTTAATGCTCAGATTCCACACTTTCCACCCTACTGTTACTGTGTTGAGAAGATAAGTACTTTTCCTTTTACAAACAGCAACGATATTAGATGTGTATGGCAATAACTCTGAACCTTCAGATAACGTCAGATATCGGCTAAGTTGAAAGCTTGACATCTCTTACTACAGACAGTCTGAAGACCATGTCACATTTTTGTGTGGAAACTTTCATGTATGTTTCATGAACATTTTAAACAATCCATTCCATTCCATTCCATCTTCTTCCGCTTATCCGGGGCCGGGTCGCGGGGGCAGCAGTCTAAGAAGGGATGCCCAGACTTCCCTCTCCCCAGACACTTCCTCTAGCTCTTCCGGGGGGACACCGAGGCGTTCCCAGGCCAGCCGGGAGACATAGTCCCTCCAGCGAGTCCTGGGTCTTCCCCGGGGTCTCCTCCCGGTGGGACGGGACCGGAACACCTTCCCAGGAAGGCGTTTCGGAGGCATCCGAAAAAGATGCCCAAGCCACCTCAGCTGACCCCTCTCGATGTGGAGGAGCAGGGGCTCTACTCTGAGCTCCTCCCGGGTGACCGAGCTTCTCACCCTATCTCTAAGGGATCGCCCGGCCACCCTGCGGAGAAAGCTCATTTCGGCCGCCTGTATCCGGGATTTTGTCCTTTCGGTCATGACCCAAAGCTCATGACCATAGGTGAGAGTAGGAACGTAGATTGACTGGTAAATCGAGAGCTTCGCCTTGCGGCTCAGCTCTTTCTTCACCACGACAGACCGATACATCGACTGCATTACTGCAGAAGCTGCACCGATCCGTCTGTCAATCTCCCGTTCCATCCTTCCCTCACTCGTGAACAAGACCCCTAGATACTTAAACTCCTCCACTTGAGGCAGGCACTCTCCACCAACCTGAAGCGGGCAAGCCACCCTTTTCCGACTGAGGACCATGGCCTCGGATTTGGAGGTACTGATTTTCATCCCCACCGCTTCACACTCGGCTGCAAACCGTCCCAGCGCATGCTGAAGGTCCTGGTTAGAAGGGGCCAACACAACAACATCATCTGCAAAAAGCAGAGACGAAATTGTGTGGTCCCCAAACCTGACACCCTCCGGCCCCTGGCTGCGCCTAGAAATTCTGTCCATAAAAATTACGAACAGAACCGGTGACAAAGGGCAGCCCTGCCGGAGTCCAACATGCACTGGGAACAAGTCTGACTTACTGCCGGCAATGCGGACCAAGCTCCTGCTTCGGTTGTACAGGGACCTGACAGCCCTTAGCAAAGGACCCAGGACCCCATATTCCCCAAGCACCCTCCACAAGATGCCGCGAGGGACACAGTCGAATGCCTTCTCCAAATCCACAAAACACATGTGGATTGGTTGGGCAAACTCCCATGAACCCTCCAACACCCCGTAGAGGGTATAGAGCTGGTCCAGTGTTCCACGGCCCGGACGAAAACCACACTGTTCCTCCTGAATCCGAGGTTCTACTATCGGCCGTATTCTCCTCTCCAGTACCCTGGCATAGACTTTCCCGGGGAGGCTGAGAAGTGTGATCCCCCTATAGTTGGAACACACCCTCCGGTCCCCCTTCTTAAAAAGAGGGACCACCACCCCGGTCTGCCATCCCAGAGGCACTGTCCCCGACCGCCACGCGATGTTGCACAGGCGTGTCAACCAAGACAGCCCCACAACATCCAGAGACTTGAGGTACTCAGGGCGGATCTCATCCACCCCCGGTGCCTTGCCACCGAGGAGTTTTAAAGCCCTCCCGTGGGCTCACCACCCACAGGAGGGACCATAAGGGGCCGGTGCGAAGAGGATCGGGCGGCAGTCGAAGGCAGGGGCCTAGACAACCCGATCTCTGGACACAGAAACTAGCTCTAGGGACGTGGAATGTCACCTCGCTGGCGGGGAAGGAGCCTGAGCTAGTGCGTGAGGTTGAGAGGTTCCGATTAGAGGTAGTCGGGATCACCTCTACGCACGGCTTGGGCTCTGGAACCACACTCCTTGAGAGAGGATGGACTCTTCACCACTCTGGAGTTGCCCATGGTGAGAGGCGGCGGGCTGGTGTGGGTTTGCTTATAGCTCCCCAGCTCTGCCGCCATGTGTTGGAGTTTACCCCGGTGAACGAGAGGGTCGTTTCCCTGCGCCTACGGGTCGGGGATAGGTCTCTCACTGTTGTTTGTGCCTACGGGCCGAACGGCAGTGCAGAGTACCCGACCTTCTTGGAGTCCCTGGGAGGGGTGCTGGAAAGTGCTCCGACTGGGGACTTTATTGTTCTACTGGGGGACTTCAACGCCCACGTGGGCAATGACAGTGACACCTGGAGGGGCGTGATTGGGAGGAACGGCCCCCCTGATCTGAACCCGAGTGGTGTTCAGTTATTGGACTTCTGTGCTAGTCACAGTTTGTCCATAACGAACACCATGTTCAAGCATAAGGGTGTCCATCAGTGCACGTGGCACCAGGACACCCTAGGCCGCAGGTCGATGATCGACTTTGTTGTCGTCTCATCTGACCTGCGGCCGTATGTCTTGGACACTCGGGTGAAGAGAGGGGCGGAGCTGTCAACTGATCACCACCTGGTGGTGAGTTGGATCCGATGGCGGGGGAGAAAGCTGGACAGACTCGGCAGGCCCAAGCGTACTGTAAGGGTCTGCTGGGAACGTCTGGCCGAGTCTCCTGTCAGAGAGATCTTTAACTCCCACCTCCGGCAGAGCTTCGACTGGATCCCGAGGGAGGTTGGAGATATTGAGTCCGAGTGGACCATGTTCTCCACCGCCATTGTCGAAGCGGCCGCTCGGAGCTGTGGCCGTAAGGTCTCCGGTGCCTGTCGAGGCGGCAATCCCCGAACCCGGTGGTGGACACCGGAAGTAAGGGATGCCGTCAAGCTGAAGAAGGAGTCCTATCAGGCCTGGTTGGCTTGTGGGACTCCTGACGCAGCTGACGGGTACCGACAGGCCAAGCGGGCTGCAGCCCGGGTGGTTGTGGAGGCAAAAACTCGGGCCTGGGAGGAGTTCGGTGAGGCCATGGAGAAGGACTATCAGCTGGCCTCGAAGAGATTCTGGCAAACCATCCGGCGCCTCAGGAGAGGGAAACAGTGCCCTACCAACGCTGTTTACAGTAGAGGTGGGCAGCTGTTGACCTCAACTGAGGATGTCGTCGGGCGGTGGAAGGAATACTTCGAGGATCTCCTCAATTCCTCAATTCTTAAACAATCCATTTGGCCTTTATGGCCTACCAGTATTGGGAAAAGTCCTGGGTTTCAGGAAGGGGGGCAGACCCCCTGGGATGTCCTCTACTAATCTTTCCCATTAAATCAAAGTAGCTTAGTACTAAGGGTTAAATTTGAGTGTCCTGACTGCTCTCACCGGTGGTAATTTCCCCAACATGAGTATATTCAGTTTTGGGTTAATCAAACGTTAAGTTCAAGCTTAATATATTTTCCTCTCAATTCATGTCGAAATATATGGTTTTGATACTTACTTGTAGTGTCGGTAGAGACCTGAAGTCATCCCCCATTGTTAAGGATTAATACACTCGTGGTGTCGATGTGTGAAATATGCATGAAAGTTGTGATTTAGGTTTTGGCTGACCGCCACTATTTGGTGTAACATTTACATGCATCTAAATTGGAAAAATTCCCTTAACTTTTGGAGGTTAATTGAATCATGATGTTTTTATGTTGTCACAAAGTACTTTGGCCATTGCCTGTGGAAATGCAAATTTTTATATGCAAATTTTGGAGTTGTTTCACTGAGTAAGACAACTTTGTCAATAGGTTTTATGGGTTATAATTCCTTCACACAAGCGACCGTATGGCACATTTGTTGTTTTTTGCTTTTGTTTGTGGATATTGTGTTTATCATTTTCTAATTTGTTTTTAATGGATATTCAGTTTGCGACTCTTTACTGAATGAATGCTAGATTAATCCCTAACATCTTTTTTCATGTCTGTCCTGTAATGGTTCTGCTTTCACGCATGGAGTTATCCGTTGACTTTGTCATGAAATCAGGGGGTGGGGGGAGGGAGTATGAAATGATTATCTATGATGAAAAAGACTTACATAAAGAATAACAAAGAATTTGATTTTCCTGTTTGAAAATTGTCCATTCACCTGAAAAGTGTCCATTCAGTGTTTGTCTAATTTGGGTTTTTGGAAATAGTTTGTTTAATGTAAAATCTAACATGGTTATGGTTGAATAGAATACATCTTACCATTTTGATTTGGTTTAGCTAAGAAAGAACACATTTGTTGGGATGCACAGTGACGGAGAATGTGACTGTTCAATTTGTTTGTGAGATATTTGATTAGAAGTAATCATATTAATCTCATGCATTATGGAATAAGGTATGTTTTAAGTGAAACTGAGAAAGGAATTATGCAGCAAGTTCTATTCTAGAAAAACAAGTTGAGAAGGTTTACATAGTCTAAATTGTAAAGAGAGGTCCAGATCCCCTGTTGTACTCAACTCACTCACACAAACACCAGTGTGGGGGGGAGTTGTGCAAATTTAGACTCATTTTAACTCTTTAGAAGAGAAACAGATTTTCTGGTGACATTATCAAAATTGGGTTTCCTAATTTGGCTACACTGAATACTTGTGTTCACTATTCTGGTGTTGACTGGTTACGACCATTAGTTATCTCTCAAATAGCAAATAGGTCGAAAGCCAAATTGACACTAAGTTGAGACTTTTTTTAAAGTAGAGATTTTTAAGAGAAAATTGTAACTATTAACTTGAGAGTTTATCATCTAGTACAGGAGTTGAAGAGTACAAAAAGATGGGAATTGTATCTGGATTCTATATTTACCTGTCTAAAAGTACAGTGCCTTACGAAAGTATTTGGCCCCCTTGAACTTTTCGACCTTTTGCCACATTTCAGGCCTCAAACATAAAGATATAAAACAAATTTTTTGTGAAGAATCAACAACAAGTGGGACACAATTATGACGTGGAACGAAATTCATTGGATATTTCAAACCTTTTTAACAAATAAAAAACTGAACAATTGGGCATGCAAAATTATTCAGCCCCTTTACTTTCAGTGCAGCAAACTCTCTCCAGAAGTTCAGTGAGGATCTCTGAATGATCCAATGTTGACCTAAATGACTAATGATAATAAATAAAATGTAATCAAGTCTCTGTATAAATGCACCTGCTCTGTGATGGTCTGTTCAAAGCGCAGAGAGCATCATGAAGAACAGGGAACACACCAGTCCGAGATACTGTTGTCGAGAAGTTTAAAGCCGGAATTGGATACAAAAAGATTTCCCAAGCCTTAAACATCCCAAGGAGCACTGTGCAAGCGATAATATTGAAATGGAAGGAGTATCAGACCACTGCAAATCTTCGAAGACCCGGCCGTCCCTCTAAACTTTCAGCTCATACAAGGAGAAGACTGATCAGAGATGCAGCCAAGAGGCCCATGATCACTCTGGATGCTGAGGTGGGAGACTCTGTCCATAGGACAACAATCAGTCATATACTGCACAAATCTGGCCTTTATGGAAGAGTGGCAAGAAGAAAGCCATTTCTTAAAGATATCCATAAAAAGTGTCGTTTAAAGTTTGCCACAAGCCACCTGGGAGACACACCAAACATGTGGAAGAAGGTGCTCTGGTCAGATGAAACCAAAATCGAACTTTTTGGTAACAATGCAAAACGTTATGTTTGGCGTAAAAGCAACACAGCTCATCACCACTGTCAAACATGGTGGTGGCAGCATCATGGTTTGGGCCTGCTTTTCTTCAGCAGGGACAGGGAAGATGGTTAAAATTGATGGGAAGATGGATGGAGCCAAATACAGGACCATTCTGGAATAAAACCTGATGGAGTCTGCAAAAGACCTGAGACTGGGACGGAGATTTGTCTTCCAACAAGACAATGATCCAAAACATAAAGCAAAATCTACAATGGAATGGTTCACAAATAAACATATCCAGGTGTTAGAATGGCCAAGTCAAAGTCCAGACCTGAATCCAATCGAGAATCTGTGGAACGAACTGAAAACTGCTGTTCACAAGGTCTGGGGAGACAGGAGAGGGGGGGGGGGGGGTCATGATTTATGACAGAATTAAAGTGTCTTTGATGTGCTAGGATAAATAGGAAGAGACTTGGGGAAATTCATACTGGGTTTCATCTTGTAGAGTAATTAAAGGTTAAATAACAGTTATGTTATTTGAGCTTCAAGATGGTATGAAATGTTTTGATTGGCAATAAGGTTTTTAATAATTTGTGTTAAACAAAAGAGAATTTGATTGTATTTCCGAGACAACACAATCAGTTGTAATTATATATCAACTGAGATCTGGTTAACTGAGAATTTTTTATGAACTACTCTTTGAGAGTGATACTGCAACGAAAGCAAACTATGTTAATTGATGATGAGTAATTGAACTGTAATAAGAAATTGTGTTCTTCTGTTTTTGTAGTTTTGTTATTGACTGGTTATTGAATTTAAACCAACTATAGAAAATAGTGGAATTTATACACTAGTGGAATAGAAGCACCAGAAAGGTTAAGTGTTTCCACTATACTGTTACTGTTTACAACCGTTCTAATCTATTTAGGCAACGGAAGCAGAAAGACATTGGATTTTCAGGTATACAAGTTTAAGTGTTTTTGTAGGACTGTGCATTAACAATAAGCAACAAGCTAATGTAATGGGCATATTTCTGTTTGTGTAGGACACTTGAAAGCGATTCAGCTATAAAGGACTGGTTGGAGTCAGAGACTGAGTTAGGCTTAAAGGACAACTGGTACATCTCATCTGCTGTCCAGGTGGCAGAGAGAGGAAACTGAAGTCGATAAACACGCTATAGGAGGGCTTTATTGTTTAAAAAATAGGCACAGTGAAAAAGTGAGTTTTTTTGGTGCTAGTACCCATCATTCCAAATCAGCCTGCAGCTATAGAGTTCTTCGATAAAACTGGTTATCTTGGCATTCACAAATGAGAGCACACATATTCTTCTGACGTGGCTGATAAAGCAGCCAAAATGGCGACAACTAGAGCTGTGTCACTGTAATTTCAAACATGATTTTGCGCTCATATAGAAAACAAAACACTGCACCTAAAAAGATGGCAGGAGGAAACATTTTCCATTGAGTATTGCCAGGTGGAGTGTGTTTCCAAAAAATGTGGCAATTTTTAATGGCCATGAGTGGGTCTTCAGCAAAATACAGTTTACAGTCAATGAAATCTGACAACTTTGCAGGACCACACGGGTCCAGACATAGAGTGGATGAGTAATGTCGGGAAAAAAAGTGGATCCAAGTTCTTTTACACCCAAGCATGTCTTGCATGTCTTGGCATTCACAAAATAGATAAACGACGTGGCGTCAAGGCAAGGATGGGGAATAAATAACTTGACAAGGCTGTAATAAATACAGCCCTGTTTCGTTTTTTATGCAAGTCTAAATTAACAAGAACAAAACATAAAAATAGACAACAATAATATTGACTGCGATTAATTATAAAGCTGATGGGTGATTTCATATTTCTTTTTAAATAACATGTTCTAGGTTATGTTAAGAATAAATATATTGCTTGCATATTTTGGTTGATATTAGGGAGGACATTCTAGCGTGCATTAGCTACTCAAGTGGACATGGCCAACAGGGCAGATTTAACACTATAATAGTTGTCTTTTTCAAATGTGTAGCCACATTATATAAAGTATTTCACAGAGGGGTGTCCAGTAGAATGGGGTACCACTTTTGCCTAATAGTGACTGAACCATTGAACAAGACAGGCTAAGATGTAGCACACCATAGTCAGATTTTATCAAATAAAATGTAATTCCCCAACAACAAAACGGTGGCTAGTGAAAACGCTGAGTGGCTAGTAACACCACAGTGGCTGGTGAGCAAAAAAGTTAATGTCAAACGCTGTACCTGTATATCCAATATCTTTCTGCTTCCTTTGTCTAAATAGATCAGAACAGTTGTAAACAGTAATAGTATAGTGGAAACATTAAAATTTCTGGTGCTACTGTTCCACTAGTGTAGAAATTCCACTATTTTCTATAGTTGGTTTAACAACCATTAAATAACAAAACAAAAAGAACAGAAGAACACAATTTCCTATTCCTGTTCCAATCACTCATTATCAGTTAAGATAGTTTGCTTACGTTGAAGTATCACTCTCAAAGAGTAGTTCACAAACAATTCTCAGTTCATCATCTAACCAGATCTCAGTTGATATATAATTACATCTGATTGTGTTGTCTCGGAACAACAATCAAATTCACTTTTGTTTAACACAAATTATTAAAAACCTTATTGCCAATCAAAACATTTCATACCATCTTGAAGCTCAAATGACATAACTGTTATTTTACCAAATTTCTCTACAAGATGAAACTCAGCGTAAATTTCTCCAAGTCTTTTATTTATCCTAGCACAACAAAGACACTCACTTCCTGTCATAAATCATGACCCCCCATTATAAGCCTTATCTCCCCAGAGCTCACCCTGGAGTAAGGGTAATGGTTTACTGACCTGATGATAACGAACCCTAGTCTTGAAGAATAAATCCATCATCAATTAGGGACACATTCCAATGATTGCCTACTAGGAAAGAAATTAAGTACAAATGGTATAAATGTCTATATAAAAAAGTGAATAGTCATTGAATGTGTAAATAAACATGGAATTTACATTTCCGGTTCCTTCAAGTCAAAACCAGAATAATACGCACATTATTCTGTGTAGGCAAATTAGAATACCCAATTTGGATAATGTCACCAGTAAGTCTGTTTCTCTTCTAAATAGTTCAAATGAGTCTAAATATACACATATCAAAATTTGCTTTTCCACAGGCAATGGCCAAACTATGTAGTAACAACACAAACATCATATCTCAATTAACCTCCCAACATTTTAGGGAATCATCCCAACTTGATGCATGTCTATGTTACACCAAATAGTGGCGGTCAGCCAAAACCAAAATCACAACTTACATGTATATTACACGCATCAACACTAAGAGTGTACTATTCCTTAACAATGGGGGATGACTTCAGGTCTCTAGCCTCACTACAAGTATGTTTCAAAACCATACATTTCGACATGAAAGCTATTGAGAGGAAAATATATTTAGCTTGCACTTAAAGTTTGATTAACCCAAACTGAACATACTCACGTTGGGGAAATTACCATAAGGTGAGACCAGTCAGAACACTTGAATTTAACCCTTAGTAATAGGTCACTTTGAGTTAATGGGAAAGGTTGATAGAGGCCATCCCAGAGGGTTTGCCCTGCTTCCAGGAGCCCAGGACTTGACCCACTTCTGGTTGGCCATAATGGCCAAATGGATTGTTTAAAATGTTCATGAAACTGAAGTTTCCACACAAAAATGTGATATGGTCTTCAGACTGTCTGTAGTAAGAGACATCATGCTTTCAACTTAGCCGATATCCTATGTTAACTGAAGGGTGAGAGTTATTACCCTACTCAGCTAATATCGTTGCTGTTTGTAAAAAAATAGTGCTTATCTTATCAACACAGTAACAGCAGGGGGGAAAAACTCTCAAGAAAGGACAATGATCTCTACAACATAGAGATAATTATAACCATATACACAAACTTCCCCTAAAGTTTCCAGACTTTCTACATACCATAGCCTAGCCTTCCAAATAACTTTATATCATATCTTCTGCAACTGCCGTACGTTACCTCAGCCATATTCCTCTAATCTGCCCAGTAGCCCAGGCATCCATCTCCGAACGAAAATGCCATTTACCGGAAAACCTAATAACTCCCAAAGCCACAAATGTTCCAACACCATAAACTTCAGATATAAAAAAAAATTTGGTCCACGTAACTATGAGAGACGATCAATGCTTTACTGCCGCACTTACCCATGTTCCCGATTTACCCAGTAAATCTAGTTTATCTAAATTAACGTGCCCAGCATGTGTTAATAAGCTCGTCAGCCCGTAACTGAGGTACTATAAAAGGTCCAACCTTTACTGCAGATCTAAAAAGGTCCAACCTCTCAAAAGGTCCAACCTTTGCTGCAGATTTTATCGATAAGTTCCAACCTTAACTGCAGATTTTTAACCTTGCGGTCTAACCGCAACTGTATTGACACCAGGTTAAGTAACCATGGACGAGCTCCCAAAGTGGGATGGTAATTCCATCGATAGACACTCTTATAGGAGTAAGTACAGAGACAAAACTCTCTTAGTATAATTTAACAGTTTATTTGCAAATAGAGAGACGCATGAAACGCTTACAGGATATTAATCTGAGGAGTCCCTGAAGTAGATACATGAACAGTCCTTATTTATTATAGTTAAAAGGTGTGTGGTAAGTTGCTGCACATCTGTCTTATGTCACATAGGTTTTACCCAAAATGGTGGGCTGTCCCCCCACCTTATCCTTCCTGCCATAATGTTTACTGTTGTGTTTACCTAAAAAGAGGCCAATTGAACTTACTTCCCCCCAAGGGCCACATTCTTAAGGAAAAAAGGACTGATACCCTTCTTGGTTTAAGCAGATAAACAGATGGTCAGAGTACCTAATAATCCTCTGATATTATACAGACATGTACAATGTGGAGAACAAGTATTTGATGGACTGCCGATATTGCAGGTCTTCCTACTTACAAAGCATTTAGAAGTCTGTATTTTTTATCATAGGTACTCTTCAACTGTGAGTGATGGAATCTAAAACAAAAATCAAGCAAATCACATTGTATGATTTTTAAGTAATTAATTTGCATTTTATTGCATGACATACGTATTTGATCACCTACCAACCAGTAAGAATTCCGGCTCTCACAGACCTCTTAGTTTTTCTTTAAGAAGCCCTCCAGTCATTACTATTAACTGCACCTGTTTGAACTCGTTACCTGTATAAAAGATCTGTCCAAATATATGGGAATTCATGCATTATTAGAGGGGCGTATCCCACATACAGGCCCTTAAAACCAACTTCTTGTACCTAGATACTTTGCACAACTGAAGTTCCTGTTTGGCTGTATCCATTTTCCCATGCATATAAAGAAAAAAATACTTTGACAGAACTTTAGACCTAAGACAAACAAATCTGAGAAAAGAGATGAGCATGGAGAGTGGGCTAACTCGAAAGCCGGGTCTGTTGTTGTTTTGAAGCAATTTATGCTATGAGAGCTTTACTATTGTCTGTTTACTGTCCCCGCCCTGCAGAGGTGGTGCCCCTAGGCAAAATATCTTACTAGCTATATTTAATGGTAGACCAAAAAAAATTATAATATGAAGTAATTAATCTTTTAGAATTATTTCCATAAACACTGCTAAAAAAATGAAAGGACATATTAAAGATCAAACAGGTGTTGTTCTATGTGGATTAGATGATAGAGTAAGGCACTTGCAATGCCAAGTTTGATTATTAGTGGAGCCAAACCAAAGTGCATGCACGCATGATGGTTAATTGCTTTGGGTAAAAGGTTCTGCTAAATGTTAGAGCGTATGGTAGGGTGCGTGATAAATATTATTGGTATTTCCATCAACAGCATTCTGAGTGCAGTAGCTGGCGCTAGTGCTAAAATCTGGATTTTGAGAAACAAATAAGTTGGTTTGTTTAGGGTTGACCGGTAACAGGTTGATCCGAACAAGGTCTCTGGATAAATATATTCTCAACTCTTAGAGAAGCCTTTTATTGCCTACATCAACTCAAATTTGGGACACAACAGGTTATGGTGGGTTCATCTGATCGTGTCTTTCTGAAAGTGACATACGGTTAGAGAGGCAAGAAATGCAACCAGTCCCACAACTGGAAGCATGCTCTCTGAAGCTTTGTAGTAGAATGGTGTTGAAAGCGTCACTGAGATCCAGAAATATCAGGAGAGTTGGTGATTTTGTGTTTAGACCAATCAGTAGGTCATTTACAATCAGTGGTGTAACTATCTGGTGTGCATGAGGTGCGGTTGCACCCGGGCCCGCAGTGGGTGTGTGGCCCGTGCACGGCCTCTATCATAAAACTATTTTGTATTTTCATGTTCATTGTATGTTTCTATTCTGTTATCACAATCAGATGGTAGCGTAAACTAGGCAGGATTGGGGGTTGGCTGTAAGGACATCTTGCACCCAGGCCCAGCGTCACCACGCTACACCAGTGTTTGCAATAGTTACATGTTACATGGTGGTACATTCACTTTTTAACAACATCTTGTGTTGAAGTTCAACTTAGTTATTTGTTGAAAGAGAAATTGTCCATGGGCCTACCTATGCCCTGCGTGCTCACCCACCCCAAAAACTTCTGACATTCACAAGTATTCCTACATTTTGGCTTCAACTTCAACACTCATCCTTCAAGGGCTTAGAAGAAAAATAGAATCAATATTGGCCAACTTAATCTAAAATGCAACATGAGGTCCCCACCTCATGGGGGACCTCAATGCATGTCATCCTAAATGCCAGTAATGTGAATGGTTAGTTAGATGAAGATGGTTTATAGCGATTAATTTAGGTAGCCAATTCAAACAGTAAGTCAGCTTATATGGGCAGTCTATTGTAACGTGATTCTTGTCACAAGTCACAATGCCAAACATTCATAATGAACAGGTTAGTTGGATAGCTAGCTAGTGATAATGTTAACGCTAACTGCATACAGTAACTTGATCTGGGGTTTAACATAGTATACAGCACAGGTGATAATCTTTACCTGTTCAGCTAGCAATAGATGTCAATGTTGCGGCCAGACAGACTTTCTATTTAAATCTGACTATAATATCCAGATTATATGTGACTAAAAGTAGACTAAAAGTAAGATGGCTCAAAATTACAAAAGTTTGACCAAAACAAATACATTTGACAAATGACTAAGACAATGACAAATGTAAAACATGTGTTTAGTGTATGATTCTGCATTGTCTGACTGCAACATCTCAAACATGCACAATAATATCATTAAGATAAGGATTTATAAACTTCTATTAACTTAGGAAACTGTGTAGGTGGCAGATGGTCATCTGTTCATAAAAATAAAATGTTATGTTATAGTGGAGAACGAGACTGTAACAAGAGTTCAATCGATAGTATCTTTAGTCCCAACCGGTCTCCCAGTCTCACCTGTATCAGTCTGTATCCTGGCTCACAGGACACCAGGACGTGGTCTTTGAAGGAGTACTGGATCTGAACTGGATCCAGCTGGCCATTTAGGGGTTTTACAGGGGCTGGGCACAGACTCCCTCCAAATAAACAAACAGGGTAAATGGTACAAGATTAGACCATGAAACAGTACACTTTGTTTTGCTTATTGCTGTTATATTACTGTTCAAAACTTATTTCAGAGCCTGCAACTATTTTATTTTGGTTATTATAGCCTTAACTATTATTGCGTCTGTAATAGTAATGACATTTAAATGAAATAATCTGCATTTTCAACTTGATTTGCAGTCATCTTCCAACCAGGGTATCTGGAAAGGCAGAGAGTTTTGTCAAGGTTGCTAGAATGAGTTAGAAGACCCTTTAACAAAAAAGGTGTTGCAGGAGGAACCACAAAAAAATTAAAAATCCATGTCAGTAGAAATTCAAGGTGCCAGTTAAAGGTACCAGTTCAAGGTGTTTAAAGTGATGTTGGACTTACAGTTTTGTTTAATGGCAGTTGGGTCACAGAAAGCTGTTGTTAAATTTTCGATAATTTACTAGCAACTTGTCACTGTAAGTCAGTTATCGTCATATTTACTGTCAGCCTAGATAAAAGGGTCTAAATGACTAAAATGTCAAATGTATAGATCCATCCTTATAGCCAATAGTATATCTGTGTACATCTGGTGATATGGGAGAATTATTCAGGGCTCCTTGAGCTGTCCTTGATTTAACTGTGCCACTACTAGTGTACCCTAGCCAATAACCTTTTATTCATATCATCTAATAATGGCACCACTTGAAATTTGCTGAATGGCACTGTGGTCCTGTGGTTAGATGACATAACATATTTAGTTAATCAAAGGGTAAGAGTAATTTTGAAGTGTACATTTAGAACTGTGCTCGTTCTTTGTTGGAATGCCAGGATATTACATTGACCCACCATAGGAGGTGTAAGACATCTTCCAACCAATGTTCTCTCCAGAGTTATCACTGTGAAAGAACATTTGCACCTTGTTGCTCTCTGTCTGGATCCTGCCTGGTGACCGGTCCCCACAAAATGGACCATACTCATTCGTCCCCGCCTGGATCTGTAGATCAAACACATCTGTTCATTGTTATCATCATCATTATCATCATGCACATCATTATCAATCTTTGAAAAGTTCTTCATAGAATCCTATATCAATGGCTTCATAAACCTTCTAAGTCTTTAAAATGAACTATTCAGGACAATAAATGTCATAAGGGCCTTTTTAGAGGGCAAACCTCTTGCTTTACAGACCACATGAGGCATGCAAGTCATATCATGCTCACATGTAATGTGATGTGTACTTCCAATTGGAATCCAGACACTGAGGATATCCAACATGTGTGTTCAGAATGAATAACATGGTAGGCAAGATTCACCAGCGTGAAAACAAAACAAAATAAATCTAGAACATGCTCCGCCAAAGGGCGGATTGTAAGACCCAGCACCATCCCCATATGGCACATGAGTAGGAACAAATCAGATATAACTGGGTAAACCAGTGGGAGTAATCACATATCCCCTATAAACCAGGTGGCGGTGATCAATGTGAGGATGATGCCTGAAAACAACACATGCCCAAAAAATTAAAGAAACAGCTGACTTGGCATAAGCCATGTGATATTATGATTTTCTTTATAACACCGCACAATTCATAGGACATCATATACATTGGGTGCCCATTGGCCATAAGCAACCATATAGGAATGTGTTTTCCGCATATGATATACTGTAGGGAGGCTAAGCGAAAGAAAAGACACTGAAAAGACACTTCTCCCAAGCAAGTTTATTTATATAGCACAATTCATACATAGAAGCAATTCAATGAGCTTGTTTCTATGTTTTTATATTTAAAATAAAAATAAATAAAAAAATGAAATAGAATTAAAACAGTCAGATTGTTACAATTCTCAAACTCAACTGTCTCCAGGGGGGACTGCATGAACTTCAACACCCCGGTATCTCAATCCTGGCATTCCAGCGCTAGGATGAACCAGTCAGTCACTTAGTGAGATAATCTTTGCATCAATGTCTTACTTGGCTCTCTCCAGGGGGACATTTGTGCCATGTCAGTACATGCCTCTAGGTTGTAGGACATTTCGACATGTATTCATATAACCATTTTTCAGGAACAGTAGCACTACAATCTTCTTTTAGCCACGTTACTTTGATTGTGACACACGTCTGTATGATATCAGAGGATTATTAGGTATTAGGGCCATGTCCTCCAGCCTAGACAAAGAAGGGTGTCAGTTCTCTGTTCCTTAGGAATGTGGTCCTTGGGGGGAGTAAGGTCCGTTGGCCCCTTTAGGTAAACATTATGGCAGGAAGGACAAGGTGGGGGGACAGCCCGCCCTTTGGGTAAAACCTATGTGAGACAAGACAGATGGGCAACAACTTACCACACCCCTTTTCTATGTAATATATACTGTTGAATGACCTGTATCGAGTCAGAGACTCCTCGGACGATGATGTTTGTAAGCATTTGACGTGTCTCTTTTATTTGCAAATAATTAATAAACTGTTAATTGTGCCAAGATAATTTTGTCTCTGTTTCTTACTCCTTTAAGAGTGTCGATCAATGGAATTGCCATCTTATTTTGGGAGCTCGTTCTTGGTTCCTTAACCTGGTGTCTCTAATCATATCCTAGCTGGTTATCCGTGCACGGCCGGAGACTAGGTCTCTGGAGCCCGATTCCCCCCTCGCTCGTGGACTGGCTGCGAAAGGGGTGAGCGCGAGGGCGCCCAGCTTATATGATTTTTGGGATTCATCAGTACAGGTACCCAGGCTTAAATTAAGTACTGAGGAGGTTAGAGCGCAATACAGTTGGATCACAAGGGTTAAAATCTGCAGTTGAGGTTAGACTTTTTGAGAGATTGGATTTCTTTAGACCTGCAGTAAAGGTTAGACCTTTCAAAATCTGTAGCAAAAGCTGGGCTTTTTGAGGGATTGTCTCTTTCGTTCTACAGTAAGGTTGGACCTTTTAAAATTATATTTACTGGGTAACTAGGGATCATGGGTGAGTGCGGCAGTATGCCGTTGATCGTACCTCGTAGTTACGTGGGCCGTAACGGAACCAACTAAAACAATGAATAAAATAATTAATTAATGCCTGAGGTTTATGGTGTTTGGACATGTGGACAAATGTTTCTTTGAGGGTTTTCCGGTGCCTGGCGTTTTCATTCGGTGACGGATGCATGGCCTGCTGGGCAGTTGGTCGTGGTAAGGTATGGAAGTTGCAGAGGGCGTAATGTGAAGTTGTTTGGATGGCGTAGGCTACGGTGTGTAGACAGTGGTTACTGCTGGCACCCGTGGGAAAGTTGTGTGGGGTGTATTGATGTGTGTTGTAGTCCTTTTCGTTCAGGTTAGCTGGCTCGTTTCCCTCTGACCGCCCTCACCCTCCCGCGGAGTTCCTCCGGGCCGATCGCTGGGACTTCCCTACAATCGGCGTAGCCAACCCCGCCAGAGGCCACAATGGCCCGCGATTGGTTTTCACTCTATGGACGCTCCATGGACCTTTTTGTTGTGACAATGGTGGTGTTCGCTCCGCTTTGGAAGTGTTGAGCGTGTCTACACGGGTCAAGAAAATGTCCAAAAGTGGGGAGTATTACACATCCGATCCGTAATCTCCAGTGTTTGCAGCGACTGAAAACAAAGAAGACTATAGACCCGCTAAGTTTAAATTTATGAAGCTACCACTAGACATTTGACTGGACATTGGATTTGGGAAGATACCAGTGGGAATAAAGACAACGACTGTTTAGATGTATTGTTCCCGCAAGCATAGAGACAGTTTCGGCTTCTCTTTGGCCTTGCCGTGAGCGATCCGACGGGAACACGCAGGAACGCTGAACTGTTTCAGTAAGTCAGGATGTTGGTTTTGAGAAAGTGTGGTTTGAGAATGGTAAAAGTGGTTCTTTGACGGGTGACTATGTATAGCTCCCATGTTTAATTAATTGTTAGAGAATGCATTTTGTTCCATGTCCGAACAGCCTCTGTCGCATTCCTATTTTCCCAGTTAAGATCTAAAATAAGTTGGACTGCGGTAATTAGATTGCGAGATGGAGTACAGTTTGCTCCTGTATAAAATGTTTTTTGGATAATTGAAATGTCGATACCTGGTTATGGTCGACCTAGTACATGCGTTTCCATTTTGGTATTCCCTGTGCACGAGGGATCCGATTGGCTGCATTGAGTATTCCTTGATAGAATATTTGATGTTTATCGAGGTTGGTGTTAATTTGAAAGTTTTTGTGGTGGCTGGCACACGTGGAGGTGTTCGCCTGCTAACTTAGGTTTGAATACAAAAATAATATCCTGAATTTAATAAATGGGATAGATTGGAAATTGGTATAATGATGCTTCTCTAATTTGGTAAAATTTGGTCTTGTATTGAGGGGTTAAAACAGTGTTCTCTCTCCTTGTATGGAGTAGAAAGTCTTTAATTTTAAGATAACACGCTGTTTTCCATAAAGACTGGATTCGCAGCCAATATAGTCATAGCCTGCAAAAGAGCGTAAAATGGCCACGGCCTGTTTATTCCCCGAATGCATACACCCCTAATATTAGATGTCCTATTTAAAATGATCAATTGGGTTTGGTTAATTAATGTAGTTTCACTTAGTTTGTATTTACAATGATACCTGGGATAATGCTTGTGTTTTCAAACCTACGCCTGATGCTTGTTGTTGGCGTTTAACATTTTCGCCGGTAACACTTTATTTTCAGGTCCCTTAATAAAACATTAATAAACAGTCGTAAAGAGTTAACATTCAACTAATTAAACCTTGTTCCTACATTTATTAATGTTAATAAGCAGTCTTTGAACAGTCAGTTATGAGTTTATAAAAACTAACTTAAAGGATTTAGTAAAGATTTATACATGCATTAGTAAAATGTTTGATAACAGTATGTTCACAATTTGTAAATAATTACTAATGTCCTACAAACATTTATAAATAATTTACAATGGATTATTTTTTTAACTCATAAGATTATTCATATGGTATTTGATAAGGGTTTATTCATGGTTTGAATCACCCTTTATATGCATATTTACAAAAGTATTTATAGTAATGTCCCTAACGGTCTACTTCCCATTAATTCATCTTTAATCCTACATTTATAAATGTCAATAAGCAGTCACTGAACGGTCAATTATTAGTTTATAAGCACTAATTTTAATTAATAAACCTTCATTAATAAGGTGGATGTCCACAGTATATTCACATGTGTTTTATTACTAATGCTGTACTAACATATATCATTTATAAAGGAGTTATTTCTTAAGTCATAACACTGTTTATAAGCACATTTAAAAAAGTATTTATATAGGTCATGAATTGTAGATTTATTAATTGTTAACGAGTGCATTTATAAATGTGAATATGCATATACTAATAACTCAGTTGATGATTAATATAGATATTTTTAAACCATTTATGAATTATTAATAATCTATTTTTCAGCCCCTAATCTAAAGTGTGGACTATATATACTTTGTAGAGTTATTAGAGTTTTGACGGTGAGGTGACAGACAGCCCTGTCATCTCCCATTTTTCTTTTCATCCACAAACACATCCCAGACTTGTCAGGTGTCTTGTCTTTGATTATCACTCACACCAGGTCCCAATCCGGTCATCAGTATGTGTTGAAATTTTGCTCCTCTGCTCCCCTAATTTGTCGGTTCCTTGTCTCCGTTTGTGCTCATGTACAGGTGCTGGTCATATAATTAGAATATCATCAAAAGGTTGATTTATGTCAGTAATTCCATTCAAAAAGTGAAACTTGTATATTATATTCATTCATTACACACAGACTGATATATTTCAAATGTGTATTTCTTTTAATTGTGATGATTATAACTGACAACTAATGAAAATCACAAATTCATTTTCTTTCAAAAATTTGAATATTACTTAAGACCAATACAAAAAAAGGATTTTTAGAAATGTTGGCCAACTGAAAAGTATGAACACGAAAAGTATGAGCATGTACAGCACTCAATACTTAGTTGGGGCTCCTTTTGCCTGAATTATTGCAGCAATGCGGCGTGACATGGAGTCGATCAGTCTGTGGCACTGCTCAGGTGTTATGAGAGCCCATGTTGCTCTGATAGTGGCCTTCTGCTCTTCTGCATTGTTGGGTCTGGCGTATCGCATCTTCCTCTTCACAATAACCCATAGATTTTCTATAAGGTTAAGGTCAGGCAAGTTTGCTGGCAAATTTGCTGGCCAATTCTCTTGAAAAGTAGTCAGTGACCTAGCAATGAGTAAATAGTTGGCACAGTGGGTGTGCCTATTTGATTAACTGAATTCAAGAGAAAGGTAGTTGAACCCTGTGTTGGGCGCAGCGCAGATTTCTTATGTGAACAGCCATTAAGAGAAATTAGAGGGCAGATTAACAGCACTTGCAATTTAATGTATGGATGTTGTTCCCTCTAGAGAATAAAACATTTATTGCTGGCAGACTGGTCTGATCTTTGGGTCATCGGTTTGTTGAAATGAAACAATGCAGAGGTTATACATCGTTTACACTTGTTTTATTTAGAGGTTTAGCTAGCATTGCAAAGACATATCTACCATTTATAGTGGTCCATGCAATCACTGTGTTTCAACTTCATTTTGTGGTGGCATGAGTTACATTTCATTTTTCTTTGTAGTATTTTTTTCTTCTGCAGCCATTTGATGAGTTTCAGATGTTTCCTTCTGGATTTCCTACCTTCAATTAGAATCCTCCATTCGGTCGCTAAACCAGGCATTTTAACATGGTGCACATTCACCCCGCCAGAATTTACACTCTAACACGGAAGTTGTTCATGGGCTACATTCAGCCAATTGCTCAATGGTGTGCTCAGATCTGATCTAGAATCAGTGCAATCTTCAAAATAATCATGCAAACCACTTGGGAAATGGAAGACATACTGATTTCGGATAAAAAATGCTTTTCATTAATTCGTTTCCCCACTAAAATTCTTGTTTATATTTTGACCAGTGTACCTCCCTTTAGGTGAATTAAATAATATATATAAAAATGTCCAAAAATGAAAAGATCAATGTAACTATGACGTGGGGGAACTTTACAATTGAGATAAAAATTGTCCATGCACGCTGTGCATGCTCATTTTTCAGTGGTTTAACTTTATCACCCTTACAGTTGGCAAAAAATTACAGATATGCCAGTTACTCGATCGGGCAAAGTACGAGCTCCTACATGTAAAGGCAAGAAGAGAGAACACGAAAACGTCAAAGTTAATGAAGTCGACTGCGCATCCACTGAGGAATATGGTAAGTAGCAAGCGAACTAACGTCAGCCTAGCTCTTTAAAGGTTAACAATAATTTGTTAACTAGTTTGGCCTAACAAGTGACGTTGTGGTTAAAGTTGGTAGACCGGGCGAACATTTTGTTAATGAAAAGCCTTAATGTTAATGTTAGCCTGCCCTCTAGTACAACTGGCCCTAACCCCAAGGGAGTTGATACTGGCGGAGAGGGTTAGGGATGGCTAGGGCTGTGTAATTTGGTGGTAGCAAACCTAGCTAGTTAAGCATAGGTACAGTACAGTAGAGTACATGCCAGTTGTTAGGGATGGCCACTGTTAGTCGAGTATTCAAGTACATGTGTACAAAATTGTTTTAGTTTACAGTATGCATTTTTTGTGGTTGAAATATCCCTGAACTTGATTTTTCCATATACTATTAAAATTGCAATCTAGATTTTTACAAACAACAACATACCTTGACATTAAAACAATGACTGTTTACAACATTGTTGTTAGTGTTACAATATGGCATGAGCTCCACACGTGTTTGTCATGCCAATTACACGCAATGTTCTGTGAATATGATGAGTAGTGGCGTCTAGTCATTTAGCTGAGTTTTGCATGTCTACCACACTGATTCCTCCATATGTGCTATATATAACATTTCTCACACAAATGTCATATATTCACTCACCTAAAGGATTATTAGGAACACCATACTAATACTGTGTTTGACCCCCTTTCGCCTTCAGAACTGCCTTAATTCTACATGGCATTGATTCAACAAGGTGCTGAAAGCATTCTTTAGAAATGTTGGCCCATATTGATAGGATAGCATCTTGCAGTTGGAGATTTGTGGGATGCACATCCAGGGCACAAAGCTCCCATTCCACCGCATCAATCAATCAAATTTATTTATAAAGCACTTTTTACAACAGCAGTTGTCACAAAGTGCTTTACAGAGACACCCGGCCTTAAACCCCAAGGAGCAAACAACAGTAGTGTTGAATTTCAGTGGCTAGGACAAACTCCCTAAGGTCGAATTTTAGGAAGAAACCTAGAGAGGACCCAGGCTCAGAGGGGTGACCAGTCCTCTTCTGGCTGTGCCGGGTGAGATATTAAGAGTCCAATTGGAATAATAAATACATTTCTCTGGGCTAAATCCAGAGTCTATTTGATTTTAGACTAGGTCAGAAGTATGACCAGGTGGACAAGGACAGGGACAGCAACGGGCCCCCCAAACCAGGTAATCCGCAGGTGTGGACCAGGACCTCATCTCCTCCTAAAATTTAAAACTGGAGGAGACTGAGAAAAGTTAGTAGTACATCCCTCATATCCCCCAGCACAATAATATAGCAGCGTAACACCTTGGAACTGAGACGGGGGGGGTCCGGTGACACTGTGGCCCTACCCGGGGGAGGCCCCGGACAGGGCCCAACAGGCAGGAAATCAATCCACCCACATTGCCAGGCATCAACCAAAGGGACACCCACCAACCACAACACCCCTGAATGAGAGCAGAGTATTGCTAGCAGCATACAGCCTAATTGCACAAGTGCGCAACAGAGAGTCAACAACAAGCCAGTGACTCTTCCCCCGAAAGGCATTGGAGGGAGGGCATCCCAGCGGCGACGAGAGCCCACCTGGCAAGACAGCAAGGGTGGACAGTATCAAGCCTACTGGTCACCTTCACACCCACGGGCCAGGCTACACCTAATTATAAACCGTGCTGTAGAGATGAGTTTTTAGTAGACACTTGAAAGTTTGCACTGAGTTTGCATTTCTAACCTTAATTGGCAGATCATTCCACAGGAGTGGAGCTCTATGAGAAAAGGCCCTGCCACCAACTGTTTGTTTAGAAATTCTAGGTACAATTAAAAGGCCTGCATCTTGCGATCTAAGGTTACGTGTAGGTATGTATGGCTGGATCATTTCAGCAAGGTAAGTAGGAGCAAGTCCATGTATTGATTTATAGGTTAAGAGTAAAACCTTAAAATCAGCCCTAACCCTAACAGGCAGCCAATGTTAGGACACCAGGACAGGAGTAATGTGTTCAAATGTTTTTGTTCTTGTTAGGATTCTAGCAGCCGTGTGCAGCACTAATTGAAGTTTTTTTATTAATTTGTCTGGATAACCAGAGAGAAGAGCATTGCAGTAATCTAATCTAGAAGTAACGAAAGCATGGATTCATTTTTCTGCATCAGTTTTTGATAGAAAGTTTCAAATTTTTGCAATGTTTCGAAGATGAAAATAAGCAACTCTTGAGACATATTTTATATGTTCTTCAAAGGAGAGGTCAGGGTCAAGGGTAACGCCAAGGTTTTTTACAGTTTTTTGGGATACGACCATGCAGCCGTCTAGGTTCACAGCGAGATCTGCTAACAACCCTCTTTTTTTTTGGGTCCTAAAAGGAGCATTTCTGTTTTATTTGAGTTTAAGAGCAAGAAATTATCTGTCATCCATTTCCTAATATCTGAAACGCATGCTTCCAAAATAGCTAATTTTGGGGCTTCTCCATGCTTCATTGAAATATATAACTGTGTCATCAGCATAACAGTGAAAGTTAATATTGTGATTTTGGATTACATCGCCCAGAGGGAGCATATATAGTGAGAACAATAATGGGCCCAGAACCGAGACTTGAGGAACTCCAAAGCATACCTTTGACTTGTCAGAGGATATGCCATCCACACTAACAAACTGATATCTTTCACATAAACACGATTTAAACCAGCCTAGAACATGTCCACGTAGCCCAATATGGGTTTCCAGTCTCTCTAAGAGAAGGGAGTGATCAATAGTGTCAAAAGCAGCACTAAGATCAAGAAGCAACAGGACGGATGCGGAACCTTTGTCTGAGGCCATTAGAAGGTCATTTGTTACCTTCACGAGTGCAGTCTCAGTACTATGATGGGATCTAAAACCGGACTGGATTTCATAAATGTTTTTGTCTTTAGGAAGTTGTTGGGAAACACATTTTTCTAAGATTTTTGAGAGGAACAGGAGGTTCGATATTGGCCTATAATTGTTTAATATGTCGGGATCTAGATTAGATTTTTTTAGAAGAGGCTTAATTTCCGCCATTTTTTGTGAGTTTGGTACGCATCTGGAGGAAAGGGAGCAATTTATTATGTTCAGCATTGGCTGACCTAGCACAGGAAATAACTCCTTAAGTAATTTTGTAGGAATCGGATCTAGCTGAGAGTTTGTGGGTTAAGAACTCATTACAAATTTTGTAAATGTGTCGAGCGATACGGTATCAAAGAATTCAAGTGTTCCCATTGACACCTGGTCAGGGAGGTTCAGGAAATTTTTTGGACAACTGAGATTTTGAGGACCATAACTATTTAAGGAGTGAGTTATTTGTTTTCTAATGGTGACGATCTTTTCATCAAAGTAGTTCATGTATTCATTACAACTAAAGTGAAGACCCACTTCACTTGCTAAGCTGTGCTTTTTTGTTAACTTTGCAACTGTATCAAAGAGAAATTTTGGATTGTTTTTGTTCGCCTCAATCAGGTTGGAGAAATAAGCTGATCGAGCAGACTTGAGTGATTTTCGGTATTGTAGTGTACTGTCTATCCAGGCTAGTCTAAATACTTCCAAATTGGTGGAGCGCCACTTTCGCTCCAATTTTCTGGAGGCTTGCTTAAGTGCTCTAGTAATGTCTGTGTACCAGGGAGCAAGTTTCTTGTTGTGTATTTCTTTCGTTTTTAGTGGTGCAACTGTGTCTAATGTATTTCGCAGTATTGAGTTTAGATCCTCGATTTGATCGTTTACAGATTTATTTACTCTTTAGATACTCTATTGGGTTGAGATCTGGTGACTGTGGGGGCCATTTCAGTACAGTGAACTCCTTGTCATGTTCAAGAAACCAATTTGAAATGATTAGAGCTTTGTGACATGGTGCATTATCCTGCTGGAAGTAGCCATCAGAGGATGGGTACATGGTGGTCATAAAGGGATGGACATGGTCAGAAACAATGCTCAGATAGGCCGTGGCATTTAAACGATGCCCAATTGGCACTAAGGGGCCTAAAGTGTGCCAAGAAAACATCCCCCACACCATTACACCACCACCACCAGCCTGCACAGTGGTAACAAGGCATGATGGATCCATGTTCTCATTCTGTTTACGCCAAATTCTGACTCTACCATCTGAATGTCTCAACAGAAATCCAGACTCATCAGACCAGGCAACATTCTTCCAGTCTTCAACTGTCCAATTTTGGTGAGCTCGTGCAAATTGTAGCCTCTTTTTCCTATTTGTAGTGGAGATGAGTGGTACCCGGTGGGGTCTTCTGCTGTTGTAGCCCATCCGCCTCAAGGTTGTGCGTGTTGTGGCTTCACAAATGCTTTGCTGCATACCTCGGTTGTAACGAGTGGTTATTTCAGTCAAAGTTGCTGTTCTATCAGCTTGAATCAGTCGGCCCATTCTCCTCTGATCTCTAGCATCAACAAGGCATTTTCGCCCACAGGACTGCCGCATACTGGATGTTTTTCACTTTTCACACCATTCTTTGTAAACCCTAGAAATGGTTGTGCGTGAAAATCCCAGTAACTGAGCAGATTGTGAAATACTCAGAGTCCCGTCTGAGCAATCAAAATGTAGCAAGTACTTTTTGGTGTCACTGTCAGGGGAAATGTATAGGAGTAAAAAAGTGGTTCAGGGTTTATTTTTCAAATGCACAAAACAACACAGCATCATCCTGCACACTGACATTCTTGTGACATGGCGTCCGACAACTACATACTAAGAATTAAGATAAAAAATATATTAGCAAAAATATAGCCAAAAAAATACATAACTGTAGACTAGCTGAGGTTTAAAAAGAATACTGTAAACTGGCAGCAATCTGGGTAGTAGTATTGAACATTATAGATATGGCAAGTATGGCCAATAATATACATAATGTAATTTGGTAGAATTACTTAATATTATGGATACATACGAGTGCAATTAGCTTATGAATGGTGGCATAGCACACTACTACTACACAAGTGTATATCTACCTTACGTCAACAATGTTGCTGCATGTAACCGAAAATACATTATCATTCATCTTAGTTTGTAACTGACACGTTTCATTTTCATTTATCATTTCAGATTCTGAAATGGCTCCTACAGCCAATATGAAGTCAAAGAAATGGTGCGGAAAGGTCACAATGGGGACCAAAGATAGGGACACCCTTAAAGCCAGACTCAGTGTAAATTGAGTGTAAATTCAGAAGTCTATATCAGTTTGTGCATGAATGTATTTGTTTGGTTAAGGTGACACAAACCCAGCAGAGGACGTAACACTAAGAACAAAATTGCATATATAATGTAACTACTAAATTAATTCCCTAATCAAATATTAACTAGCAGCACTTCGCCATTTGGGCAGTATTTATGGATATCAGCAGTATCGGATTGTATGTAGTGTTATTAAGTAGTGTTATGATAATGCCGTGTTACAAGCATAATGTCTTTCACAAACTGGTGCTTGATTGTTTGTTTCTTTATTTAAATGTTTTATTTGTACTAGCAAAAATCAAAGGCAGAATGACATTGCCTTGCTCCTCATCCTCCTCCTCATCTTCCACCTCATCCTCCTCTGAAGACGAGAAGTAGAAAAAACAAAACAAGGACAAAAAAAAGAAAAGGAGAACAAAGTGAAAGAAGGCTAAGAAAGAACATAAGGGAACATTCCGCCATAGAGGTAAATTAAACAACATTTAGGCTATAGAAATATGTACATGTGCTTGTTAAAGCACAACTCTAGATTTCTCGGTCTTATTAGGTGTGGCTTCAAAGCAATTTACAGTAGTGATGCATGGGTCAGTGGTTCGCACACATACGCAATTGCTAATGACCTATCTACAACAGCCTGCACAATCTTAGGCACAACCGACCCTAACACGCAAGTATAGAATGATGCTGAAGCGTACACTTGCTACACTTGTCACATCATTTTCGAATGCTCTGAGAAAAGAAATCACTTGAACTGACAATTGTTGGATAGAGAAAAACTAGAGGCCACCTACAGTGCCCTCAGAAAAGCAGATGTACAGTAAAATAGAACTAGATTAATCGCTAGAACAACAATGACTAGCTACTAGTCACAAATTATGTTTGGGCTGGTGAGAAGGGGAGAGTTGTGCCCTGAGATGAGTAAGTCATATAGAGCCAAGTGTCCATGTCTATTTATCTTGGGAGACGGGAAGTAGAATGGCTTGTTCTAATTGAAGCAGGCTATACATGTTTCTTTCAAGACAGCAGAACTTACCAATAGTGTTTGTTTAGAGCAAAGTCAAAAAGTTGAACACACAACAA
The DNA here is from genome assembly GCF_011004845.1 of Esox lucius. NCBI lineage: Eukaryota > Metazoa > Chordata > Actinopteri > Esociformes > Esocidae > Esox > Esox lucius. The sequence continues at coordinate 405,800 of NC_047569.1, forward strand.
CACATTTTTTGATAGTCTTATTTTATTTATTCCCCTTGCTCAAGTGTTTAAACGATCCAAGCTATTAACGCCAAACAAACTTTAACATCTTCAGACCATCCTTTCTTATTAGATAATCAATCCATCTCAAGCTAGCAAGTACACCAAATTGTCTTGGGGACTTTTAATTATCTTGTTTCTTCATCTGCAATGTTTGACAAATATATTATTTTAATGAATGTATTGTAACTTTCATAAAACTGTGAGATGCTGACTGTTGGTTAGCTGTATGATTGGTTAGCTGTATGATGCAGATTGTATTTAGGAGAATTTAAGAAAATAATTTGATTGGTTGTGTAGTCAATCTGTATAAGTTATTTCAGTGGAGCACTGCATACTGTACTAATTTTACCTCATGCATTTCAGCGCGACATCCTGAAGAAGTGATTACCAGATACAAAAAAGTACTGAAACATGTTCAAAGAAGGAAAACCATGACTGCAGCTTTTCAGAAGGAGGCTGTTGACCGAAACACTATTGTCGTCAACTCTCCAATTGCTGAACTGGCAATTGCTGCACCAAGCCTGTTCATGGACTTAAGGAAAACACACATTCACAATGACAAACTTAGTGGTTTTGCAAGCAGGTGCAAGTATGTAGTTGAGAATCATGAGAGTGTGAAGGACAACATTACAGTCTTGAAGAAAACAGTGAAACTTCTTCCCATAAAAAAGGGCAAGTGAATTGTTATTGAGATTTTGTTGAGTGACCTTGGTTAAGAATTGTATGAGTTAAAGTTCTATAAATGTCAGTAGAACATTTTGGGGTTCTCTCTGTGAGACACTGGAAAGAGCTCAATTTCATACTCCTCACGTTCTCTGTCCTCATTTTGTTCTCAAAACCCATTGGAGGAGAATATCAGATGGGGAGGCACTTTGGTTCTCATCCAATGGGTTTTAAAATGAGAAAAGAGAGAGAACGCAGAGAGTACGCAATTGAGATCTTTCCACAGTTCAAGTAGGATTATTGAACGATCAATGGATGTTCAAAGCACCAACCTAAGATATTGTAGGTCAGACAGTCCTAGGTTAACACATTCTGTTAGTTGACTTTATAGTTTATAAAGTGGTTTATGTGCATATTCTGGAGATGCTGTGTTTTGCATTAAAACATGTTCTTATACTTTCTTGTGTGATGTATTTCGTGGCCATTTGGATATTAATAAGTCAAGGATTTATGTTAACAAAGTATATATAGTCCACACTTTAGATTAGGGGCTGCAAAATAGATTATTAATAATTCATAAATGGTGTAAAAATATCTATATTAATCATCAACTGAGGTATTAGTATATGCATACTCACATTTATAAATGCACTCATTAACAATTAATAAATCTACAATTCATGACCTATATAAATACTTCTATAAATGTGCTTATAAAGCTTACAAACAGTGTTATGACTAAATAAATAACTCCTTTATAAATGATATATGTTAGTAGGTGTTGGGGAAGTTTCTGAAGCCTGATGCATTCTTACTGATTAAAGGACTTGAGTCCCATTGTTTAGATAGGTAAAGGAATGTGGGGGAGCTGGTATTTACATAGGGGGCATCTATTGTCTGTCCAGATGCTGTAAGAACTCTTAGAATTGAAGAAGTTACTTATGCCGGGAAGGAGAGCTGTCCTTTGTATGAAGCATAGGTAAACACAACAGTAAACATTATGGCAGGAAGGATAAGTTGGGGGAAGATAGCATATGACTTGTGTGATAGAACAAAGGTGTTTGATTGACATGAGACAGATGGCAGCATCTTACCACACCCCTTTTTCTATGTGATATATATGGTTGAATGAGCTACATTGAGTCAGAGACTCCTCAGACGATTATGTGTGTGTAAGCTGTTGACGCGTCTCTCATATGCTTATAATAGTTAATAAAACTGTTAGAATGTACAAAGAGAACTTTGTCTCTGTGTCCCTTACTCCGAGTGTCGATACATGGAATTTCCATCACATAGGGCATTAGTAATAAAACACGTGAACATACTGTGGACATCCACCTTATTAATGAAGGTTTATTAATTAAAATGTGTGCTTTTATACTAATAATTTACCATTCAGTGACTGCTTACTGACATTTATAAATGTAGGATTAAAGATGAATTAATGGGAAGTAGACCAAATATTAAGTAGGGGTGAGAGTCAGGGCGCCCGGCTTACATGATTTTCGGGATTCATCCGTACAGGTACCCGGGCTTAAATTTTGAACTCAGGTGGTAAGAGCACAATACAGTCGGACTTTGGTTAAAACTGTTAACAGCACGGTGGGTGGACCACGGTATAAAACACCAGTGTAAGGAATATCTTGTGAAAGGGCTGACGAGTTTATTAATGCATGCATGGGCATGTTAAATGAAGTACCAGGGTGAAAGGTAGCGGCATTGGTTGCCCCATTTGGGTTCGCTCTGGATCCGGCGTTTTCGCCACACTTAGGTTTGATGGGTGATTGCAGCAGTAAATCTTTGGCGGTCTCTTGTCTTTATGATGGACCGCCAAGGATTGTCTCTGATGTATATGATGTTTGGCCATGTGAACAAATGTAGGATTAGGTTTTCCGGTTAATGGCATTTTCATTCAGCGACGGATGCGTGGCCTGCCAGGCAGATTGGAGGAATATGGACGAGGTAACGTATGGGAGTTGCAGAAGGTGTAATATTAAGTAGTTTGGAAGGCGTAGGATACGGTATGTAGAAAGTGCTGACTGATGGAAGCTTTGGGAAAGTTTGTGCGGGGTTTGTTGATCTCTGTGTTGTAGTTGTTTTTGCTCAGGTTGGATGGATCCTCCCTCTGACCGCCCCCACCATCCCGCGGTGTTCCGCCTGGCCAATTGCTGGGAGTTTTGCATCATCCCACCCTGCCCGGCGACACTGCATTGGTGGAGAACATTTCCCTATAATCGACGTAGCCAACCCCACTAGTTACAGAGATAGCCCCTGACGAGTTTAGCTCCACGTTGGACGTGTTGAGAGAGTCTACGCGGGTCAAGGAAAAATGCAAAAGGGGGGAGAGGTACACACCAGATCCGTAATCTATGTTGGCCAGTCCGGTGTTTACGACGACTAGGAGATTTACAGACCCAGGGTTGAGGAAGAGACTATGCTAACCGCTACGTTTAAATTTATGAAGCTACTGCTAGTCATTCGACTGGACATTGGATTTGGGAATATCCCTTGGTAGCCTATGGGGCTTTCGGCCGGATTTCACTAGTGGGACATTTTGGGTCCTAGATACATTTCTGTAACAGATACAACCTATTATGATGTATCCTTTTAATAGCAACCCCTCTGGCTACAATAAAAACACATAAAAACAGACTTCTGGGTCACTATTTATAAAACTCATCTGTTTGAAAGGCAAAAAAATTGTTTTCGGGAAAACATTTCTACCATTCAGCATCAAGATTTTTTTTTTAAAGCATTATGAGATTTTGTGTCAATGGTATTTCCTCATACTTTCATGCCTTTACTATCAAATTACACTGTAATTGGGTTGAAAATAATGAAATAATTATATAATAGAAGGTAAAAAATATAGGCACCCCCAAAAAATGTGGTTCTTCTACCTAGAAATAAAACATTATGAAATAAATAAGATTGAATGTAAAAAACCCACTTTTTGCATGTAATGACTCAAAACACTAGATCGCTAGTTACGTTTGGACTTAGAACTCAGAAAAATTACCAACTTCTTCCCAAAACCTCAAGAACATCCCCATACTATTTTGACTAAATATTAATTTTTATATCTTATATATATTACAAACGATGTATTATGGTTCAAAACATCATATATAGTGATGTACACGCTTGTAATATTCATAGTCATGTACAAATGAGCCTTTCTAAGATGCATAGGCAATGTCGTTGCCTGGTGAAAGGTTCTCATAGCAACCCAAACTATACAACTATACAACCCATATTATACACGGAAAACCCCAATTATACACGGAACGCTTCAGGAAAGTGGCTACAAATAATATACCATTGGAATCGGACGATTATGGCGAATCAATTTTTCTAAATATTTATGCAAATGAGCACTGGTTAAACCAGTGGGAATCAAGACGATGGCTGTTTTTTTAGTGTTCCCGCAAGAATAGAGTAATTTCCGGCTGCCTCTCTGGCCTTGCCGCGAGGAACCCAATGGGACACTAAACCGCCTGAGGGAGGGGTGCTGATGGTCAGAGGAAACGGACCAGAGAGCATCAACCGGTGAGATCATTCCTTAACACAACCCTGGTTTTTCTCTGACATATTTAGAGTATATAGGATTTATACAATGTGGTTGGTTTTGTATGTCAGGATTGATGGATTTGTGGAAGTAGATTGATGGTTTTGAGAGAATATTTTTTTAATTTTATTAATCGGTTGTAGTAACTGTAGTGAAGAAAAGGTTGTTGTTGTTCCGTGTCTTGATACCACTGGTATCACTCATGCTCTTAACCTATTGTGGGGCAATTCGTGCTGGATTTTATGCAGCTCTCTGTTTCTGTGCAACAGTCTGTGCAAATTGCGAGAAAGATGTCTGGTTTGTTTTTCGACAGTAGGGGCATTGAGTCCCTATGTCTCCTCGTAAGGCCTGTATTGTATGTTGGAGAGATTCGGTCCCTGTGGGTTAGCAGTGAGACGTCCTCGGATTGAATTCCGGCGACACAGGTCAAGCTCTATGTCCACCAATTTAAGAGACTGTAGAATGGAGTAGGGATTGCTCCTGTCAAATGCCAAAGTTGTTGGTCAGCTTAGAGTTAATTAAGATGTATATGTGTGTGCCGATTGTGCTTGTTCTGTATGAGATCGTGACCCAAGTCCCGGGTATTTGTCAATATCTGGTTGTGGTCGACACCTAGTAAACACATTTTTCCATTTTGGCATCCCCTGTGCACGAGGGATCCGATTGGCAGCATTGTGTATTCCTTGGTGGAATATTTGTATATTTGATCGGGATTGTTGTTAACCTGCCTTCGCCAGGTTTTGCTTTGTTGGGTATACAATTGGGTGAACGCATTCATTGCATCGTTAATGTGATTCTTTGGCAGGGCCCATTGACTTTTGCCTAAATGCGGTCTCTGCGGAATTGACACTTGTCTTCTAGTGTTGTGCTGGTAGCTGGCCCTCATGGAGGTATTCTCCTGATAATTTAGGTTTCCATACAAGAATACTGTCCTAAATTTAATTAGAGGGATAGATTGGAAATTGGTAGAATGATGCTCTTCTAATTTGATAAAATACGATCTTGTGGTTTTGTTATGAGGGTTAAAAGGTTGTGTTTCTCTCTCCTTGTATGGAGTAGCATGCAGAACCACATGGCGATAGTTTTTAACTTTAAGAAAACATGCTGTTTATTCACCAAATAGCCAAAGCCCGTAAAATTACACATCCTATTTTAAATGTTGAATTGGGTTTGGTTAAGTAATGTAGTTTCACTTTGTTTGTATTTACAATGATGTCTAGGATGGCCTCTCTTAACCTTTCCCATTAAATCAAAGTGGCCTATTCCTAAAGGTTAAATTTGAGTGTTCTGACTGGTTTCACCTTGATTGGAGTGATTTCCCCAACATGAGTATATTCATCTCATCTTCATCCGCTTATCCGGTATCGGGTCGTGGGGGCAGCAGCTCTAGCAGGGGACCCCAAACTTCCCTTTCCCGATCCACATTTGCCAGCTTTGACTGGGGGATCTCGAGTCATTCCCAGGCCAGTGTCGAAATATAATCTCTCCAACCAGTCCTGGGCCTACCCCGAGGTCTCCTCCCAGCTGGACATGCCTGGAACACCTCCCTAGGGAGACATCCTGGGGGTATCCTTACCAGATGCACGAACCACCTCAACTGGCTCCTTTCGATGCAAAGGAGCAGCGGCTCTACTTAAGAGTTCCTTACAGATGATTGAGCTTCTCACCCTCTCGACGGAAGAAGCCAGCCACCCTTCTGAGAAAACCCATTTCAGCCGCTTGTACTCATGACTATAGGTGAAGGTAGGAAGGAAAATTGACTGGTATATAGAGAGCTTTGCCTTCCGGCTCAGCTCTCTTTTCGTCACAACTGTGCGGTAAAGCGAATGCAATACCGCACCCGCTGCTCAGATTCTCCGGCTCCATTGTCCCCTCACTCGCGAACAAGACACGGAGAGACTTGAACTCCTTACTTGGGGTAACGCCTCATTCCCTCCTTCTGAAAACCATGGCCTCAGATTTAGAGGTGCTAATCCTCATCCCAACTGCTTTGCACGCGGCTGCAAACCGGTCCAGTGAGTACTGAAGGTCACAGAAAAGCAGCGATTTTCAGTTTTGGGTTAATCAAACGTTAAGTGCAAGCTAAATATGTTTTCCTCTAAATAGCTTTCATGTCGAAATGTATGGTTTTGAAACATACTTGTAGTAAGGGTAAAGACCTAAAGTCATCCCCCATTGTTCATAACTAGAACAATCTTGATGTCGATGTGTGAGCTATGCATGAAAGTATCGATTTTGGCTGACCGCTACTATTTGCAATACCATAGACACGCCTCTACGTTGGGAAAATTCCCTAAACTTTAGGAGGTTAATTGAATCATGATGTTTATGTTGTCACAACTTAGTTTGGCCATTGCCTGTGGAAATGCACATTTTGATATGCTACTTTGGAGGTTTCACTGGGTGAGACAAATTTCTCTATGGGTTATGTGGTTTATTATTCCTCCACACGAGCGACTGCGTGGCACATTTGTTGTTTGTGGATGTTTTATCATTTTCAAATTTGTTTATGATGGATATTCATTGAGCATGAAAGTAATTGAATTAAGCTTGACACAATGTATGAGAGTACTAACTATCTCTGTATGGAGGACACTAGGTAGAAAATGTGATGTATGGAAATGGAAAATGAACTTCGACATTTTATGGAAACTTGTCTGAATAGGGTGTAAGCTTCACTCTAATGATGATCCACAAGTTCCAAGACTGATCTATTGTCTTCATTGTTTGGAGTTGACGGAACCATACCCAGTGGATGAAAGAGTGACTGTTGAACCACATTAATCGTTGTTTTGTAGTTATACGTTCAACAGATCAGGACATCACAACCCCTTTTCTGATGATACATAACGTCACTGACTGGACACACAACTGAGTGTGTGAGTACCAGCAACATGTTCAAGAAATATTTCAACCACATGGGTCACATCTGTTCCAAATCTTCCTGACCACTCACATGGCAGAACGATGCCAGGGTCAGATCACTTGGCTTCACATTCCATTTCCAGATGAATCATTGAGAGAGTCCTGAATGACTCCACATACTACAGGCCAGAGTACCACAGGCCAGTTAACTGGAAAGGTCACATGGTCCCATCACAGTGGAAGACACAGTTGTGGTGTTAATCTTGAATTAGTGAAGTTTTGGAAACTCACTATTCCACTACACACCTAAACTGACTTGTTAGGACAACCAGGCAATTTGCTGGGTCCACATCCCACTGAATGCAATAACTGATATTGGAACTTTACATCTCTGATGCAAGACAGAAGACTGAAGACTATAACTACAGGACATTTGATGAGAATCTAGGGTCATTCCTAACAATCAATAGTTTTCCGAAAGTGACTGGTATTTTGATCTCTTATGTATGTATGTTAATTCCTCACAAGTATTGGTCATTGATACTTGTCTTTTTGTGAAGTTGCTTCATAGTCATGATTACAACAGCTATCCTGATATGTTTATTAGTGCCATATTCCTTTTCAAAGGTAGAAACTGTCACTAGTACATTCATTGGAGTTGAGTGATATGTTGGGTTGTTGGTATGATGTTAATGTATGACTCATGATATGGACAAGGGGGGACTTTGATTGTTTAAAGGGTTTATTGGGAATGAATTATGCATTTCATGTCATGTCATGTTCCCCATGTCATGTTAGGTCTGTTTCTGTTGGACACTGGTTAGACTGATAATAGCCTGGGACTTGATGTGTATGGTAAAGATCGATCACGATGGTCACTACGACTGCAGTGTCATACAGTGTTATGTGTCAGGGCAAGCTGTGTCCATTGAATCTTATTTTAATTTCATTTAAGGAATAATAAAGCCTCATAGGCCAGATCCTTTTTATTATTTTTCTTTATTGTTTTTTACAAAAGTGTTTGTACCTTTTCAGTTCATTAAGAATTGGACTGTACTTTTATTTAGCTAGTTTTATCAACATGTAATGATTAATTGTTACAAGGGGGGACTGATAGATATTGAGCATGAAAGTAATTGAATTAAGCTTGACACAATGTATGAGAGTACTAACTATCTCTGTATGGAGGACACTAGATAGGAAATGTGATGTCCCATTACTGATGGGTCCCAAACACCCTGTCCATACCAGCTGTTAGGAACTGTGTATGTGACTGTCATAGGACTCTTTGAATAGACCCTTGGGTCATAGGTTGGAATACACCATACAAGGGTATTTTGTAGGATAAACTATTTCTTATAATAGTCTGTGTAATGGTTGGCTATGAACACTGACCACCTCCTTTGTGTCCTGGTATAAATGACTGTGTTTACATTGTACATTCATTTTGTTCATGGATCACAAATAATGATTCTGCTTTCGGCATGGAGTCCTTTTGCGTTAACTCTGTCGTGAAAGCAAGGGGGGATTGCATTAAATGATTATGAAAAAGAGTTGAACTTAGAGTTCAAAGTGAATTAAATAGGTACAGTGGGGAGAACAAGTATTTGATACACTGCTGATTTAGCAGGTTTTCCCACTTACAAAGCATGTAGAAGTCTGTGATTTATCATAGGTACTCTTCAAATGTGAGTGATGGTATCTAAAACAAAAATCCAGAAAAACACATTGTATGATTTTTAAATAATTAATTTGCATTTTATTGCATGACATAAGTATTTGATCACCTACCAACCAGTAATTACCAACCAGAGTGTAATGTGTGTGAGCGGAGCCCCGCTCGGTTATCGAGAAGAATAGCTTTGTGCTGAGGGTATCCGCCATTTTATGTCAATTGTGAATCAATATGTACGTAGTTCATAATATATTTTGCGGTTTATAATGTGTTTCGAGCACTTTATTGACATTTGTGATAAATGTAGTTATGGTTTACCGTGCAAAAACTACTTTGTGCTTGACAGTCATATTGAATAATGAGTATATGTTTCAGTGAATTACAGTGTATGCTGTTGTGACATGAACAAGCCTTGTACCCTACAAAACTACCTATTTCCTGTAGATCTGTGTGTTTTGTAAAATGTGGTACTGTTGTAAAATGTGATTACACTAAAGTTTTCAGTGAGGAAACATCACCGTATCACTTTCGTGATTATATTTCTGCTTTTTCAGGGGCATAACACAAACACCTAGTTATTTTGATAGATGATAAAATTTATTTAAAAAAAACATTTACTTGAAATTGTCATGCCTTACATTAGTTAAAATAAATGCAAATAGTTTAGTCTATGGTGATATTGTCAGAAATGTTAGATTGTAGCTACCAATAGCATGGTAATGCTAAAGAATTACTGACTGAAAGGTGTACACAGCAGAAACAACAGTGTCAAGATAAAACAGCAGAGGAAACTGTTCTTAACACTTAGACAATAATCAACATTTTGCACTGGTAAATAACACTGATTAACATGTGCAGCTCGATTGGCATTCACCAGAGAACACCAGAATCGGGAGGTCCGCCACTGACGCCGTGGTAATCGTTATGCTGCCTACAACATCATCCAGCATGACCAGTTTGGCGGTGAGTCAGTGATAGTCTTGGGACGCATATCTTTGGAGGTTCACACAGACCTCCATGTGCTAGCCAACGGTACCCTGACTGCTGTTAGGCACCGGGATGAAATCCTCAGACCCGTCGTCAGACCTTACGCTGGTGCATTGGGCCCTGGATTTCTCCTGGGGCAGGACAATGACCAGCCTCATGTGGTCAGTATGTGTAGGCAGTTCCTAGATGACAAAGGCATTGACAGGCCCTCACTTTCCCCGGACCTGAATCAGAATGAGATCCTCTGAAACTTTATGTATCAATGCATCCAACGCCACCAAGTTGCGCCACAGACTGCAGGAGCTCACTGAGGCCCTGATCCAGGTCTGGGTGGAGAGCCCCCTGGAAACCATCTGCTGTCTCATGAGCATGCTCAGACATTGTCAGGACTGCATACAGGCACGTGGGTGCTATACACACTTCTGATGAGTTGCCGTGATGCACCAAATGATAGCACCAAATGCTCACTCTTGACCAATAAATCTGTAAGTGGGCGAGGTTATTTACACAATAATATTTTGGAAAAACAATGAATCGTATTATAATCCAACTAGCTAGACTTGTTCAGTACCTTGACAGGATATACCTTGTGCAAGCATATTCCGATTGAGCACAAGGGGGCAACATTGACCACAAGGGGGCAACATTGACCACAAGGGGGCAACACTGACCACAAGGGGGCAATTTAACTAATTAACAAGCTCATGCAAATCACTCTGTTTGACATAGAGAGAAAGAAATGGTGGATAGTACATTATCTCACAAGGAATATATTTGCCATTGGAACTCATTGACTCTGGCTCGATGGATTTTTGGCCATTTTGAATATGTAAAAAACACTTCGAAAACTTCTCCTATAGCTCAAAATGTATTCCAATCACAATGTAAATTTTCACTGTTATGCTGATGACACACAGTTATATATTTCAATGAAGCATGGAGAAGTCCCAAAATTAGCTACTTTGGAAGCATGCGTTTCAGATATTAGGAAGTGGATGACAGAGAATTTCTTGCTCTTAAACTCAAGGATAACAGAAATGCTTGTTTTAGGACCCAAAAAACAAAGAGCATTGTTAGCAGATCTCACTGTGAACCTCGACGGCTGCATGGTCGTATCCCAAAAAACTGTAAAAAAAACTTTACCCTTGACCCTGACCTCTCCTTTGAAGAACATAAAATATGTCTCAAGAGTTGCTTGTTTTCATCTTCGAAACATTGCAAAAATTAGAAACTTACTATCAAAAACTGATGCAGAAAAATGTATCCATGCTTTCGTTACTTCTAGACTAGATTACTGCAATGCTCTTCTCTCTGGTTATCCAGACAAATTAATAAATAAACTTCTAGCAGCACACGGCTGCTAGAACAAAAACATTTGAACACATTACTCCTGTCCTAGCGTCCTTACACTGGCTGCCTGTTGGGGTTAGGGCTGATTTTAAGGTTTTACTCATAACCTATAAATCAATACATGGACTTGCTCCTACTTACCTTGCTGAAATGATCCAGCCATACATACCTACACATAACCTACGATCGCAAGATGCAGGCCTTTTAATTTTATCTAGAATTTCTAAACAAACAGCTGGCGGCAGGGCCTTTTCCCATAGAGCTCCACTACTGTGGAATGATCTGTGTTACGCTGCAATATTATTGTGCTGGGGGATATGAGGAATGCACTTCTAACTTCTCAGTTTCCTCCAGCTTGAAATTTTAGGAGGAGATGAGGTCCTGGTTTGGGGGCCCGTTGCTGTCCTTGTCCACCTGGTCATACCTCTGAACTAGTCTAAAATCAAATAGCCTCTGGATTTAGCCCAGATACATTTATTAATTCGGCCTTCTTAGGGAGTTTTTCCTAGCCACTGAAATTCAACACTACTGTTGTTTGCTCCTTGGGGTTTAAGGCTCGATGTCTCTGTAAAGCACTTTGTGACAACTGCTGTTGTATAAAGGGCTTTATAAATAAAGTTTATTGATTGATTGATCTCCTATTAGGATAATGACATAATTCTTCTTGGTGCGTATGTTTTATCAACCACACATTATTGAGGTTCCCCACATTTGCAAGCTCACCATGTTTAAAAAATAATCTTGAAAAGAGGTATTTAAGTAAATTTTCTTCCAAAGGAACATATTGCAATTGGGACCCGTTAAGTTGGGCATAATGGTTTTTCAGAAACTCTAAATTTGTGAAAAATGCTTCAAATGCTGCTACTTCTAAAGCATCAAATGACAGATTTAAACCGTTTCACAAGTACATTTTAAAATATCACTGAAGGCCCTTCAGCCTGATTTCTTAATGCATATTATTTCAATATCCATCCATCCATCCATCCATCCATCCATCATCTTCCGCTTATCCGGGGCCGGGTCGCGGGGGCAGCAGTCTAAGCAGGGATGCCCAGACTTCCCTCTCCCCAGACACGTCCTCTAGCTCTTCCGGGGGGACACCGAGGCGTTCCCAGGCCAGCCGGGAGACATAGTCCCTCCAGCGTGTCCTAAGTCTTCCCCAGGGTCTCCTCCCGGTGGGACGGGACCGGAACACCTTCCCAGGAAGGCGTTCCGGAGGCAATCCGAAACAGATGCCCAAGCCACCTCAGCTGACCCCTCTCGATGTGGAGGAGCAGCGGCTCTACTCTGAGCTCCTCCCGGGTGACCGAGCTTCTCACCCTATCTCTAAGGAATCGCCCGGCCACCCTGCGGAGAAAGCTCATTTCGGCCGCCTGTATCCGGGATCTTGTCCTTTCGGTCATGACCCAAAGCTCATGACCGTAGGTGAGAGTAGGAACGTAGATTGACCGGTAAATCGAGAGCTTCGCCTTGCGGCTCAGCTCTTTCTTCACCACGACAGACCGATACATCGACTGCATTACTGCAGAAGCTGCACCGATCCGTCTGTCAATCTCCCGTTCCATCCTTCCCTCACTCGTGAACAAGACCCCTACATACGTAAACTCCTCCACTTGAGGCAGGCACTCTCCACCAACCTGAAGTGGGCAAGCCACCCTTTTCCGACTGAGGACCATTTATTATTTCAATATGCGCTGATAATTCAGCAACCTTCTAAGATGTGTTATTTTCCTGATGATTACTCCACTTGTATCAATAAAAAATATGTTAACCAGCAGACAATGGTTTGTTTGTTAATAATGCCTTTATTTTACGAGATTATTCACTATTTCACTAAAGATGGTGAAAAATAATGAATTCCGATTTTTGCATATTTAGTAATGGACAAATATGATCAGTGAAAAACACCTTTATGAAGGTTATGTTGAGCTTGTTTGGCTAATTTACGTGTGCAGACATTTTTGTTTTCATTCAACTGAAATCAGGGACTAAATGTCTTGGCGATCAAAGATGGTTGAACAAGACGATTCACCAATCTGAAGTTCAAATCTTGATTACCTTCCTGTCTCTGAGTCACTCATCTTGACACCTGTATCTGAATTTGTTTGATAAACAATCTCTAGCAGACAAATTGCAAATTGTGAAATACCATGTGCGACAGACCAGACATCTTGTAATGTTAAGTTGATCAGTCTTTTTTCTTTACCAGAAGGCAAGTAAGGTAGGTAAAACGCTCTAGTCTGTCATTTGCAACATCAATAAAAACTATAATGCAATTGAACAAAATAGTTAGGTAGACGATAATTGGGAAAGGGTTTGTATTTATTTTTATTTTATTTTTCAAACTGACCAGAGATCTTTTTTGCTGGCCTAGTGATGTCAGAATATTATTATTATTTTTTTATAATTTCATATATATTTTCCTTAACGCTACATGTATTGTACAAAGTTCGTTGTCATCAGTCTACTGATGTAGTTTCATTGCTTTTCTCTCCCTCCGTTGTGCTGTTTCCAGTGCAGCTCAGATGCTGTGTCCGGGTGAAAATCTATCCTGATTTAGAATGAATCCCATCTTCTGTTGAAGCAAAAGGGGAGGAGGTTGTTGATTGTCATATTCTTCAACCAATCCGACTGAGTTGTTAAATTGCTTTATTCCACTGTCACTGTGAATATGGGATGGTTATGTCGAATGACAATAGCCCATTGGATTAGGCAGCCATACATGCTAGAGTTATTAGCTTTGCATCCATCATGCTGAAGTTACTAATCTTTATTGGTAAGTCGGATAAAGTGCCCCACTTTGGAAATCAAATGCCCATCCAACACGTTTGTTTTGTTTACTGACCTGTATCTAATTGACAGGTCACCAGGTTAGGAATGTAACCAGCTAATAGTTCGTTTTCACCAGCAAGCTAGTAGATACATGTAAGCAGCCATCTACAAAAGTTGCCCAGGGGCTAATGACTTTCAAGAGGGTAGGATTTCTTTGTCATTTAAATTACGCTATATGGGCTTAGAAAATACACTGACATGCGGATATGGGGATGTACTGATCTTGATTCTAGTTAGAAAATATTTAGGTTCGATTTCGAACTGCAAAATTTAAGAGGAGTTTGCGATTCTGTGATTAAGTAACCGCAAGTCATTGATTGTGGCCTGCTGTTACCACCTCCACGATATCCATGCAAATGATCATGTACGTTTCATGTAATGGAGTTGGCATTAAACGAATTGCATTAACAAAACCATTCAAAACAACTACACCGCACTATATTTGCAGGCCTATTATTTATTTAACTTCGGTAGCAACAGTAAGACTCTACATTAGAGATTAGTCAGCAACAATAAGACTTCCGATTTTCATATGTTGCCTTCAAAATAAAAGTCTGTCGAGTGTCGGCTACATTTTAAAAAGAAAAACTATGTGGGGGAAATTTTCTATGAAACAAAATTACAATTTCAATAATACTTTACATATGTTAAAGAATATTATAAGGTGGAGCACACATAAATGGTTACAGCTTATGTAAGCTAGTATAGAGAACATTATCTAACCTTAGCCTAGGGCTAAGAGCATCCTAACCTCAGGGCTAACCAAGTGTTCACAGTGGGAAACACTTGTGGGACAGTGGGAAAGCACCACCCTTAGCCTAGGGCTAGCTGGCCATTCTCTGGAGCAGGGTTAGCACCAACTTTTCAGGGCTAGCCCCATAAATACAGTGACAAAATAACCACTGTCTAACGGGGTCAAGAACAAAACCATACAACGTGTATTGTCCGATCACAAAACCTGCCCTTTCACTTAATTTACATACACTTTTGACGCACACTGTTACCAACAGCTCTGTCTGTTTTGGTCCTTTCAATCTGCAAAGTTTTGTTGTTTCATTATACCTGCTAAATATTAGCGATGTAGTTATTGCAACTTGCTTTGGATGTAAATCCACCAAATATGTCGAAATAATTGAGGTTGACTAAAAGATTTATTTGCCTAGTTTTGACAGAGTTGTTCAGGAAAATACCAACAGGGTGGGCATCTTGATCAGTCGATGGTTGTGTAACATTGATCATGTGTCAGTGATGTAACATTATTCTGTAGGCTACTGTAACATTATTCGCATGCCATGTGAATCCTTAACCTAGGGTTAAGCCTTAGCCAGGGTTAACAAACTCTTATCTAAGCTTATCTAATCTTAGCCTGGGACAATGCAGTGTGTAAAGGCCTCATTTTCCATCCCCCTGACTGCAATGTACACTGGATACTTTTTGTGGAAAAACTCAGTAGAGCTGTGAATGTATTGTATGAAATACTCAGGAGTTTGTAAAATTAAAAATATAATGTGAAATCAAGGGGAACTGTGCTACATCCAGCAAAACAATATATTGTTGTCCCTCTTTAACCCCCAATGCCACACACTATACTGTTCCTGGAACTCATATTGCCTCATTAGTTAGCAGCTAGTACCTTTTTTTTTTAGGAGTCTGGCTAGTTAAAATTATTCTGATTATTCTGATGACATGAACATTATGACAGACTGTTTAGCTCTTAATAATTTGTATTTTAGATATGGTGTTATGAATTCCAGCCTCAGTAGCAAATTAATCCACTGCTTTCATTTGTACAATGACTTGCTACTATAGGCAAATACTGAGTGGAATGCTACGTTGCCATGATTATTTCATTAAAAAAAAACTACCTAGTGGAGTCAGAAAATGGCTAACATTAGCGATAAATGCTAGCAATGTTAGCTAGCTAGTAATGTTAGCTAATGGAAATATATATAACTAACCTCAGTTCAATCTAACATTAATCCTTCAAAATCATTCTGGTGACATGAACAATACAACATACGGATTAACTAATAATAATTTGACCATTTAGTAGCTTAGTAGCTAATCAATACTCATGGTAAATAAGCAAATACTCTGTTTTCATTTGTACAATGACTTGCTAATATAAGCAAATGTGGAATGCAATGTTGCCATGATTATTTCATCAAAAATAAATGCTAGTAGAGTCTCAGTCTAAACTAGCATTAGTTCACCTTAAATCATTCGGGCGACATGAACATTATAACCACTGATTTAGCCATTCAAAATGTGCCTTTGGTAGAGTGTGTGTTATGTGTTTAAGCCTCAGGAGATAATCCATTCTCAGTAGTTCAGTAATTTCTCTGTTTTCATTGGTTTCTACAGCTCCACAAAAACAGATGTCATATTGCTTGCAACTACGGATTTAAGTTGAAAAAAACTGCCATCTGGCTATTAGTAGCTTCATTTTTTTTTATTATAGTCAGTTTTGAAAAAAGTATATACTATTGCGAACTGACTGACTGACTAAAAGCCACAATCTATTGTTTAATCTAGAAGCCTTTCCCGATGGTTCAGCCAGAGAACCAATTTTGTTATAACAAAGACTAGAGTCTTGATTGGACAGGACCAATTTTGCAACCAGCGGCCAAAAATGGCAGAATGCAAAATTAGTTATATTATATACTGGGTCTCTGAATAACAACATAAGTTATAATAAAGGTAAAATAAAACTGTTAATTACTAAACCTTGACAAAGTCGTATGGACAGATGACATCCGGGTGATCCTCAATGTCGAAGGGGTCATCAAACTCCAGGGTGATCAGGAAACCATCTTCCAACTCGATGCGGTACTGGCAATCGGAGCTCTTGGGATATGGATTGGGGAAGTTGGAACTGGACAACACCCCTGACCGCTCAGAAAACACATTATCACGGCACTCAACTGGAACACACCCACACAGAAACACACACACACAAACACCAAAGTTGATTGGTCAACATGTAAGTCCTTCCTCCAGTCTTGTGGTGTCGTTTGTATTTCCCTGTGTTTATTAGGTCTCTACACTTTTTGTTGCAAACAATTCTATTCAGCTAATCCCATACTGACCCTCAAGCTTGGTCCAACGGACATGCTATTTGTCTCAATGTTCTGACAGAAAACCATAACTCAGCCACCTTCTTATTTGGGAAAATGTTGGTAATTTATTTTCACAACATATCCATAATGACCAGCCTAAGTGGTTATTTTAAATCAAGGAGCCTCCTGGCAACTTGGCATACTTGACTTATGAAATAAAAAACAAAAAACACTGGAAACAGTTACGCAATATCGTCCACCTGTGTTTCTAGCCTGGTAAGGCCCTGACCGTAACCCAGTGTTTGGGTCCTCAGGACCCAAAGAGGTCACACACCTGTTTCAAATGTTGCCCTACCACTCACACACTTGATTGACATAATCAACTTATCAAGTCTTTAATTTGAATCAGGCATGTGAGTGCTAGGGCAAAACCAAAAACGTGCCCCACTTTGGGTCCAGAGAACCAGGATTGGGATACACTGCCTTAACCCCTATTGGGGGTCTGCAAGCCGTAGCTCTTTTTGAACAATTTGTCTATCTTAAAATATTATCTAGCCAGAGATGGACATGCAGATTTACCTTGTTCTACTGTTGCCTGAAGTTGTATCAGTGTTTTGTCGTACACGCAGTCTGCTTTAGTAAACTTATGTTCATCCTGCGCCTGGTCTAATTCTTACCATACATGGTGACACCTTCCCCATAATAATAATTTGTTAATACGTGTGGCCCTGAAAGTCTCAGGCTTTGTTAATCCTTGGAATCTCTATTATACTATCAGATACAATCAGGACTATCTGCATGTCCTAAAAATAAAAGCGATTGCCTTTGGGGCAAATTCTCAAAAAGCAATAGAGGGTACACCCTATTTGCTGTTTTACCTGTTTGTCTTCAAATTACATTGTAAATGGTTACTTTCGAAGTATGGGAGTTTGAAAGAAAATTCCACTGGAAAATACTTTACTTCTCACACAAAATCAAATAACTGGATCTATGTCAATAACCTTGAGGTTTTAAGAAAAACCTTTATGTACTGAACATAATAACCCAATTATAGACAGGACATAGCACACTACAGTGACAAACTGAAGCATTAGAGGAAGATTACAGCTAACTAAACTGCACAGACATTTCTCACATATCTTCAGCAGCTTGAATCTAAATATTTGTTATTAATCACTGTCCGACAGAAAGATCAACAAAACCGAATTATCTTTTCTAACTATCACTCATGCTAATGTATCCAGATACACACACACTGAAGATGATTGCCTTAAAAAAATCTACTTTTAGATCCTACTTTTTCTATCCCACCATTAAACCTTAAACTCAACCAAACTGTAACCGCATTAACCTAACATTTGTGCCAAAAGTTAACCTAGCACTAAATCTAACCTCACAGTCCTCCCTAACCCTAATTCTATCAAAAACTCTAATAGTAACTTTTCACCTTAACACTTTAAGGTGAAAAGTTAACACAAAGAATTGCCACTTAACACAAAAATTTGCCATTTTCAAAATGGTGACATAACAAATCTGCCGATCAGTCACATTGTTCTGATTTAAACACAGTTTGGGTATGTGTGTCCCTGTTATAATTAAAGGACAAATTGGTAGTTCCTTCCTGTAGCATCTATGGTGGTGCTCATAAGTTTTCATACCCTGGCAGAAATGGTAACATTTCGGCATTGGTTTTGAAAATATGACTGATCATGCAAAAACACTGTCTTTTATTTAAGGATAGTGATCATATGAAGCCATTTATTATCACAGAGTTGTTTGGCTCCTTTTTAAATCCTTATTATAACAGAAATCACCCAAATGGCCATGATGAAAAGTGTACATACCCTTGAATGTTTGGTGACACGCACAGGTGAAAATTAAAGGTGAATTTCCCACACCTGTGGCTAAATTGAAATTAGTGTCTGTGTATAAATAGTCAATGAGTTCGTTAATTCTCACTTGGATGCACTGAGCAGGCAAGATACTGAGCCAGAACTGTCAAAAGACCAGCGTAACAAGTTAATGGAACTAAATTAAGATGAAAAAGGACATGAAAATATATCCAAAGCCTTGCAAATGCCAGTCAGTACTGTTCTCTATATACCAATCCAAGGTCAGATATACCAAGAAAGATTCCAGCCAAAATTGCCAGAAGAATTGTTCGGGATACAAAGAAAAACCCACAGATAACCTCAGGAGAAATACAGCCTGCTCTGGAATAAGACGGTGTGGTTGTTTCAAGGTGCACAATACGACAATAGTTTACTGCGCCAATGCCACAAAAAAGCCTGGCTACAATATGCCAGACAACACCTTGACACACCTCACAGGTTCTGGCACACTGTAATTTGGAATTGACCAAAATAAAGTTTTATGGTCACAACCATAAGCGCTATGTTTTGAGAGGGGTCAACAAGACCTATAGTGAAAAAAATACCATCTCCACTGTGAAGCACGGTGGTGGGTCATTGATGTTTTGCCAAGACAAATGGGCAGCTTAACCAAGAATTCGGGGCCTCATAGACAACTATTACAAAAGACTGCACGCTGTCATTGAGGGTAAAGGGGTCAATACACAGTACTAAGAACTAAGGGTATGCAGACTTTTGAAAAGGGTGCAGTTCATTTTTTGCTTTATTGCCATGTTTGTTTTATGATTGTGCCATTCAGTTTTGACCTACAGTTGAAAATTTATCCCATATGAAATAAAAAACGTGTTTTGCCTCCTCACTAATATTCTTTACAAATGGTACATATAATACCAATTATCCAAGGGTATGCAAACTTTTGAGCACAACTGAATTGTAAGTAGCAGAAACAATGTACATTGTCCTACAGAGTTATTGGCAACCTGGGTACATTCAAAAGTTAGAAATGTCCTTGTTTTCCATGAAAAGACAGAATTTGTTTGAATAGGAAATATAGCCAAATTAATAGGGAACATAGTGATTGACCAGGTTAGAAATAATTTTTTAAAATTGAAATAATAATTGCTTTCATCAAAGACTCCACCATTTGCAGCAATTACAGCCTTACAGACCTTTGGCATTGTAGTTGTCAATTTGTTGAGGTAATCTGTTGAGGTACCAAATGCTTCCTGAAGCACCCCCGCAAGTTGGATTGGCTTGATGTGTCTGTGTTCTTTTGCCCATCTTAATCTTTTCTTTTTATTGGCCAATCTGAGATATGGCATTTTCTTTGCAACTCGGCCTAGAAGGCCAGCATTTCAGAGTCGCCTCTTCACTGTTGACAAAGAGATTGGTGTTTTACAGGTACAATTTACTGAAGCTGCCAGTTAAGGAAATGTGAGGCGTTGTGTTTCTCAAACTAGACACTCCAATGTATTTGTCATCTTCCTCAGTTGTGCACCAGGGCCTCCCACTCTTTCTGTTTTGGTTAGAGCCAGTTTGTGCTGTTAGGTGAAAGTAGTACACAGCATTGTATGAAATATTCAGTTTCTTCAATTCTTCAATTCTCAGAACAAGAATAGACTGATGAGATTCAGAAGAAAGTTATTTTGCAAAGTTCATTTTGAGCATGTAATCAAACCCAAAATAGCTGATGCTCCAGACAACTAGTCTAAGGAAGGCCAGTTTTATTGCTTCTTTAATCAGTGCAACAGTTTTCAGCTGTGCTAACATAATTGAAAACAGTTTCTCTCATGATCAGTCAGCCTTTTAAAATTATAAACCTGGATTAGCAAACACGACAAGTTCGATGGTCGCTGATAATGGGCTTCTGTTTGTCTATGTAGATATTCCATAAAAAATCAGCAATTTCCAGATACAACAGTCATTTACAACATTAACAATGTCTACACTGTATTCCTGTGATGTTATTTTAATGGACAAGAAATTTGATTAAAAAACTAAGACCTTTTTAAGTGACCCCGAACTTTTGAACAGTAGTGTAAGTAGTTTCATCTGTGTTTGATCAAAAGCTACAAACAATCTGTAGGTTGTCTGGAACATCATTTGGAAACTTACTTAGTTTTGAAGCTAAGGAAATACAATAACCTTTTCAGCCGATATAGATGTTTCAGAGCAGCTCTTTTCACATCTGTGTAATGGTGTATACACACCGGTACAGACCATTTGCGAAATGTCATGTTTGTGGGCATGCTAGCATGGTAACAGCATGTTACATTTTGTGACAAGTTCACATTGAACTAATGCGTTGTACATGACTTACATCCTGACCTTAGCACAACAAACTTCCCTATAACTCAACTCATTAGATATGCTTCATTGATATAATTCCGAGTCAACCCGCAATGCTAGCAGAAGTTTACAACAATCAAGCTAGCTAGCAAACCAGCTAGGCAGAATTAGGTATACAGATTTGAATGATTCTCAATTTGTTAGAAATGTTAAAAATCCTCTCCTATGTTCTACTTTTCTATATGAAACTGTTTTACTTCTCTATCACCAAGTTTTTAAAAAAAAGTTATTTTCATAAACAGCCCATACAGTTCTACACATCCCAGTTGAATAAACACCATCTGTAGTATCCATACAGACCTACTGATACACCCATACCTGTACTGAAATACCACATAAAAAACAGAGTAATAACAGACAGGACTGAGTTCTAACTGGAAAACCCTATGCTTGGCCCAACCTGTTTTCACCTGGGCATTTGGTACCAACGTGCCGGACTGGTGAGGGGACCAGGGAAGAAGTTGACTAGCTTTTCCTTTTCATCAGTGCAAATGGTGCCAATACGCCGGACCGATTATAAGAATGGGAGAGGGGTTAGCTGGTTTCCTGGTCCACCAAAAGTGACAAAGAACTGTTAGAAGAGCCTTATTAGAACAAACAGATAGTCTTAAGAAGCAGTATGTGGTTCTCTCTGTGGTTAGATCCTTATCAATCCAGCCTTGGAGGCACTACTGAAATGGTCTTGGTGTCGCCACAATCCATCCGTGCATTTGGTTAAACTCTCTAAAAGCAAGGACAGCCATCCTTACAGGTTGACATATACATTCCTTCCCATGTTAGCATGGTGATAACCTTCCCATACCCTAATGTTACATTAGTTCAATTCAACATCCTCACAAATGCTGTTGGGTTAGATCTGCTGTTTTGTTATGGTAAACATAGTTAGATCCCCAGATGGGATCTATGTGTAATAGTAAAAATGTCTGTTTCCCCTCAGTGTCGAGAGAGTGGTGTCCAAGGACATATACTAAGTTGAATAGGGAAAGAAAATGGGGAGGAAGACTTTATTAGCTGAAAGGTGGAGTAGAATGCAGAGTTGCAGTTCTATGATCAAATTAAGCATTTATGAGGAATTAATGTATTTAAGAATTTGGGTCATCAATCCTTATTGGCTGTTTGTATTAGGAGAAGTGTAAAGCAGGTCAAGGAGCGAGCCAGCATGAATCAATCATTTAGCATTAATCCCACTACTGTCATTTAGCCTTCACCAGTGCTGAGACAAAAAAACTCTCCACCACCTATTCTCTTCTTTCTTTATGACCCAGCCTTGTTCAGTAGAGCCTCTGTTTTGATTTATAGATAGAGGATATTTTATTTACATATTCAGGTTTTGGTTTCAGACAGAGCACTGGGAAGGACTAATGTAGCCCCTGTTATGGAAATGTCTGCTTTTCTATTTCCTGGTATGTAACTCTGATCTTTGTTTGCGACACACGTCTGCATAATATCAGAGGATCATTAGGTACTCTGACCATCTGATAATCTGCCTAAACCAATAAGGGTATCTGTCCTTTTTCCTTAGGAATGTGTCCCTTAGGGGAAGTAAGGGCAATTGGCCCATTTGGGTAAACACGAGAGTAAACACCTAGGGCAGGAAGGATAAGGTGGGGGGACAGCACGCCACTTGGGCCAAACCTATGTGACATAAAACAGCTGGGCAGTATCTTACCACACCCCTTTTAACTGTAATAAATATGGACTGTTCATGTATTTTCCTCAGAGATTCCTCACAGGCCTGTTATGATTAAGCTTAGGACGCATCTCTCTATTTGCAAACATAAAATAAACTATTTATTGTGCCAAGAGAATTTTGTCTCTGTACTTACTTCAATTAAGAGTTCCTATCAATGGAAGTACCATCACACCCCTAACAGTAAACACTTAGACTAGTACCAGTAAGAGATAGGAGCCAGAGTTCTATAAACATTTTAATTTGTCATTATGAAGTTACAAAAAAAAAATGTCCTACTACATGTTGGAGGCAATGTTGCCATAGAGATTGCTAATACAAATAGATCCCTAGCAAACATTAGAAGCCAAAAATGTAGAAGCCCAATACTTGAATCTTAATTTTAATTGGAATTAGCCTATTTAGCATTTTTATATAAATACAGTGGAACACATCTAGCTTTAAATGAAAAAAGGGATGTCACAGAGTTTTCTTGTTTGTCCAAACTGGGCCATGTTATTCTCTCTTAAAAAGGGGAGGGGATGAACACATGTAATTAAGAAATGACATA
The DNA here is from genome assembly GCF_011004845.1 of Esox lucius. NCBI lineage: Eukaryota > Metazoa > Chordata > Actinopteri > Esociformes > Esocidae > Esox > Esox lucius. The sequence continues at coordinate 429,301 of NC_047569.1, forward strand.
CAATATTGGGGTTTAATAGTTAGTTAAATACACACCTCTCTAGTCAAGATTCAAATTTTGTGTCGTGTTAAATTCCATCTTTGTTTCCCAAAACGTAGGAGTTCTGAATCCTGAATCACTGATACAACTTGTCCAATGAAGGGGTATCTCACAGCTGTGGCCGAGATCATTCCAGGGCCAAACCAAGCCCAGACCTATGAGACTGATTTGGACTCAGTAAGAGTGGCAAGCCAGCCAGGACACTGACGGTTCCCACTTCACCAAAACCAAGGAGAGGTGGGTGACAGACTGTCATGTACAACAGGTTGGACCATTACTGGCAACCATCACAGCTAGAGGAGCTGAGCTCTATGAAGGAGTGGTAACCATCTGGACTGACTCATAGGAAAAGGGACACTTGACTTTGGGGTCATAGGGAGGTACAGGACAAACAATAATGGGCACACGCTTTAAACGTGGGACCCCAGAATGGCTGACAACATCAAATCACAAGGCACGAAACAGCAGTTTCAGTCTTTAAACCCCTGTAGTTTTTCACATGTAGCAACTAGAAAGGTTGTAGGAATGGAGAGGACCACGCAACACAACGTGGCGTCAACATACATGACTACACCAGTCAGAAGCTATTCACCAGGATATGGGGAGATCAGAGAGCAGGGGGAGTTGTATTTTCTTGTACTTAATTTTTTTCTTGTTTTATTAGTTAATTTCATGTTTGGGTCTTAGCAATTTACCAGCAGCCCTATTATCTATTTTTGTTCATGGTAATTATACTTCAAGGACATTTTGGGGTTTTATTTCAGCTAATTTGACATGTTGGTGAAATAGCGCTTTGTAAAGCACTACCCCGATAGCACCAAAAGATTTTACTTACCTTCCAATTTAAAACCTATTGACCAGTGAACAATACCTTTAGAGCAAATTTAAACAAATTAGACAAACTGTCAAAATTCACTACACTTACATTTTATTTAGATTTTTTTATTGATTCATAGTCGTTTTAACGTTTTAGACCCCAATAGAAATCTACAATGCTACTGTAGATTACTAAGAATTTTCTAAATATATAATATTTAAACAAAGTTTTAAAGAGCACATAATCTTCTTTAATTTGACACCAAATACATGTAATTTAAAAAAATATAAATAGTTTTCTCCCGTTTTCGACCTCTCACTCTTCTTACTCCTCTCCTCTGCTAGCGCAGCACTCATTTGTGACGACACCAAACAACACAAAAACAGCCTCTTCTAATGTAAAGAGGACGTGGCCGCTTTGTCACTAGCATTTTGAGTTAAGTTGGTGTGACTTGGGATCTTTTCATATGACAATTTTTTTGTGGTAATGGTCCCACCACCTCTTTAATAGTTGAGTGTACATTTTTGAATTATTGTAACCTGTTAGCTAGGGCCAAGGAGAATAATTAAACTGATGCAGTGTTTTGTCTTTTCCTTCTTCCTATAGGTAGGGTGTGGCAGACCTCTAGCTCAATTCATGAAGACGAATTGAGAAAATCATGTGAAGTGAAACCTCCTGCAAACTTTGCCTTTTGCACCTTTTAAGTTCCAGAAACAGATGTTTTGTGGCATAATGAACATTTTGTTCAGGGAAAGACAGAAGGCCTTACCTCCTTGTTATGTCTGGAACACATCTCCAATCCAATGGACAGAACAACACAACTTGAAATTGAACCTTGAGCCTCGTGCCCACCAGCAACAGACCTGAGGCACAGAGTTGCTTACTGTGTGTGTACAGCATCAAGACTGAGGCAAAGAGGCCTTTTTGGTCAATATCAATGGATGAGGACAACAACCGGACAATGTGCCAGGTAAAGGGAGAGGACTGGGGAGTAACTCCACAATTACATTTAGACTTTGACTATGTATTGTGATAGAGGTTGCACAATCAAGTCAAATGGAGCGGGAAGTAAAAATGTGCACTTACACTGCACCCTTACACTGCACCTCAACACTTCCACCACTCACCAACACACTCCAACAACACATTTTGGGGAAAGCAAAGTCCAAAGGGGGAAGAATAGACCTAGCAGGGACCTTAGTGGGAGCCCACTTCGAAAATGTATAGCAGGAATTTAGCTACTAACAAAGAATGGCTCCCACAGGGGTCCTCATGTAAAATAGGCTTTTTGTCAAAACATCCTATACTCATATTCTCCACACTAATTAAAAGGAAAAATGGAGGCTCTCTCTCTTCTAAACATTACAATTAGATAAAAGGCTAAATATCCCTAACAACATCCCTAACACTGTATGCATGTCTTTCATCATTTCTACCTCAAAAAGCAAGCAGGGTGCTCTCAATTATCGAGGTATCCAGGTGCTATGGGTGGCCCGTAGGAGAAAAGGGAGAACCAACACTCGTCCCACTTACAGCCGAATTTACAACTCAATTGAAACCAGAGGTAAGAAGCAGACAAGCGGTCTCTCCGCCATTAGTAAACCAGGATAGCCCATATAGAATGTCTGTTGACACCAGGGCCCCTTAGACAACAGTAAGTTCTCTCTGCCTCACCAAAATATTCTGCCCGAATGTGTAAAACAGCCTCATGGGACCAGGAAAAAGCAGCTGTACTAGGTAACAACTGCCCAGAAAAATAACGATAACCCATGTGCCTGTGAGATATAAGGTTAGAATTGTATTCTCTATAATTAACCCATCCTGTGCTGCCCCCTTGTGGGAAGAGTTATTTGTGTTTTGAGTTTCTTGTTTTTTGACCATGCAGAGTTACCTTAGTGCAGTTATTTTTCTAACAGTCCCACAGCACGTCAAACTTCAGAGTGTTAAAATCTGTAAACTTCTATTTTGGTCCCTAACAAATATCTGTCTGTAAGTATTTGATTGGTAATAATCAAAGCCTCCGTCAGATACCGCATTTAGCCATTGCAGTATGTTTTCTATTCGTAATTGTAAGGAAAATGCGGCGCTAGTACTGTTAGCATTCCTATGGTATTTTCCATGTATTAGCATCGTGCTAATCGCTTGCTAATGAGGTTGTTTTAGGAGGATTAGTTAATTTTAAGCTATTTATTTTATATTTGCATTGTCTATTCTCCCTGTTGAGATTGTAATATGCATCCTCTTTGTTTCTGTATGTTACAGTTTTACAGTCCTTCCAGTAAAACACACTAAACGAGCAAGATGCTTCCTGGTTCTTTATTGGAGACTGTTAGCTATCTGTAAAGCTAGTTCACACACACTAGTAAAGGCAGAATAGTAAAAAGACAAATGGAAGGTCAGCCAAAAGTCGACACAGAAGACAATACTGCTGTCCCGGACCACCAAAGTACAGTCAGTAACGGTGGTGACTTGTGGGAAACAAGATCAAGCTGTTCCAACATCTCACGTGCCAGTCAGCGGTCACGTGCCAGTCAACGGTCCAATGCAAGTGTTTTGGCAGCAAGGGCACATGCTAAAGCAGCAGCCGCTCAAGCACAGGCATCATACGCTGAAAGAGAAGCAGAGGTGATGAAAGAACAAGCCCACATCGAAGCTGAAGCTACAAAAAAGAAAGCAGAGCTCAGCGCTGACCTCCTCAAACTGCGTCTACAGAGCGCAGCTGCAGCCGCCAACGCCGAAGCAAAGGTCCTGGAAGCAGCAGCCGAGGATGAAGGTGGAGATACCTGGTTTCCAAGAAACAGCGACAACATCATTGAGTCCATACCAGTTCCACTTCTGCCGGTTGATACCCGCTTTGACTCTGCACAAGCTACCACACTACTTCTTCCAGCACCTCAGCGAGTAAAGTACAGTGGTGATTTTGTGGAAAATAAAGTCAAACAGCAAAGCATAAAAAGTGAGAGTGAGATTAGTGAACATGGGTTTCAAGAGCTACCAGAGGCGCATCCTTCACAGTACGACATCACCAGTGGAGCAGAACAATCTTATGCCCAAAGCTCGTACAAAAATGCCTTTTTTACATCTCACTCGCGATATCCAACCCCAGTTACTACTGACCACAGATTTCAGCCACGCTCTATGAACCAGTCTGCCTCTTTCCAGCCCAGGCTATCATCTTCACGCCCTGTTGTCAGTGTAAACGAGTCCAATTCCCCAGCCACATCAGACTTAGCCAAATATTTGGTTCGCAGAGAGTTGGTCAGCTCAGGGCTCCTGACGTTTGATGATAAAGCTGAAAATTACTGGGCTTGGAAGGCATCTTTTTTGAACACCATAGTAGGACTATATTTGTCCCCAAGAGAGGAGTTGGATCTCCTCTGCAAGTGGTTTGGTCCTAAATCATCAGAGCAAGCAAAACGATTAAGGGCCGTACACACCTATGATGCCACTGTTGGTGTTAAAATGGTGTGGCAAAGACTGGAGGAAATCTATGGGTCCCCTGAAGCGATAGAGAATGCTCTCTTGAAAAAGTTGGAAGATTTTCCCAAAATCGCAAACAGAGAAAAACAGAAGTTAAGGGAGCTAGGTGATCTCATCTCAGAGCTTGATGCTGCCCGTGTAGATGGTCTCCTACCTGGCCTGAGTTATCTAGATACGTCCCGGGGCATCACTCCTATTGTTCAAAAACTCCCATTCCACCTTCAAGAGAAATGGATTACTTCAGCATCCAACTACAAAGAGCAACACCATGCTTCATACCCGCCATTCCCTGTATTTGTGAAGTTTGCGTGCGACAAAGCTAAAACTCTCAATGACCCAAGCTTTGCCCCCTTGCTCTCTACTGGTGGCCCAAGTGTTTATAGGCCTGAAAGACTGAACAAGCCCAACTTCAAATCTGCAGTATCTGTTCGAAAAACAGAAATAACCGCTCCAAAGGGCTATCGTGACTCCTCTGACCAAAAGGTGGTTGACCAAGATAAACTGTGCCCCCTCCACAACAAACCTCACTCCCTCCGCAAGTGTCGTGGATTCAGAACAAAGACCTGAGAGAAAAGCCATTCTGAAGGAAAATAATATTTGTTACAAGTGCTGTTCCTCCGGCAATCACATGGCAAAAGACTGCGACACAAGTGTACATTGCAATGAGTGTAAAAGCGACCACCACACCACCGCGCTGCATCCTGGACCAGCACCTTGGAAAACGGAAGCTCCAGGCTCCGCAGCCCCAGACGGGCATGGCGGGGAGCAGCCAGAAAGACAAGCCATTGTGTCAAAATGCACGGAGATCTGTGGCAAAGGTAACAGCTCACGCTCATGCTCCAAAATCTGTCTAGTAAACATTTATCCTGCTGGACACAAAGAAAAGGCAGTGAAAGCCTATGCTGTGTTAGACGAGCAAAGCAATAGGTCTTTAGCAAAGACAGAATTCTTTGAGATCTTCAACGTTAACACAGGCACGAAAGTATACACTTTGAAAACCTGCTCAGGTGTAAGTGAGACAAGGGCACGCCAAGCTGACGGGTTCATAGTAGAGTCACTCGACGGCAACACTAGCGTCCGGCTTCCCACATTAATCGAGTGCAACATGCTCCCAGATGATCGATCTGAAATCCCGACACCAGAGGTCGCAATAAACCATACTCACCTCAAACATTTGGCGGGCAGGATTCCAGATTTGGACCCTAATGCTTCAATACTGGTCCTCCTCGGTCGGGACATACCAAGAGTGCACAAGGTCAGAGAACACTTCAACGGCCCCCACGATGCTCCGTACGCCCAGCGCCTCGACCTTGGCTGGGTCATAATAGGTGAGGTCGGCCTTGGGGGTGCTCACGTGCCAAGCAAAGTCAGTGTTTACCGCACAACAGTTTTGAACAATGGACGTACATCTCTTTTGGACTCTTGCCCTAACTCATTCCATGTCAAAGAAAAGGTCCTGAGCGCGGACTACCCACTTAACTCTTTGAACATGACCAGCTTGATTGGCATAGATGAAAACGATTGTCTCACCAACAAACTGTTCATGAGAACCCCACATGATGACAAACCAGCCATGTCAGTGGATGACGAACTCTTCCTGGAGATCATGGATGAACAAATGTTTATGGATGAGTCCAACAGCTGGGTGGCGCCATTACCTTTCAAAACAAACAGGCACAGACTACCCAACAACCGAGACCAAGCAGTTAAACCTCTCAATTCGCTGCGTCGTGTGCTTGACAAAAAGCCCCACATGAAAAAACATTTCATGAACTTTATGCAGAAAATGTTTGATTTAGGACATGCAGAACCCGTACTGCCTCTCGACAAAGACCAAGAGTGTTGGTACTTACCGTTTTTTGGGGTCTACCATCCTCGTAAACCTGACCAGATACGCGTAGTGTTTGACTCTAGTGCCACTCACAAAGACACGTCTCTGAACAATGTTTTGTTGAGCGGCCCAGACATGAACAACACACTTATTGGGGTCCTCTTGCGTTTCCGCAAAGAACCTGTAGCTATCACAGCAGACATAGAGCAAATGTTCTATTGTTTTGTCATTCGTGAAGACCACCGTGACTTTGTGCGTTTCCTGTGGTACGAAGGCAACGATCCCACAAAGGCCATCAGAGAGTACAGGATGACTGTACACGTGTTTGGAAATAGCCCGTCTCCCGCCATAGCAATATATGGCCTCCGGAGGGCGGCTCTGGCTGCACAAGAGGAGTACAGTGACGAGGCCAAACAGTTTGTTCTTAAAAACCTTTACGTTGATGATGGATTGGCTTCTTTTCCTTCAAACGCCAACGCCATCCAAACTCTGAAAAGTACTAAAGAAATGCTTGCAGACTCGAACATTCGTTTGCACAAAATAGCCTCCAACAGCCCAGATGTAATGGAGGCATTTCCATCTGAAGAACGTGCTAAGGAACTAAAAAACCTTGACCTTGGTGCAGAGCCCCTGCCCTTACAGAGAAGTTTAGGGCTAATCTGGGATTTGCAAATTGACTGTTTCACCTTCCTTGTGTCAAGAGAAGACAAGCCATTCACAAGAAGGGGTATTCTTTCTGCTGTTAACAGCTTGTATGATCCCCTTGGGTTTGCAGCCCCCATCATCATGCAGGGCAAGGCTCTCATCAGAGAATTGTGCTCATAGAACTGTGAATGGGACACTCCTCTGACTGCAGAAAAAGAGGCACAATGGAAATCTTGGAAAGACTCACTTGTTGCTCTTGAGAAACTGCAAATTCCTAGACAGTATGTGAATACTTCACTGCAATCTACCTGTCAAAGAGAGCTGTGTGTCTTTGCAGACGCTTCTACATCAGCCATATCAGCAGTTGCGTATCTTCGAGCCATGGACACCAAAGGTCACGTCCACATAGGCTTTTGCATGGGCAAGTCCAAATTAGCTCCTAGACAAGTCCACACAGTACCTCGCTTGGAGTTGTGCGCTTCAGTTCTGGCGGTTGAGCTGGCAGACATGCTACTAAGTGAACTCAACATCGAAATTCACAAAGTGAAATACTACACTGACAGTCGAGTAGTCTTAGGTTACATCAACAACACCAGCCGAAGGTTCTATGTCTACATTGCCAACCGTGTTGCTCGCATCAGAAAGTCATCTGAACCAAGTCAGTGGCACTTTGTGAGCACGGAAATCAATCCTGCTGATCATGGAACACGGCATGTGCCAGCTTCACTACTGAGTTCTACCAATTGGTTTACTGGTCCCGACTTCTTGAGGAAAGGTGATGGAGAGTGTCCTGTGCAACCAAACAGCTTTCAACTTGTTGAACCAGACACTGAAGTCCGCCCGCAAGTCTCAACATTTGCAACCACAACTGCGACAAAATCGCTTGGCTCACACAGGTTTGAGCGTTTCTCCAGTTGGAAACGTCTTACACAAGCTATCGCCAAACTCATTGAAAAGGTCAGATCTATCTCAAAAGCTCCGGAGTCAAATGAATCAAAGATGGATGCTCTAACACAAGCAAAGTTAGTTATTGTACGTACTGTTCAAGGCAAAGCATTTGAAAAGGAAATAGAAGCTTTGAACAAAGGAGAGGACAAACTAAAACACAGTCCACTGAAGAATCTCGATGTGTTTCTGGACAAAGAAGGATTGGCGCGAGTAGGAGGACGTGTGACTTCTGCTGAAATAACTCAAGAACAAAGCCAGCCCATCGTTATTCCAAAGAAGCACCACATTGCTGCTTTGCTGGTTCAGTTCTACCACGAACAGGTTATGCACCAAGGTAGACACATCTAGTGTTAGAGAACAAACGCTGGGCAGTAATGTTTACCTGTTTAGTCACACAAGCAGTTCATATCGAGGTAGTTGAGTCCCTCTCAACTTCAAGTTTCAGAAATGCTCTCAGAAGGTTCCTGGCCATAAGAGGTCACGCAAAGCTCTTTCGATCAGATTGTGGAACGAATTTCATTGGAGCGTGCAAAGAGCTTCAGATAAGTTCAGAAGATCCAGAGCTTCAATCCTACCTAAAAAACGAGACATTCACATGGAAGTTTAACCCACCTCACTCCTCTCACATGGGAGGGGTGTGGGAAAGAATGATCGGAGTGGCCCGACGTATTTTGGATGCTATGCTGCTGAAAGTTCACTCTCCAAATCTGACTCATGAAGTACTTGTGACGCTCATAGCAGAGGTATCAGCCATAATGAATGGTCGTCCATTAATACCTGTGTCATCCGATCCTCAGCAACCCGACTTGTTGACTCCAAGTGCCCTTCTCACTCAGAAAATCTGTCCCGTCTCTATTCCACCTGGAGACTTTGATCCAAAGGACTTGTACCGTAAGCAATGGAAACAGGTGCAAAGTCTTGCCAACTCATTCTGGAAACGATGGCGAGAAGAGTATCTTGCAACCCTTCAACCAAGAAGAAAATGGCAAGCAGATCAACCGAACTTAGCCATTGGTGACGTTGTTCTCCTAAAGGACTCTCAGGTCAAAAGGAATAAATGGCCTACTGGACTTATTGTGAACACTTATTCTGGTCGAGATAAGAGAGTACGTAAAGTAGATGTACGAATAATTAAAGAAGGTACTGCTAAGGTGTACACAAGACCTATTTCAGAAATTGTGTTGTTAGTTAAAGGTTAATAGTGTTATAGCAGTATACCAGGCGGGGAGTGTGCTGCCCCCTTGTGGGAAGAGTTATTTGTGTTTTGAGTTTTTTGTTTTTTGTCCACGCAGAGTTACCGTAGTGCAGTTATTTTTCTAACAGTCCCACAGCACGTCAAACTTCAGATTGTTAAAATCTGTAAACTTCTATTTTGGTCCCTAACAAATATCTGTCTGTAAGTATTTGATTGGTAATAATCAAAGCCTCCGTCAGATACCGCATTTAGCCATTGCAGTATGTTTTCTATTTGTAATTGTAAGGAAAATGTGGCGCTAGTACTGTTAGCATTCCTATGGTATTTTCCATGTATTAGCATCGTGCTAATCGCTTGCTAATGAGGTTGTTTTAGGAGGATTTTAGTTAATTTTAAGCTATTTATTTTATATTTGCATTGTCTATTCTCCCTGTTGAGATTGTAATATGCATCCTCTTTGTTTCTGTATGTTACAGTTTTACAGTCCTTCCAGTAAAACACACTCAACGAGCAAGATGCTTCCTGGTTCTTTATTGGAGACTGTTAGCTATCTGTAAAGCTAGTTCACACACACTAGTAAAGGCAGAATACATCCACATTAATCAATGCTACTGTACTTTCTCTGCTCCTGAAGGTGCTCCAAAACCGGAGCGTCAGGTGATACACCCAGGTCATCAGGTGATAGTTCCAATCTCTAACTGTTCTTTATTGTAGCCAGCGGTACACACGTGACCTATCCTGGCTGACCTATAAGCAGACCTGGGGCACTTGAACGATGGGCATGCTATTGCCCATGTACGGTGTAATGCAATCTTTGGATCAGGGGCGTGATTTAGCTTTGGAGGTAGAACATCTCGCTCAGTAATCTGATTTCTGAGAAGCTAGGAGCTACACGCTTGCTTTCTCTACAGAACAGAGCAGCCTTAGAATATCTGTTGCCCTCTCAGGGAAGAACCTGTGCTATGATAGGACAAGAACGTTGTACATTCATACCATACCAGAACGCCACGGTCTCTGACCTAATTAATGAAATGACACAAGTTTCCCACCAGGCCCACAGTGATGATATCAAAGGCCCATTCTCCAGGATAGAGGAGTTATGAGGTCAGTATTGCTGGTTGGGCTTTAAATGGGTTGGTATGGTCATTGTAATCATAGTAGTTATAGCCCTTTTAGTATTTCTCGCGTGCATCAGCTGCCGACTGACACTGAGTATGTTGTTTTAGCGGGTGCTAATTTCCATCCCTGAGAGACTTGCCTTAGTTTGAGACATCACAAAGTTTTACATGACTGATTCTCCCAGATCTAAAACCTACTGACTCATTTACATACTGATTTACTGATGCCCATATATACTGACTACACCACAAGTCCACGCTAAGGTAAGATATTCACATAGTTAACCTGGAGTTGTCACAATGGTATACATCAAACCCAGAAGGGGCAATGGCCCAGTGTGGCAAACCACAGGACGACTACGATGATGGACCCCAGATGGATGATGTACCCTCCTGGAAGAAGAGCCAGATGTAATTTGTGTAACCATATCAACTGTCTTCAATGTCAGTGTTTGATTCAGATGTAACTTATTTAAAGTAACCGTAACCTCCTGGACCTTAAGATCCAGGATGTTTTTGTTATGTAATACATTTATTATCTTAATATAAACAAATTATTTCTGTTTGTATTGGCCCTGATGGGACAAAAGGAAGGATTTGTTTAGAATTAGTTAATTACCATATCCTTATACATTATTCTGCAAATTAACTGTAATAAATGGACTGTTTTAGACTAGGCCTGAATTTGCTTTAGACTGTTCATGGTTGCCACGGATAGAAGAAAAACTAGGTCAGCATGCCCTGTTCTTCGAAGTGATTATGGCAACAACCAAGGCGCTAGGCCTCAAACCTATCTTATCCATGGCCCTGTACAAGGGGCTCCAAGGTGAAGTTGCCTGTGTCTCCTATGTATTCTTCCATTTGGGAAGAACAGAGACCAGGGGTAGCTCAGATCAGGTCTGTTAACTCTGACCTACTAACTATGGTTGCCATGACAGTGTAGGGTTCTCTCAATTAGTATGTCAACTTGTTTTTGTAGGTATCTTATAGCATAAAATATAATATTTTAGGTACTGACAAGAAGGGGTATAAATAGGTGAAAGCAATAATGTATGATCAGAATAATTGTCATGACACTGCTCTGTTGTTCTCTGTACTTATACTCTGTTTTGTTAAAACAATTGTTCCAGGGATGGAAATTACATTTCAAAATCTACCAGCCACTCAATGTTTTTACCAGCCACTTTCTTGTTTTTAACCAACAATGTGAAGCGTGTTGATGACATACAGAGCAGTACATTATCAGATTTGTCTCGTCTTAAACTAACCAATCGCGGGACTCCCCATTGTCTGCTTTTCTCCATCGTTCTTTAAAAACAGTTTTTTGACTTTCGCCTCTTTGTCCACTGGCTCCTCCTGAGATGTTTTCTCAGCGGACATCTTAACGTCTGCGATGTAACGCCACATTTTTTTTTAATGTGCGCCGCCTCTAAAGTGTACGGAAGAGGATTAGTGCCAAGCAATAATAAAAATAAAAAAAAAACATAGACAATAAAGTCATTATAACGCAAGATTAAACTCATTAAATATCGAGAATAAAGTTGTTGTGTTTCGAGAAAAAACAATTAGTCAAGCTATATTATAGACATTCTTTCAGTAACAAAGAAATACTATCAACTATTAGCTAATTATGACATAATTATAATTAGCATACGAATTAAAAAGAGAATTTGCAAGCGGCTAGGTCTTTTTAGAAGAAAAAATCTGTCCAATTAGTGCGATGTACTCGCTTTTATCCAACATGAATTGACAACCAGTGGACAAATGCAAGGTTATCGCTGGCTTCACCTACACGCGATTCATCGAGGTTTCGTGGTTTCCCAGGATACCATAAGACGGATTATTAAACTTTATTCTTGATATTTAATGAGTTTATTCTCAAGATTGTATTTTTTCTCAAAATGTGACGAGTTTAATCTCGCATTATAATGACTTTAATGTCGAGATGGTTTTATTTTTTTTATTATTGCTTGGCACAAATCCTCTTCCGTAAAAGTGTCCGGGTGAAACAGTATGCTATTTTATTTACCCGCCACGGTGGCCGGTAGGTGAAGCGAGTTTACCCGCCACAACACAAAATCACCTGCATTTGGCTGGTGGCGGGTGCTAATTTCCATCCCTGAATTGTTCCCATGGATACACAAAATTAAACTAAAATAATCAATTGTTATACAAACAACTGTTGAGTCTCTATATGATAAATTGTATAAAAAAATTACATCTTCAACAATGATTATGGCGCATTCTATGCTTGCGTTATGGAAGGCTTAGATACTTTGTTAGTTAGAGCTTCAGACTTTGTACTAGGATCCGCCGGCTGTCTCACGATAGAGTGGTTTGGTGAATCTCTGATCTCCTCGGTACATGTGACCATGAGAACTGATTAATATAATTAACTCATGTTTGACGGGCTACTCGAAAGTGTTATGCAGAGTAATGCAGAGCCTTTGGTTGACGAACCACTGGAGCTAGTGGTTCAAACTGTCAACAACCGTGAGGGCGGGAGGACGCAGTGTAAGGAGATAAGATTATCACTCACAAAAATAATGCATTTACAGCTTTGGAAAAAATTAAGAGACCACTGCACCTTTTTCTTTACTTTCCAAAAAAGTTGGAAAGGAAGGTTTTGAGTGAAGAACAGAAGAGTTAAAATTAAGAGACCAATGCAACTGTAGACCAACTTTTTTGGAAAGGAAAGAAAAAGGTGCAGTGGTCTCAATTATTTCCAGAGCTGTATATGTGGTGGTGAATAATGATTATATGTGCTTTTGATGTTTGATGGGTATGTTGAATCCACAGTACACGTATGATGAGGCTGTGGGTCGTGAGCTACATACAAGTGCTGGTTTAGCGTTAGATGATTGTGAGACATTCATGGATATCTTACGGTTTGAACAAATGATAGGGTGTAAAATTGTTGTATTTCACCAAACCCATGATGGGTATTTTACTAAGTTTCAAAACAGCAAGGACCAGCATCCTAGAACTGTCTTTATGTACTTTCACAACAACAATTTTTATGACATTTCTAGGGGTGTCATATGTCTGTGAGTGGTTTTAACACCTGTGATGATCATAATTGTAAACACAGCTGTAGTGTGTCTTCATACAGAATATCATACCCAGCTTTGGAACACACAGCAGTATGGAGGACTAAATGTGCCATAATATGGAATAAATAAATATATAAATAAATATATACATAAATATGTAGAAATTAAATACCTAAATAAATAAATACATATTGCATTTGCATTGTGTACACTTAGATAGACATTTCATTTCAAATCCAATGAAAAATGTATGCATCAGACAGTTGGATCAGACAAACTGCTTACAATGGATCGTGGTATTTGGGGGTTGGGATTGTTTATCAGTTTTACTTGAAATGCACCAAAAGTCTGCATTGAGTGTGGACAGAGCTGTTTTTGAGGCATGGTAATTAGTAGGAGAGTGGAGGTGACAGCTGGCGGAAAAATGCAACGGTTTCCCTAATGTGTGGCTCGATCGCCTCTTCACATCTGCTCTAAAGACTATTTGTTTGCTGATATGAAACTTAAAGCATGCATTAGACAAAGATAAATAATGTCAGAACATTTGCCACTTTTACTGTGACTGACATTGTGAACAATTCAGTTGAAAAATAAAAACCTTACAATAACCTGGTTGCATAAGTGCGCACACCCTCTTATAACTGGGCATGTGCTGTGTTCAGAGTAAACCAATCACATTCAAACTCATGTTAAATAGAGGTCATTACACACCTGCAATCATTTAAAGTGACTGATATTTTCTTAGTTGCATCTCAGAGCAAAAGCCATGGCCCACAGAGAGCTTCCAAAGCATCAGAGGGATCTCATTGTTGAAAGATATCAGTCAGGAGAAGGGTACAAAAGAATTTCCAAAGGAATAGATATACCATGGAACACAATGAAGGCGGTCATCATCAAGTGGAGAACATATGGCACAACAGACATTACCAAGAACTGGACTTCCCTCCGTATTCTACATATGAATGGGCTCTCGGGTAGGGTGGCAAGACAGATGCCTTTTATTACAAAGAAAAACATCCAATGGTCTGATGAAACCAAGGTAGAACTTTTTGGCCATAATTCCAAAAGGTATTTTTGAAAAACCACATTGCACATTTCCCAAAGAACACCATACTCACAGTGAAGCATGGTGGTGGCAGCATCATGCTTTGGGGCTGTTTTTCCTCAGCTGGAAATCAGGGTGGAGGGAATTATGAACAGTTCCAAATACCAGGCAATTTTGGCACAAAACCTTTAGGCGTCCATTAGACAGCTGAAGATGAAGTCCACCTTTCAGCACGACAACGACCCAAAGCACACATACAAATCCACAAAAGCATGGCTTCACAAGAAGATTAAAGTTTTGGAATGGCCCAGCCAGAGTCCAGACCTGAATCCAATTGAACATCTGTGGGGTGATCTGAAGAGGGCTGTTCACAGGAGATGTCCTCGCAATCTGACAGATTTGGACCTGGCACTTTAACAGGGGTGTGTAGACTTTTGATATCCACTGTACATAATAATTCACTTTTAATAAATGGTCAAAATCAACAACCCTTGTGTATTTATTGTATTGCTCACAAAGGACCATGTGATTTGGGGAAATGAGAGATTACAAGTTACTTAATACCTTGATCCCACATATAAGCGACAGGGTGATATTTATGGAAAGAAACAGTGCAACACTGGCTAAAACTCAGTTTTAAAAATAAACATATAAAATGTACTGTCAATGCTTTTAAAAATACATGGAAATAAATTAGGTTTAATTTTATATAAATAAAATGAATCCGTGTCAGGACGTTTTTGGGAGAGACAAAAGTTTGTAACTACAACATGCATCTTTCCCCAGTAATCCAAAACTGTTTTGAAGTTCATATTTGTTTTTAATAGATTTTATTTTATTTAGTTATTGTAACAGTAAAAATGCTGACAGACTGATGTGTTTCACATTTTCAAGAATATATATGCTGCGCCGCTTAGCACTGCATGTTCTCTCCCTCTTCAGCGCGCAACCTCATTGGTGTGCTAATCGCTGGCTGGAGCAGATGGCAGCAGTGCAACGTACACACCCACACACATGCTTTCAGTTAGCCATTATGATGTCTATTTAGGTTCCTCATTTTCATCCGCATTGTGTTCATGTTACTTGTGACCGTGTGGTGCTGTGTCTTTTTCTATAAAGAGAAGAATGTGATTCCTTGTATTTTAATTGATGGTTTAATACGTTTTTGTTTCGGTGGTCCCTAGCCTGCCATACTAGCAGTGTATGTTTCTACACAAGCACACACACACACATACACTAATCAATATTACCAAAACATTGCACCATCTGGTGGCAAATAACCATATATATATATATACTTTTTTTCTTCATATATATATACACAGAATGAATTTCACAAAGATTCAAATATGTTAAGTAACACAAGTAGTTGGTTATATGTTGTAACGCTGATAAATTACAACTTTGGAAAGGAGGGACAGTAAAACATTTTTTGGGGCCACAAAGTTTCAAACCCAGTGGGGCCAGCAAAAAAATAATACTTTGAGCCCTGTTCAAGATTTGCATATTTGTATTTCCTGAGTTGTGAATATGTAATAAAGAATCTGCACTTTTAAAACATTTTTAGCAAAATGCTGTCTGTGGATACAAATAACTCTATGGATACAAATCGGTGGCCACGGATACAAATCACTTTCAACGGATACTAAGCTGTTTTTACGAGTTGCAAATCTACTGTGGCGTAAAATCAAGGAACCAATGGGAATTTTGGGGAGGGGTACACGTTTGGCTATAATTCCAAAGAGCTCCATGTAGCTAGCATACAGGACATCCTGGGTTGCACTAGTGATGGACAACCAAGGCTTTCTGAAGGGATTGAGGCTTTCATCAAAATGGTTAAAAAATCTGTTAGTTTTCTCAAGTATTTGAAATTCACTGCACAGTGGTGTTGTGAGTTTCAATAGATGTTTATTCCCAACATGATGTGTGCGCTTTACAAAGGGAAATAGAAATGCCCAGTTCAATCCCACATTCTTCTCGCCTTCCCAGATAGGATTTTTTAACTATGCATCCATTCGAATGTTTTGTATTAAGGCAAGAGTTTCAAAGAAACACTAAATAAAACCAATTATTTGAACAACAATAAACAGTATTGTTTGCACAGTTTAACATTATCTGGATTTTATCTCGCACCACAATAAATTAATGACTGAAAGTCGGCAACACTACCAACTGTGCTATTAGTGGATTTAAAAAAAAAAAATCAGTTACTATATAAGGTGACCAGTAGATGTTGGTGTTTGAAAGTCTCAGGCACCGAACAACCATAAGAACCTGCATTGTACATGAGACTTTGAAAAAGGGCTGATATCCTATGACATTAATGTTTCCTATCTATATATCTCTGCTATCTTTATGTTTAAATGTTGCATTTGTTTAAAATAACAAACAATGGAATTAAATGCCACTATATTTTGGGTTATCATTAAGTAAAATAGTTAGGGCTAAACTCATGATATAACTTTAATGAGAATTAATATGTTTTATTATAGGTCTTTAGAACAAAGAAAACATGCTGAAACTAAATTGTATCTCTAAATAGCTAATTGTGTAATCATCAACAGTTTTATGTACTAATTTATTTTTATAAATCATTTATTAAAGTAAATGTATTAAATGTGTATAATAATAATAATAAGTATTTATTTGGTCTTTGTTTTTTCCCTTAGAAATTTCAGTGAAAAGGGATGGACCCATTTACCGTGATGCAGGTGTATGCAAGAAGTTGGTGGGTCACTTCTCACACAGCTGGAAGGCCAGAAGTGCTCTTGAAAGAGCCCAGAAGGAACTCAATCTACTTTCACATTCCCTCATTTCAGAATGCCAAACAAGATGGGGTTCCAGAAAGATGATCATCAGCAGGATACTAGAGCAGCAGAAGACTATAACTAAGGTCCTGTCTGAGGACAGGAAGACACGGCATCGAATTTTAACCTGGCAAGATATGGATGTCCTGGAATCTGTCAGCAAGTCATTAGGCCCACTGCTGGACTTCACAGATGACTTCTCAGGAGAAGACTATGTTAGTGTCTCATATGTGAAGCCAGTTCTTCACCTCTTCAACACTTCAACGCCGCTAATACAAAAGGGAGACAGACTTGACCAAGACCTTGAAAACTGAGATGTTGCACTACATCAACAAAAAATATAGAGATGATTCTACTCAGGACCCCCGGCTTCTTGTTTGGACCCCCGGTTCAAGATGGACTTCATCAGTGAAGACAACAAGCCCCAAGTCAAGGCCAGAGTGCCATCAGAAATGATGGAATGCCAGAAGGAGAGGTCAAGCAGCAGCACTGAAGTGGAGCCAGAAGTTGCTGATATGTCCCAGGCAAAGAAAGCCAAGAAGTCTTCTTTAAACAGAGCGGAGCTACAGCAAAGGCTGATGCCTCTCTGACCCACAAGGATGCTGTGGAAGCAGAATTAAACAACTACCTGATAACACCGCCCATAGACAAAGAGAAAGATCCACTTGCATGGTGTAATACACAGAGCAAACAGAGTATCTATCCATTTCCGCTACAAGTTCCCCCTCAGACAGGTTTTTCAGTACAACATTTCAGGCAACATTGTCACTTGCCAACGGTGAATAGAATTTAGATTTACTATATTATTCTACAGTTGTGAGAAATACATTTATTTATTCTACTAGGTACTCAGTTTAGAAAGAAACCAGATTTTATACAGTTGAAATGTTTAATTTAATCGGCATTTGTCTAGCCATGACGAACAATACAGGTTTCCTTTGGCACTGTTGCTAAGAAAAGTTTATTTTACAAAAAAGTTTGGGAAATACAATGGATCTGTGTTGATATTCGTTATTCATGTTAAGTTTATTGGTATTTATTAGTTAGGTTTTTCTTTTATTATTACAAATTCTTTGTTTTATAAACACTGCATTTTGTTTTTGTAAACCACTCAGGATTGGTGTATAGCTGCTCTTTTTAATTTTACAAATGCTTTAATTAAAAGATATGTTTCTATTTTCAAAAAGGTATGTCATTTAATTTGTAATGTAAAAAATGGTAAATTACTTTTTGATTTGATTTTGTCATTCACCTTCATTCCCTATTGTGATAATTAAACTTCCTCGATAGAGAATTCTCGGTTTCAACCTGGTTGGAGTACTGAGATAAAGCCTCTGTAATCTCCTGGATCTTTAATAGACACCACACCTCTTCATTCACAAATGAGCCCCTTTATTTAAGGGTAAGCAACATGCATTATTATTATAACATGTTAGATCATTGACTTTAGCCTGAATTGATATAAGAGTACTACATGAATACAATGGAACCATGGTGAATTAAACAGTGTATTCATTAATATAATAAATTAAACTACCTAAAATAAGTCAAAGGGTAAAAAGTGATTTTCAGTTTCATTTTTTTATTTTTATTTTCCATGAAGATGCAGTTCCCTACAAAATCACCCCAATCATTCTAGAATAATTAATTATTCTCAAATAGAGCTTTTCAAGTAATCTGGTGAATCTGGTAATCTGGTGTATCGCAATATAAAATCAAATCAAAAACTTTGCCCAACACTTGGTCATCAAATGGTTAGATGGAGACCTGGAGAGGCCTACAAGTCAGTGTCTCGAACCTACTATGACATTTGGTGGAGGATCGGTGATGATCTTCAGCAAGGCTGGAATCGGGCAGATTTGCCTTTGTGAAGGACGCATGAATCAAGCCAAGTACAAGGTTTTCCTGAAAGAACACCTGCTTCCTTCTGCTCTGACAATGTTCCCCAACTCTGAGAATTGGTTTGACAAGCAAGACAATGCTCCAAGCCACACAGCCAGGTCAATCAAGGTGTGGATGGAGGACGACCAGATCAAGATCCTGTCATGGTCAGCCCAATCTCCAGACCTGAAGCTCATGGAAAACCTCTGGAATTTGGATCAAGAGGAAGACGGATGGTCACAAGCCGTCAAACAAAGCTGAGCTACTTGATTTTCTGTGCCAAGAGTGGCAAAGTCACCCAACAGCAATGTGACAGACTGTTGCAGAGCATGCCAAGAAGCATTAAAGCTGTGATAAAAAATCTGGGATATTCCACCAAATATTGATTTCGGAGTTAGAACATTAATATTTTGTTGTTGAACAATTAATAAGAATTAGTTTTCTTTGCATTATTTGAGGTCTGAAAACAATGCATATTTTTGGGTTATTTTGACCAGTTCTTGTTTTCTAAAAACAAATCCTCTAAATAACAATATTTTTAATTTGGAATTTGGGAGCAATTTTGTCAGCAATTTATAGAATAAAACAACACAGTTCATTTTACTCAAACACACACCTATGAATAGTAAAACCAGAGGAACTGATAATTTTGCAGTGGTCTCTGTATTTGTCAGTAGTTTGCAAAATTGATAAGAAACATTCTGTGATTTCTGTAATCATTAAATTAACTTCAATAGCCTATATTACATAGGCGACTCAACTTTCAATATTGTAAATGTATCACACCTTGTTTTTGATCAATGACAATCCCTTTGATTTGAAGGTTAATCATAATACTTAATGCAACGCCAGCAATCTTCCCAATATTGCTTAATGTGAGGCAAATGTTCTTTCTTCCTTTTCCAGAAGCAGGTTAGTTTGGCTCCATTCATCTACAACAAACATGCTCACTGAAAAGGCTTGGAACGCCCGATACTACACTGCTCAAAAACCTTAAGAGAAAACTGAAATCACACATCGGGTCTGAATGAATAAAATATATTAAAGATCACACTGTACATTGTATAAATTATTGGGATCAAAATGATGTAATTAAGGTCCATGGAAAACAAAATCACCAACCAATTCAGGGCTGGATTAACTAACCCGCCAGTAATGGGAAAATGCAAAGACATTGGCCCTAAATGGTCATGTATTCTTATGAATTTCACCCAGCACAACCATAAGAGGGACCCCTCAAAGTCTGGCTCCTCTAAGTTTCTGTTGCCAATAGTGTTGTTTTCATGGTCACTGTGCACCAATTCTTTTTGAGTATATGCACTTTCTGACAACAGCCAATGCAGAAAGAGTTCTATAAAATTAATCTGGTGAACAGAAAACACTAGTGGGTGACTGTTCTAATCCAGTTTGTCTATATATAACAATCACATGAATGCCTGGACCTCCATACCACACACATTTTGGGGCCATGGTTTTCCTTAGAGTCTAACATCAGCACCATTGTCAGACTGTGGCAGAACAACTAAAACTCCCCAGTTTGAATCCTGCCTCGGTCTGAAATGAAATGTCTTATTTACATTAATGATGAAATTAAGATCTCAATGTTATTCACTCTATATCACCTGAGTAGTATATACACTGAACAACATTATAAACGCAACACTTTTGTTTTTGCCCCCATTTATCATGAGCTAAACTCAAAGACCTAAGACTTTCTCTACGTACACAAAAGGCCTATTTCTCTCAAATCTGTCTAAATCTGTGTTAGTGAGCACTTTGCCTTTGCCGAGATAATCCATCCACCTCACAGGTGTGGTATATCAAGATGCTGATTAGACAGCATGATTATTTGTTATGGAAATTTTGAACTAAGGTGCATTTGAGAAATGTCTGTCTTTCCATTGGCTGGTATGTAGATCTTTACTTTGATTGTGACACACATGTCTGTATAATATCAGAGGATTAACAGGTATTTGGGCCATGTCCTCCTGCCTAGAAGAAGGGTGTCAGTCTTTTGTTCCTCAGGAATGTGGGGGATCTGGTATTTGTATAGGGGGCATCTATTGTCTGTCCAGATGCTGTAAGAACGCTTAGACTTGAAGAAGTTGCTTATGGCAGGACGGAGAGCTATCCTTTGTGTGAAGTTTAGGTAAACACAACAGAAAACATTATGGCAGGAAGGGTAAGGTGGGGGGACAGCCCGCCCTTTGGGGTAAACGGATGTGGTAGCATCTTACCACACCCCCTTTTCTATGTAATAAATACTGCTGAAATTATGTTTTGAGTCAGAGACTCCTCAGACGATTATGTTGGTAAGCGGTTGACACGTCTCTCATATTTGCATAATAGTTAATAAAACTGTTAGAATGTGCCAAGAGAACTTTGCCTCTGTGTTCCTTACTCCGAGTGTCGATACATGGAATAACCATCATATATTGCACAGGTGTGCCTTAGGCTGGCCACAATAAAAGGCCACTCTAAAATGTACAGTTCCATCACAGAGCACAACGCCAAAGATGTCACAAGTGGGGAGGGAGCTTGCAATTGGCCTGCTGACTGCAGGAATGTCCCCCAGAGCTGTTGCCCGTGAATTGAATGTTCATTTCTCTACCATAAGCTGTCTCCAAAGGAGTTTCAGAGAATTTGGCAGTACATCCAACTGGTCTCACAACCGCAGAACACGTGTAACCACACCAAAAAAAAAAAAAAAATAAAGATCCTCACTATCTAATAAATCTACCATAGCCCATAGTTTTAAAATGTTGTGAGCTTAGAATTATAAGGTTCCATCGGAAATTTTGTTAAAATAGATTTTTTTACATATACTGGATTATTGGGTGTTTATTAACCTCTGTGTGGTGTTATTTATTTGAAAATGATTTTTTGTGTGCATAATTCACAAAATAAAGTTCTCTCCAAAAAGGCATACCACATTGGAGTTATAAGGTTCTATCTGTGATCCAATCAAGAGCCTCAATGAATACGGGAGGACCAATCAAAATCCATCTTTTAACCATTTATGTTTAGCTGGGCTAGTGTGTGTCAGCTAATGAGTTGGGATAGTTCGCAAATTTAACAATACCATTAGAAACCTAACTTCGAATTACTTTATTGATGATTTGTTAAAAAGAGATAGCAGCAGTGAAGCGTAAGATGAAGTATATTAGTTAGCTATATTGTGGTTTGTTATAGTATTTAAAGATGATGGATAAATTAGATAGCTAACCCACTAGCTTGCCAGCTAACCTCCGTTAGTTACTTGGTCCTAACTCACTAGCAAATGTACACAGTTCATTTAGCTACGGTGAATATAGCTAGCCAACTAGCTCCACATCAAGTTGCATAGTGGCAAGCTAACGATAGCTAGCTAAGTAAACTTTTAATCGCCTTAGCTATCCATCTAGCAACTAGATGTGCTGCTAGCTGGCTTCATATTAACTAACTAATTATATCATCAGCACAACAGCTAGCTAACTAGCTAACAAATCTATATACTTTTTAGAGCTTTTATGTGTTCAGCAGTGCAGTAATTATGGCCATGTATCAATAACAGGGCCAGCTATAAAAAGGACTTAGTAGACTTGCTATAGTAGCTAACTGTTTTTGTAGAAATTGTGACTATAAAATAGACAACAGAGGAGGCTCAGATTATGATCATGAAGCATAGACACATACCGCATGAGAGATAACAACAATGAGACTAGTAAAGAGAGAGTTAGAGAGACACAAATAGGGGTAAAAAGTGTAAGTAGAGACACAGAGGCAGTACCTTACAAAAAAATGTATTTTGTGTGGTTACACAAAAAACTATATATCACAAAAACAGAATACTAACAATAAAAAATATTATAAGAATAAATAATATTGTGATGCTCAGCTGTGTTGTTGAATTGTTTTGTATCCCTGATATTAGAGGCAGAAACACCAAGTAGCTGCAGTGGCAGGAGAAACAGGAATTGTTTTCTGTAATTCAAACAAAAGACACAGACATCTAGGAATTTTTGTCTTGTTACAAAAATTATCAATACAAGCAAGTACCTTCTGATGCAGTGGCCCAGATTGTGTTTGGTCAGTGTCCATACAGTATACAGTACACTAAGTGCCATGATTGACATGGACATCAAGGGCTCAAATGTAAATTTGAGGTCAGACTCTGTCTCACCGACAATCATCTTGCCAAAGGCAAAAAATTAAATTGAACACCCAGAGGCCAAGAAGAGTGACCTCAGGTCAATGTTTAAGTGCATGACTGCTAAAATGAAAAGTAATAATAGTGATAGTGTTATGTAGAGTAAAAAAATAAAAGACATGCTTGATGTATAAGGAGTTTTCAAAATAACTGCATATAAATTGACATGTTGAATATAAATGTTATTTCTAAGTCATTTTTCACATGCAGTTTGAGTTAGAACAATGTTTTGGTGTTAAGATACTCAATTTGCAATATGGTCAGATGACAAATAAGGGTGAAACAGCATTTTTTTAAATAAAGTTCTAAATTGTTTGAGAATTGTATGAATTTGTATAGTTCAAATACTGTTGTTTTTGAAACTGTTAAAGGCTAGCAGATTTTCTTTTTCATTATGTTATTTATTAAGTTTTTCTCACAGCTCCAGGCAAAATATGTCCTGCGGTGTGACATGACATTACTATAAAATGTAAATATTGAAATATTATTAATTTCAAATACAAATCAGGTATGTTTTAAGTTTAACAAGTATTCTTAAAGAATGATCATTAAAATTCTGCATATAATTTTTTTTTCACAGCTGTTTTTCGATTATATTCTTTGCTTGTGCCATCTTTTACCACTCACTCCAGTTGAAATATTGTGTAAAATGAGAAAGAAATATTTGAAAATGTTTTTATATATATATATATATATAGTTATATTTTGCAATGTTTTCAAATGCATATAATTATTTAAGCTAGTTAACATATAAAAGTCATTTAATTGTGTTTGAAGTAATGTCACACCACAGGACATCCCGTCACACCACAGGACAAAATTAGACACTGTATGAATATTTATGGTAAAATTTATTGAATATTTTTGTAACAAACAAATTCATTTTCATCTCTATTTGAACAAAATTGAAAATGCATCATTTATTTTATTTAGTGTTTGAATTTAGTGAACAAGAGATACTGAAATATTTACATTCAGGTATCAAATCAGACCTTATCAGGCAAACTTATGTGTTGAACATGAGCCAGTCCATATTCGTTAATTTCGCAACTCGACCATGGGGCTCAGGCTCCGTAATCGTACCAATTATGTCACTCCGTGAGTAGTAAATGGTATCTTCTTTGTCCGGCCACTGGAAGGCATTCTTGTTTCCATGTTGAACCATACAGTTCACTTGTATTTCCTCTCCCTGAATACACACTTGGTCTTGGTCACTTTCAACATCTTCATCCAAGAAGGACGGGGTAGGGATAGGGGTAATCTCTTGAGCTGGACTGTCACCAGTCATTGTGACTTTTGTAACCTTGAAGCAGCCACACACTTTTGGGTAGCTGCAGAAGCAACTTACTGCCCTATGAAACACCTCCCCTGGTGTGGTAGAGAAAATCATGCCATCAAGCATTGCTTTTAGCTCTTTGTTTTTTCTTTCCAGCCTCTTAATTTTTGCTGTCAACTTGGGTGGACAAACCTTTTGGGGGAGACTTGGAATTGGGGAAATGGAACCAGCAGGAGATGAACTGGACTAACGGACACATCAAGTTCTTCGTGTGATGGGGGAGTGATATCCAAAATGCTTGCCAGATCCTTCTTATTCTTCCTGTTCCTTGTCTTTGTCTTCTTCCATTCCTCACGAAGCTTTGCTCTCTTATGTTTTGGGAGGCTGGTTATTTTTCGTGGTCGAATTTCCCCTTTAGATTTTTTTTCTTGATATCTGTTGATGGAACAAAAACAACTGTTTTCTATACAAAAACATGTTTTCTATACAAAAACATGTTTTCTATACAAAAACATGTTTTCTATACAAAAACATGTTTTCTATACAAAAACATGTTTTCTATACAAAAACATGTTTTCTATACAAAAACATGTTTTCTATACAAAAACATGTTTTCTATACAAAACACGTTTTCTATACAAAACATGTTTTCTATACAAGTGTACGTCTTAGAGAATGTTTCACCAACTCAGTTTCCCTATTATAAACGTATTTACTTCCTCCTTCTCTCCCTAAGGATCTCCTCATGCCTGGCTTCATCCTGTGCTAACCTTTCCCGGTACCTCCTTGTCGTTTCTTTGCTCATGCCTAAAAACTGACAAAAATCACTTTAAAAACAATGATCGGTGACTGTTAACATACATATACAACAAACAAAGGAAGGCAGATATATATTTTTTAATATATATATATAGGTATATTATGCATAATAAAGACAGATATATATTTGTTTAATGTATGTATAATATAGGTATATTACATATAATATTTACAATATTTGTTTAATATATAGAGAGAGACAGAGATATATTTATATTTAATATAGCAAGCATAACAGACGAGAATCTAGCTAGACATCTGACTTAATTATGTCACACTACAGGACGGGCTGTCACACCACAGGACTCTTTCACCTTTGCGGCCATTTTGAGTCATTACAATACAAGACTGATCTTGGGCCTTACAATAACTGAATAAATTCATTGTTTTAAACCTGAATATGATTCTTTTTTTTAAATATTTATATTTTTTCTCGAACTAGATCAGTCACACCACAGGACTATCAAAAATGGACACGTTCATGGTCTGACAGAAATGATGAAATTTATCAAATTAATAAGAGATTAACACTCACCTTTTTCCCTCCTTAGATCATCCAAACATCTGGGGAATTCCCTGGTAGGGGGCTTGATTAAAAGACCCCTATGGCAGTCCATGTAACTGCCAGTACAAAAATTTAATATCCTATGTCACACTGCAGGACACCATTTGTGTTTCAAAACTAAATGTACTGTAAATATTATTTGAGTAATTTTTTATCATTTTGAAAACATAAGTTAATCAAGTAAATACATACAAAATAATGCCAAAGCATTTATTAGCTGCTCCAAACTTATCTGCTTTATAAAGATTAATATTTACATTTGATGAGTCATCAATGTTACAGTCACACCACAGGACATTTTGCTAATTACCTTGAAATATGAACAACACCAAATACATTTTACGTCCCAAAATCATAATACTGAAATAAAATGATGTTCTATGCCCCACTGGCAAGTGTTGTTTTAGTTGAGAAATGCAGTTCAGTAAACATTTACACTTAATTACAGAAAAAACACGCCTCACGTCATCTGCTGATATACCTATATTTATTCCTTGAAACGTAAGGTTATACATTGTGATGGCGAGATAGAACCTTATAATTCTGAACTGGATCAGAGCTTTCAGAATTATAAGGTCCCATCTGCATTTGAACTATTCCAAAAAAGAAGATTTCCAATTGTCCAAGGATTTTGATATGACTTACCCTAAGTACAACTAGGGTGATGGCCTTGTTAAGCTATATAAAATAAACATACCATGTAAAACCTTTGCTAACAGGGATATGAAATCTTTAATGCTCAATATCTCAGAATCAGAATGAAGGCAGATGGAACCTTATAATTCTACGCTCACGATATGTGTGTAACATGGATGTGTGCCATTTAACAAGTATAGAATTTCTTGTGTAAGATATAAAGAGGTGGTTGGGACTTTCACCCTGTTTAAGCTTTAGCCCGCCCCTAGTCAATCTTCAGTCCTCTCCTAGTCAATCTTCAGTCCTCCCCTTGTCAATCGTCAGTCCTCCCCTTGTCAATCGTCAGTCCTCCCCATGTCAATCGTCAGTCCTCCCCTTGTCAATCGGCAGTCCTCCCCTGGTCAATCGGCAGTCCTCCCCTGGTCAATCGGCAGTCCTCCCCTGGTCAATCGTCAGTCCTCCCCTGGTCAATCGTCAGCCCTCCCCTGGTCAATCGTCAGCCCTCCCCTGGTCAATCGTCAGCCCTCCCCTGGTCAATCGTCAGCCCTCCCCTGGTCAATCGTCAGTCCTCCCCTGGTCAATCGTCAGCTTTTTTTTTGCAAGGTAATAATTTTGTTGAAATGAAACCCATGTACCTATAGGACCCTGACCTTTCAAAAATGTGTGTATATTTTATTCTAAACTTGTTGTTTCATTAAAAATGATTAGGAATTATCTTTCTTGAATACTCATGTATTTCCCATATTATTTCAAGGTTGTCATTACACCAAACAGCACCAGAGGACTGGTAGTTCAGTTTGTATCTACTTCTTATTATAAAATCAGTAAGAGACCAAACCTTTTTCGAAAAACTACACATCGCTCTAGTAAGCCAACAGAATTTTTTTTTGACATCATTATTATAATAAAAACAACATAATACGATGCGAAATTTCATAAATGGCCATAAATATTTCATAAATATCCAGATGGGTCAAATACCACAAAAAACAATACCCTTACATAATTCCCAAAAACGCACACCTTTTCCATAACTGTAAACACTATTCACCCGTTTCCACATGTTTCAATATTCAAAACTCTTTCTACAAAAGGTACAAAAAAGTGGACAAATAAATAATTAATTGCATTATATATTCAGCAAACACATGCTCAATATAATTAACTCAAGTCATCACAACCTAAACTCAAAGAGCACACCAAAAATGTTAACAGACTAATCAGAATTGCAGGCTCAATCAATAGGGCCTAGTGGCATGTCCATGTGCTTTGGAATAATGCATCCTAACAATGCTGCAGTTGCAAGACAACAGAGAGGAAGAGGACTAGGATGAGGTGGTGGAGTGTGTATGACCGCAACCCCTATGCACAGCAAAACCTAAAGGAGGCAATGGTGGACAACTGTGGTAATGCGTTTGAGGAGTCTATCCAGGGTTTTCCCTTGGGGGCACTTTCAGCAGTGGACAGGGGTCAGCATGGGCACCCTGACTGGTCTGCGGCTATGCAGCCCCATACGCAACAAACTACGAGATACTGTGTGTTCTGACACCGTTCTATCAGTACCAGCATTTACTTTTTCAGCAATTTGAGCTACAGTAGCTCTTCTGTTGGATCGGAAACACATGGGCCAGCCTTCGCTCCCCACATGCATCAATGAGCCTTGGCCGTCCATAACGCTGTTGCTGGTTCACCGCTTTTCCTTCCTTTGACCACTTTTGATAGGTACTGACCACTGCAGACCAGGAATACTTCACAAGGGCTGCAGTTGTGGAGATGCTTTCACCCAGTCGTCTAGCTATCAAAATTTGGTCCTTTTCAATGTTGCACAGAGCCTTATGCTTGCCCATTTTTCATACTTCTAACACAACAACTTTGAGGACAATGTTCACTTGCTGCCTAATGTATCCCACCCACTGACAGGCGCCATGAGAACGAGATCAAATTAGTGTTATTCCATTCACCTGTCAGTGGTCATAATGTTATGACTAATCGGTGTATATAAGCCTTATTAAGAGACTGAACACAAACTTATCCTTCTCAAACAATTACTTCTACAGTAACGGACCATAAACACAGCCCCAGGAAACAATTAGTAGCCTATTTATTTTGTTAACACTAGAACCGCCAGGCCACTTTGACCCCCAATATCCACTGTATGGCATCATTAGCATACGAGTCGTCCCTATTAGCATGGGCATTCTCCTCCGCAGCATCCCCATCCAGTCAGAGCATCAGTTCATCTATTAGGTCGTCATCCAACTATATAGAATAATTACACTATAAAAAATGATTACAGAATTTTTAAAAAATGGTTAATGAATTAAAAAAATACAAGAATGTGTTTGTATTAAAGGTCTCATCATAAAAAAACTACTAAAAAAGAAGACATGGAAAAAGATGAGGTCCGAAAATAATAGGCTGTGAACGGCAGGTCTCTCTCGAGGTTGTTGTGGGGCTTTTGAGAATTATTAGAAAAAGATGAGGTCCTTGGAATTTCATTTTGTGAATAATTTAGCCTACAATATTTGTAGAATATTAAACTTTAGTAAAATATGCAGAGAAAACTCAAAGCGAGACAATAGGATATATGTGCGATTTAGTTTCACTTTCCCTCCTAAAGCAATGTAGATGTTTACATTTTAGATTTTTAGATTTTATGAATTAGCCACCACAATAAGCTGAATCTCCTATTAAAAAATGATAACGTGTGATAAGTAGCCTATATCTAATTAAGTTTTTGAATGGTCATGAAAATCGTATAAATCATTTGTAATTTAATTCAAATTAATTCATCTGGGAGTATCGCACATTCATCCCATTGACGTCATGCATTCAGTGAGAGGTGATTAGCGCCTGGGTACCATTTGGGTACCAACACTAAGTGGTGTGGGCTGTTGGCGGATTGAGTCGGAAAACGGGATAAAAACAGGTTTAGAATTTCAACAATGGAACAATGTAATATACGCCTATTTAGGAAAAATCATACAAGGAGGAGGGTGTAGCTTTCAAAATGGCAGTTTTATTTTGATTACAAACTCAAACGCCAATTGGTGTAGGCATTTGGCGTAGGCATTTGGCGGTTCTAGTGTTATTGTACAGCGGTGTCATCAGCTCATTAACCTGCCAAGGATGCAATAATATCAGATCCATATAGCTCCACTACTGATGTCACTGCATAATCTGCAGGCTTTTTGTCTATTTCAAGACAAAGTCTTCCACGTGAAACCAGGTCCAGAAGTTTTGACTCATCTGACTTGGAAGTTTCCTCAAACTTCCAACATTCTACACTACCTAACAATTTTTTTTTCACTGTTTGGATTTAAATAAGGAGATACTTAAGAGCATATCACTGAATAATTACTGCAATGATGTTTCAGCTGGTTACAATGATTTTGACCCTTATGCAGTGAGTAGCTTCTCATTTTTTAAACAACCATATCGGAAGACTTATCCCGTGGTCGTGGAAATGATGTTACTGTGTTTCATAAGTTTGACATTTCTGGCCTGCATCAAGCAAAGAAAACAACTAAGGAGATTGCTGAAATTAATGGAACTGGGTTAATAATTGTCCAATGCATTATAAAAACCAGGAAGAATAGTTGAACCGTCAATACTGGACACTGGAGCAATGGAGAAAGGTCAGGTGGTCTAATGAGTCCAGATTTACCCTATTCCAGAGCGTGTCAGGGGAAGAAATAAAACCATCATGCATAGTGTCCACTCTACAAGCCTCTAGAGGCAGTGTTGTAATCTGGAGTTGCTTCAATTGTTTAGGTCTAAACACAGCATCATTATGTGGCAATAAAAGGAAAATCAGCTGAGTACCTGAATGTACTGAATGACCAGGATATCCCATCAATTAACTTTTTGAGGAATCATTTTATCACATGATTTGGACACCACAGAGTCCTGACCTTAGCCCCACTGAAAGTATTTGGGATGTGCTGGAGAAGAGTGGTTCGCCTCTCCAGTTTCCAATGCAAAATCTCAGCCAAAAATGTATGCCACTCTTGATGGAAATAAATGATGGGACGTTGCATAATGTAATAGAAATAAATTCACTGAAAATGAATGCCGTAATCAAAGCTAAAGGGGGTCCAACTAAATATTAGTGTGCAACTTTTTTTTGGGACACTAATAATAATAAAAACTAACAATTACAGTAGGGTCACAGCTTCGCTGCTTGGACCCCTAAGAATAATAAAAAACTAACAATTCCAATAAGGTTCCGAAGCTTTGCTGCTTGGACCCCGAATTACAGACCCGGAGGAGTTTAGCCACTACATTTTTTCCAGTGAGATTAGTTAGTAATTTCTCTTTCATCTCAGACACAGTTGCGATGGTAGTGGCGTTACACCAAACAGACACCAATCAAACCACGTAACGGCAATATTTTTATTGCTGCTTTCACAACTGCTTATGCTAGACTCAAGTTCTATTAACTCTTGGAGAAGTTGGATAGACATGTGTTCTACACAAACACTGTTTTAGTGATCTTTGTCACACACTACAAGGATTGGGTGCCCCCTCTGGGCCCATTCTTGGGTGACTTGACCGATGAGTTACCAGATGGTGACAGCATCGCACATTTTGTTAGTAGTGGCCCAAATACATATGGTTACAAGGTCTGTCCTGTCTCAAAGCAAAAGGCATTACATTCAACAGCTACAACTCCGGTATTGTAAATCTAAAAATGCTAATTAAGCTGGTTGATAACTATGTACGAGGCAAAAGTGGTGACGATGATCAGGTCCATGCTAATGCAGACACATTGCTGGAAATAAAAGTGTTCACAGTAGTGTCCAAGCGTTTCAGAGTTGTATACAAAAAATGTGTACTGCTCCCTGATTACATAAAGTACTAAATCACATTTTACAATGGATAGTGACCATAGCTGGTTTGACCCAGAACTATAACACCCATTCAGCTGTGTCATTAGCAGCCCCAGTAACTCGGGTAAAACGTATTTTGTGAAGATGTTGCTGGATAATGCTGATGTTGCTGGATAATGCTGATGTTGCTGGATAATGCTGATGTTGTTTTCGCCAAAGAAATTCAGAATATAGTCTGGGTTTATTCATGTTGGCAACCGTTGTATGATGACATTTTGAAGTTGAGAGAAATTACTTTTATAGAAGGTAAACCAAAATCGTTGTGTGATGACTGTTACCGATTCAGAAAAACAACCTTTTAATTATTGACAATCGCAGCTGCGTAAAGTGAAAAGAGAAAAGTCCAACATTATATATGTCTAGAAGGAACACTTTAGTCGCAAAGAAATGAAAAACCATCAACTAATCTGGAGGTTTTCTACTACCATTATTTAGCGTAGCAGATTCATTCCTAACTAGTCTAATTGCATCGAGACACGGTTGAACAACATGGATCATGCACAAAAAATGTTCCTGGTGCCGCGACATCAGTTAGAAAAACTGCGAAAATCCCAAATGACTTGCTCCGATGTAAGACAATATGTTGAAAATGATTTGGACTCATCAATACGCAATATACAGAATTTACATGAAAAAGATAAAAGATACTTGACTGTTGTTAGACAGGGTGAGCTTGACACAAATACACTGACTACCCGGGTCTGAGACTGGGGCTGATGTAGAGAACATGACTGAGACTAAGCAAACTGTTGACCGAAAAGTTAACTTTGTTGATTACATTTTGGACAATGTGCCTGAGAGGAGTAAGAAGAATGTTGAATATATTCTAAATAGAATGCTCAGATCTAAAGATTTGACTTTCTGGACTTCAAACTGTTAATTAATTTTCAAAGGAGAGATAATCAAGGGTTCGCACCTGTTGGATCTGGTTAAAAGTGTGACAGTAGAAGGCCTTTGGAGTGGGGGGAGTTCTTAGAGGCTATAGCATGTCTCAACATGCCTTTTACAACTATTCCAAATGAGCTTGTAAGACGTGAAATTCCTCATTCCTCATCTAGTGCACAGCTGAATGCATAACGAGCATAGCTGTGTAAGAAGTCAGACCATAGCCACGGCTTGGTCCATTAGGTGTTTTCCTAAAGCTAGGGCCAATTGGTACAATTCTCACACAGTTGATCCGTAATCTGGTTGGAATGGTTTGCTAGGAAATTGTTGACTGTCCTCATCCATAAACTCCAAATTATAATGTTTGAACTCATTTTTACAGCATACCTCCATACAGACCTTCTCCAGATCCTACAGATATCGGGGTTGTCGCTGGGCAATACAGACTTTGAGCTCCCTCCAAAGATTTTCTATTGGGTTCAGGTCTGGAGACTGGCTAGGCCACTCCAGGACCTTGAGATGCTTCTTATGGAGCCACTCCTTAGTTGCCCTGGCTGTATGTTTCGGGTCGTTGTCATGCTGGAAGACCCAGCCACGACCCATCTTCAATGCTCTTACTGAGGGAAGGAGGTTGTTGGCCAAGATCTCGCGATACATGGCCCCATCCATCCTGCAAAAAAGCATCCCCAAAGAATGATGTTTCCACCTCCATGTTTCTCGGTTGGGATGGTGTTCTTGGGGTTGTACTCATCCTTCTTCTTCCTCCAAAAACAGCGAGTGGAGTTTAGACCAAAAAGCTCTTCCCTTTACTCTCATCAGACCAAATGACTTTCTCTCATTCTCTGATGTCCTTACACAGCTCTCTGGTCTTGGCCATTGTGGAGAGGTTGGAGTCTGTTTGATTGAGTGTGTGAACAGGTGTCTTTTATACAGGTAACAAGTTCAAACAGGTGCAGTTAATATAGGAGAACAGGAGGGCTTCTTAAAGAAAAACTAACAGGTCTGTGAGAGCCGGAATTCTTACTGGTTGATAGGTGATCAAATACTCAAATTAATTATTTAAAAATGATAAAATGTGATATTCTGGATTTTTGTTTTAGAATCCGTCTCTCACAGTTGAAGTATACCTATGAAAAAATTACAGACCTCTACATGCTTTATAAGTAGGAAAACCTGCAAAAATCGGCAGTGTATCAAATAATTGTTCTCCCCACTGTAGGTACAGCAAATTATTGTTCAGATCAATGTAATATTCTCAATTTCCAGCAATCAAGAACTCCAGAGGGGTTGCGTCTGATATTGCTGATGGGTTGGTATTTCAACGTATGTATTTTTCGCAATAGATTTGTGTTAAGGGGACTGTGAATAAATCCAACTCTGCTTTCATACATTCACCAGACATACGGTGTAAGACTGCCATCTTTTAAAAAATGGTCTTTGATTGTCCTCAGAGTGGTATGTTTTCTTTTAACAGGGGCTCCGGTTTTTGTCTTAATCTTGCATTTTTTTACTCAAATCCATACCTTTGACACATGTTATGGTATAGCTCGAACTTGAAATGTTGGATATACGCTTCTGTTCCTCATTCAAAACTTTCCTTTTCAACTTTTTTTGAGTCTCACAGCATCTCCAACTGTGAACTTGTAACTTTGATTTCCATTTCTCATCACTGTTGTACCATACAGGTTCCTGAGAACTAGTCTAACATTTTCATCACAAACATCAACAGGCTTCACCTTAATAGACCGATGGTAGCTATGGTTGTAACCATGAACCAAATCTTGAATCACATCAACATAACGATGTGTGTTGGCAGCCGTGAGATACCGCCAAAATTGTGATTTTATTGTTATATTAAATCTCTCAGATACTGATAAAGATACTTGCTTTGACATATATTTCCTTTAGCGAAATGTTTTATGTTGTACTTCATAAAAAATTCAAAATGTGAATTAAGAACCTGGGTGGAGTGTTCATGGGAGTTTTCCCAACCAATCCACGTGTTTTGTGGATTTGAAGAAGGCATTCGACTGTGTTCCTCGCGGCATCCTGTCGAGGGTGCTTCGGGAGTATGGGGTCCGGGGTCCTTCGCTGAGGGCTGTCAGGTCCCTGTACGACCGAAGCAGGAGCTTGGTCCGCATTGCCGACAGTAAGTCAGACTTGTTCCCGGTGCATGTTGGACTCCGGCAGGGCTGCCCTTTGTGGCCGGTTCTGTTCGAAATTTTTATGGACAGAATTTCTAGGCGCAGCCAGGGGTCGGAGGGTATCAGGTTTGGGGACCACACGATTTCGTCTCTGCTCTTTGCAGATGATGTTGTCGTGTTGGCCCCTTCAAACCAGGACCTTCAGCATGCATTGGGACGGTTTGCAGCCGAGTGTGAAGCGGTTGGGATGAAAATCAGTACCTCCAAATCCGAGGCCATGGTCCTCAGTTGGAAAAGGGTGGCTTGCCCACTTCAGGTTGGGGGAGAGTTCTTGCCTCAAGTGGAGGAGTTTAAGTATCTAGGGGTCCTGTTCAGTGAGGGACGGATGGAACGGGAGATTGACAGACGGATCGGTGCAGCTTCTGCAGTAATGCGGTCGATGTATTGGTCTGTCATGGTGAAGAAAGAGCTGAGCCGCAAGGCGAAGCTCTCGATTTACCGGTCAATCTACGTTCCTACTCTCACCTATGGTCATGAGCTTTGGGTCATGACCGAAAGGACAAGATCCCGGATACAGGCGGCCGAAATGAGCTTTCTCCGTAGGTTGGCTGGGCGATCCCTTAGAGATAGGGTGAGAAGCTCGGTCACCCGAGAGGAGCTCAGAGTAGAGCCGCTACTCCTCCACATTGAGAGGGGTCAGCTGAGGTGGCTTGGGCATCTGTTCCGGATGCCTCCTGAACGCCTTCCCAGGAAGGTGTTCCAGGCCCGTCCCACCGGGAGGAGACCCCAGGGAAGACCTAGGACACGCTGGAGGGACTATGTCTCCCGGCTGGCCTGGGAACGCTTCGGTGTCCCCCCGGAAGTGCTGGAGGAAGTATCTAGGGAGAGGGAAGTCTGGGCATCTCTGCTTAGACTGCTGCCCCCACAACCCGGCCCCGGATAAGCGGAAGAAGATGGATGGACGGATGGATGAATTAAAAAAATAATAGCACTTTTATTTCTCAGCAAAGGAACCCAGACATACTTAACACATATATACGTTAATATAAATTTCATGTTATCGTTTTCGGCACTATAAGCACTCATGTAGACCAAATCCAGGTGAAATTGTGAATTTATACCGAGACCCATAACTACAATTCTTGAATAGCTACAGTGTGTAACTGTGTAGCGGGTATGTATCATGGGACAGTAGCCAATAACTTGCCACACCATGAGGATCTCCCTGGTTTTCTCCAAGTGTGCTCTTTTCAAACCCTCTAAAACCCACATAAGCGCCAGGGTTTGATGGGTAGTATTAAATACTTTTCATAACCTGTTCAGACATTGTAGAGCATTGGGTCAATAATGAAAAGTAATACGTGTGTAAAATCATTTCATTCATGTTGTTGCAATTATACATGTCCAAGAATTTCAAGAGAGACATTTAGATTTCTGTTAAAAGAGGCTCTTTGGTTTTATCGCATCAAGACTCTACTGCGTTGCATACAGCTTCCACATTAAATTTGTCCAGGTATTTATCCCTACAGAAAGTTCTTAGGTGCCACATGAACATAGGTCTGAGGTGCATGAAAACCAGATGCATTCAAAGCCTTGAGCAGTACGTTTCAGTCGCGGTGTTAAAACTTTCCCCATGATGTCATCATAATGGGTCTCAAAAAATAAATCAGGCAGGTTGAGACAAGAATGTCTTCTCTGGCTCGGTTAGTCCACTTCATATCTGATGCATATTTGTGGAGAATGGTTGCTTTTGATGATCTTTAAAACTTGTAGTGCAAGGCATTTGTTCATTTTGTAATAACTTTAGCATTTGAAAGGTATGATAGATTAAGAGGTCCTAGCTGAGCACCAAGCCGGTCAAGCCAATGGTAGTTTCTTGGTGGGTATAACGGTGGAGTCGAGCTGTTAGGGTTCGGGGTACCATAACAGGGTTCAGCGTTATCATCCAAGGCGTCTCACAGCCAGTCCTCAGCCTTGGGTCCTTCAAACTACTGTTGGTTGTATTCTTGAGACATGTTTCGTAAAGTCTGCTGGCTGCTTGATAATCACAGGTCTGTTTTTATGCTGTATTGAGGACTGTGTTAGCTTAAAGCCGGACATCAAGGGTTGTATGTCAGTCGAATAGCACGCAGTAGCAGTCACACATTAACACACCGACATTCAGGAAATAGCTCCCATCTAACAGAGTCATACTGCTACATTCCTTAGATGACTTTAAACAACACATCTACTGTATTGTGCACCATGTTTTGTCCCCAAATAAAACACTTTTCGAAAGGTGCTCCATAAACAAGCACTAAAGTGAATTTGATCAGTCAACACCTGTTTAATGACCAAACCCTGCGATCTATGTGGTTTAAAACCATCCATGGTCGACGTCCGCGATATCGCGGACAGTGCTCATTTGCATAAATATTTCGAAAAATTGATTCGCCATAATCGTCCGATTCCAATGGTATATTATTTGTAGCCACTTTCCTGAAGCGTTCCGTGTATAATTGGGGTTGTCCATGTATAATATGGGTTGTATAGTTGTATAGTTTGGGTTGCTATGAGAACCTTTCACCAGGCAACGACATTGCCAATGCATCTTAGAAAGGCTCATTTGTACACTACTATGAATATTACAAGTGTGTACATCAAATCAATCAAAAAAAAATTATAAAGCGCTTTTTACAACAGCAGTTGTCACAAAGTGCTTTACAGAGACACCCGGCCTTAAACCCCAAGGAGCAAACAACAGTAGTGTTGAATTTCAGTGGCTAGGAAAAACTCCCTAAGGAGGTCAAATTTTAGGAAGAAACCTAGAGAGGACCCAGGCTCAGAGGGGTGACCAGTCCTCTTCTGGCTGTGCCGGGTGAGATATTAAGAGTCCAATTGGAATAATAAATACATTTCTCTGGGCTAAATCCAGAGTCTATTTGATTTTAGACTAGGTCAGAAGTATGACCAGGTGGACAAGGACAGGGACAGCAACGGGCCCCCCAAACCAGGTAATCCGCAGGTGTGGACCAGGACCTCATCTCCTTCTAAAATTTAAAACTGGAGGAAACTGAGAAAAGTTAGTAGTACATCCCTCATGTCCCCCAGCACAATAATATAGCAGCGTAACACCTTGGAAACTCACTATATATGATGTTTTGAACCATAATACATCGTTTGTATTATATATAAGATATAAAAATTAATATTTAGTCAAAATAGTATGGGGATGTTCTTGAGTTTTTGGGAAGAAGTTGGTAATTTTTCTGAGTTTATAAAATATATATAAGTCCAAACGTAACTAGCGATCTAGTGCTGCCACCTGCTGGCCGTTTTGTGTCATTAAACTAAAGGAACCGTTATATTGGGTTATTATCTTTCATGTTATAGTGTTTCATTTCTAGGTTGAAGAACCAAATTTTTTGGGGGTGCCTATATTTTTTACCTTCTATTATATAATTATTTCATTATTTTCAACCCAATTACAGTGTAATTTGATAGTAAAGGCATGAAAGTATGAGGATATACCATTGACACAAAATCTCATAATGCTTTAAAAAAAAAATCTTGATGCTGAATGGCAGAAATGTTTTCCGAAAACAATTTTTTTGCCTTTCAAACAGATGAGTTTTATAAATAGTGACCCAGAAGTCTGTTTTTATGTGTTTTTATTGTAGCCAGAGGGGTTGCTATTACCAGGATACATCATAATAGGTTGTATCTGTTACAGAAATGAATCTAGGACCCAAAATGTCCCAGTAGTGAAATCCGGCCGAAAGCCCCATAGGCTACCAAGGGTTAAATACACCGACCACGCCACCCACCTATGGCATTGTAAAAACATGAAAGGTACCACCCACTAGTTATAGATCATCTGTTGCACACACTTAGTCGTAACATCGAATTCCTGTGGAATTAAATATTCCAGAACACGGGTGCCCTTTTGTTCCACTGCAAATATCACACTACATATTGTAACATCTTATGCCTTGGGAATTTAACATTCCCGAACCCTGGCACCCTGTTGTTAAACATCGGACTTACCGTAACATTGAATGTCTGGTGAATTTAACATCCCCAGAACCCTGGAGCCCTATTGTTAAACATCAATGCCACCATAAATGTCACACCCCCCCCCCCCCCACCCGGACATGCATACGTCATACAGGAAGTTACAACCCCTAACATACGTCTCACAGGAAGTAACACCCTGGAACATACGTCACACCGGAAGTCCCACCCCTGCATAAGACA
The DNA here is from genome assembly GCF_011004845.1 of Esox lucius. NCBI lineage: Eukaryota > Metazoa > Chordata > Actinopteri > Esociformes > Esocidae > Esox > Esox lucius. Next base: position 467,802 of record NC_047569.1, read on the forward strand.
CACAGGAAGTCCCGCCCAAAAAACGGAAGTGTTTTCCTGCTATCAATCAATCATCCAAAAGTGACAGAATATATATTAACTACTCTCCATTTCCTCAAGGTATCTACTGTGTTTCCCTCTGCACCCTCATATGTCTAGGACTAAAAGAAAGACAGCAAGAAATAAAAAGTCCAGTCTTAACAGATGTCAGTGTAGTTACTACCAGAGACAAGATACTGTAGATTTACTGGTTTGGATTCTGGACTAGATCACGACATGGTGGGTGGATTTTTCAGTGGTTGTCAAACTCCTCTGGAGACCCTTAGTTACCATGTATTACAGCTTACATACACAATGGGGAGGACGCTTACTCAAGCAAATACTAAGAACCTTCAGCTGGAGAATTTGAAACTGCAACATTTCGGGCACCAGCCCAACACTAAATGAAAGGTTAGTGCTCAGTTACCCATCATGACTGGATGATGTGAGCAGATAGATTTCACAGGTAGATGCATTCATAGGTTCTCCCACCCCAGAGATATTAACTCCTTTTAAAGCCAGCAGCCAACCTGTTGCAATGTATGCAGCGTCCAAGCTCTCAATAAGCAGATATGGCCACTGATTGGACCAGTGAACAAATATGGACAAATTAGTATGAACACCACATTACCCATGTAGATTATTTAACCTGTTAAAAACAGATACGTTGACAGACAACATTCTAATTTAGAACAATGACCTGGGGGAATAGCCACAGTGGGAGGAGGGAGGATGAATGAGCCAGTTGGAGACTGGAGATGATTAGGTACCAATGTGGTTATGAGGCCCATATTTTGCCATGACATGGTTTAACACTAGAAACACCAGGCCTTTTTGACCCTCAGTAACCACCAGAGTGAATGCCATTTGGCATCATTAGCATTATAATTGACCCTATTAGCATGAACATTCTCCTCTGCAGCATCACCATCCAGCGAGAGCATCAGTTCACCTGCTGAGTTGTTATCCAATTATATAGAATAGTCAAAAAATAATGAATTACTGAATTTGTTTGTTTTAAATGGTTAATGAATTTGAAAAGTACAAGGATGTCTTTGTTTTGAAGGTCTCATACAAGAAAAAATAAAAAGATTTCATTGAAAAAGACAAGGTCTGAAATACATAGGCTGTGAACAGCGTGTCTTTGCAGGTCTCTCTCGGGGGTTTTGGCGGGGCTATAGAGTTTATTTAAACACCAATGCATAGCTATAGTCTCCTAGACTACTGGAATATAAGATCTTTCTATAGGTGACATAAGTTATTAGAAAAAGAAAAGATATGGTTTGAATTGCGTTTTGTGAGTAATTATTTAGCCTAATACATTTGTAGAATAATAATCTTCGTTAAAATAAGCATAGAAAGAGAGATGATAGGATGTGTGCACGATTAAGATTCTCTTTCCCTCATAAAATAATGTTGATTTACATTTGATGAATTAGCCTAAACAATAAGCTGAATCTCCTATTGATAATCAGTAACCTGTGTGATAAGTAGCCTATATAATTTGTATTATACTGTACACCCTAATTAAGTTTTTGAATGGTCATGAAAATCGTATAAATCATTTGTAATTTAATTCAAATTCATTAATCTGGGAGTATTGCGCATTCATCCATTGATGTCATACATTCAGTGACGGGTGATTAGCGCCTGGGTACCATTTGGGTACCAACACTAAGTGGCGTGGGCTGTTGGCGTATTAAGTCGGAAAAAGGTAAAAAAATAAAATAAATACAGGTAAATGGTCTCAAAATAGTTTTCTGTTTGTCAGTTTAGAATTCTGACAACGGAACAATGTAATATACGCCTATTTAGGAAAAGTCATGGAAGGAGAAGGGTGTAGATTTAAAAATGGGAATTTTATTAGGGGTGCTTGCCAAAGGCAAAGCACAACTATAGGTTTCTGCCACAATTTTTTATTATTATTAGGCGTGCTAGCCAAAGGCAAAGCACAACTATAGGTTTCTCCCATAATTCTTATTAGGTGTGATTGACAAAGGCAAAGCACAATTATAGCTTTCTCCCATACTTCTTAATATTAGATGTGCTTGACAAAGGCAAGGTATTATGGCATTACTAAACAGTCATTGATTTAACTAATGCTAATTAGCGTAATTACCGTTAATTAACAGATAGGTTGTATCTTTTAAACCATTCAAGCAACAGACAAAACCAACTTTGTTTCCCATGTTTAGGCTATCCCTACTTCAAATTTGGAAACATTTATCGATTTTACTTATGCTAATTTGCGTGATTAGCATAAATTCACTATTAGGCTGTATCTTTTGAACCGTTTGAGCTACAGAAACGAAACCAACTTTGTTTCACACGTTTAGGCTATACCCACTTCAAATGATGTAATGTTTATCGATTTTATGTATGGTAATAAGCACTAATTAGCGTTAATTAACTATTATACTATATCTTTGAAACCGTTCCAGCTACAGACATGAAACACACTTTGCTTTACCAGTTTAGCTATCCCCTGTTCAATAATGACACGTAAATTCATTTTACGCATGCAATTTGCGTAATTATCATTAATTAGCTATTAGGCTGTTTCTGTTGAACCATTCGTGCTACAGACACGAAACCAACTTTGTTTCACACGTTTAAGCTATCCCTACCAGTTTAGCTATCCCCTGTTTATATAATGACACGTTTATTGATTTAATGTATGTTAATTTTCGTAATTAGCCTTAATTAGTAATTAGGCTGTATCTTTTTAACCAATCTTTTCAAAGCAACAGACTTGAAACTGATTCTCATTCAAGAGTTTTGACTGTTTCTATTTAATGTAATGACATGTTTATTTACTTTACGTACGCTACTTTGCGTAACTAGCATGAATTAACTATTACACTGTAGCTCTTGAACCGCTCGAGCAACAGACACAAAACTGACATTGTTTCACACCTTTAAGCTATCCCCACTGCAATTTCTGAAATTTTATTGAAATTACGTATGCTAATTAGTATAATTAGTGTTAAATACTAGGCAGTATATTTTGAACCGTTTGAGCTACAGACACGAGATCTGTCATTAGTGAAACTTTTATTATCTAACTATGTCATGTATGCTAATTCATGCTAATTACCCTCACCAACAGTATCTCTGGAGCCTTAAGAAATACATTCTTTAAACCTTTCGATAGGTAAACAATTTCAAACACATATTTTAAACAGCTAGCAAGCACCCCACATTTTCTTCAGGAAATGTACTTATCTAGTTGTTATTATTATTATTCCTCCAGCTCTACAGTCCAAAAGCTATAAACACGAAACCAACTCCAAAATGCAACACATGCTTAAACTCGGGTTGCTTGAGCAGATCTTTTTGATAGCTATTATACTTTTTAAACAATATTTACATGAGCCACCAATGTCTTTCAATGGGGAAAAAAGTGTCCATAGACTTGAATGGTAAAAAAGTCAAAAAGTCTAGACGCATCTCCTCCTAGAATTATCAAGTCCAAACCAATGCCAAGATGTTCAGTCTGGCCCAACACATTAACGTGTTTCAATGAGAGCCAAAGTAATACAGAGGTTTCAATTCAAAATGTTCATGCTTTAGGGCCAATCAACCTTTTATAACAACTTTAAAGGTTTGAGGCTATCCTAAATAAGAATTATATTGTATCTTTTCGAGCTACAGAAAAAAAAAAAAGATCTACATACAAAAGTTTACACTATCCCGAGTTCATATAATGAAACTTTTATTTATTTTACGTATGCTAATTAGAGTATTTACCGTTAATTAACAGTCAGGTTGTATCTTTTGAACCGTTCGGGCTACAGACACAAAACTACTTTGTTACACCAGTTTAGGTTATCCCTACTTCAAATCTGGAGAAGTGAATGATTTTACGTATGCAAATTTGCATGATTAGCATTTATTCACTATTAGGCTGTATCTTTTGAACCGTTCGAGCTACAGACACGAAAGCAACTTTGTTTCACAAGTTTAGGATATCTCTAATTCAAATTAAGAAATGTTTATCGATTTTACATATTCTAATTTACATAATTCAATTATGTTAAATTATGTAAATAATTAGCAATTGGGCTGTATTTTTTAACCGTTCAAGCTACAGACACAAAACCATATTTGTTTCATCAATTTGGGATATCCCTTTTTCAAATTTGGAAAACTTGGTTTAATTTTATGTATGATAATTAGCGTAAATAGTGTTATGAACTACTAGGCTGTACTATTTGAACTGTTTTGAGCTACAGACACGAAATCTGCGATTGTAAAAACGTTTATGAGCTTTAACTAAGTAATTTATGCTTTTTTATGCTTTTACCCTCACCAACAGTATCTCTTGAACCTTAATAAATACAGACTCCAAACCTTTTGATAGGTAAACACTATTTCAAACCATAAATATTTTTTAAACAGCTAGCAAGCACAACAGATTTTCTTCAGGAAATGTACTTGTCTAGTTTTAATTACAAACTCAGGCACCAGTCGGCGTAGGCATTTGGCGTTCCTAGTTTTACAACCCATACTCATAACATCAGTACCATGGGATTTGTAGAGACCAGTTAGGACCCCTGTTAAACATCCCATCCAAAAGACAGCACCATTTTCAGGACACTTATAGCAATGTCAGGTCTCCCAAATAGGGACCTACCCTGCATAGCTTGACCAGCAAGCCAGCAATGGCATACAAATAACTTATATAGACAGAACGTCAGTATGCCAACATTATCATTCTAACTAGTATTCATGTAATCAATCCCTGCTCTCCTGGACATTATTGCCTGCTGCACCTTCAAAGATGCCTGTAGACCAGCTACAGGATGATCAATAGTTATTGGGCACCAGTTTTTCACACTTCTTATCCTGGTCCATATATCTTCTAGTGGTGCACATAGACAACAGAATAATCTGTAAACTAGTCATTATTCAAGAAATTGGCTAACCAAGAATCATGGCAAATTAGTCAATTTAGGCTATATCAGTATCTGAAGCAACTACTGTACAGACTGAATTTAATAAATACCTTATTTTTTGGTAGCTAGGGTTGCACGTTTACCTTGATTAGCAAACCAGATACATTTGTGCTCAAAAGTTTGCATAACTATTATTTGTTATGGGATTCACATTCAACTGTATGTCATAACAGAATGGCACAATCATAAAACAAAACATTTCAACAAAGACAAGAATCTAGCTTGCTCAGTGCATCCACGTGAGAGCTAACAAACTCATGGACTATTTATACACAGACATTAATTGCAATTTAAAAGCCACAGGTGTAGGAAATTCACCTTTAATTGCCATTTTCACCTGTGTGTCACCGTGTGACTGTAACAAGGCCAAACATTCAAAGGTATGCAAACATTTGATCAGGGCCATTTGGGTGATTTCTATTATCATTATATTTAAAAAGAGGCCAAACAACTATGTGATAATAAAAGGCTTCATAAGATCACCATCCTGTACACGTTACTGGGAGCATTTATTATTTTCAGTTAGATATGAGACTAATGTAGCAAAAATGAGTGTACTCAACACACACAAGTAAAGCTTTAGGACTGTAGCTAGCTAAGGTATTTAACAAGTTGCTGTCACTCGTGTCCAAACAAAATTTCGTCATATTAATTTGGTTTATATACAACAAACATCTAGATAGCTAACAGTAATGATGTTCACTTTACAAAGCACCTTAACCTAAAGCTCTCACCTGAATCAAACGGATGTGCAACCCAGGATTTCCTGCACGTTAACTGCATGGAACTCTTTGTTTGAGACTGTGGTCCCAGCTCTCTTCAGGTCATTGACCACAGCCAGGGCAACTAAGGAGTGGCTCCATAAGAAGCATCTCAAGGTCCTGGAGTGGCCTTGCCAGTCTCCAGACCTAAACCCAATAGAAAATCTTTGGAGGGAGCAGAAAATCTGTATTGCCCAGCGACAACCCCGAAACCTGAAGGATCTGGAGAAGGTCTGTATGGAGGAGTGGGCCAAAATCCCTGCTGCAGTGTGTGCAAACCTGGTCAAGAACTACAGGAAACATGTGAACTCTGTAATTGCAAACAAAGGTTTCTGTACCAAATATTAAGTTCTGCTTCTCTAATGTATCAAATACTTTTGTCATGCAATAAAATGCACATTATTTAAAAATCATAAAATGTTTTCTGGATTTTTGTTTTAGATTCCGTCACTCACAGGTGAAGTGATAAAAATGACTGACCTCTACATGCTTTGTAAGAGGGAATACCTGCAAAATCGGCAGTGTATCAAATACTTGTTCTCCCCACTGTATATAAAGCCCTACCCCACAGGCTTCCGGTATACTTAACATAGGTATAAATATCTATACCAAATAATGAAGAATCATTGAATATGTAACTAAACACAGGATTTGTTTCGAGTTGGTTAATGATACAGACCCCTTTTGTATCTCCTGTGTTGGGTAGTTCCACATTTTCCTCACGTGTGGTAAAGTTTCCAATTGGAGTTTGTTTGGATGCCGTGGTGTCCATGTGCCACTTGAAAGAAAATTGTGTTTGCCTGTTATAGTGAGAAATGTGTTTGTTTTAATGTATTAAGATGGCTAATGTTAGTCTGTATGTACATTTTGTGTTTTGTACTACATTTTTATTCTTGGATTAATGTTCCCAGGGCACACTTGTAAATGAGACCTAGGTCTCAAAGTGTCTCCCTGGTTAAATAAAAGTTAAATCAAATCAGTAGGTTTGGTGAGGTATTTTGTAAGAATACGACACAGGCCCAGATGGTGGAGTGGTTCTATTACGCAGAGCGTGGGTTTACTTCTGAATCCAAAACGCAGAAGTCAGGCAACGGTCAATACACAGAGGATCAGAAAGGTGAATGTACAGAATCAGGCAGGTTCAAAAACAGGGTCGAGAATAACAAGCAGAAAGACTGGTCAGTACACAGGAAAAAACAAATAATCAAAGAGCACTCAATCGAATGGCTTAGTATGTCGTAACAAATAAAAATCAATACCTCACAAAGGAAAAAAAGGTGCGACAAACTGAACTAAATAGAAAACAACTAATGAAAACCAGGTGGGTGAACAGTTGTTTAATATTCATGTGACTGGGAACCGGCGAGTGAGCTGTGTTCTGGAGGCAGAGGATGTGCAACGACAGGTGAACTGGGAGTCAGTCTTACAAATACGTCATATGAAAAATGCTTTTTGTATACAACAGACCGATGTATAGGCAGCTTGCTTGATCCTTAGATGGTGACTTTACCTGGAGGGGAAATACGGCCACAAATGTGCTTTTCATGTCCTTATCAGCCTGTAAATTCCTTCATCGCTTGAAAGCAATGCCTATATTTGAGTTGTCCCTAGAGCTTCATCACAATTTAAGACTGGCAATGCACAGCAACCAGACCAAAATACACAAGAGAAAACCAGTAAGACACTGAATGTAAAACTAAGTATGCCTACAACAACAATTCCATTTCAAATAATATACTGGCTATGGGGGATACATGTTATGATTAGAATTGTACTGCCTTTGTATGGCGGAAATGAACACACTTAGGAGATTACTGCCCATTGTCTATATGTGCCATGAAAGGATGATGACGTGGTCAGTGCTGTTCCACAATGCAACAGTTTTACTGATCTTGTGCCACAGAATTTGAAATTTTAATAATAGCCTTAGCGTAAGCAGCCTGGACTGAGCCAGAACAGATGAAAGGTAAGAGTTGACAGTATCCCCTGGTAAAGTGAGGCAAATAAACACCCTGGACAGTACCCTAGTCCAACAGTGTCAACCCTAATCCATCTCCCTAATGGTGGTTGACAAGAACATATGTTTGTGGCATAAGAGTAGTGGCATATAAAGTCAGAATTATGCCCAATTAAGGATATGGAAATAGCCAGCTTTACTGTTAAATCTGAAAGGAAATGTGACTTTAAATAGTAATTCCAGTTCTTAGTGTTTCTGACTAAATTATGTTTTTTTCCCCATTGCATTCATCATGACCTTGCTACTTTCTATGTTTGTGAACATCAGTTAAATTCTGCATTTTTACATAACGCACAATGATGTTGTTAAATAGGCCTGACAGAGTTTGATGTAGAGTTCAGAAAATCCAAAGTGTTTATTACAACAGCGCGTTAGTACTCGAACGTTGGAACAGAGACTGCGCTGTTCCAGGTTCTTGGAAATTGGAATATCTACGAGATGAGCAGCCGTGCTTCCCACTCACCCTCTTCTGAAACATGTCCCGAGACGTTATGTCCACGCAAATCTACCTGTTAGCTTTTAGTATGATAAGTTATGCTTATTTTCTAGTGTTGCTAGCCTAAGAAAAGCATAAATGTCATTGCCAGTCGCAATTCCACTAAAATACAGTATACTACAATTGTGGAATCGGAAACTTCCCTGTTCCCTGTCCAAAAATAAAATTACTGATCTCCTGTTTAATGCTTGTGGATAAACATCTCTTAGCTACCTTGCCTGCCTATTTAATGTTATTGTATTTTGTTGAATTGGTTGAATCATATAATAAATATTTACATACAGTTGTGTTCAAAAGTTTGCATACCCTTGGAGAATTGGTAATATACGTACCATTTGTAAAGAAAACGCGTGAGCAGGCAAAGCAAATCTTTTATTTCTGATGGGATTCCAATTCAACTGTAGGTCATAACAGAATGGCACAATCATAAAACCAAACATGGCAACAAATACTTTTTTTTTTTTACTGACCCCTGTTCAAAAGTCTATATACCCTTAGTTCTTAATTCTGTGTATTGCCCCCTTTAGCATCAATGACAGCGTGCAGTCTTTTGTAATAGTTGTCTACGAGGCCCGAATTCTTGCAGGTGGTATACAGTGAGGGAAATTATTTGATCCCCCGCTGATTTTGTACATTTGCCCACTGACAAAGAAATTACCAGTCTATAAATTTAATGGTAGGTTTATTTGAACACAGAGACAGAATAACAACAAAGAAATCCAGAAAAACACATGTCAAACATTTTATAAATTGATTTGCATTTTAATGATTTGCGGATGATGTTGTCGTGTTGGCCCCTTCAATCCAGGACCTTCAGCATGCACTGGGACGGTTTGCAGCCGAGTGTGAAGCAGTGGGGATGAGAATCAGTACCTCCAAATCCGAGGCCATGGTCCTCAGTCGGAAAAGGGTGGCTTGCCCACTTTAGGTTGGTGGAGAGTGCCTGCCTCAAGTGGAGGAGTTTAAGTATCTAGGGGTCTTGTTCAAGAGTGAGGGAAGGATGGAGACTGACAGACGGATCGGTGTAGCTTCTGCAGTAATGCAGTCGATGTTTCGGTCTGCCGTGGTGAAGAAAGAGCTGAGCCGCAAGGTGAGAAGCTCGGTCACCCGGGAGGAGCTCAGAGTAGACCTGCTACTCCTCCACATAGAGAGGGATCAGCTGAGGTGGCTTCGGCATCTGTTTCGGATGCCTCCGGAACGCCTTCCTGGGAAGGTGTTTCCGGTCCCGTCCCACCGGGAGGAGACCCCGGGGAAGACCTAGGACACGCTGGAGGGACTATGTCTCCCGGCTGGCCTGGGAACGCCTCGGTGTCCCTCCGGAAGAGCTGGAGGAAGTGTCTAGGCAGAGGGAAGTCTGGGCATCTCTGCTTAGACTGCTGCCCCCGCGACCCGGCCCCGGATAAGCGGAAGATGATGATGATTTGCATTTTAATGACTGAAATAAGTATTTGATCAACTCTCAATCAGAAAAATGTCTAGTTCCCAGGTGTCTTTTATACAAACTGAGATTAGGAGCACACTTTTTTTTTTTATATCTCTTATTATTCATTAAGAACAACCAAGTTACATACTTACTGTAAATACATTTGTTTTACTTTTCCATTTCCAAAATAAAACCCCACTGGCCACCCTCCCACATCCTCACCCTTATCAGAACCACTGTGCGTCTCAGTATGACCCCCATCAAACAAAATACAGTATTGAGTCTCCTGTACACTCATATACGATCCAGTAATTTTTTTATAAAAAAAATAATAATAATTAAAAAAAAAATAAAAAAAAACAGTAGTACATGAAAACAATAATGTAGACTTCTTTAGGCTTCGGCCATCAAACTGTCTTAGTGCTTTACATGTCATTAGGGAATCTCGAGAAGGGACTTAGGTTTTGCAAAATATGTTATTAATGGGTTCCAGATACCATAAAATAGGTCATTGGACCCTCTAAGGGGATACTTTATCTTTTCCAATTTTAGATACATCACAAGATCAGTCAGCCATACAGATACTTTCGGCGGGTGTGGCGATTTCCAATGTAGAAGAATTTGCCGCCTGCCAATCAAAGTTGAAAAGGCTAATATATCTTTATACCTAGCAAGCCCTATATGGTCGCTCCGCACCGTTCCAATACACATTGGGCTCACATTCTGTTTCTATAACTTCAGATAGCATTTTGTAGACCCCCAACCAAAATGTATATAAGCGTGAGCCTGACCAAAACATGTGGTTCATGGTTGCTGGAGCGCTGTGACACCTGCTACAGTTTTCATCCATGCCTGGAAATATTTTTGCCAATTTAGCTTTAGAAAAATACATCCTATGTAAAACTTTAAACTGGATTTATCTTAGACGAGCACAGGGTTTAGTCCTATTAACCCAACGCACGGCTTCCTCCCATATACTATCTGGTATTGTCTCTCCAAGTTCATCATCCCACTTTGCTCTAATCTTATCCAAAATGTCATCACCATGGGAAATGATGTTACAAATTCGGGAAATAAGTCCCTTTAAAATAGACGACACTTCCAAGATATCCTCCAAGACAGATGAATCTGGTTCATTTGTAAAATCGGTCGTATTACTACGAATAAAGTGGCGAACCTGAAGATATCTAAAATGATTTGAGCAGGAGAAGTCAAACTTTTCACATAAGTCTTTGAAACTAGCAAATAAACCATCCTTATAAAAATCTTTAACAGGCCTTGCCTGTTCCATTCCAATAAAGTTGCATCTATTCCAGCCGGAATAAATTAATGATTATGGCAAATTGGGGCTTGAATGGAAAAGATAGAGAGCCCTAAATGTTTTCTAAATTGTTGCCAAATACGTAAGGTATTAATGATTTGAAGTATGTGTTGAAATAGCCAGAGGGATTTTAGAAGTTACCAAACCTGAGAGTGATGTTGAAAGACAATTACTTTCAGATTCACACCAGACCATATCTGATGACTGACTCCAATAAAGTATTTTCTTGCAGGTATATGCCCAATAGTACATTTGTAAATTGGGCAAACCCAAGCCCCCACTGGAATGATGTCTTTGAAGGAATCTCTTTTGAAGTCTAGGAACCTTACCAGCTCCAATAAAAATTATTTAAGTACATAAATTGGGAGGCACTGAAAAAGATAAAGAAACCTGGGAAGAACATTCATTTTAATACAGTTAATCCTACTAGCCAATGACAAGTTCATAGCATTCCATCTCTGAAAATCTGACTGTAATTTACCTACTAAGGGAGTAAAGTTTTTATGGTCTAGCTCAGGAAATGTCTGAGTCAAGTTAATACCGAAATACTTAAACCCATCTCTGGACATATAAAAGGGTAATTCTGAGTCCTGAAGAGACCAGGCCAATGCATTTATAGGAAAGCACTCACTTTTAGCAAGGTTCAATTTATAACCAGAGAAAATACTAAATGCTTGCAATACATTCAAAACTTGGGGAATAGAATGTATAGGGTCTGATAGGTACAACAATAAATCATCAGCATACAAAGATAACTTATGGGTCAATCCCCATCTTTGAATTCCACCTATTTCTGGCTTCGACTTAAGCACAACAGAGAGAAGTTCAATAATTAGACTTATTGGCAAAAATAATTTGGAATGATTCCTATTGGTGACTACTGACACATTTGGGCTAAAGTATAAAAGCTCAATCCAAGATCTAAAATTAGGGCCAAAACCAAATCTGCTCAAACAGTCAAACAAAAAACTCCACTCTAACCTATCAAACGCTTTTTCAGCGTCCAGAAAATGACCACTTCAGCCACCGCGCTGGACTCAGGTGAATACAAGACATTTAGAAGGCGACGCACATTTGAAAAAGATTGCCGTCCCATCATAAAACCTGTTTGGTCCGGGGAGATCACCTCTGGCATTACTTTTTCCAAACGGAGTGCGAGTGATTTTGCCAATATTTTGATATCACAATAAAGGTCTTTCCCTGGTTTTAACAGTAAAATTATGGAAGCTTCAGTCAGTGTCCTGGGCAAAGTACCATTAGCTTTTGAGTCGTTAAACATCTCAAGTAAAAAAGTGCAATTAGTTGCCCCGAAAATGTCTTTCAAAATTCAACTGGGTATCCGTCAGGGCCCGGTGCCTTTCCATTTTGCATGGTCCTAATTGCATCCACAAATTCGGTGTGCGAGAAAGGGAACTCCAAGTCTGCTCTACTGACTGCACAAATTGCGGGAATATTGACATTGCTGAAAAAAATTATCTATAACTGTATTGTTTTCAGGAGCTTCCGATGAATACAAATTCGAAAATGCCTGAAATGTATCATTAATTTCTATAGGAGAAGTTCCCCATTATCTTTCATAATACACAAGATATGTTATTCAGACTCTCTACTTTTCAACTGGCGGGCTAAAAGACAACCCGCCTTTCCCCTGTGTTCATACATAATGGCCTTTGATTTCAACAACATCCTTTGTTTTTTCTGATGCCAACATCTCACATTTAGCCTGAAGTTCTACTTTCTCTTAGTAAAGTTCTGGGCATGGGGAAGCTGAATATTGGCTATCACCTGTATAGCTTGGATCAATCTTTCTTGCTCTAAACATCTGCTTTTATTTAGCATGGATTTATATGAGATAATATTCCCCCTAATAACAACCTTAAGAGTCTCCCACAAAATAGTTGGAGATACACAATCACCTCCATTAAATTCAAGAAAATCATCAATGGCTGATGAAATCATTTAGCAAAATCCATTCTCTTTCAATAAAGAAGTGTCCAATCTCTATGGAATGTACTCCACACTTTTGTGTAATAAAGATAGGTCTAAAAGTACCGGGGCATGATCAGATTCATTTATTGATGAATATTATAATTTTTTTTTTACCAAAGACAGCAATGCACTATCAATAAAGAAATAATAAATTCTACTATACGTATGGTGTACATGGGAAAAATATGAATAAGTCCTGCTCAATGGGAAACAGAAACGCCATGGGTCAATACAGCCTACTTGATCCATAAACATTGACCATCTCCTTGCCATGTTGGAGGGAGAATTTGATTTTGGATTGGAACAATCCAAAGATGGAGTAAATGTACAATTTAGACCCCCTCCAAAAATTAGAGAATGGGAATTAAGGCTTGGAATGGATGCTAACACTCTTTCTACAAATCTCTCATCGTCCCAATTAGGAGCATATACATTCACCAGTACGACAGGTTAGAAATATAAAGACCCTAATACAATAACATATCGCCCTTGTGAATCTTCTATTACCTTTGTTAGGCTAAAAGGAACTTTTTCATGTATCAGAACTGCCACCCCCCTAGACCTATGACTAAACCCTGAATGAAATAATTGGCCCACCCATGTTTTCATTAATCTGAACAAAAAAAAGCAATAAAGCAATTTCACATTTAAAAAATTTCAAATGTGCAAATAGTCTTGCACGTTTCACAAGTCCATTCATCCCCGTTTCACAGGACATTCCATCTTATAAACCTGACAGCTTTACCCAAGTCTTGATTGAGTCTACTATTATCCATCAACCAACTTAAAACTGGCAAGCTACAAGTACTCAACGAAACTGACTCACAGAGAAAACACATGACTAGTTCAGACACAAGTTGAGGCATGGATACAATATCTTCCACCTTGCCACCAGCCATGTCCTCCGCCATAGCTGAAAGTTTGCTAGCGAGACTGGCCTGCCGTGTAGACAATGTTTGCTGCATGGATTTCGGTCTGCCACTCATTCCAGCAATAAGAAAAAGCACAGCAAACGTTATCTCGCAAATGTATGATCCAACAAAACCAAAAATTTAGGACGTGGGCGATGTTAAAACAGTATAATTTCATAAGTCAACTGGGAGCTCTGTACCGCGTGTCTCATACCCACAAGGCCATACTGGATGTCAGGAGGACACTCTTAAAGAGAGTAGTCCTAATCTCAGCTGGTTACCTGTATAAAGAACACCTGTCCACAGAAGCAATCAATCAGACGCCAAACTCTCCACCATGGCCAAGACCAAAGAGCTGCCTAAGGATGTCAGGGACAAGATTGTAGACCGACACAAGGCTGGAATGGGCTACAAGACCATAGCCAAGCAGCTTGGTGAGGTGACAACAGTTGCTGCGATTATTTGCAAATGGAAAAAACACAAAAGAACTGTCAATCTCCCTCGGTCTGGGGCTCCATGCAACATCTCACCTCGTGGAGTCGCAATGATCATGAGAACAGTGAGGAATCAGCCCAGAACTACATGGGAGGATCTTGTCAATGATCTCAAGGCAGCTGGGACCATAGCCACCAAGAAAACTATTGGTAACACACTACACTGTGAAGGACAGAAGTCCTGCAGCGCCCACAAGGTCCCCCTGGTCAAAAAGCACATGTACAGGCCTGTCTGAAGTTTGGCAACGAACATCTGAATGATTCAGAGGAGAACTGGGTGAAAGTGTTGTGGTCAGATGAGACCAAAATCGAGCTCTTTGGCATCAACCCAACTCGCCATGTTCGGAGGAGGAATGTCGCCTATGACCCCTCGAACACCATTCCCCCAGTCTAAAATGGAGGTGGAAACATGATGCTTTGGGGGGGGGGGGGGGGTTGCTCAGGGGACAGGACAACTTCACCATATCAAAGGGACGATGGACGGGGCCATGTACCATCAAATCTTGGGTGAGAACCTCTTTCCCTCAGCATTGAAAATGGGTCCTGGGTGGGTATTCCAGCATGACAATGACCCAAAACACACGGCCAAGGCAACAAAGGTGTGGCTGAAGAAGAAGCACATTAAGGTCCTGGAGTGGCCTAGCCAGTATCCAGACTTTAATCCCATTGAAAATCTGTGGAGGAAGCTGAAGGTTCCAGTTGCCAAAAGTCAGCCTTGAAACCTTAATGACTTGGAGAAGATCTGCAAAGAGGAGTAGGACAAAATCCCTCCTGAGATGTGTGCAAACCTGGTGGCCAACTACAAGACACATCTGACCTCTGATTGCCAACAAGGGTTTTGCCACCAAGTACTAAGTCATGTTTTTTAGAGGGGTCGAATACCTATTTCACTCATTAAAATGCAAATCAATTTATAACATTTTGGGATTTTCTGGATTTCTTTGTTGTTATTCTGTCTCTCACTGTTCAAATAAACCTACCATTAACATTATAGACTGATCATTTCTTTGTCAGTGGGCAAACGTACAAAATCAGGAGGGGATCAAATACTTTTTTCCCCTCACTGTTGCTGCCCATTTGTCTTGGCAAAATGGGCATTTGGTGCAGTAAAGGCTTCTTTCGGGCAACTCGACCATGCAGCTCATTTTTGTTCAAGTATCGTCATATTGTGCTACTTGAAAAAACCACACCATCTTTCTCCAGATCAGCCTGTGTTTCTCCTGAGGTTACCTGTGGGTTTTTCTTTGTATCCCGAACAATTATTCTGGCACTTTTGGCTGAAATCTTTCTTGGTCTATGTGACCTTGGTTTGGTATCAAGAGATCCCCAAATTTTCCACATCTTAATAAGTGATTGAACAGTACTGACTGGCACTTGCAAGGCTTTGGATATCTTTTTATATACTTTTCCATCTTTATAAAGTCCCATTACCTTGTTACACAGGTTTCTTGACAGTTATTTTACCCATGGTTCAGTATCTAGCTTGCTCACTGCATCCATGTGAGTGCTAACAAACTCATTGACTATTTATACACATACACTAATTGCAATTTAAAAAGCCACAGGTGTGGAAAAATGCACCTTTAATTGCCATTTTCACCTTGTGTGTGTGTGTGTGTGTGTTTGGAACAAGACCAAATATTAAATGCTATGTAAACTTTTGATCAGGGCCATTTGGTTAATTTATTATCATTATGATTTAAAGTGCCCATATTATGAAAATAACACTTTTTCTGGGTTTTGGGGTGTTTTGTGCCTCGGGTGCTTCCACACGCATACAAACTTTGAAAAAAATCGGTTTCGAGTGAGATATGGATTTCTGAATGTTCTCTGTCTTCAGTCTCTGGGTGAGCTGTTAGAAAACTTTGAATATTCCCACCCTCTACCCCCTCCCAACAGAGCATACCTAATGTCTCCACCGTCTATAGGCTCCACCCACCAGGTACAGCAGTAACTTCTTCTCTGATATCCTCCATGTTGTTACTGATTCAGAAGCACCATGTCGAAGCACCACTTAAACTGTGCTGTTGTTGGCTGTAAAGAGGAGCACAAAACAGTCCATCGCGTCCCAGCCGCAGAGGACAGAAGAGCGGCATGGCTTGAATTCATATTTCAAGGCAATGTCCCTGCTACAGTTGGCAAGCGGTTTGTGCTAACCACTTTTGAGACGGGCTTCAGTCAGTACAAGGCAGGATTAGCCAAGAAACTTTTGCTCAAAGAGTGCGCAATTCCAACTTTGCGTGGAATACCTGCAGATGAGGGACATGTAAGTAGTTCTATACAATTAGCGATCTTTATTTTGCAATTCTACACAAACTCACCAAGAAGTGTTTTGGCAAACTAACATTTTAGCTAGATAGTGTTTTGCAACATAGTACAAGGTAACGCTAACCGCTAGCTTCTAGCTATTATAATATTATATTTACAAACGGGATATGTTAGCGTTGTCTAGACCGTTAGACCACTACGCTCTCCCCGCTACCATGGTAACAGTTAGAGTGGGCGTGGGCAAAGGAGCAGCAGCTAATGAATATGCAATGAGCAGCAGAAAACAAAACACTTTGAAAGGGACTAATAAAGGGAGGTAAGAATCTTTTCCTACAAGCTATTTCCAGCAAACAACTTCAGAAACATGTTTTATGGAACTTATAGACCTATTTTAACTTGTTGAAAAGCAGTCATAATATGGGCACTATAAAAAGGAGCCAAACAACTATGTGACAATAAATGGCTTCATATGATCACAATCCATAAATAAGACAATATTTTTGCATGATCAGTCATATTTTCTAAATCAATGCCAAAATGTCCCAATTTCTGCCAGGGTATGCAAACTTATGAGCACAACTGTATTTCGTTGTGGCTTAACACCTATTAGAAAAGGCTAATTGTTACCAAGCCCTCACTTAAACCCCATTCTAACCACATTTAAGACAGGCGCTTATGTTATTTCAAATCAAGCATTGTCCATCGTTAATAATAAAAAAATTATCCCTTGAACATTATGCACATATTATAAACAGAAAATGTGTTTATTTATACAAATGTGAAGTTTTTGCGATTGATTGCAATTAATAATTTTAATCGTTTGATAGCACTAGTTTGGAGAAATAACAGATTAATACCCTCAGAGGTCCCATGTCATTTTTCCCATCCTGACATTATTTGAAAGGGGTAATTTGTAAGATTTCTAACATTCTACTTGCATAAAAACAAGAAAAAAAGACCAGTACACATCTGCAGTTAATGTTTTAAGTTTCAAAAGATTTTTCTACAAATTTACTCAAAGTGCCTGACATATTCCCAATAAAAAAATGTCGCCGGTCTGTCCATCAGTTTGCCGTGACTTGTAATCTCCTTATACTCGCTTTATACACTCACAGTAATGTCCTTATGTCCCTAAACCAGCTAGCTAGTACTATACCGATCTTGTTTGGTAAGGGAAGACGAGGAGACAAGTCTTGGTATTGTTTATAGGCAGGAGTCTACATAGTGCCCCTTTAATTTCATGGAAGATAATTCCTGAATTAAATTTACTGTATCACAGTGTGGGTGACAAGACAAAAAATACCTCGACATGTCCTGTTGTCAGAGTGCAGCAGGTAGCCATAGCGACAGGAACAGTAAAAACCGCCAATGTAGTTGTGGCAGAAATGGTCACAAGCCAGGTCCTCATCATTACTGTCCCTACACTCATCCACATCTGGAAAGAGGGGGAAAAGAGAGAGAGCGCGAGTCAGAACAGATAAGAATGACAGACAAAAACAGCACCTTTCCAATCAAATCCTAGCATTCATACATTGTGATACACCTAATCACCTAGCCCTTGATTAGCTTCATAGCAGCTTTAGAATATACAGTGCCTTTCAGAACGCATTCAGACCCCTTCAACTCTTCTCCATTTTTATTGTTATAGCATTAATTTACAATTGAGTAAAATACATTCAAACAATCTGACATCAATCTTCAGACAATACCCTTAAAATGACAAAACACATTTCTAGATTTTTGTGTTAATTTATTGAAAATGGATCTCTCTTGTACATTCATATGCAGTTCCTTTGCCATGACACTTTAAACTCCACTCAGATGCAACTAATGTTTATGACATTGAGACATCTCTAGAACCTAGAGACCACCTGTGGCAAATTCTGGTAAGTCTTTCAAGTGTGCAAAATCTGAGCGTTGGGAGTTCCTTAAGAATTATACAGGTGCTGGTCATAAAATTTGAATATCATCAAAAAGTTGATTTATTCCAGTAATTCCATTAAACTTGTATATATATTCATTCATTACACACAGACTGATATATTTCAAATGTTTATTTCTTTTAATTGTGATGATTATAACTGACAACTAATGAAAATTCTGTATCTCTGAAAATTAGAATATTACTTAAGGCCAGTATTACTTAAGGGCTCCTTTTGCCTGAATTACTGCAACAATGCAGCGTGGCATGGAGTCGATCAGTCTGTGGCACTGCTCAGGCGTTATGAGAGCCCAGGTTGCTCTGATAGTGGCCTTCAGCTCTTCTGCATTGTTGGGTCTGGCGGATCCCATCTTCCTCTTCACAATACCCCATAGATTTTCTATAGGGTTAAGGTCAGGCGAGTTTGCTGGCCAATTAAGAACAGGGATACCATGGTCCTTAAACCAGGTAATGGTAGCTTTGGCACTGTGTGCAGGTGCCAAGTCCTGTTGGAAAATGAAATCTGCATCTCCATAAAGTTGGTCAGCAGCAGGAAGCATAAAGTGCTCTAAAACTTCCTGGTAGACGGCTGCGTTGACCTTGGAACTCAGAAAACACAGTGGACCGACACCAGCAGATGACATGGCACCCCAAACCATCACTGACTGTGGAAACTTTACACTGGACTTCAAGCCTCTCCTCTCTTCCTCCAGACTCTGGGACCTTGATTTTCAAAGGAAATGCAAAATTTACTTTCATCAGAGAACATAACTTTGGACCACTCAGCAGCAGTCCAGTCCTTTTTGTCTTTAGCCCAGGCGAGACGCTTCTGACGCTATGTTTTGTTCAAGAGTGGCTTGACACAAGGAATGCGACAGCTGAAACCCATGTCTTGCGTGGTGGTTCTTGAAGCACTGACTCCAGCTGCAGTCCACTCTTTGTGAATCTCCCCCACATTTTGAATGGGTTTTGATTCACAATCCTCTCCAGGGTGCGATTATCCCTATTACTTGTACTCTTTTTTTCTACCACATATTTTCCTTCCCTGCGCCTCTCTATTAATGTGCTTGGACACAGTGCTCTGTGAACAGCCAGCCTCTTTAGCAATGACCTTTTGTGTCTTGCCCCCCTTGTGCAAGGTGTCAATGGTCGTCTTTTGGACAGCTGTCAACTCAGCAGTCTTCCCCATGATTGTATAGCCTACAGAACTAGACTGAGAGACCATTTAAAGGCCTTTGCAGGTGTTTTGGGTTAATTAGCTGATTAGAGTGTGGCACCAGGTGCCTTCAATATTGAACCTTTTCACAATATTCTAATTTTCTGAGATACTGAATTTGGGGTTTTCATTAGTTGTCAGTTATAATCATCAAAATTAAAAGAAATAAACACTTGAATGTATACATTATACATGTTTACATTTTTGAATGCAATTACTGAAATAAATCAACTTTTTGATGATATTCTAATTTTATGACCAGCACCTGTATATGCAACTTCAGAAATGAGGGAAAATATGCAGTATTTTACTTTGAGACATTGTTTATATTATTCTGCCAAGTGCAGAAGCATAAATCAATGCATCCTGAAAATGAATGCTTTAAACGGCTTGAAATACACAAAACACTGAATATAGGTTATTGAGGTTATAAATAAAAGCAATTTAATGTGTGGGTGTAAGTACAGTCAAGTTAGTGACCAAACCTTTAAAAATCGTGAAGTTAGTAATTGCTTGCAAATGCATATAAATAGCCTAAAAGGTTAAATAAGTTCACACCATTGTGTATTCAACAACAAGAGTTAAGCCTAAATAACAATTTGAAAGTAAAATATATTGTAAGAAATTTTACCACTGCACAATCAAGAGCATTCTGACAAACTGCGCCACAGTGTGGTTTAGCAGCTGCACCATAGCTGACCCTGCAACAGGTGGTGAAAACCACCCAGCACATCACTGGCGCCCAACTTCCTGCCATCGGAGACTTCCAGTGCAAACAGTGTCTGCGCAGGATCATCAGGGACACTTCACACTCATGCAATAAACTGTTTGCCCTTCTACCATCAGGCAGGCGGTACAAGTCTCTTCAGTCCCACACCATCAGGCTCAGCAGTTTCGTCCCATGCACTGTGACACTGCTCAACTCTGTGACCCATCACTTACCATACACCCCGCCACCCCTCACCCCACTTCTCAGGGACCTTGTTGCACTACTCGCTTGTACTACTCTGACACTAATAATGGATGTTTTCAGTGGTTACAGGTACATGTCTACCTCAGGAACCTCACCGCTGCTATCTCTGCACTTCAGCTGCACATGCACCTTGTATTTCAATTTGCCTCTTTGCACATATAGAATTGCCACTGTGCTTGCAGTTGTTACACACACGTCTACCTCAAAGACATTAGCGCTGCTATCGCTGCATCATGGTTGCTCATGCTACCCTACTACAGTACTCCTACATTTGCCTCGTTTGCAAATGCTATTTGTAAATTGCCATTTGTACCCAAACAACTGTTAACCCACTTGTAACATACAATACCTAATACTTTTAAACATTCTGCCCTCCTCTATTTGCCTTAATTGCACATTTAGTATTGCCATTTGTACTGCATTTGCCATCCATGTATATTATACCACTTGTAATATAAACATACTTAATACTTTTGTAAATTGTCTGCCCTCAATTTGCACTTCTGGTTAGATGCTAACTGCAGGGTTTATGTTAGCCGGCAAATGCCGGCTTTCAGCCGGTATCACTTGTAGCTGTCCAGCAGATAGAAACAACAAAGGCCAAAATGTCCGGTGGGAAAATTCCAAATAAATGAATAGATTAAAAGCATATTAAATTGCCTAAAATTGTGTGACCTATATGAAACTAGCAAATCAGGTGCATTAGAAAATGTGTTGCGTAGTTGTTGACTATACTCAAACAATTGCATAGGACTTAGCCGCTGTAATAGCTACTTTAAATTGGATATAACAGTCTAAGATTTCTGCACATATATTACATGCCTAGAACAAAAAAAGTATACTTACTACACTTCGCACACTTTGTCCCATGTTTCGTAATCTGGCAAAAGCGTACCGGTGGCAGTACACCCTGAACGAGCTGGTTAAACCCCCCCCCCCCCCCCATGACAATCAGTAGATTAGTATTTTAGGCAGACAGATATACACCGTTCTTTCTCTGTTCTTCATGGAGAGTTTTAAAGATGCAACACATCCACCTTTTGGTTATTTACTTATTGACTTTAAAGCTACAACACCAGAAGACTGCTGTCTGAGAACGGGGTTGTTTTCAAGGGATTGGCCTGTCGTGTACGTTCCTAGGAAAGTTTGATCATGTCTAAACGCATTTGTAGAAATTTACCACTTTTGAAGATGCTATTTAAGGCACTGGCGAGTCAACGAAAAGCTATGCCACCAGCAAGAATTGGGGACTCATAAACAACTATTCCAAAAGACTGCACGCTGTTATTGATGCTAAAGGGGGCAATAAACAGTATTAAGAAATAAGGGTATGCAGACTTCTGAACAAGGGTCAGGTCATTTATTTTTCTTTGTTGCCATTCTGTTATGACCTACAGTTGAATGTGGATCCCATAAGATGTTTCGCCTGCTTACTCATATTTTTATTTTTTACAAATGGTACATACACTCACCTAAAGGATTAGGAACACATGTTCAATTTCTCATTAATGCAATTATCTAATCAACCAATCACATGGCAGTTGCTTCAATGCATTTAGGGGTGTGGTCCTGGTCAAGACAATCTCCTGAACTCCAAACTGAATGTCAGAATGGGAAAGAAAGGTGATTTAAGCAATTTTGAGCGTGGCATGGTTGTTGGTGCCAGACGGGCCGGTTTGAGTATTTCACAATCTGCTCAGTTACTGGGATTTTCACGCACAACCATTTCTAGGGTTTCCAAAGAATGGTGTGAAAAGGGAAAAACATCCAGTATACGGCAGTCCTGTGGGCAAAAATGCCTTGTTGATGCTAGAGGTCAGAGGAGAATGGGCCGACTGATTCAAGCTGATAGAAGAGCAACTTTGACTGAAATAACCACTCGTTACAACCGAGGTATGCAGCAAAGCATTTGTGAAGCCACAACACGCACAACCTTGAGGCGGATGGGCTACAACAGCAGAAGACCCCACCGGGTACCACTCATCTCCACTACAAAAAGGAAAAAGAGGCTACAATTTGCACGAGCTCACCAAAATTGGACAGTTGAAGACTGGAAGAATGTTGCCTGGTCTGATGAGTCTCGATTTCTGTTGAGACATTCAGATGGTAGAGTCAGAATTTGGCGTAAACAGAATGAGAACATGGATCCATCATGCCTTGTTACCACTGTGCAGGCTGGTGGTGGTGGTGGTGTGGGGGATGTTATCTTGGCACACCTTAGGCCCCTTAGTGCCAATTGGGCATTGTTTAAATGCCATGGCCTACCTGAGCATTGTTTCTGACCATGTCCATCCCTTTATGACCACCATGTACCCATCCTCTGATGGCTACTTCCAGCAGGATAATGCACCATGTCACAAAGCTCGAATCATTTCAACTTGGTTTCTTGAACATGACAATGAGTTCACTGTACTGAAATGGCCCCCACAGTCAACAGTAACCCAATAGAGCATCTTTGGGATGTGGTGGAACGGGATCTTCGTGCCCTGGATGTGCATTCCACAAATCTCCATCAACTGCAAGATGCTATCCTATCCATATGGGCCAACATTTCTAAAGAATGCTTTCAGCACCTTGTTGAATCAATCCCACATAGAATTAAGGCAGTTCTAAAGGCGAAAGGGGGTCAAACACAGTATTAGTATGGTGTTCCTAATAATCCTTTAGGTGAGTGTATATTACCAATTATCCAAGGTTATGCAAACTTGAGTACAACTGTACATATACTTAATATCTGTATTTTTTACACTGTATTTGCATTTCTGAACAGATACTAACTGCATTTCATTGTACTGTACACGTTCTGTTCAATGACAATAAAGTTGAGTCTAATCTAATGGTTCCAAAATGACAAAAATGTGCCAAAGTCCTAACATTTCTCAACCTCACTGTATTTGGTACAACAAATGTACTTTTGAGCTAGTACTTTAATAATAATAATATTCCTTTTTTTAAACAATGTGGCTACAGGGAGGAGGTCAAGTGCCTGGCAGCATGGTGCACTGATAACAACCTGGCCCTCAAAGAAAACCAAGGAGCTTGTTGTGGATTACAGAAAGTCTAAAGTCTGCAGTCACGCCCCAGTTCTCCTCATAGACCTCCAGCGCAAACGGTGTTTGCACAGGCTGCACAGCACCATTAGGGACCCTTCACATTCATGCCACAAACTGTTTGCCATCCTTCCATCAGACAGGCAGTACAGGACTCTTCATTCTCGCACCAGCAGGCTCAGAAACAGTTTCTGTCCACCTACTGTAACCCTGCTGAACTCCATGACCCATCACAAACCATACCCACCCTTTGTACTACTGGTCTCTATCACTGCCTTACATAGTCTGATAAGGATGTTTTCAATTGTCTACAGGTACATGTCTTTGCTGATGTTCCTGCATTTCATTTGCACATGCCGACTTGCACCTTCAACATGCCTTCATCACACATTTAGAATTCCCACAGTACATGCATTTTCAGTTGTTACATACATGTCTACCTCAGGAACCTCATTGCTGCTATCCCTGCATGTGTTGCACATGCTACCCTACTCCTTTAATTTGCCTCAATTGCACATTCAGAATGCCATTGACAATTGCCACTTGACCCGCACAACTATTTATCCCACTTGTACATACATTGTATGTAATAATTGTAAATTTTCTGCCCTCCTCTATTTGCCTCCATTGCACATTTTGAATTGCCATATGTGATGCATTTGCATGAATTGCACCTCTATACATTCCTCTTGTACATACATATACATTTTCTGCCCTCTTCTATTGGTACTTCTGGTTAGATGCAAACTGCATTTCATTATGCTGTACTTGTTCAATTAAAATAAAGTTGAATCTAATCTTAAAAAAAAAACAAAAAAACATTGGAAATGATGCAGGCCGCTCACCAACAGCACTATAATGGGATTTGAAGCCTGAGAAGCGTTCCTCATTGGAGAAGTCAGATCGGAAAGACACACTGAGGGAGCTTCTAGGGGAGCTGATGACATGCTCTCCTGGAACATGCTCTGTGTCACTGTCCTCATGCCCACAGAACACTGCCAGTTCCTCTCCATCAGCCTCCACCTGCAGAGATAGAGTACAAAGTCAAAGATACAGCTGCACATGTGGAAACACATGCATTTATGCAATCAAGTACACACACACACACACACACACACACAATGCAACTAACTACAAGCATTTGTGATTTTTGCTTGCTTTCAAGAATGTTTTACTAAGAAAGACAAATGTACCTATTAAAATAACATGCAGTTAATTGACTCATAAATACATACATCTTTGTGAACTGTCTTTGTCAATTTAGAGGAATCTTAAGAAAATCTCAATCTCTTAGCTGTGCATTGTGTGTGTTTCTATGTGTGATTGCACTTACAAAAGCACACACACACACACACACACACACACACACACTTATCTGGCTCTCTGATAACATGGTTTACACTGAAAGTGTCAGTGAACGGTCGGTTAAACACAGCTAAACAGAGTAGCATGTCAGAGATAAAGAGAACATTCTGGATAGAAACTTACTCACACCACAGCCAACACAACAAAAGCATTTCCAACCGCAAGCAAAGTAAAAATAACAATGGCTGGGGGAATAAACCAGAAATTATTTGACACAAACGAACAATGTTGTTACCAATAACAGAAATGTATAAGAATGTACGCTTTACTGCTGTTGTCAGTAACTGGATGTGCTCCAGCATGAAGTTTCTCATAGTTCAGATCCAATCTTAAACATAATTGGGAAAATACAAATCTGACCCAAACATATTAATAATGTGCAGAGTAGCAGAAATGCTAATAGTAATCAATCCATTGTCTTATATCAAACATCAAAACATCAGGATAAAAACATGCACACCTACAAATTCACATTCATACACTAAACCACAATCCTTCTCTTAAAAACACAAACATGAATACATTGCATTTTGGGAAAGCAGATGTTTGGTCCCCCTTGTGATGGCAATTTTTTAAGTCCAAACTATTTAAGAAAATGGTAGGTAAGACAGAGGAAAACACATTTGCAAGGAGAGAGTACACAGGTTACAGAGTAAAAGCGAATAATCTCTAAAGCATTGGGAAGTACATTCAATACTTAAAGAAATGGGTGGGTGTAAGAATCTGCATGGTCGTACTATAAAACAACATATTTTCCTTATCCATCCTACCCCCTGTTGTTTATCTTCCTCTATCCTGTCCTAAAATCCATTGATCTGCATCTACCCCCGTCCTGCTGAAGATTTACATTTACCTCAACACCCCATACTTCCTTTCCCACAGCACAATCAACATTCCTTTTCTCAAACATTGGGGCTCAGTCGTTTAATCAGTAAGAATACATCAGTTGAATAAATGTCCATAACACCCTCCATATGTTACCCTTGTGTCTGCCAGCTAGTGAAGGGCTGGATGCATTTTCTGTGGTGTAGGATTATTTGAATGTGAAGATTAGCCTGGTGACAAATTAATACAGTGTCTGCAGTAACATGGACTCCATCGGTAAGACATAAGCATGCAGACCTGTCAATCCAGACTGCAGGACAGACAGGCAGTCAGGCTGGCAGTCAGACAGGGTATTTGAAAAATGTACAGGAACTACAGTACATTACCCACATGGATTTGCTATGATTATGTGTTAGAAATCAGCTAAAAAGCAGTATCTAGAAAAAGAGTTCAATCTTTCAATGACATTGATGTCATATTCATTACAAAATAATTCATTTCAAAACCCTTTGACAACTAACCACTAAAGCAGATATCTCCAATAGGTCAATCACAGGCTACTGGAACCTCGCAAATAATTTATGAGTAACTCGCAATACAATTCTAAAGTACATGCAGTCCAAGACATGTTTTGCTTGAACTGGTTCACTTGTCTTCACGGATGATGTGACTGCAGACAGCAGTGTTAGAATAAATTTAAGTGCACAGAAACAAAGTCTGACCACATGCTGCAGAAAATACAAAAGGCAAAAAAATACTATATTGCTCATATAGTGGTCTTTGCTCAACATCTATTTCTTTGCTGTGCTGAAAATTGCTCTGGCACACAAAAGAAACTGATGCTCAATACCATCCAAACCATATTTGGTTTGGTAAAAAACAATTTAACAACATCTCATTTATTTACTGGTCTAAAATGTGGTTTTCAAATGAGCTATCTGTAAAGAAACACTCAAATGTTTGACAGCATGTCACAGGTTATGACTAAATCTAAACAAGGATAATGAAAGAAATTAAAATACTGTGTAGACCATGCATGACTCATGGCTGAACAGTACCAGAACAAAATTGGAGCGGGAGAGATGGTCACCCAAAAATAAATTAAATAAATAAATAAAAAGAAACACACATAAACCCTCAACAATAGCTAAAATAATAAAACAGATCCATTAGGAAACATTAAGCAAACTATTTCTTTAGCAGAAGAATCATCCACCAAATGAAATACAAGTTGCAACTCTTTAATCTATTTGCAGGTTCTCAGACACTTCAGAGGCACAGTGGTTGTTTCTGGTTTCTTCTCCCTTCACATTTTGCATTGAAAACCATTCCTTACATCTGTTTCGATCAGGCATTATCCTTCTTTTCCCTGGCATAGCCTATTACACTGTCCAATGCTAGCGTACTGACATCCTTGGCTAGCTAAACACACGAACCTTCTCAAAGACAAGCACCCTTCTCAAAGACAAGCACCCTGCTAATATTTTACTGATATGTACAGTTCCATTATTCCACACAGGTAAATTCAATAGTCTACGATAACAGAAAACAAAAATATCAGGAGTGTTGCATCATTGAAATGTATATTGTGGTTGATCAAACTAACCCCAGATGGCAATTCCGAATTTCTCAGGAAATGATATATTTCCTGAACGAATTAATCCATGCATACACACCCGCGGTTACTGCTCACCTTAACGTAGTCGTACTCACAGAGGTACGAGGGCTCTAGGTCAAAGTGAAGGAAGTACAATCGGATTTGAAACCCCTCAGGAACGCTGATATTCCAGAAGATCTCTGCGTCTTTTGGGTATGGTTCGGGAAAGTTTGGAGAGGTAATTGTACCGTACATTTCACTCAGCGTAAACACCTGTGCTCCAGCAGGGACCATTGACAGTAGACCTAACAGGAACGGTAGAATTCTGGAAATTGAGATTTCCTATTGAGATATTGCTTATCGACGTTTTACACGAAATAAAAAAGTCAACAAAGAAGGTATAATTGAAACGACTAGCTAGATTACAAATATGTAGCCTATACGACATTTGTTAGGTCTTCGCTGGAAGTCACCACGCTTGTTAGAAACCAAAATGTTCAATTCCCTTACTCCCCATACAGATACAGCGTCATTTAAAGCCATAAGACAAGCATATATACAACTGAGTCATGAAGAGTAAAAAAGTATTAACAAGCCTATACCTACCCCATCATACTGCAGAAGTGGCAATGTCTTGCTAACTCTGCGAAACTGCGGATATCTACGCACAGTGCACAAAAACACACATTCGTTCCAGTTTTGGTGTCACGTTTTCTGGTTTCACGGACTGTGTACCTTTTGGGTCCGTGTACATTTTCATTATTGGATTTCCGATTTTTTTAAATCATTGTTTTAACTCGAAAAAACTAGCCATTTATGTACTGCGGTGAAGTTAGCTTTATATTCAAGATTCGGACTTTGATGGTCAAAACCTCATCAACGAAACCTGCCAGAAAAACCGCAATTACATACTCTGAATCTGCTGGCAATAGCGAACAAGCAACACTTTTCTCCGTTGCGTTCAATTTTCAAAAGATGTCATATCTATGGAGAAGGCCCTGTGACTGCAGGGTGGTGTTACGAAGAATTCAGTGACCATGCGAATTCAGTGTCTGTCGGAGGTGCTCATGTGCCGCTATCTAAAATTCCTTTCTGTCAGCCGGAGCGTGTGATATCTCGTGCATTTGTTGCTTCTCTCTCCCCACACTGACTTTCTTCGAAAAAGGGTGACAGCTAGCTCAATTTGCAGCATCCCCAGCTCGCAGTGGCCTTTCCGTGGCAGGTTGAGATGCCGCAGGTTGAGATGACGGCATCTGCCCCGTTAGTGAGATACTTTATAGTTTATAAATGTTAACATTTGCCAATATTACACTTGGTAGCATTTTCATGACCCTATTTGTTCATTTTTTTCTACGTTTCTTTGATTATTTATAATATTCTATTTGTATTACAGTCTGTTATGTTGCAGTGCTAAGGAAAGAAATTGGTGGTATCCTGTGTTTTTTTTATTTTTATTTAAATGCAATGTAGAAAAAATTAACAAATAGGGTCATGAAAATGCTACCAAGTGTAATATTGGCAAATGTTAACATATATAAACTATAAGGTATCTCACTAGCAAATGCTACAAACACCAGCAGTTGCAGTCGGATATGCTCTTTCCTCTACAGTACGACAGGCTACTGGTTAGGTTGTATATGTTGAGTAGTGGGTAATTTCGGACACAGCCCTTGTTTGCCACCGTTCTATCCCATAATCGGTTGAGTAAATTTGTGGCATCTCAGGCTGCCACCGGAAATACCATATAAACGGCGAAAGATGCCGTGGCATCTCAGGAAAAATCGTTGGCATCTCAACCTGCCACCGGCATCTCAACCTGCCACACCAAAAAATGCCACTGCTAACGGGGCAGATGCCGTGGCATCTCAACCTGCCACTAGAAATGGCACTGCTAACGGGGCAGATGCCGTGGCATCTCAACCTGCCACTAAAAATGCCACTGCTAACGGGGCAGATGCCGTGGCATCTCAACCTGCCACTAAAAATGCCAATGCTAATGGGGCAGATGCCGTGGCATCTCAACCTGCCACTAAAAATGCCACTGCTAACGTGGCATCTCTACTTGCCACTAAAAATGCCACAGCTAACGTGACAGATGCCGTGGCATCTCAACCTGCCACCGGAAATGCCACTGCGAGCTGCCGATGCCGCAAATTGAGCTAGCCCCTGCTGAAAAGGGATCCAGAAAGAATCTGGTTAATTAATCTTGTTAGCTCTGTAATATAAGCTTGTGGTATTTGCGATACATAGATAACTTTTTTACAACAGCCGCAAAAAGGAAATATATTCTATTGGCTAACATAAGTGTAAGTAGTATTGTTTCAATGACAAATGCCATGCTAGCATTAGTTAGCCAGCTAATACAATTTGTTTCACTGTTCTCTATATTTACAAGCTACCCGTATGGAACATTTTAAATATATTATCTGAATACATTGTATGTCAAAATGTTGCAATTGACCGCTTAAAAATGTTGATAAAAACATTTATTTATATAAACGTTGTGTTGGTGGTGATTTTTGCAATAGCAAGAAACTGTATCTTTGTAACTTTGATGAAATGTATTTCAACACCTAAATTATGTATTTCAACATTAAAATGTAAGTAATGATGTACATCAAGGTGTTGGTTGCAACAACTCATTAATTGTTTTATGCAGTATGCTTAGAATGTACGCCTCAAGGTGAAATACCAGTTTTTATACTTCTGTGCTGAAAATATGGATAGAGTTAAATGTGTATATATATTTTTTTTACACATTTCAGAATAAAAGATATGGAATAACTTCTATTCATTAAAGAGTGGGACACCTTTTCCGCCAGTCAATCATTGTCCCCTTGTCAATCAAAATACATAGTACCTTCATTTTCCCAAACTCTTACAGCTATTGATTCTTTACTTTACCAACACATTCAATGACTTTAATTCAATCTGGACTATATTTTCATTCATTAAAGAGGGGTACACCATTTCCGCCAGGCACCGGAGAAATCTGTGTCTCTTTGTCAATCAAAATATATAGTATATCTTCCTAAATATATATATCTTCCTAAACTCACACAGTTATTGATTCTCTACTTTACCAATACATTCAATGACTTTAATTCAATCTGGACTATATTTCCATTCATTAAAGAGGGGGACACCATTTCCGCCAGGCACCGGCGAAATCTGTGTCCCTATGTCAATCAAAAAATATAGTACCTAAATTAATCAAAAAGGATACTACACTCAACTATTTGTTTCTGCAGTAAAATGTTTTTATTACAGATTAACAATATACATTATACATTCAATGTACATTTCTAAATATACATACCCATAAAACATTTGCTCGTTTGTTGGCTGGTTCCAGTATTTTTACTTATGAAGATTGTCTGCCATGACAAATTGAGAGGAATGGTAAAAAGGCAAGAAAAATAAAAAATAACTGTTTAAATCACACTGCCCCCTTATGTTTTTTGCCCTCCTCCACACATACTGTGGACACACTAATCCCTCTAATATGCATGCTGCACAATAATAGCTACCCTCTGTTGATGGTTGACTTACACAGCTGTGGTGGAACCACTGGTCGCAGCCATCGCACTTTATCTGATAAAAGAGAAAGTAGAGAGTGTAGAGAAAATGTTTTACTATTATTAAGAATTTAAAGTTATTAAGAAATGTTATCTAATCTCATAATGTTGTGGAAACACTGAACATAAACACTTTGGAAACCTGCAGTTTTGAGTATTCATTTATAAAATACATTATGAGAATTTTAAAGAAGTACTGTCCAATTGTTACAACAACTAAATAGTTAATACAATAATAAATTACCCATTGTTGTGGAGTTACAGCATCCCCCAGGGCCTTCTGCTCTCCACAGAACATGCACAGCATGTTCATATCGTCAATGGAATAGTCTTGAGAACATGCAAAAATAGGTACATCTCAGGTGTGCTTAACTATCTTTTGTAATTATAATATTTCTCTGCCATGTAATACTTTCAAACTGGGATATTACTTATTGGCTTTACCTGATTCCTTCAGAAATCTGATTACTATATCTTTCCTTAGCTTTTTTATTGACTCCTTTCAGGGACAGAAGTTGCTCTCCAGGATGCAACCCTCCAGGATGTCTCCTGCAAACTGATGACAAAGAAAAAAGCCTATATATTTATATAGTGTTTACTATATACATATGTGTGTGCCTCAAATCTGTATTTTTACTTTATAAAGACCTTGCAAACTAAAACACCACATGATGTGCTGTCCAACTGTATGAGAGATGAGAGACAGTTTCACATCACCACTTAGAAACTCTGCATCCCTTTGTTCTCATGAAGGCCCTATAGACAATATCAGTGTTTGTAAAATGATTATACCTTCTAAATATAATACCTTCTAGATATGTTTAAAAATAAGATACTTTGGTTAGATTAGATTCAAAGTCATTGCACAGAGTAAAGGTACTGGGACAAAAAAATCTGTCTAAACCTGTTAAAGTACATTAAATGAGAGAGGACTATGGGTGGAGCCATAGTCCTGACTGGAGCTATGTGCAGTAAAATTCACTGACCTATATTTCTGGAATGTTTCTATATTTTTTACTAATTTCTGGATTTTAGAATTATACGGATGACATCACAATATGAAATTACACATATGGAATCGTGAAATGTTACAAATACTAAATATATTTTAGATTTTTGAGTATTCACAGAAGCCAACCTTTGCCTTTGCCTACAGCTTTCCCCAATATAGGAAAATTAATTTTACAAATTAACATTTAACCAGGCAGTGACTGGAATTATTCCAGGTGACTACCTCATGAAGCTGGTTTAGAGAATTTCAGTTACAGCATGATAACATGTGTTATTTAATGGTTTTGATGTCTTCACTATTATTATAACATTTTGAAATCTGTGAAAATAAAGCAATCCTTGAATGGGTAGGTGAATAAAAAATAAAACTTTGGAACGCTACTGTTTGTGCAGGTGCATCTCAAAAAAATAGAATATCGTGGAAAAGTTAATTTCTTTCCGTAAAATCATAAAGCTAGTCAGCAGATGAAAGCAAGAAGTACTTTAAAAACTCCTGTTAGACGGCTGCATTGACTCTGGACTTGATAAAACACAGTGGACCAACACCAGCAGATTACATGGCACCCCAAATCAACACTTACTGGAAACTTCACATTGGACTTCAAGCAACTTGGATTCTGTGCCTCTCCAATCTTCTTCCAGACTCTGGGACATTGATTTCCAAATGAAATGCAAAATGTACTTTCATCTGAGGACTTTGGACCAAAATGCAACAATCCAGTTATTTTTCTCCTTCGCCCAGGTAAGATGCTTCTGACGTTGTCTTTGATTCAGGAGTGACTCCAGCCTCAGTCCACTCCTTGTGAAGCTCCCCCAAATTCTTGAATTTACTTTGACAATCCTTTCAAGAATGCGGTTCTGTTTCTTGTGCACCTTTTCCCTTCCTGTTCACTTTCCATGAATATGCTTTGATATAGCACTCTGCGAACAGCCAGCCCTTTCAGCAATGACCTTCTGTGGCTTACCCTCCTCATGGAGGGTGTCAATTAGTGTCTTCTGGACAACTGTCAAGTCAGCAGTCTTCCCCATGATTGTGGTTGTGTGTACTGAACCAGACTGAGAGATTGAAGGCTCAGGGAGTTAATTAGCTGATTAAAGCTCTTCTCAGGTCGAAATTTCTGTATTGTAATTTTTTTGTAATATTCTAACATTTTGAGAACATTTCCGTGAGCTGTAAGCTGTAAAAAAAAAAAAGGCTTGAAATGTTTCACTTTATGTGAAATGAATCTAGAATATATGAAGGTATCACTTTTCCACAATATTATAATTTTTTGAGATGCACCTGCATTCTTAAGGGTGAAATTTACAGACATTCACGAAAGCTCTGATGAAGCCCTTTTGGCTAATACATAATGCTTCAAATAAATAACCATAAGTTACACATGCAAGAACAGCGTGCTGGTTTCTCTTTTCTGCAACAAATTAGTAGAATAATTTCAAATAACAGTACAGTAGATGTGGATTCAGTGTCATGACTGGGATTCAAAGCACGGTCAAAGCATCCCAGTAATTGTCTTATCTGACTTATTCTCATTTACAGTAACCACCATGCCAAATAGGGTGAAGACTGAAAGCTGGGGCTGATTAGGTTGCCATGTCTGTATGAGGGTCAGATTTTTGCCAGGACACCAGGGTTAACACCCATACTCTGAACGAGTTCTTTAAAGTCTGCAGATAGTCAGGACACCTGTTTAATGTCCCATCTGAAAAACAGCATCCTATGCAGACCACTGTCCCTGTCCCCTTCACCATCCTGAGACTGGGATTTGATCTTTAGACTAGAGGGAGGAGTGCCCCCTTCTGGCCCTCCAACAATACATCCAGCAGTATGTGGTCTTCCTCAGCGCTTGACTTGGGATGAAATAAGTTTGAGAATGTACAAACCGCACATTAAACTATATTGATGAAAATATGTGTTAATAAACCTTGTTTAAAAAAGGAAACAGAACGCTGTTTGCCTAAAATTAGAAGTACCGGAAAACCGTTCTGGACCATTCCGGCCCAAGTTAAGCACTGGTCTTCCTTCCAGGGACAGACCATGCCTTACTACGCTTAAGTTCTGAGGCAACCCCACAGTGCAAAGCAGAGTGCTATACTAGTTAGAGGGTTAATTCTGAAACTGAATACCTACCTTGCTGTCTCAAGGCATTTCTTAATTTTATTTTGGGATTCGCCCAGAGGGTCCAATAGAATTGTCCTCTTCTGGGAAGGATAGATAACCTGAAAAAGGTTAAAATATATTACAAATATACATGCACTTGCACAGACATCAATATCCAGCAGTACACACCATCACTGCAACTCCAGAATATACTCACTGCAAGTGTCCAGTGGTGATTTTCATTGATAATCCCCAATATCACATGGTAGTCATTTGGATCAAGCTGAAATAGATGGCGATATAAGAAATTAATGACAGGTAACAATAATCTAGGTTTTATTTATTTCGTTGTGTTGTCTCAATAATCAGGCTGTAACTTTATTAACAACTCTTTCAACTACATGATCGCTCTTGCTTCACTCTTGTGATCCTTTCCTTTCCCAACCCCCGTTCTCACGATAGCACTACAATACATCCCTCCCTTTGTTAGTATTAAACAACTTACATACTACAAAATAACAAATTGCCCTTAGTTTTAACAACTTTCTTATCATTATTCTAAATACTGCTATATTGTTTCCCTATTGACTAACATGTCAACAACTTTTAAACATTTACATAATCATGTCCTTGAAACGAGCAGGTTTCTTAACCAATCTACCACTCCTGGTAGTCAAAGGCTTGCTACAGGTGTCTGGTACTGTAACAGAAGAACTCTGTGGCTCTTTTGAGAAATCTGACTTGACCACGGTCTCTGGAGTTCCTTGGTCACTCTGTTTTTCTGCTGGCTCCGGTATGCTGATCTCCAATTGAATGGGAACATGACGAATGTGTTTCACATTTCTCACAATCCTAGAGCCATCCGCTACATTGACCATTTCAAAGGAATTGTCCGATGTGTGCTTCAGCAGCACAAAACGAGTCTCTCTATATTTAGAGTCCAGCTTACCATCTTCCATACTCGCTACATATACAATGTCTCCCTACTTAAAGTTGTGTTCCTTGGCTCGTCTTGTCATGTCTGCATACTGTTTCATTTTCTCATTGTACCTTATGTGATGACTTTCAATGTCTTTTGTTTCTCTTTTGTCTGTGACGAGACTAGGCAACTTCGTAAGCACATCTCGTCCAAACATCAGATAGGCTGGTCTCACCTGATGCTCTATGTGGAGTAGATCGATAGGCAAGAAGAATCTTTGAGAGATCTTCACTCCAATTCCTTCCCTCACTCTTAGCTGCTTTGAAGGCTTTCTTCAAGTAACGATGAAATCATTCTATCTTACCATTACTTTTGGGATAATAAGGTGAGGCTTTGATGTGCTTAACTCCGCTAGTTTTCAGAAATGCCTCGAAGACGTTTCCAACAAACTGCTTCCCGTTGTCAGTCACTACTTCCAATGGATACCCAAATCGGGCAAATATTTTCATCATTTCCTTTGTAACATTCTTGGAAGTTATGTCAGCAATGACTACAGCTTCAGGGTAGGATGTGTAGTAGTATAACAGTAAGTATATAGACATTCTGAACAGGACCCACCAAATCAACACCTATCTTAGTCCATGGTCTAGGTGGAAGTTCTAATGGATGCAGTGGTTGATCTTCATGCAAGGGTTGATTCAAAACACATGCATTACAGTTTTTGACCATTCTTTCAACTTCCATGTCCAAATTAGGCCAATAGAATTTGCTTCTCAAGAATTGCTTTGTGCGAATAACCCCTTGATGTGTCTCGTGTGCTATTTTTAAAGCTTGCTGGACCACTACAGAAGGAAGAACTATCCTGTGTCCCCGCAGCAAAAGACCATCATAGGTCGACAACTTTTCGGAGCAACGCTTGTATGAATGTAGGCTGTCAGGAACTGTAGTAGGCCATTGTCCTGTCTCCACTATAGAAATCAATTTCATCAAGGTAGCATCATTCATTGTAGCTCTTTTAATTTCCTCAAGAGTTAAGGCCGGTACAACCATCATATTTACAGACAACACTCTGTCCATATACGTGTCCACGTAACTGTTGTGCTCTGTTTCTGGTAAAGGAAGTCTAGAAAGTGAGTCTGCAACATTGTCTTTACCTGCAATGTGTTCAATCTTGTAATCATATGGATACAGTCTCAGTCCAAGTCTTTGTATTCTTGGAGGTAGACACTTCGACTTCGCTGGATTGAGAATATAAATAAGAGGTCGATGATCCGTTTGAAGAGTGAATCGGGCTCCCCACAAATACGCTCTGAAATGTTCCACCACCCATACGCACCCTAGGGCTTCCCTCTCTATCTGAAAATAGTGTCTTTCTGTGGGTGTTAGAGAGCGGCTTGCATATGCTACAGGTTTCCTAGCTCCATCTTCTTGTGTCTGAAGCAAAACTGCTCCAAGTCCGACTGGACTTGCATCACTAATCACTACTGTTGGAGCATTTATGTTGAAGTATGCTAGGCCTGGCTCACTAGTTAGTTATTTTTTTAGTTTTTTAAATGCATTTTCTGCTTCAGATGACCACTGCCACTCTTGTCCCTGTCTGGTCAGTTTTCGGAAAGGCTCAGACAGATTTGCATAATTGGGAACAAACTTCATCAAAAATCCACAAGTGCCTAAGAATGAACGTAACTGTGCAACATTTTTAGGTTTGGGAACTGTTTCAACCTTTCTCGGATCTGGCTTTATTCCGTCCGCTGAGACAACATGACCCAAAATCTCAATCTGTTGAAGTCCAAAGAAAACATTTTCTTTATTCAAGGTCAGTCCCTTGTCTTGGAATTTTCGAAAAACATTTCTCAGTCTTTGTTCCAGCTCATTTAAATTTTCAGCAAACACGACCACGTCATCCATGTAGCACACCACTCCTGGCATCCCACATAACATAGAGTACATGGCTTTCTGGTATGCTTCAGGAGCACTGGACAATCCGAATGGAACCTTCCTAAAATGGTAGCATCCCCTGTGTGTAATGAATGTGGTCATTTGTCTGGATTCAAGTGCCAGATCAACTTGCCAGAAACCTTTACGGGCATACAGTTTTGCAAACACTTTTGCTCCCCACATTGCTTGCAGTATACTGTCTATTGTTGGTACAGGATGTCTTTCTCTTACCACCGCCTTATTCACTTCTCTCAGATCTAGTCTCACTTCTTTAGTTTTTTTCGGAATGATAAGAATGTTTGACACCCATTCAGCTCCTTCGTGTACTTCCTCTATGATTTCATCTTCCAGCATTTTGTCCAGCTCTTTATTTACAGCCTCTATCATCAGGTAAGGTACTCTTCTTAGAGCTTGAGCTACAGGTGTGACCTTTTAATTTACAGATATTTTATGGCTGTAATCTTTGATTTGTCCCAGTCCTTTAAACAAACACTGATATTCATCCTCAAGTTTCAAAAATCTCTCTGGCGTATTTTCAATTGCACTAACCTGGTCTGTGGCATTCAGGATCTTTAAGTCAAAGCATGACCGCTTTCCTAACAGTGGCTCTACATTTCCTTTTATTACAAAAATGTCATCCTTTGTGACATTATCCTTCCATTGGAAATGCGCTTCAAAAAATCCCACACAGTGAAGAGAGTGTAGTGTGTCTGTGCATAAGCATAGAATTCTTTCTTCGTTTGTTTTAGTTTAACTTTTTGTGCTAACAGTCTGTGATACAGTTCTTCTCCAATGAAATTTCTTCCACTTCCTGTATCTATTACCATCTTCAGCCTCTGTCCATTAACTCTTGTGGTTTCTTTTCCTACTGGATCAATTGAATAGACAAATTCATCATAATCAGAATTGTCATTTACAACTGGCTTGTCTTTGCGATCTGACCTGTCTTTGGCTTTGTATTTGTCATTTTTATGCTCCTGTAAGTTATTTTTCTTTTTGCAAACACGTGCATAATGACCAGTTTTTCTGCAATACAGGCAGGTTGCTGATTTTGCCCCACAGTCATCTGCTTTATGTGTTGTCAGTCCACATCTATAACACTTGGTGTCACTGTTGTTCTTTTCAAATCGCCCTCTGGTGGCATTTGGCGGTTTCACTTTTGCGTTAGGAGCTTGTGCACCCTTCGTGAAATTAACGTTGACTGTCTTTGTCTTTCGTCTGGTTTTCAGAAAGCACTTTAGACTCAGATTGGGCTGATTAAAAAATTCTAGCAACAGTTAACGCTCTTTCCAATGTAAGCCCTTCTTCTTGCAACAGTTTCTCTCTTAATCGTCTATGTGCACATTTCTCAACGAGCTGATCTCGTATCATATCACGTTCTAAAACTCCGAACTCACAAGATTTGGCCAGTTCCCTTAGTGCATTCACAAATGCATCAATCGTTTCATCCTGTAGTTGAGATCTCAGTCTGAATTTGTGTCTTTCTAGCACAACATTTTTCCGTGGAGTAAAGTAAGCATCCAGCGCGGCAACAGTGTCCGTATATGAGTCGTTGGGACCCAGGAGATTGGCAAAGATACTCTGCACTGGAGCACCAATGCAAAAAGGTAGTGTTAGGAATTTTACGTGTATCAGAATTTCTGAAGAAGGACGAGGCTCCGGTCCAAATGGAAATTTAGCACAAAGATTTATTAATATGAATTGATAAGTCAAAATACATGAAATACACTGCAGCGGTCAAATATTTGCTCAACCGTCGAGCTTCCACAAAATATTCACCCCGAATCAAGATCGAACATTGGTTTTGATACTCCCGCCACAGGGGCGGTTACTTTTCACTCTCGTGAGTAAAACCCATCCTTATTGGCTCTTCGTTGGCACTCTCATGTTGGACGAATCTCTTTGTTTTCGCTGTCCAATGAAGGACATGCTCTAACTCTCGGTCATAGATCAACAGGTGCTTTGCGTACAGGTGTGAAATCTTAACCAGGTTACAGTAATTTACATTCTATTGTCCTAACCTAGACTATAACATCAGGGGGCTCTTTGTGCTGTATAGGGGGCAGTTTCATTTGTATGTTAATTGTGGGGTTTTAATGCTGTCTCTCTATCTGAGCCAGGTGTAAAGTCTGAGTGAGTGTGGCTGAGTGTAATGTACTTTTTATGGTTATTGTATTCAATCATATTTCCCTAACCTGGCTGCAGCATACAATTTAATAAAACAAAAACATAAGAATACATGGTTATTAAATCAGCATTATTTAAACTTCATTTATCTCAACAGTAGCGCGTCTTAACACATCAGCAGCATTGATAATTCCACTTGCCAACTCAAAGAAACTATAAGAGTCTTTCCATGTTTTGTATTCTGCATACAAATCTGAAACTCAGAGGTTCAAGGGAATGGGCGGCGATAACTGAGCCTGTACGACATGTATCGGCGACCCTCGTTCTGCGGCTTCCTCGCCTTCCATCATGCCAGTTCTGCCAGACATTCTGATCCAGATTTGGCTTCGACAGTCGAACGGTAAGCTTAATCTTATCTTTACGCTTCATCCTCGTCGCCATATATGTTGTGTTGTTTGTCTCAATAATCAGGCTGTATGCTGTTATATCAACTTTATTAACAACTCTCTCAACTACATGATCGCTCTCTCTTCACTCTCGCGATCCTCTCCTTTCCCAACCCCCGTTCTCGCGATAGCACTACACTACAAATTTGATCATTCGAAATGGCCTTATTTTGATGTGAAGCTTAATTGACCTTTCTTAAAGTCTGGTATGAGCCCTGCCATATTCGGCTCATGGTAAATGAATCAATCAGAAAAGCTTTTCTGCTCCCTTCAAGATTGTATCTCATCACCATTTTTGAGATGCATGCATTTATTACCTTGCAAAGCATACAAAAGTTACTCATATTTTAAAGACTTTTAAAAAGTGTCTTACATACATTAATTAATCTATAAACACAAAAGAAGCTACAAAAGTATAAATATCAAACATTATATTTATAATTCTATCTTGATACAGCACATTTTTTTTAATTAATGCTTCAAGCTGAAATACATTAAAAAGTCAAGATAATACTATACTTTCTCCTTGAATGCACAAAGTACATATTAAATCAAATATTTTGATAATTTCATAATTTGTGGACATATTTAGAATGGTACATACCTCACTCTCTCAAGCTCTCTATGTCCCAATAATACAATTTGTATGGTCCAAATTTAGACAGCAACACATGGCTTCCCTTGCCAGACCAGGCTGCATCTACATCTGAAATAAATCCCATTTTGATACACATTCTAATGTACACTTAGAGAGTACTTAATTGTTTTAATATACATTTTAATTAGTTAGCATGTGATATGTCAACACCATGTTGTCGAAAACATTTACAGACAGTTAGGAATTTAATATGAACAATGTTACTGAATTAAAACCTTTCGTCTGTGGCTCGGTCAGTATTTCTGGTTCGGTTTACATAAGGTGGTGGAGATTTCTGTACTGTTTGGGGTGGAAATGGAGTTCTCTGCTCTGTTTGTGGTGGCGATGGAGTTTCCTGTTCTATTTGGGATGGAGATGGAGTTCCCTTTTCTGTGTGGCGTGGAGATGTAGTTCCCTGTTCTGTTTGGGGTGGAGATGGAGTTCCCTGTTCTGTGTGGGGTGGAGATTCTTTTTGGGCCTTTGATTTTTCAGATGATAGTTTGCATTTGGTCTTGCATTTCAATACCAGGGGAAATGCTCTCTTCTTGAAGTCTCTCTTCAATAGTTTTGTTGACCTATAGAAAAAAGGGATAACTGGATATTCTGGAGAAAATCTTTCTCTATTTTGAAGTACTATTGTTTAAATGTTATTAAAAACATATTTGAAAATTTCATTGGAGTAACTTATGATACATTGCCTCAACATCATGCACGGAATGGACAACTTCATTTCCGTTTAAGAAAATGAATGTAGACATTACAATGTATAATGAGCTCTTACTTAATGTCAAAAAAATGTTTTACCATACTAAATACAATTATAGTTCATTACATGTAGAGTACATCAGTTCATAGTATTCTAACTGTGATCCAAAAATCTATTGTTTTCAAGGGTAGACCTGCCTCAAAACATTCCGGGACTTCGGAGGGGTAGCTGGCCTCTGGTCCAAACATTAGAAAATACGGTAAATACGTGTTGTTAATAGTTTTTCCGTCCTAAGGCCAAAGACAACAGCATCCAGATACTGGTCCCATGTCTCTGGCTTCTGCTGGCAAAGTTGGCTGAGTGCCCTAAAAATGTTTAATGTATTATGTATTTTATATATTTCACATAGAAACAGAAAAATCTGTCAATACACTGAACCATATTACACATGACAGGTAACAAGTGATGTCATATTTGTCTTTCCGATTGATAATAACAATTTGGACTTCAATTTGGGTTCAATTTAATGAGTCGAAATTCAAATAAAATCAGTCTTACCTCTGTATAGTGCCATTAATCCTTTCAACTAGTCCATTTGAGGATGGTAAGGGGAGCAGAGGCTCCATGTTATGCCCAGTAGTTCACAAACACTTTTGTTGACCGTTTCATAAGAGTGGGGGGGCGGTCAGTTATGTATCAGTGATTTATAAAATTAAACAGATAATTAGCCACATTTTAAACTTAGACATTCATGCACAATAAAAAGTGTGATAACAACAGACACAATTATTATTTAAAGAAATTAAATAAAATGTACACCTGATTGACAAACTCTTTGCCTTGATCTGTTAGAATTTGTTTAGGAGCACCAAACATGTAAAATGTCTTAGTTATACACGGTGTGACTTCCACCGCAGTATTGTCAGATATGTGGAAAGCCATCACACATTTAGTGAAATAATCAACAAGGACACAAATATATTGGTTTCCATTTGAGGTTCTTGTAAATTTCCCTACAAGGTCCATACCAACCAGCTCCCATGGTTCCTTGACCTACATAAAATGTAAGTAATATTTATTTGATTATCATTTTGGTGTACAAAAACATTACAGTGTACATTAAGTATTCAGAAACATTAAGTATTTTTTCCGCATGTTTTGTTATGTTACAACCTTATTGTCATTTTTACCCTAATGTATCTACACATAATGTTCCATAATGACAAAGAAACGTCAGAAACGTTTGCCCATTTAATTCACCCTGTAGTCTCTGTATGTCCTTTGTATTGTGTCTGAATACTTATGTAAATGTATTTATTCAAGAAACATTTACAAACATTTCTAAAATCCATTTTTTGTATCATTAAAAAAAGATTGTGTCTATATTGAAGATGGAAAAGTAAATTCGTTTTAGAATAAGGATGTAACATAACAAAATGTGCAAAAATGTAAAGTGTAAACAGTAAAATAATGCATAATGTAAATACACAATTTAAGTCTGTGACAATCAAGACATTTCATACATTACATTTTGTTTTCAAGACATTTCAGAAAATATGATTTCACAGGTGTAAGTCGGATTAAAGTAAACAGACTTGCTGTTTCAAGAAACATTTCAATTGCATAAAGGAAATCAGTGATTGTGGGGCACTGTCTGACTTCATGTTGTATACACTGATGAGACAAAACATTATGAACACCTGCGTAATATGCTGTAGATCCTGCAACGCTGTGGTGGCACGTGAAATTGATGTCTACATGAAGGCCCAGACCCAAGGTTTCCCAGCAGAACATCGCCCAGAGCATCACACTCCCTTGTTGTCATCCTATAGTGCCTCCTAGTGCCATCACTTCCCCAGGTAAATGGTGCATACAAACAGGGTCGTCCATGTGATGTCAAAGGAAACTGGACTCATTCGACCAGGCAACCTTCTTCCACTGCTCTAAGGTACCGTTCTGACACGTGCCCATTGTAAGCGCTTTCGAGGGTGGACAGGGGTCATCATAGGAACTCTGACCGGTCTGCGTCCCCGAAACCATGATTAAAAATTTGCTGTGAACTTGTGCCACAGTAGAACTTCTGTCTGATTGGACCTGATGGGATAGTGTTTATTGCCCTTGCGCATCGATGAGCCTCGGTCCAGTGTTGGTAGGTACTCACCACTGCTGACTGGGAGCACACAAGCCTTGCCGTTTCAGTGATGTTCTAACCCAGTCATCGGGCCATAACAATTTGGCCTCTGTCAAAGTCGCTCAGGTCTTTACTCCTGCCCATTTCTCTGGCATCCAACACGTTGACTAGAAGAACTGATTGTTCACTTACCATCAAATCCACCCAGACCTTGAGATATTCCCTTGTCAACAGACAATCCACATTATTCGCTTCACCTGTGAGTGGTCATGTTTTGGCTCATCAGTGTGTACACTACAATTAACAGTTTTATAAAAAGTATTAGTGGAAGTTACTGCTTATTGAACTCTGTTTAAGTTGTTGTTTTTACACTTTTTATTATTTTCACCCACAAAATATTACCCTATTATTGTTTTGCATGGGTTAATTAAACACATCAAAATGCACTCACCCACTCAATATCTATACTCATTCCAGGCCAAAAATATCGAAATGAAATTGCTTCTCTGGTTTTAAGTCTACCACAATGTGCACCAATAGCACTATAATGAAATTCAAGGAAGAGGTGATATGCCTGGTCAGCACCCTGGACCACCTTTAGCCAAATGGATGCTCTGTTCCCTCACCATCTTACAAAATGAAAAAGATATGGAAAAAACATGAGTGAACAGGACTGAACATTAAAAATATTGTCAACAGTATGAACTGACAAATAAAATGTAGCCTACTATATGCCTATTTTTTAAAATACAATACACATATTAAAGCTATTTCACACCATCCATACTCAGAAATACCTTGAATTTT
This sequence comes from Esox lucius, assembly GCF_011004845.1. NCBI lineage: Eukaryota > Metazoa > Chordata > Actinopteri > Esociformes > Esocidae > Esox > Esox lucius. The sequence goes on from NC_047569.1 coordinate 511,806, forward strand.
TTTTGCCTGTCTCGGGATATATTCCTTGTGATTTGTACATGAATATTTCTCTGTACATAATGATCCATGATCTTCCTTAAAATAACATTGCATTCGTGTGATGTGTAAGTCTACATAAAATGAAATACGCTCTTAATTTGGAAAACATTTTAATATATTTTATGACAAAAAATATGAATGAAAAGATTAAGACAGACATAAATAACTACATTTAGTTTAGTCAACAAATACATGTTTTCAGTTAGAAATAAAGAAATTATTTAGGTACTTTACATACTTTTGTACTGCAAGCTGGATACACTTCTCCTGTTAGTGGAAAATTTCGTGACTACCCTTCAACAATTTGGGGTAAAGTACATTGTTTATTGGGGTAAGAATTTTTTATTGAATGTGAAATATTAATTGATAAAACTAATAGGTTGAATCGGAAACATGTACTGGACATTTAAATAAAAGTTAACTCATTCTATTTATGCTAAATCGCGCGGTAATAAACATACGTCTGTATGTTTTTTCGGGGCTGCCTCTTTCCTGCGTTCAGTTAACGCATCCAAAACAACCTGCACATGCAATATGGTGGAATTTCCCTCCTGGCTATACATAACCTAATATACATTATGGCGGGTGTAGCACACGGAGCTTGTGTCTTGCCACCACCTCGCGAGATCGCGCAGCGCGCTCCAAGAAACAGTACCGGAGAGGGTTCACCGTCTGGTGTTGCTGGCTGTTTTTTTTTACAACAGTGTACGTAATATGGTCAAAGATTAATCTCCACAACAGTGGTTGATTGCTGTTTCTTTTCTTGATTAAATCCGAAACACCAAGTTCATATCGTAGTTGAGTTTTAATGGCAGGCATGATTTGTCACGTTTGTAGTCGAGTCGGCGAGTATTTGTGCTATTTACTGTAAATCAAATCAGGCAATCGCTCAAAACTGGGGGTGGGTTAGGGATCGTTACCTAATGGTACCGGAGACAGATAGAGATACACTGCTGTGCTGAAGTAAATTACGCTCATATTGCGTTTCCACGAAGAGATGAGAGTTTGGCCCAGGGATAGTTCCTGGGAAGCAATTAAAGCTTTAAGTGCCAGCAGTCTTTTGTTTTTTATGTTAATAAAGCTTTTGATCACTTCACTCTGACTACACCTGCTGCCACAATATATAATAAGATGTGTTACAATTTTTCTCAATCAATTTGACACATTTTCTGAAAAACCAATACATTCTAAACTCTAAGTACAATCCTCAGATCATGTGAACATTTAACACAGAACTCTATTTCACTTGCAAAAGGTGATAATTTAGTCAAAAGGATTAACTCATGTTTTAAATGTAACTAAATCCATTAATAAAGAAATCACTGTCACCAAAATAAAATATTCCTTAATAATCGCTTAAACCAAGAGAGTCAAAATGCTAAGACATGACTGTACTCTTAAGGTATAATAGTAGCACACTAGAAAACACTTTTAAATTACTATCACTGATAAATAAAGCCAACTGAATACTATTGCTGTGAAAAAGTAATGGCACACACTAGAATATTAATAATACATATATTCATACATTTCTCATTACTGCAGCTACTTTGTACAGCACAGCACAGAAATGTACAACACAATTATGTACATTTTAAAATAAGATGATACAAGTTAATCAACCTCATGGATCATCCAATATCCCCTCTCTGTCTGACCACAACATCTACACCACACCTGATATTCCCCCTTGCAATGCAACACAGAAAAAGTATTTTGGCATGATGCACTGTAATACCCCTTCCACTTCCTCTCCCCCTAAACATACCCACCACCCACTCTAATAGCCCTTCCCCTCCCCATCACCATACTAGGATTCCAAAATAACTTCTCTCCTGTGTACATTTGTATCAGCTCCACTATGGGACTCTCTTGGAGTAGAATACATCTCTTGTATACACATAATCCTTTTAAAAGTAAGAATATCACTATCACTACTAAATGTATAAATGTTTTGATATTCGCTTAATTTACAAAGTTTGTACACTATTCATTGTGTAGGTGAAAGAGATATGAAATTTAGAAATAATTTATGTTTATTGACAAAGGGACACAGATTCCGCTGGTGCCTGTCGGAAATGATGTCCCCCTCTTTAATGAATGAAAATATACTACTGATTGAATTAAAGTCATTGAATGTGTTGGTAAAGTAGAGAATCAATAACTGTGGGAGTTTAGGAAGATGTAGGTACTATATATTTTGATTGACAAGGGGACATTGATTGACTGGAGGAAAAGGTGTCCCACTCTTTAATGAATAAAAGTTATTCCTTATCTTTTATTCTGAAATGTGTAAAAGCAAATATATATATATATATATATATAGATATGTACACACATTTAACTGTATCCAAATTTCCAGCACAGAAGTGTAAAAACTGGTATTTCACCTTGAGGCGTACATGCTAAACATACTGCATAAAACATTAAATGGTCACAGTCCAAAATGATGACTTGTTGCAACCAACACCATGAAAATGTACATCATTACTGACATTTTAATGTTGAAATACATCATTGAGGTGTTGAAATAAATTTCATCAAAGTTAAAAAGGTACAGTATTCTTGCTCCTGCAAAAAACACCACCAACAATGTTTATATCAATAAAAGTATTTATAGCAAATGTTTTTTGACATACAATGTGGCTGGTGTAAAAACGTTATCCATGTATCGCAAATACCACAAGCTTATATTACAGAGCTGATAAGTTTTATTAACCAGATTCGTTCTGGAACCCTTTTTGGAAGGAAGTCATTGTCCGGAGCGAGAACAAGTGCACGAGATATCACACGCTCCCGCTGACAGAAAGGAATTTTAAATAGCAGCGCATGCACACTTTCGACAGGCACACTGAATTTGCATGGTCACTGAATTCTTCGTTACACCAGGCCGGGCTCAATGTGGGCGGAGTCAAACACGTTTAACCCGACCCCTTCTCCTCTCCTTAAAGGTCACTCAAGCTGAGTTTCACCAAGTTATCAACATCGGCGAAAGCGAATCTTAATCAAACCTATCCTACATGGATATACATACAAATATAAACCTTAAGCTTTCAAGACATTTACTCAATAATTTAATAATGAAAGTTGATGAAACCCACTGGTGCAGAATAAAGGTGTCTTACAGAAATGAGGAGACCAAGGACTTGCAGGAGAGGGAGTGCGGTGAAGTAGTAACCACAACTTAAAATCATTATGGAAAATGTGCACATACTATCAGAAAGGAACAAAGTGATTAAAATGTTTAGTTAATTTTAGTTGTATTTGTCTACATATATTTTAATTGGGTATTTTTGTTTCTTCCCAAAGGTACCAGTCAGACTAGCTATAATATTATTGCAAAACTACTCTATAAAACAATGTTTCCCAGCTGCTGTCTTGGAGCCTAGATTTAAAGCCAAGTGGGTGATAAGGGATGATCTGGTGCATAACCAGGTTAGAGATATACGTGACCGCTCATACTTTACACAGCTGCAATGGTCCATTGCTGGACACAAAAGGAGCCGTGGTTGCAGCAGTAGATAAGTACAGTAATGATAAGAAATGCATCATGCACCACTACATCATCCTGAAGCCACAGACTATGGCCAAACTCGTCTCTCTATAAGGGTTTTCCAAGTTACTATAGACAAATATTTAGGGTCACATGTAAGCAGAGTCAAACGTTTGATCTATGCCGGATTCTCTGTGTATTCTCAGTTAAGGAAGCGTGTTAAAAGTGTATAATGAATGTACGTTTTTACTGACAAACGGCAATTGCGTTGCAACCCAAAAAATATAATAATCAAAACAACTATAAAGAGCTCAGAATTCGGTGCCCTACCATTCACATGATTGTTGAATTTCATTATTTAAAAAGTTAAGGTAAAAATACTTTTAAAAAAAAAAGGTCAATACTTCAGACCCAAGTTAACTTTTGTAATAGACTGTCAGGGACAACTGCCCCACCATGAACAACATTCAGTATTATAATTTAGGGAATTATTAATATTATATTTTGAAAGAAAATCTGAGGAATGTCAATAGCTCGGACCCAATAAAACGTCTGTCCCTGAAACTAAACATCTGTCCCTGAACAGCTGTCCCTGAAGCTATATAGGCTGATCATTTACATTTAAATCTTATTGGGTCCGAGCTATTGAGCATTTTTGATTGAAAAATGCTTTATGAACTAGTTATAATGTAAAAACTTTAAAAAAGTCAAAATAAAGGATGTTGATGGTAGTGCAGCTGTCCCTGAAGCTATATCAGTTTATTGTTTCCATATAAGTTTTATTGGGTCCGGGTTATTGAGCAGTTTTAATGGAAAATTGCTTTGTAAACTATTACAAATTGCCTACATTAGAAAATAAGAAAACAAAAGGTTGTTGATGGTAGAGCAGTTCACCCTGAAGCTACATCAGTTGATTATTTCCATGTAAATCTTATTGGGTCTGAGCTATTGAGCATTTTTGTATTGAAAAATGCGTTATAAACTAGTAAACATTTCCAAAATTGAAAAATAGCCAAACTAAAGGATCTTGATGGTAGAGCAGCTCTCCCTGAAACTATAACAGTTGATTATTTCGATTTAAGTTTCATTGGGACTGAGTTATTGAGCATTTTTGATTGAAAACTATATTAGAAACTAGTAATAATTTCCAAAATGTATTTTTATTTTTATGGTAGAATAGCTGTTCCTGAAGCTAATTTGTGCCGTCGCCCGGTATGGCGCAGCCGGGGCCCCACCCTGGAGCCAGGCCCGGGGTTGGGGCTCGTATACGAGCGCCTGGTGGCCGGGCCTTCCCCCATGGGACCCGGCCGGGCTCAGCCCGAACGGGCGACATGGGGCCGCCTTCCCGTGGGCTCACCACCCACAGGAGGGACCATAAGGGGCCGGTGCGAAGAGGATCGGGCGGCAGCCGAGCTCAGCCCGAACGGGCGACGTGGGGCCGCTTCCCGTGGGCTCACCACCCACAGGAGGGACCATGAGGGGCCGATGCGAAGAGGATCGGGCGGCAGTCGAAGGCAGGGGCCTAGACAACCCGATCTCTGGACACGGAAACTGGCTCTAGGGATGTCACCTCGCTGGCGGGGAAGGAGCCTGAGATTGTGCGTGAGGTTGAGAGGTTCCGACTAGAGGTAGTCGGGATCACCTCTACGCACGGCTTGGGCTCTGGAACCACACTCCTTGAGAGAGGATGGACTCTTCACCACTCTGGAGTTGCCCATGGTGAGAGGCGGCGGGCTGGTGTGGGTTTGTTTATAGCTCCCCAGCTCTGCCGCCATGTGTTGGAGTTTACCCCGGTGAACGAGAGGGTCGTTTCCCCTCTATCGTTCTACTGGGGGACTTCAACGCCCACGTGGGCAAAGACAGTGACACCTGGAGGGGCGTGATTGGGAGGAACGGCCCCCCTGATCTGAACCCGAGTGGTGTTCAGTTATTGGACTTCTGTGCTAGTCACAGTTTGTCCATAACGAACACCATGTTCATGCATAATGGTGTCCATCAGTGCACGTGGCACCAGGACACCCTAGGCCGCAGGTCGATGATCGACTTTGTTGTCGTCTCATCTGACCTGCGGCCGTATGTCATGGACACTCGGGTGAAGAGAGGGGTGGAGCTGTCAACTGATCACCACCTGGTGGTGAGTTGGATCCGATGGCGGGGGAGGATGCTGGACAGACTCGGCAGGCCCAAGCGTACTGTAAGGGTCTGCTGGGAACGTCTGGCCGAGTCTCCTGTCAGAGAGATCTTTAACTCCCACCTCCGGCAGAGCTTCGACTGGATCCCGAGGGAGGCTGGAGATATTGAGTCCGAGTGGACCATGTTCTCCACCGCCATTGTCGAAGCGGCCGCTCGGAGCTGTGGCCGTAAGGTCTCCGGTGCCTGTCGAGGCGGCAATCCCCGAACCCGGTGGTGGACACCGGAAGTAAGGGATGCCGTCAAGCTGAAGAAGGAGTCCTATCAGGCCTGGTTGGCTTATGGGACTCCTGAGGCAGCTGACGGGTACCAACAGGCCAAGCGGGCTGCAGCCCGGGTGGTTGTGGAGGCAAAAACTCGGGCCTGGGAGGAGTTCGGTGAGGCCATGGAGAAGGACTATCGGCTGGCCTCGAAGAGATTCTGGCAAACCATCCGGCGCCTCAGGAGAGGGAAACAGTGCCCTACCAACGCGGTTTACAGTAGAGGTGGGCAGCTGTTGACCTCAACTGAGGATGTCGTCGGGCGGTGGAAGGAGTACTTCGAGGATCTCCTCAATCCTGCTGTCCCGTCTTCCATTGAGGAAGCAGAGGATGAGGGCTCAGAGGTGGACTCGTCCATCACCCGGGCTGAAGTCACAGAGGTGGTCAAGAAACTCCTCGGTGGCAAGGCACCGGGGTTGGATAAAATCCGCCCTGAGTACCTCAAGTCTCTGGATGTTGTGGGGCTGTCTTGGTTGACACGCCTGTGAAACATCGCGTGGCGGTCGGGGACAGTGCCTCTGGGATGGCAGACCGGGGTGGTAGTCCCTCTTTTTAAGAAGGGGGACCGGAGGGTGTGTTCCAACTATAGGGGGATCACACTTCTCAGCCTCCCCGGGAAAGTCTATGCCAGGGTTCTGGAGAGGAGAATACGGCTGATAGTAGAACCTCGGATTCAGGAGGAACAGTGTGGTTTTCGTCCGGGCTGTGGAACACTGGACCAGCTCTATACCCTCTACGGGGTGTTGGAGGATTCATGGGAGTTTGCCCAACCAATCCACATGTGTTTTGTGGATTTGGAGAAGGCATTCGACTGTGTCCCTCGCGGCATCTTGTGGAGGGTGCTTCGGGAATAAGGGGTCCTGGGTCCTTTGCTAAGGGCTGTCAGGTCCCTGTACAAACGAAGCAGGAGCTTGGTCCGCATTGCCGGCAGTAAGTCAGACTTGTTCCCAGTGCATGTTGGGCTCCGGCAGGGCTGCCCTTTGTCACCGGTTCTGTTCGTATTTTTATGGACAGAATTACTAGGTGCAGCCAGGGGCCAGAGGGTGTCAGGTTTGGGGACCACACAATTTCGTCTCTGCTCTTTGCAGATGATGTTGTCGTGTTGGCCCCTTCTAACGAGGTCCTTCAGCATGCACTGGGACGGTTTGCAGCCGAGTGTGAAGTGGTGGGGATGAAAATCAGTACCTCCAAATCCGAGGCCATGGTCCTCAGTCGGGAAAGGGTGGCTTGCCCACTTCAGGTTGGTGGAGAGTGCCTGCCTCAAGTGGAGGAGTATAAGTATCTAGGGGTCTTGTTCACGAGTGAGGGAAGGATGGAACGGGAGATTGACAGACGGATCAGTGCAGCTTCTGCAGTAATGCAGTCGAAATATCGTTCGGTCGTGGTGAAGAAAGAGCTGAGCCGCAAGGCGAAGCTCTCGATTTACCAGTCAATCTACGTTCCTACTCTCACCTATGGTCATGAGCTTTGGGTCATGACCGAAAGGACAAGATCCCGGATACAGGCGGCCGAAATGAGCTTTCTCCGCAGGGTGGCCGGGCGATCCCTTAGAGATGGGTGAGCGTGAGAAGCTCGGTCACCCGGGAGGAGCTCAGAGTAGAGCCGCTGCTCCTCCACATCGAGAGGGGTCAGCTGAGGTGGCTTGGGCATCTGTTTCGGATGCCTCCGGAACGCTTTCCTGGGAAGGTGTTCCGGTCCCGTCCCACCGGGAGGAGACCCCGGGGAAGACCTAGGACACGCTAGAGGGACTATGTCTCCCGGCTGGCCTGGGAACGCCTCGGTGCCCCCCCGGAAGAGCTAGAGGAAGTGTCTGGGGAGAGGGAAGTCTGGGCATCCCTGCTTAGACTGCTGCCCCCGCGACCCGGCCCCGGATAAGCGGAAGAAGATGGATGGATGGATGGATGAAGCTAATTCAGTTGATAATTTCCATGTAAGTCTTATTGAGTCCAAGTTATTGAACATTTTTGATTGAAAAATGCTTTATAAACTAGTAATAATATTAAAAATAGCAAAATAGCAAAACTAAAGGATGTTGATGGTAGAGCAGGTCTTCCTGAAGCTTTATCAGTTGATTATTTCCGTGTAAGTTTTATTGGGTCCGAGCTATTGAGCATATCTTATGGAACATTTCTTTATTAACTATTAGTAAATTCCTTCATTGGAATATTGGAAAACTGAAAGATGTTGATAGTAGAGCAGCTCTCCCTGAAGCTATATCAATTGATTATTTCCATGCAAGTCTTATTGGGTCCGAGCTATTGAGCATTTTTGATTCATAAACTAATGAATGTCTAAATGAGGAAAATAGCTAAACTAAAGGATGTTGGATGTAGAGCAGCTCTTCCTGAAACTTTATCAGTTGGTTATTTTCATATTTGTTTTATTGGGTCCGAGCTATTGAGTATTATTGATTGAAAAATGCTTCATAAACTAATGAATGTCTAAATTAGGAAAATAGCAAACTAAAGGTTGTTGATGGTAGGGCAGCAATCCCTGAAACTATATCAGTTGATTATTTCGATATACGTACATTTCATTGGGTCCGAGCTATTAAACAAAATGTATGAAAAATTGCATTAAAACTATTAATAATTTTCAAAATTAAAAAATAGCCAAAATAAAGGATGTTGATGGTTGAACGGCTGTCTCTGAAACTATATCAGTTGATTATTTCTATGTACGTCTATTGAGCATTTTTTATTGAAATATGCTTTAAAAACTAGTGATAATGTCAAAAAATTTACTAAAGCCAAAATAATTGAAGTTCAAAATAGAGCAACTCTCCCTGAAGCTTTATCACTGTGATATTTCCACGTCAGTTTCATTGGGACTGAGCTATTGAGGGATGGTGATGGTAGAGCAGCTCTCCCTGAAGCTATTTCAGTTCATATATCAGTTGATTATTTCTATATAGGTGTTATTGGGTACAAACTATTAAGCAGTTTTGATGGAAAATTGCTTTAAAATATATAAATAATTTCCTACATTGGAAAATTGGAAAACTAAAGGATGTTGATGGAAGAGCAGTTGTTTCTGAAGCTATATTGTTTGGTTATTTTCATACGAGCCATTGGCATTTACAAAAGCAACTGACGTTATTCATTAACATGGCCAAATAATGGTGCGCTTTTAAGACGGTGCCTTAATGCTTGCATAGTAGTAAAACACTATCACATTCTTTTTGACTCTGAAATCAGAATATGAAACCGATATTGAAAATCAAGGGGTGTTGCTTGTTCGCTATCACCAGCAGATTCAGAGTATGTAATTGCTCACTTTCTGGCTGGTTTTGTTGTTGAGGTATTGACAATCAGTTTGAATCTTGAATATAAAGCTAATTTCACCGCATTCCATATTCTCTGTGCGTTCTAAGTTAAGGAAGCATGTTAAAAGTGCATAATGAATGCAATTTTTACTGACAAATGCCAATTGCATTGCAACCAAAAAAACATAAACTAATCAAAACAAATATAAAGAGCTCAGAATTTTGTGCTCAACATTACATGGTTGTTGTTTTGCTTTATATAAAAAAAAAAATGTATTGTCTGTTATTAAAATAAAGCTCAGTACTTCAGACCCAAGGTAACTTTTATAATAGACCGTCGGGGACAACTGCCCTACCATGAACATCATTCAGTATTATAATTAAGGAAATGACAATGAAATGAAATGAACATAATTAAAAATAATTTAGAGAAATCTCAATAGCTCTGACCCAATAAAACACCTGTTGAAATAACCAACTGATGTTGCTTCAGGGACAGATTCTCTACCATCAACACCCTTTACAATTGTTAATAGTTTTGTAAGCATCTTTCCATAAACATTTCTCAATAGATTGGACTCAATCAAACTTATATTCAGGGAGAGCTACTCTGCAATCAACATCCTCTTGTTTGGCCATTTTTATTACTTTTAATACTAGTTTATTACGAGTTAATAAAGCAGCTGCAGTACCATCAACATTCTTTAGTTTTACACATTTGGAATTTATTACTAATTGTTTTACATTCTTACTAGCTTTCAATCAAAAATGCTCAATAGCTCAGACCCATTAAAACTTATTTTAAAATAACTACCTCATATAGCATCAGGGAGAGTTGCTCTACCATCAACATCCTTTCTTTTGGCTATTTTTAAATTTTGGAAATGAATAGTAGTTTATGAAGCATTGCTCGGACCCAGTGAAACTTTTATGGAAATTAAGAAATCATATAGCTTCAGGGACAGCCACTCTATCATTGATGTCCTTCAGTTTTACATTTTCCAATGTGGGAAATTATTTAGAGTATATAAAGCAATTTTTCATCAAAAATGCTCAATAGTTCAGACCCAATAAAACTTTAAAAAAACAATAAAACTGATATACACTCACCTAAAGGATTATTAGGAACACCATCCTAATACTGTGTTAGAATCCCCTTTCGCCTTCAGAACTGCCTTAATTCTACGTGGCATTGATTCAACAAGGTACTGAAAGCATTCTTTAGAAATCTTGGCCCATATTGATAGGATAGCATCTTGCAGTTGATGGAGATTTGTGGGATGCACATCCAGGGCACGAAGCTCCCGTTCCACCACATCCCAAAGATGCTCTATTGGGTTGAGATCTGGTGACTGTGGGGGCCATTTCAGTACAGTGAACTCATTGTCATGTTCAAGAAAACAATTTGAAATGATTCAAGCTTTGTGGCATGGTGCATTATCCTGCTGGAAGTAGTCATCAGAGGATGGGTACATGGTGGTCATAAAGGGATGGACATGGTCAGAAACAATGCTCAGGTAGGCTGTGGCATTTAAACGATGCCCAATTGGCACTAAGGGGCCTAAAGTGTGCCAAGAAAAACATCCTGCACACCATTACACCACCACCACCAGCCTGCACAGTGGTAACAAGGCATGATGGATCCATGTTCTCATTCTGTTTACGCCAAATTCTGACTCTACCATCTGAATGTCTCAACAGAAATCCAGACTCATCAGACCAGGCAACATTCTTCCAGTCTTCAACTGTCCAATTTTGGTGAGCTCGTGCAAATTGTAGCCTCTTTTTCCTATTTGTAGTGGAGATGAGTGGTACCCGGTGGGGTCTTCTGCTGTTGTAGCCCATCCGCCTCAAGGTTGTGCGTGTTGTGGCTTCACAAATGCTTTGCTGCATACATTTTTGTTTTTGCCCCCATTTATCATGAGCTGAACTCAAAGACTTTCTTTATGTAAACAAAAGGCCTATTTCTTTCAAATATTGTTCAAATATTTTTGGTTTTGCCTTTGCACGGAATACCCCATGTCACTGGATGCTGCATTTGTTTTGTTGGAGTCTTTCTTTTCATTAAAACATGGACTATACCCTTTACTTCGACTCTGCGCCTGTGTCCTACTCCTACCATAACCATGACAGAATGAAACACCAGCAAGCGACACGGCAGAGATGGACGGTAGGGGAACTCCTTTGTTGAGGAGGAGGAGAGGAGAACCCCTACCGTCCCCCGCTGCACACCTGGCCGGCTCAGCGCCGACCCCGGAGGAGACGTTGATGGAAGCGACACACTCAACCCTCCGTGAGTCACCCCAATCTTTTTTTGTAGGGGTGCTGTGGGGGCGGTCGGAGGACCCCGAAGACCATCCCAGGGGGCCTTCCCGGATGTTGGGCAGAGAGAGGACTGGTGGGGCTTTAGGGACACGCCGTACCGGGTCTCGCCGCCAGTGGGAGTGTCCCTGGCCAGCTTGGTGCGGCCAACGCCTGGCTTACGTCCGGTGCCAGCCCCAAGGCGCCGGGTGTTTCCAGCGCCCCGTGCTACCCAGGTTCCACAGCCAGCGCCCCGTGCTGCCCAGGATCTGCAGCCAGCTCCCCCCGCTGCCCAGTGGCCACAGCCGCCAGCTCCCCCCGCTGCCCAGTGGTCACCGCCACCCGAGCACACCGAGGACTGGCCGCCCGAGCACGCCGTGGACTGGCCGCCTTGTCCCACGGTGCACTCTCCTGCCCTGGAGCCGCCACCTCGTCCCGCGCCACCCTCTCCTGCCCTGGAGCCGCCGCCTCGTCCCTCTCCGCCCTCTCCGGGCCTGGCAGCTCCGCCGCCCTCTCCGGTTGCAGCCTCTGCGGCGCTCCCTCCTGTCCCGGCTGCTTTCTTTTCATTAAAACATGGACTACACCCTTTACTTCGACTCTGCGCCTGTGTCCTACTTCTACCACAACCCTGACAACCTGTTCGGGGAAGGGTTCTAAAGACCTTGTGATAAAACCTGTTCGGGCCCGTGGGGCCCCACGTGGAACAGGCGGCGTAGTAAACAGTTTTTGGGAAACTGTAATTCATCAAGGATGAATATAAAATGCATGTATAGACAAGAGAACCCACAGCCAAGCCAAGGACAGGCTGGCCATAACGAATGGAGGCCTGAGGTCAGCATCCAAAAGACTGGGAGACAGGATGAACTGAAGGACATTGCAAATGAAATGCCAAATCCCACCAAGGACTCGGCTGAGTTTGGGATTCGCATAATCAAGTTGGTGCAAGCCATCAGGAGCAGGGATCGCACACATCACGCGTTCCAGGATGAAACTATGCTGGGCAGACTTCAAGGAGGGGTTCAATGAGGACCTTCTCTGGTCCGCAGAGGGGGCATACCAAACTCAACTTACTCTTCTCCTGTAGAGAATAAAGACTTCCTACCCCTCAGTCACAGATTGGGCTGCGATCCACAGTTGTGTACAGGGTCCTAAAGAATCCCTGGAAGACTACAGAGGCAGGTTGGAGAAGTGTTTTAGGAAATACAGTGGCCAGGTCTGAGAACTTAAATAGCCTGCTAAAGGCTGCCCTGGTGCATGGCTTCCAGCCTGCTTTGAGCAAAACTGTGAAACTCACTTGCATAGGGTGGGAGACAGTACCTCTACAGAATGTGATTGAACATTGTAAACATACAGAACGGCAGCAGCAGTCCGCTGATAACAATGCAATATCTAAACAAGAAAAGGAAAACACCAAGCTCCAGGCTGCTCAGCTCATGTATTATCAGGGACAATAATACCCGGTTGTCAAGGGAGAGAGTAATTCAGTTATTTATTTCAGCATTGATAGTCTTGTTCATGAGGTTACGGACCTGGTCTTCCTTAAACCAGCTCAATCTCATCTCACTTAATCTCTTCTCATTGTAATGTTGGTTACAAGCTGATATATACATTGAAGGGTGTGACTACCTAGCAAAGATCAGGTTTCCAAGACAGTTACCCCAATGCCAAATGGTCAATGTAAACATTCCTGTGGTTATCAGTGTGCAACCTACAGAGAAATAATCTAAACCAGGGGTCTCAAACTCAATTTACCTGGGGGCTGCGTGAGGCTGGGCCTCATCAGGTTTTCCACAAGAAAAGCTTTGTTAAAAAAATTCCAATCATCTCAAATCTCTTTATTTTCATGTTTTAACACAAAATAAGATGAAAAAATAAATAAACAAATTATGAATTAATAAGAAAATCAATCGGTAATAAATAAAATAATGATAATAATGAAAATAATAATAATAATAATAATAATAATGAAGATAATAATAATAATAATAATTAGATTTCTCTAGTCAGCAACTATATGTGGTTTCTTCACTCTTCTATAAATGTTGTATTCAGATTCAAATGTCTGTATTAACAGTTCTTTAACCTTTAACCTTCTTCTGAACATGAATTATCTTGAACATGAATGGAACATTGAAGAACATGAACTGTTCTTCTGAACATGGCTTCTCTTGCCTACTCCTTGCTGCCAGAGGCTGGCAGCGCTTCCACTCATATAGCTGAGCCACATTTGGCTTGAGGGAGGAAGCAGTTGAGACCCTCAGTATGGCTTGAAGATGATCATCAGTAAGTCTGGAGCTGTAATTGGACTTATTGAAGTTCAAGGTGGAGAAGAGCTTTTCGCACAAGTATGTGCTCCCAAAAAGGCACATGGTCCGCTTGAACATTCAGGAAAGATCAGGGAAGCTGGGGATCAATTCTCAAAAAAATTGCCCAAGCTTGTCTGCTTTTCCACTCACCTCCCTGAACTTCGCTTTGAGTTCAGAGTTGCACTGCAGGTCAATGAGCTCCATTTGAAGTACAGGAGGGGCATCTTGCACATCAAAGGAGAAGGGGTCAGAAAAAATGTGAAATGTGGCTCTGTGCTTCTTGAAGTCTGCAAATCTGTGATCAAATTCCTCCTGTAGCTTCAAAATGACATCAACATACTTCTCACCACTGAATGGTGTGCCTGCATCCACGAGTGCCTTGCATGCTGAGAAATGGCAAAGGTTTGTCTGAGAGAGCTGGGCTTTCCGTAACACAAGTTTTGTGGAGAATGCTCTCACGTTGTCATAGACAGCACTAACAAGTTGCCCCTGGCCTTGTAACTTCTTGTTCAATACATTAAGCTCATGTGTGATATCAACAAGAAAAGCTAAGTCCATGAGCCATTTGGGATCACTTAGCACAGGAACAGCCACTCCTTCCTTCTCCATGAAGGCTTTCACTTCTGCTCTCAACTCAAAAAATCTCTTCAATATGTTTCCCCTGCTGAGCCAACGTACCTCGGTGAAGTAGAGCACATCCCCATATTCTGACTCCATTTCCTCTAAAAAAGCACGGAACCTTCGGTGCTTTAAGCCCTTGGATCTGATTTGGTTGATGCATTTCACAACGACAGACATCACATTGTCAAAGTTCAGGCATTTGCTGCAAAGGGCCTGCTGATGGATAATGCAGTGCAGAGCGATGGACTCCTCCACACCCTCCTCTTCCAGTTTTTTTTAACAAGTGCCACCAGTCCATTTTTCCTCCCTGTCATTGATGGCGCTCCATTGGTTGTTATTCCAACAAACCTTTTCCCTGACAAACCGGCATTCTCAATGGCATCACACAGCTGGTGAAATATCTCCTGAGCGGTGGTCTGGCCATGCATTGGAATTACTGTGAGCAACTCCTCCATCACTTCAAAATTGTCATCAACACCATATACATTGCGAGCTGGGCAGTGTCGGTGATGTCTGTGGTCTCATCAAGAGCGACTGAGTATACACTGAAACATTTGGCTTTCTCACACAGTTGGTCATAAATGTCACTTGACAGTTCAGAAATGCGCTCTGCCACGGTGTTGGCAGAAAGGCTGATGTTGCTAAACTGACCTTTCTTTTCCGGACAGACTATACTTGCAGCCTGTAATATGCACTTTTTGACAAATTCACCTTCTGTGAATGGCTTTCTGTTAGAGTACGTCTGACCCAGAACACAGAGAAATCACACAGACCACGTAAGGTAGGTTAAAAAAAAAGGTTTTAATGGAGAGCCAGGGTACTCAGAGAAAACAGTGTAGGCAGGTCCGAAGCTGGGGGAGAGCTGACGGTGAAGGCTGGGTGGTGAGGCCAGGAGCTAGTAGGCGCAGCAGAGGAAGCAGCAGGTCTGAGCAGGTAACAGGAGAGAAACACAGGGTAAGTACAAACTCAGGGAACAAAGGCAAAATAGAGCACACGGATGATAATAGTAAGTAACTAGAACTGAGAGCCAAGTACCACATGGGTAGTAGATAACGAACTGGCGCCGAAGAGGTGATCAGCCCGGGTTTAAATATTGCTGGAGTGAATCATGTGGATGAGGTGCAGCTGCGAAGAATGGCTCTGCAGTGAAGACTCTGCCACGCCCCTTGCCCTACTGAACACACCCCCAGCACTCCAGGTGAAAAAACAAAACAGGGACCGAACCACCTGACTCAGGGCGGAGGGGAAGCAACCCGTAACACTTTCCTGCTTTAGCAATCATTTCACTAACCACGTAGCTAGCTTCGACTGCTGCATTCTTCTCTTTGGTTGCTTTCTTGAAGAAATATTGTGGCCTCAGTAGACATGTTTTAAGATTGGCAACCCGGTTGGCTCTCTCATCTCCCTGGTATTTTGCATACTCCTCAGCATGTCTAGTTGTGTAATGACCTTTCAAATTGTATTCCTTGTGCACCGCAACTTTCTCTGTGCAAATAAGACACGTCGGGGTGCCCCTGTGCTCAACAAAGAAATATTGCATTTCCCACTTTTCCTGAAATTTTCTGTGCTCATCACCAACCTTTCTCTTCCCTGCAGACTTAGAAAAAGACATGTTTGGGACTGTGTAATATATATAATTCCACTTGGTGTCACTGTTGCATTGAAATTTCAATCAAGCGTCTAGCCCAGCACTTCTCAAAGTCCGGATCCGGACCCGGAGGGAATTCAATCCGGACCCGCCTCCATTTCGTATTTCAACCATAGACTGTAAAAAAATATGGACGTAGTGTCCGTGATGTCACCCGTAGGTTTGTGAAGAGCAGTTTTGAAGCCTTAAGTGGGCGGAGCAGCAGCGCGTCAACGCATGTCACTCCCGGATATACAGAAATGGGCAAAGAGGCGGGATGAGCTCAGCGAGGAGCCTGGATGCTGAAACCTAGCTTGACGTGAACGAGTTTGCTCAGGCTAAGCTAATGCTATAATGCTACTGGCCTCCCACTAAGTGACTAACAACAGCTGACTTGAAGTAAAGCCATGTAAAGTTAAAGGCTATAATATAAACTTTATAAAGTAAAGTTCATGTTTTTGCCCTTCGAAATACTATTAAGACATAGTGAGACTGTGTATCGTGATGCTGTATTATTCTGCTAGTTAAAGTGTATTAACTTACAGTATAAGCATGTCATATCAGCCAGCGCGGCATTGCACATCAAGTTCATAGAGAGCATTTTAACAGTCCATTTTAACATTTTATTTTGGCTCCCTCTCAAATCGGTCAAACCATATTTATTACCTAAGAAGCTCAAGTAAATGCGCTAGAATCCGTGCTCATTCAGGTGTGCATTAGTTTATTGCATGGACGGAAAGCGCTGACACCTCCAGGAATTTGCATCGTTAGTCTGTTCAGTGAGAGCAACGGTACCGCAGAACGAGTGTAGCCTCTATATCTATAGACGTTTTACACGTTTTTAAATCTGGAATCTCCACACAAAAGCAACAAAACTGTCAGACATCCATGAGTGCATGTTCACAGAGGAAAACCACAGAAAAACAGCCCTGGTCGTTCTCTTGATACTCGACAACGACGGAATACAAAGGCGTGGGCGAAGGTATAATGCGTGTATTAAATTGTATGAAATAATCCAGAAAAAAAAGCAAGAACACGGCCGATATGTCCAGTTCAGCACCTGGAATTAGCTGAGGAAGAAACGTGACGGCTGGCTAACAGCTAACAGCAGACAAACAGCTAGTGAGAGTGAGTGAGAGACCAACAGCAGCGGCAATCCACCTGTCAGTCAACGGAGTGGACCACGCCCTTATGCAGACATTTAAATATTAATCAACTAAACGGATGAGTTATAAAAATAAAAAAAATCATAAAATGAATGTTATTTTTGTAATACATGTTTATTAAAAACAAATTTTGTAATTACCAATAGTTCCGGACCTTTGTCATTGATGAAAATTCAGATTTGGACCTTTGAATGTAGACTTTAAGAACCCCTGTACTAGATGCTGATTTTTTTTTAACAGTGAGTCGTAAAACGACACCATATAGCTATAGCTATAGTATTTTGTAGCCAAATAAGACCTAGATACTCCCTGTCTAGGCTACGATTGATATTGTGTAACTCTCTAGGGGTGGAAAAATTGCAGAGGACAAGAACTAGTAATAACTATGTGTAGGCCAAGTAAAGTAATTACGTGTGTGAAACTCTCTTCGGGCTATAATAGGAGAGTCCGCACTAGTTGAATAGTGAAAATCAGTAAATGGGAAAGGCACAGAGGCTGTAGATTAGTTTTTACAAGTAAAGCTTTATTCTTTATATAGGATTTGCAAACCTGGAGCAGTTAACAACACACTCAGCAGAGTCAGGTCAATAGCTCCCCCTTGAAGGTTGAGCTCAGTCCAATATACATTCAGTACAGCCCACTGTTCCCCCCTCCCATGCATGTTGTTGCAAACTTCGGCCCTAGAGAAGTTAGCCAAAGCTATACCTATCTTCTGTAGGTACATCCTGTACAATTGCACACAATTGCCTTACTAAATTACTTGATTATACTTAGAACAAACAATATGATTTCATTGTGCTATGGAAAAACTAAATTTCTACCACATTCTCTCCTTTTGAGACT
Source organism: Esox lucius (assembly GCF_011004845.1). Taxonomy (NCBI): domain Eukaryota; kingdom Metazoa; phylum Chordata; class Actinopteri; order Esociformes; family Esocidae; genus Esox; species Esox lucius. The sequence goes on from NC_047569.1 coordinate 529,917, forward strand.
AAGTCTCAACAAAAATAAATGTCTAACAGTACAACCAATGAAAAAGAAAAGCAGTAGAAAGCATATCATACATTCCAGTAAGAGCACAGATTATTATTTTTAAAAATTAGTTCAATCTTTTACCATTAATTATTTATTTCACATTTGGCCTAGGATCTTTTTATTTAGATTTTACATCTTTGGAGGGATTACACCAAACTAAGTTTACCAGGCACTAGAATGTAGCATAAGGCATTACTTGACCCACTGGAAGGTCAGTTAACTTCCACCCTGGCTTATAACACACGTCCTAAGTCTGGAACGGTCCTATCGATCAATCCTCCGATGGAGGAACTTTTTATGTTGCCACCCGGCGGTTCCTAACGTTCAACAATATTTATAGTCATGCTTATTTAGAACCAGTTCACTCACCGAGCCTGAGGTACTGAAAGTCGCCCATATCGTACTTGCGCTGCCGTTATATAGCCTTTAGGTCCCCTTATACTATTTGCTGGTTTTCTCCAAGATGTGGGTATTTCGCAGCCATAACTCACAAACCCTTTTAAAAATCTTATCTAACCAGAGGTCAGATCTTTTTATGGCGGGGGCTCAAGTTTCGTATTCCTTCTCGGGAACGAATCCCTGGTCAACCCACTTATTTTGCGATACATGGCCCCATCCATCCTCCCCTCAATACGGTGCAGTCGTCCTGTCCCCTTTGCAGAAAAGCATCCCCAAAGAATTATGTTTGCTTCATGGTTGGGATGGTGTTCTTGGGGTTGTACTCATCCTTCTTCTTCCTCCAAACACGGCAAGTGGAGTTTTGACCAAAAAGCTCTATTTTTGTCTCATCAGATCATGACCTTCTCCCATTGCTCCTCTGGATCATCCAGATTGTCATTGGCAAACTTCAGACGGGCCTGGACATGCGCTGGCTTAAGCAGGGGGACCTTGCGTGCGCTGCAGGGTTTTAATCCATGACGGCGTAGTGTGTTACTGATGGTTTTCTTTGAGACTGTGGTCCCAGCTTTCTTCAGGTCATTGACCAGGACCTGCTGTGCAGTTCTGGGCTGATCCCTCACCTCCCTCATGATCATTGATGCCCCACGAGGTGAGATCTTGCATGGAGCCCCAGACCGAGGGAGATTGACCATCATCATGAACTTCTTCCATTTTCTAACAAATGCGCCAACAGTTGTTGCCTTCTCACCAAGCTGCTTGCCTATTGTCCTTGCCTATTGTAGCCCATCCCAACCTTGTGCAGGTCTACAATTTTATCCCTGATGTCCTTACACAGCTCTCTGGTCTTGGCCATTGTGGAGAGGTTGGAGTCTGTTTGATTGAGTGTGTGGACATGTGTCTTTTATACAGGTAACGAGTTCAAACAGGTGCAGTTAATACAGGTAATGAGTGAAGAACAGGAGGGCTTCTTAAAGAAAAACTAACAGGTCTGTGAGAGCTGGAATTCTTACTGGTTGGTAGGTGATCATATACTTATGTAATGCATAAAAAGTACAGACCTCTACATGCTTTGTAAGTAGGAAAACCTGCAAAATCGGCAGTGTATAAAATACTTGTTCTCCCCACTGTACATACCCACCAGGGCTGGGGTTAATCTTATTTTAATACTGTAGCTTGGTTAAATCATCAGTGTACTTCAGAAATAGAAAATCTTCTTGAAATTTGTTTTTGGTTTTTAATTATAGTTCTTGAACTACATTTACTGTTATGACCCCATCATTCTGCTTTATTAAACAGAAAATTGCTCAAAGAGTAATGGGACAGCTTCAAAGTTCAAACCCATGCCTCAGCAGTACATGTGCACTGGAGGAAGTGGCCTAGACTGCAGGAGCATCCATACAGTCTGGGGAGGTAGCCAAGGGAGATCCAGTGGATTAACAACCCTTACATTACTTAGCCTAGTCATAGTAAAAATCTGTGAACCAAGTAAATTACTCTGGTGAAACATGGGGAAGTACTTTTACCACCTTTGGTTAAAAGGCTACAGTAACCTTCTATACACAAGCATCTTACATATTATTGTATTGCATATCTCTTGACATTTATATTGCGGTCTGAGACAACTTCGGTATTCGTTGTATGTTTGTGTTATTTTTTGTGTGTTATCAATCCAACAGGTAAATTTACTGAAACACCCCTTCATTAAGACTAAAGCTGAAGGCTATCACTCACCTAAATTATCCTATAAATGTTTGCACATTGTCTTTACATGATCATTTTGATGATGGCAAAAACATTAGAAATGGTTTTTAATTTAGTTAATTTACTTTTCCAAATATTTTTTCCTCAGATTTAGAGAGAACATCCCTTGCCATGAAGACCCTTTTTTCTCTTGATATCTGGAGATGTGCAGCAGACAGAATTAAATCTCAGGATAAAGATGCCAAAAAGGGGACTGGGGACTGCTTCTACTGTGTTCAATATTCAGAAGCAATGCACAGAGAGAGCTGGCCCCAATTTCAGGAATACTTTATTCTGGAACTGTTTACTTGACAACATTAAGAATTGTATTAACATCTCTAAACAGTATAACAACAAGACACTGCCTTGACTATTTACATCCTAGACCCCATGCCTGTTAGTTGATTCTAATGATTTAAGTTCCAATTCCCATAGTTGTGAAGACAGTGTTGATTCTGTGTGGCCAATGCATCCTGCTAAAATGACACACACAACAGAAGTAGTTGTGTGTGTCATTAAATACAATGTCATGATATTTATGTGATCAGTCTCCTGTTAGGAAAGGATTGGGGAATGGAAGAGCTTCCCTGGTTCAACTTCACTGAGAAGAAACTTCTGCAAATGTCTTGTTCACCATCCAAAGAGCCAATCACTCAAACATCCAGGAAGTTAGTTTGTGTGTTGATGATCCTCCTGACTTGTAGAGGGATGTATATGAAAGCGTTTGCCCTGGGTTCTGTCATTCAACCACAGAGATGTGAGGAAGCCTAATAGATCCATAATTGGATGCAACACAGTCTCTGTAAACACAGGCAACATGTTTATGTAATTGATTAATTAGGTGGCATTTCTATACATTAGGAATATTTGTTATTGTTAATATGTTTGACAATGAAATGCATGCGTGTGAGCTGGGAATTCTTACTTTAGAACAATGTGTTGGAAATGATGCACTGTACAGTAACAGGTGAATCAGACCAACTAAATTAGAATACAGATAGGGACAACAGAAGGGAAGAGAGGTCACGTGACTGTCAGGAAAAAAACTTGCTTCACTGAATTCTAAAACAGGCTGCTTTTTGCTGGATGTTTAGTTACCAGGCCATACACACAACCATGTTCCCTAAAACCATGTAACATGGGTACTGTTGCAACTAAGACAGTAAACAGAAAAGCCATTGTGACGTACTTTTAACAACTAAAGGCATAATCGTTATCTAGCTAGCTAGAGCCAGCTTTACCTAGTTCATGAATGTTCATGAACATAGATAGTTCTGCACAACACCTAAAACCAAGAGTAGGGAAGAGATGTTACAGAACTGTCAGGAAAAACCTTGTATCACTGAATTCTAAAACTGACTTTTTGTTGTTACCAGGCCATACACAACCCTGTTCCCTAAAGCCTTGTAACATGAATAGTATTCTAACCAAGACAGAAAAGCCATTGGCAACTAACAGTCATGACAAAAGGCACTATTTATCTAGCTAGCAAATGCCAGCTTTCCCCAGTTCATGAAGGTGACAGACACAAAATGTAACACAGAACGTTGAAACCTGAACGCGATACTGAAAGTGATACTGAACGCTGTAAGTTACGGCACTCATTGACATCAACAATGGTGTCGCAAACACTGTGTAGTACAGGGGCAACTGCATTTTGGACAGCGACATGAGTGAGTGAAGATGCTGTAAATGACTGCGCTTATTGCAGCACTTGGACGGCGTCACAAATGCAGTTTTACAACAGCGAAAATGCCTTTTAGGACGGCGGTTTACTGGGAGAACAGCGTATTTTGCGTGTCATTGGATGACGTAAGACGCCGTAATATGTCATGTTTTTGACTCACTTGGCCTTCCATAATGGGGTGAGATCTTGCATGGAGCCTCAGCTCGAGGGAGATTATCAGTGGTCTTGTATGTCTTCCATTTTCTTATAATTGCTCCCACAGTTGATTTCTTCACAACAATCTGCTTATTGCAGATTCAGTCTTCCCAGCCTGGTGAAGGTCAACAATTTTGTTTCTGGTGTCCTTTGACAGCTATTGGGTCTTGGCTATAGTGGAGTTTGGAGTGTGACTGTTTGAGGTTGTGGACAGGTGTCGTTTATACTGATAACAAGTTCAAACAGGTGCCATTAATACAGGTAACAAGTGGAGGACAGAGGAGCCTCTTAAAGAAGAAGTTACAAGTCTGTGAGAGCCAGAAATCTTGCTTGTTTCATTGGGTCAAAATTATCACAAGAACGGTGAGCAAAAATCCCAGAACCACACGGGGGGACCTAGTGAATGACCTGCAGAGATCTGGGACCAAAGTAACAAAGGCTACCATCAGTAACACACTACGCCGCCAGGGACTCAAATCCTGCAGTACCAGACATGTCCCCCTGCTTAAGCCAGTACATGTCCAGGCCCGTCTGAGGTTTGCTAGAGAACATTTGGATGGTCCAGAAGAGGATTGTGAGAATGTCATATGGTCAGATGAAACCAAAATAGAACTTTTTGGTAAAAACTCAACTGGTCGTGTTTGGAGGAGAAAGAATTCTGAGTTGCATCCAAAGAACACCATACCTACTGTGAAGCATGGGGGTGGAAACATCATGCTTTGGGGCTGTTTTTCTTCAAAGGGACCAGGACGACTGATCTGTGTAAAGGAAAGAATGAATGGGGCCATATATTGTGAGATTTTGAGTGAAAACCTCCCATCAGCAAGGGCATTGAAGATGAGTAGTTAGGGGCGGGACTTCCATATTGATGTGACAGGTGGGCGGGACATCAGGTTTGTAGGGGGGGACTTCTTGTATGACGTGTGTTAGGGCGGGACTTCAGGAGTGACGTATGCATGTCCGGTGACTTTATGATTTATGATTACATTGATGTGTCAGTGTTTGATGTTTTACAACGCCTGATGAGCAAACCAGACTAGTGTTATAACAGGTGGGTTATGTTTGATGATTAACAAATGGGGCTTAGGGTTCCGGAATGTTAATTAACAAATGGGGCTTAGGGTTCCGGAATGTTAAATTCCCAGGCAATAAATAAGTGTTGTGTCAGCGGTAAGTTGTTTGGTATTCAACAAAATGGTGCCAGGGTTCCAATGCCATGTGGTACAGATGTAAACTTCCATGTTTTACAATGTGGTTGTTACACATGAAAGACATGCTTTTTCTGTAAGCTATAAAGAAGGGGGGGTAGGGACTTACGATTTTGGATAGTTTCAGCCCATCTTTCATTTTAACGAGATGGGCCTTAAGGTGATATCTGCCCTGTAGTAATGGTCCCTTAATAACCACTAATACAAACTGCAGTATATGCAGGTTAGAAATCATCCCGTGTCTCAAGATTTGTAGTCCAACACAGCACTACAGCAAACTAACATCGCACAAGCAATGCTATTATTTCGAAGGAGCATCCAGGGCCCAGGCCAACCACACATTACGCATAGGTGGATTGTGTCGCGGTTTGGGTTTTAAAATATTGTTATAAATAAAAACAAGTGTGTGTATGAGCAATGGTGAATTTTGTAATAAAAATGGTTGTTTAAGTCAGCATTAACTTCTAAGTTGCATTATAGGGCAAAACGTTACAAAGTTACCTGCAAGATAGCGTATAAATTTGCATGAACAACGGCGAATCGTTGACAAGTAAGGATATATTATTTCAGGTAATTAAAACAATCGTAAAGGCCTCTTTTGAAATTGTACAACAGAGATCAACTCAAGATTGTTTTCCACACATTGGTAGACATTTTTAATAATAGGCAACGTTGGTTAAAAAAAATACTGTAGTATTTGTGTTAGTATGGGCTTATACTGTCACTTCCGGGTGAATATGTGTTGTATTCTCTTAATGACCAACTCGTCAAATCTGATTTTCTATTGCTGTATTATGGTCCTGTGTTTGTTAAATGTTGAACTGATTAATGGCGATATGGTGAAAATAGCCAGCGTTTATATGTAAGCAGATGTGTTTATCGTTAATATATACCATTATATGACGTGATGTCACGGCTGAGCCGTGAAAATTTACGAGAATGGCGGTTCTACCAGACAGGATGTATCAATATATTTGGTTGTCAAACGGTAACAATAATCAGAACTAAATAGTTCAGTTTTATCCTGAATTTTTATCATTGCAGCCTGTATAGTTCTAACACAATTTGAATCTAACATGAAGAACGATGACATGTAACCAATGACAAAGTTAAGAGGCGTGACTTGCTGGAGGCGCCCCGGCTGCGATGTGAAGACAGTAATTAAACACTGCAGCATCCACAAAAGTCAGCTGTTGTTTCAAGCGTGGAGTATATCGTTTCGGTTGTAAGTACAAGTTATTTTATTTGAAGTAATTTATTTGAATTGTGATGCAAATACAAACGAGACATTTTAACTTTTTAAGAATGTGTAAATCAATTTTACGATTGCGCAATCCATTCATTTTTAGCTGTCTTTCATATTGCCTGTTTAAATCTCTGGTTTAGGTTGAGCAGAATTAAACACAGACCGTGTTTGGTAAACACATTTTTGGACCTCCAAATCTTGGTAAGTAGACTTTTGACATTATTGTTAATCAGCTTTAATTACCTGTATACGCTTGTTAATCCTATTTGTATTTAGTCCAAGTGACCAGCATCTGCGTCAGTTGGACTAGTCGGTCAGACTGTGATCTTACACAACCTGAGCAGATACTTTTATGTGTAAGTTTAATTATTTACAGACATTTTTAGTCTTGTTCTAAAGTGTTATTAACAATTATGACTATGCATACTGACCCTTGGTACAACATTCTATATTCCAACAGATTGAGGACAGCCGGTTGATGATACAAAGTACATTACCACAATGGGTTCAGTTACAGACACCCTTCCTTGTGGCTGCCCAGCGTGAGGGGATTTTTGTTTTGTTTTCTTTCAGGCTTGAAAGCTGAAGGTAATACAGCCAACTCTTCAAAACTGCGCTGTATGTATGTTTGAGTTAGAATATTTAAACCTGAAAAGTGGATTGTTATTTACACATTAAACCAGAGAAATGGCGAAAGATAATGCTAACAACAGACCAGACACATGTGATGGTAATTCCATGTATCGACACTCGGAGTAAGGGACACAGAGACAAAGTTCTCTTTGTACATCATAACCGTTTTATTAATTATTATGCACAGAAACTATTATGAGAGACGCGTCAACCGCTTACGCAAACATAATCGTCTGAGGAGCCTCTAACTCAATATAGCTCATTCAACCGTATATATCACATAGGAAAAAGGGGTGTGGTAAGATGCTGCCATCTGTTTCATGTCAATCAAACACCTTTCCCTTTGTTCTATCACACACGTCAAATGCTATCTTCCCCCACCTTATCCTTCCTGCCATAATGTTTACTGTAGTGTTTACCCAAAGGGGCCAACTGACCTTACTGCCCCCTGTTGTATCTTCTCCTATCCTGTCCTAAAACCCATTGACCTCCATCTGGACAGACAATAGATGTCCCCTATGCAAATACCAGGTCCCACACATTCCTGTACCTATCTTAACAGTGGGACTCAATCCTTTACTCAGTTAGAATACATTGTGCATAGAAATTTCCACAACAATCCATCCTCTTGATACCATGTCAAACCTTGGTATCAAACCTTAAACAGTACACTCATTAGGATGTAGACTGCAACAAAACAGTACTCTTTAACAACATGACCCAGTCAATATTATTACCCTTAATGATTAATGAACTTAGCAAATCTGAAATGTCTGGATCCTCCTTTACATTCTTCTAGATCATTACCTTCCGTATAAACACCAAGATCACACATTGTCATCATACAGAATCATAACATAGTACCGTAAAACTTTTATGTTAAAATCATCATAAACACCTATCACTGAATGCATCCTTCAATTCATCACTGTTACAAAGTCCTCTCATGCCAACTGCTCCTCCAAACGTCAGACAGTCAGTTATGAACCATTTCTTTGACATGTCGGTGTAACAGAACGAAAAAGTCAGATGTATATTCCAAGGTGTTGTCCTTCACAGCTCAAATGCAGACACAGCTCTTGTTGTCTCCATTCTAGCTGCTTTATCAGCCAGGCCAGGAGAATCTGTGTGTTCTCCTTTGTGAATTCCAAGATGACCAGTTTTAGCTAAAGGTTCTAGAGCTAGGCCATGTAGAAAGTGACTGGTTACTAGCACCAGAAAATTCACTTTCCCTCAGTGACTTCAATTCACTGTGTCTAACCTTCAAACACTGCAATCCTCGTGTAGCGTGTCGTCAACCCCAGGTTCCTCTCTTAGCTACCTGGACAGCAGATGAGATGTACCTGAATGGACCCAATCAGCGTAGCATGATGTTGTGCAGTAGATCTTTCCTACGCCTCCATCCTCTCGGTCGGAGGTTGCCTTCTCCATCACATTGCAGAATCAGCAGGACTCAAACCAGTTCAGCTCATAGGAACTCAGCATCCTGTAGACGTGCGGCACCTAGACGTGCAGCGAGCCAGAGTCGACTCCTCTCTCAGCTGTAGGATAGTCTGTCTGTGTGTCTGTGAGATCCATCTCACCTCAGCCACCTCACAGTTGTCCTTTTAAGCCAAGCTCAGTCTCTCTCTGGGCTCCAGCAAGTCCTCTGTTGCCGAATCGCTTTCAAGTGTTCTGTATCTGAATGTGTAAATTATCCTTGAGAAGATTAGTTCCAACTGCATAGTACATCATTACATATGTCCATCACGTTAGCTTGTTGCATCTCGCTGATACATTAGAACCACACACTATCAAACACTCAAACCCTATATTTCCAATATCTCTCTACTTCTTCTCTCCATCTCTCCAAATAGAGTAGAACAGTTGAAATCAATAACAGTATCGTTAAAACATTAACATCTCTGGTGCTTCTGTTCAGCTAGTGTAGCAAACTAACAATTCCACTCTTTTCTATAGTTGGTATAACAACCAACACAAAGAACAGAAAAACACAATTTCACATTTCTCATTACTGTTCCAAAAACTCATCAGTTAAGATAGTTTACTTACATTGAAGTACCATTCTCTAATAGTAGTTCATGAACAATTCTCAGTCCACCATATGATTTACATCTGATTGTGTTGTATCGGAACTACAATCAAATTCACCCATTGTTTCACATATAGGATCAAATACCTCATTTCAAATAAAACATTTCACACCATCTTGAAGGTCAGCTAACATAACTGTTATTTAGCCTAATTTCTCTACAAGATGAAACTTAGTGTGAACTTCTCAATCTCTTCTTATTATCCTAGCACATCAAACACACTCTGAAATCCTGTCATAAATCATGACCCCCCCTTTTTACTCCTTTATCACCACAGGGCTCTCCCTGGAGTGGGGGGTGGTCTACTGACCTAAGAACAAACCCTGGTCTTATCAATAAGGGACACTGGTGTTATCTTGAAACACCCCATGCATTGACAATAGCAAAACATCCTTTTTTCTCTTCATTCACCTCAAAGAAACCTCTGTTAACCATTAACTTTCCAATGATTGCCTACTAGGACAGAACTTAAATTAGTATTAGAATGCCCAATTTTGATAATGTCTGTTTCTCTTCTAAAGAGTCCAAACAAGTTAAAATCCATCTCAAACTGTTTTTTGTGTCAGTGAGTGGAGTGCTCCAGTGGGTCTGTACCTCTCTTTACAATTTTGACTATGTAAGACTTCTCAACTTGGTTTTCCCGAAATATAAATTGATGCAGAATTATTTTCTCAATATCAAATTAAAACATGGCAACATTTTGTAAACATGTAAGGAATAACAAAATGTGCTCCCTGCACGTTTTTACCCACTTGTTCCATAATGCATAAGATTAATATGATTACTTCTAATCAAATATTAAACTAACTGAACAGTAACACACCCATCAAATTAGTTATTGCTTAGCTAAACCATTTCAAAATGGTAAGATGTATTCTACTCAACCATAACCATGTTAGATTTCACATAAAACATACTTTTCAAAAACCCAATTTGACAAACTATATTATTCATGTAACTTCTTTAAGTACCTATTTAATTTGCTTTGAACTCTAAGTTCAACTCTTTTTCATTTGAACTCTAAGTTCAACTCTTTTCCACTATAGATAATCATTTCATACAATCCCCCCCTGCTTTCAAGACAGAAAATGACTTCAAGCTTGAAAGCAGAACCATTACAGGACTGAAATTAAAAAGAAAATCGATAGTTAGGAGGAATCTAACATACATCCAGTAAACGTAGCAAACTGAATATCCAACCAAAACAACCGAAAATAAGAAAAACAAAGGAAATAAAAACTGTACCACACACACGGTCGCTCGTGTGAAGGAACTCCCAAATTAGCACATCAAAATGTGCATCTACACAGGCAATGGCCAAACTAATTTGAGACCAACAAACATCATGACCCAATTTACCTCCTAAACTCTAGGGAATTTTCTCATTTTTAGATGTAAGTCTACATCATTCAAAATAGTGGCGGTCTGCCAAAATCGCTACTTCCATGCATATCTCATGCAAAGACATCGAATTTGTTCTAGCAATTAACAATGTTGGATGACTCAAGGTCTCCACCCTTACTACAATTTGATTCGAAATCATAAATGTAAACATTAAAGCAACCAAAAGGAAAACTTATTCTGCTTTCACTTAATGTTTGATTAACCCAAAACTGAATATGCTTATGTTGGTAAAATTACCACGTGTGAGAACAGGCTGAACACTCGAATTTAACCCTTAGTAATATGCAACCTTGATATAATGTTAAGGGTGGCGGAAGCCATCCCAGTGGACCTGCCCACCCTTCCTGAAGCTCTGAGCTCCACACATATATGGTGAGCCATTAACAAGGCCAAATGTTCGTTTATGGTCCCCAGACCATCCTCTCAATTTAACCTACATCGTTCGTTAACTGAAGATTCTAGATTTAGTGTCCAACCTATCTAATATTTTCGCAGTTTGAAAAAATGTGCTTATCATTATCTATACAGATTTATGACGTCACTATAATCAAGGAACAATAAGAAATCCAAAGGAAACTCAATGTAGCCTTAAACACCGTTACATCAATACCCTATTTGTTCATAAACGTACCATTCCAGAATTTTAATTCCATGAACGAGTAGCAGGCGCTGGTTTTAAAAACACAAGTATTATCCCAGTTATCGTTAGAAAACACTTAAGAGAACTCCATTATTTAACCAAACTCAATTTAGCATTTAAAAAAATAGGTCATCTAATTTTACGGGTTTATTTAAACGGGGAATAAACTGGCTTTGACTATTTGGGGACTATTTCGGGCCGTAGTCATTTTACCCTCTTTTGCAGGCTATGACTATTTTGGCTGAATCCAGTCTTCATGGAAAACACCATGTTATCTTAATACTAAAAACTTTTGCTATCGTCTGCATCCCACTCCATACAAGGAGAGAGAAAACACTATTTTAACCCCTCATTACAAAACCACAAGACCATATTTTATCAAATCACAGAATCATCATTATACCAATTTCTAAGCTATCCCTCTAATTATATTTATGCCATTATTTTCTTAGACTCCTAAGTTAGCAGGCTAACACTCCCATGGGTGCCAGCCATCAGGCAAATTCAATTTCGCAATTTCAGCACAAAGGCAAAAGCCAAAAGAGTAGGCCTCGCATAATAACCATGTTAACAACGCAATGTAAGCGTTCGCCCAAACGCACACCAAACAAGAAGAAACATTGCGATTACAAATACTTCCAAGTTAACACCAACCTCGGTAAACGAGATCCAATATTCTATCAAGGAATATACAATGCAGCCAATCGGATCCCTCGTGCACAGGGAATACCAAAATGGACAAATGCATTTACTAGACCGACCACAAACAGATAATGACAAATGACCGTGACTCGGGCCATAACAAACACAAGTAGCGCGTGCATATACAACTTCTGTAGCATACTGATCCAAACCATAAGCTGACTAACAATTGCGGCAATTTACAGGAGCCTTCTACAGGCACTGAAATTATGAGATCCAATCTCAATTGCATATTTAAGTCCAACCTAAATTGCAGATGTTCAAGCAGTCCAACCGCTTATAATCCAGCACTAATCGCAACGCAATAGGTTAGCTGCATAGGAATGGTTGTCAGGCCTAACTACAGTCGCTATTAACCAAAACACCACACTTCAACATCCAAAACCATTATATACAGGAGCACGCTATACTCCATCACGCAGTCCAACTGCTGCATGGGAATGGGTGTCAGGACACGGAACAAAAACGACATGTTTGTAACTACAGCCGCCCTGACTGCAATACTCCAAAAAAAACTTCTAGTCACCATACTTTTTCAAATCCATCTATCAACTTCCACAAAACCATCAAATCTGACTTACAAAAACAACCACGATGTTTACTAAAGTATATGAAAACTGTATTAAGTAACCATCTCACCGGTTGATGCTCCCTCTGGTCCCCTGTCTGACCATCCGCACCCCTCCCTCAGGCGGTCCAGCGTTCCTGCGTGTTCCCGTTGGATCGCTCATGGCGAGGCCAATGAGAAACCGAAACTGTCTCAATTCTTGAGGGAACAATGCATCTGTACAGCCGTTGTCTTGATTCGCACAGGCATTTTCCCAAATCCAATGTCCAGTCGAATGTCTAGCGGTAGCTTCATAAATTTAAACGTAGCGGTTAGCAAAGTAGTCTTCTTTGGTCTCAGCCGCAAACACCGGAGATTACGGGTGTGTACACCTGGTGTGTACAACTCCCCACTTATGGAACTTTTCTTGACTCAAACAACGAAAAGGGCCATAGAGCATAGCTTCCAGCGGGGTTGGCTATGATTGCAGGAAAACGTCGGGACTACGCAAACCTCCAAGGAGGCCTAGCGGGGGGGTGACGGGCGATCAGAGGGGATCGAGCCATCGAACCTGAGCAAAAGAAAAACTACAACACAGTGTGGAGTGTTGGAAAGCTTTGGGAAAGTTTGTGTGGAGTATATTGATCTGTCTACACACCATAGCCTACGCCTTCCAAACAACTTCACATACGTTACCACGTCCATCCACCTCCAAGCAGCCCGACAGGCCGCGTATCCATCACCGAACGAAAACGCCAGTCGCGAAAAACCTAATAACACTCAAAGAACAATTGTCCACATGTCCAAACACCATAAACAGAAACACTGTCGCCGAAAACTTACCACAACGCTTACCCAACACCAAAAGCAGCAAAAAAAAACAAACGCAGCAAAACAAACTCTATTCTATTAACAAATCCCATAACCATCCAAACCTAATGTGTTCAACACAAATACCAGCGCCCTAACGCTGTCATCTCAATCAACGTGCCCCAACATCGTCGATAGACCCGTCGGCCCGTAAGTGAGATGTTCAAGGCCCTAACCTTGTCTGCAGAACTCAAATGTGCCCTAACACATACACTTGCGCCCTAACGCAAAAAGGAGCCCTAACCCCAAGTATACTCGCGCCCTAACGCAAAAAGGAGCCCTAACCCCAAGTATACACGCGCCCTAATGCAAAAAGAAAGTGTCCTTACCTCCCGAGTTCGAAATTGAAGTCCGGGTACCTGTACTGAGGAATCCCAAAAAGTAGGAGACCACAGGATCAGTAACCGAGGACGAGCCCCCAAATTGTGATGGTAATTCCATGTATCGACACTCGGAGTAAGGGACACAGAGACAAAGTTCTCTTTGTACATCATAACCGTTTTATTAATTATTATGCACAGAGACTATTATGAGAGATGCGTCAACCGCTTACGCAAACATAATCGTCTGAGGAGCCTCTAACTCAATATAGCTCATTCAACCGTATATATCACATAGGAAAAAGGGGTGTGGTAAGATGCTGCCATCTGTTTCATGTCAATCAAACACCTTTCCCTTTGTTCTATCACACACGTCAAATGCTATCTTCCCCCACCTTATCCTTCCTGCCATAATGTTTACTGTAGTGTTTACCCAAAGGGGCCAACTGACCTTACTGCCCCCTGTTGTATCTTCTCCTATCCTGTCCTAAAACCCATTGACCTCCATCTGGACAGACAATAGATGTCCCCTATGCAAATACCAGGTCCCACACATTCCTGTACCTATCTTAACAGTGGGACTCAATCCTTTACTCAGTTAGAATACATTGTGCATAGAAATTTCCACAACACACAGAACAGCCAACAACCTCTACACATAATCAATCGACCACACCCCAAAATACAAATGAACCAACCATTACTTTGTTACACAGCGATGCGCACAATAATCCTCAGATACAAGGCTTGTTAACCGAGCTTAGTAGCCCCCATTTTTCACACGATCTAGTTGACACTCCTTCGAGCTCTCTGATGCAAACTCAGTGCAGTGATGGTGATTGTAGATATATTGACTGTATAAGTTAGTGAACTGTTGTAAGCAATGAAGCAAAATATTAATTGTTTGTAATATGAGCTAAAATGGAAGGTGCAAGTAGGAGAACAGGAAACCCTGTTCAAGCGGTTGCCGGGGAGAGAAAGATTTAGTATGTCTGTCTTTTGAGAAAGAGGAAACAGGTTAGAGGCACACACATAGTCGGACAGACAACACAGAAACCACAAGGGGGGCAAGGGGATACTTGCAGTTATCCTTATAAGGAATAGAACTGGGATTGGGCCAATGGCACACTTGCTTTGTTAACTTAACGCCTCTATCTTTTGGGTCGTAGTTGAAGTATAAATGCTGTTTTGACTGTTGATCCTTAGACATTGTGCGGCGACACTTGTCTCCAAAAGCTTTTGTAATAAACGGAATATGCGTTACGGTAATTCACCTGACTCCTGGTGTTTTATTCTCCTTTCCAACAAACCAACTCGGGGAAGTGTTGACTTCAACAATTTTGGGGGCTCGGTCCGGGATTGGAAAAAGGAGAAGGAATTCGACCTGGTCCAGACAACCTACACGAGATTCACAGGTTCCGAGCCGGCTCATGATAAAGGTAAGCAGAGCCTGTTATATCTAAATCTGCATATTGGCTGTGAACTAAATTGTGAACCTGTGGAGAATGTAGTGGTACTGGTATAAATTCAGGAGGGCGAGGCAATTGGTATTTGTTCTCGGGTTGACTACCCCAGACCACTTCCCAACGGGGAAGGTGGAGATTGTAAGCAGGAGACTTAACGATCAGTCAGGTGAACGGCCCGAGGAGATAGGGACACCTCGAACATAACGGGTGAGATAGAATCTCACATACTGGTTTAAATTCAATTGGTATTTGTTCTCGGGTTCACTACCCCAGACCACTTCCTGACGGGGACGGTGGAGATTGTAAGTAAGAAACTTGACAATCAGTCGGGTTAAAGGCCTGAGGACTTAGGGGCACTTTGAAATATTTATTGTGTGTACAGCAGGGTTAGAGGCCCGGGGAGTTTGGAACTCCCCAAATTTTTATAAGAGAACTGGGTTCAAGTCCCAAAAGTGTTGGGTCAGGGACCCGTTAATCATTTGTTAATCATTCTGAGTCTGGGACTCACAGTAACATAAGTCAGGGAGAAATGGACAGGGAGTTTGAGAGAGAAGTAGATGACGATGGGTGGTGTCCAGGTACGGGAAAGTGGAAAAAATTGGGGATACAGGTGGCAAATGTAATGACAGTTATAGGCAGGATGGACCCAATTCAGAAAGAAAAAGAAGAGATGGAAGAGAAATTGCGACAAGTGGTGAGGGAGGCAGGATTAAGGATGGAGGAAAGGAGACCATTACATGTCATTTTGTGGAATAAGGAGAAGGATTGTGCCAAAAATCGAGCTAGAGACAAGAAGGAAACAGCAAATGTGGTCAAGAGAGGGAGATATAGACAACAGGAGAAGGAATGGGAAAAGCACAGAAAAGAATGGTGTATATTAGCAGTGTGGTGTCAGGGTGTAGACCATTTGAACAAAGAGAAAAAGGAACAGAAAATTAAGGAGGAGAAAAAGGGAGGAGAGAGAGAACCCCCAGCATATGAAGATGACCCGGTGGTGCCTGGTACACCGCGTGTACCATTGTATCCTGTGTTACGTTTAGAAAGTGGGATATTGTCTTTAGACCCACAGAACAGCAAGCCCGTAAATCAATTCACAGGAAAGCAAGATAAGAGAAAGTTGAGTAGGAAGGCAGAGTCAGAGAGCGAGACAGACACTGAGGGGGAGGTGAAACCGTTCAAGGCAAGGGCAGAGAGAGAGTACGGGAGGTACGATGAGAGGAGCGAGAAGGGGAGACAACTAGGAGAGGATAAACAGGATGAGATTACAGGGGCCAGAAAGAAAAGGTCAGGCAGTACTAAAGGCAGGTTAGGTGAGGACTCAAAGTCGGGGTCGGACGATAGTGACACAGTGAGAAGGACAAAAAATAGGCAGAAAAAAGGAAATTCATATAGAGGACGGGTGTTACTCACGGGGAAAGCAGTAGGGAGATGGACTGACTCAGACGAAGACCCAGACGCAGACAGTAGTGGAGATTGGAGTAAGGGAGACGCAGATGTATACCCTCTGCCATGATCGCCCCCATCAGAACAAAAACTACACCATGACGCAGTAGAATCAATTCAAAGGACTCAAAATAAAATGTATACGCGGTCACAAGCAGGGGAAGCTAGTTGTGCTGGGTTTCAGCTGCCTCTCTTTAGAGTGGGAGGTGGCGAACCGCGATATAAACCATTGGGGCTGGGAGACGTACAGGTACTGGTAGATAAATTACCCCCGATGGGAGAGGGAGGTAGACTATGTTTGTCACAATTTGATAAACTCACAGCCGGTCAAATGTTGGCACTGGGGGACTGGAGGGCAGTAGCCGCCCGAGCCGTGTCCGCCCAGGCTATGACTGAGATAGAAAAAGGGGCCGCCACTAGGCGGAGCCCTGACGACACCCCTTTCAGTCAGGTGGTCGGGCGCATAGCCACGGCCCTGAGGGAACGATTTCCCTTGCCCGCTGGGGCCCTGATGCCCAAGTTACCTTGGGAAAAAGAGCAACACCCTAGACAGTATCTAGAAGCATGTAAAGAAACATGGGCCAAACACACAGGGCACCACCTGGGGAAGGGAGGGCTGCAGCAGGAGTGGTTGAGAAGGGCGGTCTTAGAGGGACTTCCAGAGAAAATAAAAGAGGCAATGATGGCAAATCCTGACTTGCCGGGTAGTGAATCACACGTATGGGAAAGACATGTAATGCATCATTTACAGAGGGCTACAGACGAAGAGACAGAGAAAGACAAACAGATACAGGAACTGAAAGAGAAACTGTTGCGCTTACAGCTGGGTGAAGCCAAAGTGAGGTTCAATGAAGGGAAAAAGAAACACAGACAGATGGCAGCCCTGCATGTGTCACTGGCCCTGCATCCTAAAACCAAGCAAAAGACCTGGGGCCCATGGTTAAAAGGGCGGTCGAATGCACTGATTGGATACTCACTCAGGCGCCAAACGTAGGGTACTCACCCAGCTGTAAGACGTATCGGTTAGAGGCACCAGGGACGGATTGGGTATATTTAGAGCGAAGGGAGATAACTCGGGATCATGGGAGGGAAAAGATGGATCACCCTGTAGCCACGGCCAGACTTAATGAGTTACTGGACTCACTGTGGTCCAAGGGCCCCAAGGATGTGGGGCTCACCGATTGCCCTCCAGTCACCTTTAAAATCGGACCGGGAGAGCCCATATGGCTGCCCCAATACCCACACAAACCAGAGGCAGAGGAAGGGTTGGATGTGACATTGAATGGTTTGTGGCCCACAGGGGTGTTGGAGGAGTCAGGTTCTGCATGGAACACGCCTATCCTCCCGGTAGAAAAGAAAGGGACAGGGAAATACCGTATTGCCCATGATCTCAGAGCTATTAACAACATTTTACTCGCACCCACTATACCGGTACCTAACCCGCATGTAGCACTCACTAATTTGACCCCTGATCAAAAATGGTTCACCTGCATTGACCTGGCTAATGCTTTTTTCTGTCTCCCACTAGCAGAGGAACTTCGTAATATTTTTTCTTTCACACATAGGGGTCGACAATGGCGATACACAAGACTACCACAGGGGTTCGCACTTTCCCCTGGCATATTCAACCAGGTACTTAGAGAAGCGCTGCAGGGATGCTGCCTGCCGACAGGGGTAACTTTGGTCCAGTACGTAGACGACCTGCTGCTGGCGGCCCCGACGGTGGCCGTCTGCATCCAAGCTACAATGACGGTCCTCACCAGACTGGCAGAGAAAGGGTTCAAGGTGTCAAAAGACAAGCTACAGCTGGTAAGGATGCAGGTCTCCTTTCTGGGCAGAGTCATCTCGCAGAAGGGAGCAGGGCTTTCCCCAGCTCACCGTACAACCATCCTCCACCATCCTGAACCCACTACTGTTCAGGAAATGCTATCATTCCTGGGGCTCACGGGGTACAGCCGCAATTACATCCCAAACTATTCAGGGCTCACAGGGCCACTTAGAGCGCTAGTTAAAGAGCAGGGAATGCGTAAACTTAAAGCCACTCTCAATTGGACTTGCCCGGCCGACCAGGCCTTCATTTTGTTGAAACAACAACTAGCCACCGCAGCTGATCTGGCCATACCCGACTACACAAAACCTTTTTTTCTAGATGTTTCTGAAACAGGACAAGTCATGTTTTGCGAGCTCTCGTTTCAGAATTCTCCAATAGAGTCGGAGAACGGAGGGACCTGCACCCGCTGGACCAGAACCTGCCCCAGGCGGAGTGGGTGTTGCTGAAGGTCATCAAGCGAAAGTGGTCGGAGCCAAGGTGGACGGGTCCTCATCAGGTGGTGGAGAGAACGAGCCATGCGGTCCGCCTGAGGGACAAAGGAGAGACGTGGTACCATTGGAGCGAGTGTACACCAGCACAGGAGCCAGGGAGGTCACTGACGGACCTCATCCAAACCGGGAAGGAGGAGCTTTCCCCAGTGTGGACGGAAGGAGGACCAGCACCAGCCGGACCGGTGCCAGGAGCGGACCCCAGGACACTGAGGACTACGAGTGAGTGAAGGAGACAAAGGACGGCGCCAGGGGAATAGACTCTTAGGGGAAAGAACTGAAGAATACTGTAACAAAAGGGGGTATAGGACACAGAGTGGCTCCTACCACTCGCACCAAGATGACAGGGTCACAGAGAAAGGTCTGGGGAGATGATAGTAGAATGAAATGGTATATGGGAATTGGTGGAATAATGATATGTGTGTTGTATGTTGCTACAGGTTTCCCTGGTTGGCGTCGAGTCTCCATTTCCACAGCGAGAAGGCAGGTGACACAAAAAGAGGACGCCTGCCTGAAGCAGGGAGGGGGTATTGAATTGGATTATATCAAAGGGTCACATACTGCTTTCACGTTTGACTTATGTTCGGTCATAGCTTGCGGGAGATATAATGGCTCGTGGAGGGATTACAACCTGTATGTGTGTCACACTCCATATGTAGAGATGATGTGTGGCCTGATGGGACGTCTGCCGGGTGAGAGGTGGTGCCCGGGATGGGACGAGGTCCGAGCGTATACGGGACAGTGGCAGCCCGGACTCCCGTGGGGACCGAATGCCACTATGTGGAGCTCGTTTAAGTTCCAACGAGATTTCAGCTCCTCCCAGAATCCACTTACCTTGTCTGTCGGAGGTTGGGACACCTCTCCTTATGGAGGTGCGGACAAAATATATCTTGGAGTGGAGCATGCAGGAACTGACACCAAGGCGTTTATTAAAATTAACTTTAGGGTGCCGACCACTAGCTCTCCAGTTGTGGCAGTCACGGGGACTGTGAACACCTCAGCAGGTTAGGTGCAACCTGGGGAAGTGGTAGAGGTTGACTACACCAAATTGAAACCGTTAGAGGTGATCGAGAAAGCCACAGGGTATCACGAGAGTAATATCTGGCTTGATTGGATGTTGCAAAGAACAAGATTTAGGGTGTGGCATGTGCCGCCGCCGTCCTCAACTATACACTGAGCCGGCTCCTTTGTATTCAGAGGACCCTTGGGGATATTAGTGTATGTTAGCTCTTACACATAGCGCTTCCCCTGTGAACTGCATCACCCTGGCAAGTGTGTTTCCTCCGATAGCTAACGACACCAGGACGGGGCCGTTCACTCCCCATAAAGGGCCTGTTTCCACTTCACCAGTCAGAAACCTGTGGTGAACGTTGGAGAAATCCCCTTGCAGTGGTGTAAGGTTACGATCCAGAGCAGATCTATTATCGGACCCTGGGCCCGGTCTGGCCTGTATTACTATTGTGGGGGCACCCGACTCTTGGTAAGAATCCCAAAAGGCACCCAGGGGGTATGTGCGATGGTACGGTTAGCAGCATCCTTAGTGCTGATAGGTGACCGATCTAAATCACTCCAGGCAAAAAGGTGCAACGCTCTTACCCGGCGCCGGCGTAGATATGTAATAGGCCGTCGCTCGAGTGATACATTCGACTTCACTGTGGACTCCCCAACCTATATAGATGCGATAAGGGGTCCCTAGAGGGGTCCCCAAAGAATTCAAACTCGCAGACCAAGTCGCGGCTGGATTTGAAAATATTCCTATTCTGTCCGCTTTGTTCCCTGTCACTCCAAACAAGAATGTAGACCGCATTAACTATGTACATTATAATGTCTTACGTCTCTCTAATTTGACCCGTGATGCGGTTGAGGGCCTGTCAGAACAGTTGGGCCCCACCTCGTTGATGGCGGTGCAAAATCGCATAGCCCTCGATATGTTATTGGCAGAGAAGGGCGGGGTTTGTGCGATGTTTGGGGACATGTGTTGTACTTTCATTCCTAACAATACAGCTCCGGACGGGTCGGTTGCTAAGGCGCTGCAGGGCCTTAGGACTCTCTCGCGAACTATGCACAAGCATTCTGGGATAGATAATCCGCTGGAGGAATGGGTGACCTCGATGTTCGGCCAGTGGAAAGGTTTGATAATGTCTGTTCTTTTATCGCTTGCTACATTTGGTGCTATAATGGTTACTTGTGGGTGTTGTTGTATCCCAAGCATGGGATACATGGGATACAACAAGAGGGCTTGCCATGAGAGTGATTTCTACAGCCATTGAGAAGGCTCCAGGACCGCCACCAGGGATGCTGATGCCTCTACTGGAGCAGCATGACCCGGGAGAACTGGAGCTTGGCGAATAGGGGTGATCTCTCTGGGGAGAGATCAAAAGGGGGAATTGTAGATATATTGATTGTATAAGTTAGTGAACTGTAAAATATTAATTGTTTGTAATATGAGCTAAAACTGAAGGTGCAAATAGGAGAAAAGGAAACCCTGTTCAAGCAGTTGCCGGGGAGAGAAAGATTTAGTATGTCTGTCTTTTGAGAAACAGGAAACAGGTTAGAGGCACACACATAGTCGGACAGACAACACAGAAACCACAAGGGGGGCAAGGGGATACTTGCAGTTATCCTTATAAGGAATAGAACTGGGATTGGGCCAATGGCACACCTGCTTTGTTAACTTAACGCCTCTATCTTTTGGGCATAGTTGAAGTATAAATGCTGTTTTGACAGTTGATCCTTAGACATTGTGCGGCGACACTTGTCTCCAAAAGCTTTTGTAATAAACGGAATATGCGGTACAGTAATTGACCTGACTCCTGGTGTTTTATTCTCCTTTCCAACAAACCAACTCGGGGAAGTGTTGACTACAACATGATGTTAGAGTTATACAACGTAATGCTTTTGACAATGTTGAATTACGACAGTTGATACATTTACAAAATACTGGTGAAGTTTGTGATTTTGGCACATTCTACGCAAGTATTATGGCAGGCTTGGATACTTTGATTGTTAGAGCTTCAGACTTTGTACACGGGCCTGGTGATCGTCTGCAGATTGAGTTGATTGGTGAATCTCTGATATACCCGTACAGGTGACCATGAGAGTGGATTAATATAATGAACGCACGTTTCATAATTTACTTGAAAGTGTTATGCAGAGTAATGCCGAGATTATGATTGATGAATCACTAGAACTGGTGGTACAAATTGTCAAAAACCGTGAGGGTGGTGCCCCGCGACGTAAAGCGCAAACATTATTGATAGATCAGATTATCAATAAAAAAAGAAGACATTTATATGTGGCTGTGAATAATGATTCTACGTGTTTTTCTCTTTGTTTGATGGGTTTGTTGAACCTGCAGTACACATATCCTGAGGCCCTGGTTAGTGGTCGGGAGTTACATAAGGGCGCTGGTTTAGCATAAGCTGATTGTGTGGCATTCACAGATATTGTTCGGTTTGAAGAAATTACAGGGTGTAAAATTGTTGTCTTTCACCGAACACGGGATGGTCACTTTACCAAGTTTCAAAACAGCAAGGACACCCACCCTAGAACCGTCTTTATGTACTTACACGATAACCATTTCTATGGCATCATGAATCTGAAGGGTTTTCTGGGTGTGTCTTATGTCTGTGACTGGTGCTATACCGGTTTCAACACACGTGGTGATCATGGTTGTTAACATAGCTGTAGTGTCTGTCTTCATGAAGATTGTCATACCCAACCCCGTAACACAAAGCAGTGCCCTGACTGTAAACAGATATGTTATTCTGATTTTTGTTATAGCCAGCATAAACGTTTGAAGCACCACAAAAGTGTGGATCGTTGGGTTAGCAGGTGTGACCAGAAGAAATACTGTGTCGATTGCGGCCGTTATTATAATGTTAGTATTACCAACTATAAAGCGCACAGGTGCATGGCTAACATATGTCACAATTGTAACGTGGATCTGGCGGTTGAAATTAATCATCAGTGTTTTATAAAACCCTCCAAGCCCGAGGACCCCAGTGAGCGCTACATACTTTATGATTTTGAGACAATTGCCAATCCGGTGAATGGTGTACACACTGCACATTTTGTGTGCGCAATAACCTTTGATAACAAGACGTGGTGTTCAGCCGGAGATGGTTGTGTCACTGCTTTTTTTCAAAAGTTTAGGCAACCGAAATATAATGACTACACATTTATAGCACACAACTCTAAAGGTTTCGATCTTGATGCAGTACCTTGCTAACAATGGTATTGGCACGACACTTATTGCTAATGGTAGCAAGCTCATTATTTTTGCAGACAGCACATTCAATCAGAGATACATTGATAGTCATTGCTTTCTCCCTATGAAGCTGTCAGCTTTGCTTTAACATCAAGGAGAATGAGAACTATGTTGGCCCCCATCCGGAACCGCATTACTATGGTGTGAATACCATGATGGCTAAAGAAAAAGATGAGTTTTTGCTATGGTATGCAACTGTTTCCGTAGACCTCTTTGTCATGCAGGATGAAATAAAGGCTTACTGCGTGAATGATGTGGTCATCTTGAGAGAGGGTTGTATGCGCTACAGACTCAAGTTCCTGGAGTGTGGTGGTGTTGACCCATTTTGGTCAATTACGATTGCATTCGACTTGCATGAAAGTCTTTTGCAACAGATTCCTCACCAAGGACACCATTGCATTGGTCTCTCAGACAACTACAATTCTCAAACAGCTCAATCCAGTGGCTTGAATATGTGGCCTCCGATGAGAATATATCAATACAGCACGCCCTGAACAGGGGTAAAGTGAAAATCGGTGCCTACTATGTTGATGGATATGCTGAACGCGACGGGTTTAGCACGGTCTATGAATTTCTATGTTGTTCCTGGCACGGTCACCCAAAGTGTCATTGTTCAACAAGCATCAATCCAATGACAAAGATTCAGTATGGGTTGATGCACCAGCAATGGTTGACAAAGCTAGAGGCTTTGAAAGAACAACACAACGTGTTCAATACATATGGGAGTGTGAGTGGAATCAGCTTAAAAACACATCCGCAGATGTCAAAGCTTTCTTGCAGACCTTTGGTGCTCCAAAGTGCCTTGACCCTCGGGATGCCCTTTTTGGTGGTCGTACTAATGCGATTCATATGAAGTTTACGGCTCAAGAAGGGGAGACTATTCAGTATAACGATGTCTGTAGTCTTTACCCATTCAGCAATAAGACAAAGACTTATCCGATTGGGCATCCAGACATAATCTTTCGAGATTTCAAACCACAACTACTTTGGTATTGTTAAGGCTACAGTGTGTCCACCGAAAGGCCTTTATCACCCCGTTTTACCACACAGGGTTGGTGGTAAGCTGTTCTTTCCATTGTGTAGATTATGTGCAGAGTCTGAAAACCAGGTAACTGATTGTTCACATACTGATTCAGAAAGATCTTTAACAGGTACCTGGGTTTCTATTGAGCTGGTTAAGGCTGTTGAGAAAGGTTATCGCATTGTGGAAATATTTGAAGTCTGGGATTTCACCAGGACATCAGATGATCTTTTTGCAGATTACATGAGAACATTCCTGAAGCACAAGCAGGAAGCTAGCGGCTTACCGCCATCTGTGGTTGACGATGAGGCTAAAGACCAGTATATCCGTGAATATCATGAAAAGGAGGGTGTGCAGCTTGACAAGGAAAACATTGTCGTAAACAGTGCTAGGCGATCTTTAGCCAAATTGGCAATGAATAGTCTTTGGGGTAAGATGGGTGAGCGGACTAACCTTATGAACACAATGTTAATTACAGATCCGGAGGAGTTTAGCCACTACCTTTTTTCCAGTGAAACAGATGTTGGTTATTTCTCATTCATCTCAGACACAGTGGCGTTAAAACAGACACCAATCAAACCACGTAACGGGAAAATTTTTATTGCCGCGTTCACAACCGCTTATGCTAGACTCGAGTTGTATTCACTCTTGGAGAAGTTAGATAGACGTGTACTCTACACAGACACTGATTCTGTGATCTTTGTCACACGCCATGGGGATTGGGTGCCCCCACTGGGCCTGTTCTTGGGTGTATTGACCAATGAGTTACCGGATGGTGACAGCATAGCTCAATTTGTTAGTGGTGGGCCAAAGACATACGGTTACAAAACCGTTAAAGGTCTGACCTGTCTCATAGGAAAAGGCATTACACTTAACAGCTACAACACAACCATTGTTAATTTGGAGACACTGACACGACTGGTTGATAACTTTGTACGGGGTGAGGGCGGTGATGATGATCATGTCCATGCTAATGCAGACACAATTGCTAGAGCTAAAAGAACATTCACATTAAAATACCCAGTAGTGTCTAAGCGTTTCAGAGTTGTGTACAACAAGCGTGTACTGCTCCCTGATTACAGCACAAGGCCTTACAGGTACTAAACCACAGTCTAAGATGGATAGCGGTTTTGACCCACGACTACAACACCCGTTCAGCTGTGTCATTTGTGGCCCCAGTAACTCTGGTAAAACATATTTTGTGAAGATGTTGTTAGATAATGCTGAGGTTGTTTTCTCCAAAAAAATTCTAAATATCGTCTGGGTTTATTCATGTTGGCAACCGCTGTATGACGAACTGTTGAAGGTAAGATTAATTTCATAGAAGGTCTACCAACATCGCTGTGTGATGACAATCTGCTACTGATTCAGACAACCTTTTAATTATTGACGATTTAATGAAAAGTGCATCAGAGAGTTTGGAGATGGAGAGAGTTTTCACACAATATTCACACCACTGCAACGTGAGTGCAATTTACCTTGTCCAAAACATGTTTGTTAAAGGCAAATCTAGTAGAACTATTAACTTGAACACAAACTACCTCATCTTGTTTAAAAACCCCCGCAACAATCAGCAGATTAGCATTTTAGGCAGACAGATATACCCCAGTCTTTCTCGATTCTTCATGGAGAGTTTTAAAGATGCAACACATCCGCCTTTTGGTTATTTACTTATTGACTTTAAAGCTACAACACCAGAAGAATACTGTCTGAGAACAGGGTTATTTTCAGGGGATTGGCCTGTCGTGTACGTTCCTAAGAAAGTTTGATCATGTCTAAACGCATTCGTAGACATTTACCACTTTTGAAGATGATATTTAAGGCACCGGCAAGTCAACGAAAAGTTATTTTAGAATCAGCATCCACCGACCTCATTCTATCACTCTGTGCTCCGAAAAGTTAAGAGACAAAAAGCCAAAATTATATACATGTCTAGAAAGAACACTTCAGTCGCAAGGAAAAGAAAAACCATCAACCAATCTGGAGGTTTTCTACTGCCGTTACTAAGCGTTGCAGTTCCATTCTAATTGCATCGAGACAGGGTTAAACCACATGGAGCAAAATGTTTCTGGTGCCACAACATTAGTTAGAAAAACTGCGAGAATCCAAAACGACTAGCACCGATGTAAGACAATCTGTTGAAAATGATTTGGACTCATCGATTCGCAATATACTGTTGCCTGATATGGATTTACATGAGAAAGCTAAAAGATACTCTGCCATTTTACAAAGATTTTTGGCTGTTGTGCGACAGGGGGAGCTTGATACAAACACATTGACTTTAAGTCTACCCGGGTCTGAGACAGGGTCTGATGTAGTAAACGTGACTGAGACTAAGCAAACTGTTGACCGAAATGTTGACCTTGTTGATTACATTTTGGATAATGTGCCTGCGAGGTGTAGAAAGAATGTTGAATATATTCTTAATAGAATGCACAGGTCTAAAGATGTGACTTTTCAAAAGAGAGCTAATGAAGGGCTCGCACCTGTTGGATCTTGTTAAAAGTGTGACAGCAACCAATAAAATTGCTGACGATAGAAGGCCGTTGGGGTGGGGGGTGTTTTTAGAGGCTATGGCATGCCTTTTACAATTATTCCAAATGTGCATGTAAGACGTAAAATCAATTTGTATAAACAAACGTCTGGTGACACAATGGATGATTTAGCCACACCACCAGCAACTGGTTTTCAACCAACCAAAGCTTTCTTTGGAAAAATACTATGTAAACATTGATGTGGTTTTACAAATGTTTTTATTTTTGAATAATAAATTTGACATACACGTGATTGGCTTTTCTATTTCTTCAATAACCATGGCACAAATTAAACGTTTCACAAGATTGAGCATGTTGTATGCAATTAAACATTTGCTTATCACGCTTACTCTGGTACATCTTAGCTACAAACTTTGAAACTAGGGCATCATTTTCTCGTAAATCATCAGCATAAAAAGACAAAATCATTATAACTCAGACCTTTTGTCATTAGAAAGAGAAAGAACAAAATGCTGTCCACACGTGGTTGAAATCAGGTCCTGTACTTGTTTTGAACTGTATTCCACATTCTCACAGGTTTTCAGAAAGGCCTTGATTGACTTGGGAAAATATGTAAAATCCGGGGGGGTTTCCAAAACTGTCATAAAAGCTTCCAATGCCATCATCCGTTATGTAAATAGCCAGCCAGTGCTCCCCAGGGTGATTGCTTGGGTGTGTATTAACAATCATCATTGATGCAACATCTCGGACAGGCGCCCTAGGTAGTTGGTCGCTTGCTAGCACACCATAGAAATGGGTCCTAGATGAAAATTGGTTCACCACACTGGTCAACTCTGCGGTATTCATTTCCACACAGTTTTCCTAATAGTAATCAACCATAACTTGTCGCCGGTTTGACACTTCGATAATGGAGTCAAAGATTGAATAAACAACTAAATTAATTGTGTGGGGTAGTGGTTGTCTGAACCTCATCTCAAGTCGTACATTCCTTGACTTGATCAAGGATAGGTGCTGACCACATTCCTCGTCTGGCGCGCAGTTGAATGCATAAAGGGCATAGCCATGTACGAAGTCCGACCTGTCAATAGCCAAGGCTTGGTCCTTTAGGTGTTTTCCTGAAGCTAAGGCCAATTGGTAAAATTCACGCACTGCTGACCCTGTTGCGTAATTCCTTTGGAATGGTTTGCTAGGAAATTGCTGACCACCCTACATACATAGCCAACTCCAAATTATAATGTTTGAAATTAAATAGATTTTTTGTGTAACTTCCGGTAAAACTGTTGTAGATGTAGTGATTATATGAGTTAGAGAACTGTTGTAAGCTGTTGTAACCAATGTAGATGTATTGATTATATAAGTTAGTGAATTGTTATAAGCTGTTGTAACCAATGAAACAAAATATTAAATGTTTGTAATATGAGCTGAAACTGAAGGAGCAAGTAGGAGAATAGGAAACCCTGTTTAAGCAGTTGCCGGGGAGAGAAAGATTTAGTATGTCTGTTTTGTGAGAAACAGGACACAGGTTAGAGACACACACACACATAGTCTGACAGGCCAGACAGATACCAGGAGGAGACAAGAAGATGTTTGCGTTTATCCTTATAAGGAATAGAATTGGAACTGGACCAATAGCATACTTGTTCTGTGAATTTAACGACTCTATCTTTTGGGCGTAGTAGAAGTATAAAATTATCTGTTGAATGTTGATCCTTAGACATTGTGCGGCGACACGTGTCTCCAGAAGCTTCTGTAATAAATGGACATATAATACGGTAATTGCCCTGACTCCCGGTGTTTTATTCTCCTTTCCAACAAACCAACTCGGGGAAGTGTTAGACTTCAACACTGTCATTGTCCACCAATCCGATTACAATACATTTTGGCAGAGGTCCTAAAAATAGGTTTTCCTGGTTGCAAACACGACCCCCAGCCGGTAAACTAAATTTCTTCATACACACTCTTTCAATTGGGTACTTGGCATTGGTTGAGAGTAGCCCTTGAGCATGTCCAATTTTCACGGCTGGCAAAACAGACACTTTCTTGACAAATAGTGACGTTGATAATATATGCAAACGATAACGTACATCCCCGACCCCCATTAGACAGAACTAATCTTTACCGCGTACCATCCTAACCTTTATATCAATGCCATTTAACAAAAGTGTCTCTTGAAAGAAGATATCGCTATGAACAGGGCCGATCATTTCAAATGTTGTGCTATCCGCTGAATAGGCTGCCCTTTTCGTAAGTCCATCGTTCTCGCCTGCAGGGACCATAACATCCATGTGACCTGCGGCATCCTTGTAAAACAACCCTGCTGAAAACTGTGTCTTTAATGTATCACATCCATAATTCAGAATGCTCTCTATAACAGCTCTGTAGGGGTATGTGTTGCTACTCTGGCTAATTAAACAATCACACAAGGAGACATCCACTTGTGAAAATAGGGTGGCTATCGGATAGTTGATAACCCCAACACGTGCTCCGGCATCAATATTAGTTCTGTCCGGTTTAGTGACTTTTACACGTAGGTACAACAAAGTATTGTTTATCAACGTAGTCTTCGCCATTCCCGTCAATAAAGAACTCCAGAGGGGCTGCGTCTGATATTGCTGATAGGGTCGGTATTTCAATGTACGTATCTAAATAGATGTCTGTGTGAAGGGGACTGTGAATAAATCCAACTCTGTCTTCATACATTTGCCAGACATACGGTGTAGGAGTGCCATCTTTCTAAAATATATTCTTAATCAGCTTTGCCGTGTTCCCTTTGAGTGTACTCCGGGGTGTATGTCCTCTTTTAACCTTGGCTCTTGTTTTTGTCTCATTCTTGCGTTTTTTACTCTTGGGTAGGCTCCGCCTACCAGGTGGTCTCTTTCTAACACCTCGAGTCATAACCATCAATCCAGAACCGTCCTGCTGTTTTGTTTGTCGTGACATAACACTATTGACAACATCGCCAACTATATTCCTAGCCGCTTTCTTCAGATGTGGTTTTGCTATGGAGAATCTGCGCTTCAACAAAGATATTGCCATCTGGAAAAGCCCTCGGAAAAGGCCCCCTAGACCGGCCCCATACATTGCTGAGCTACCATGATACCCCGGTAAACCTTTACCGGCCTGTGTTGTGTAGTAGTCAACATACCTTCGATCATAGAGCTTCTGCGGCTGCATCTTAAATTCTAAAAGATTGTTTGACGGTTCTGAAGTGTAACTTTGCAATCACCTTCCCCACTACAAATGAAACCAGCTGGTTTTGATCAGATTTTACTTCAATACAGATCTCATCAAATTGATTCTTACTAAGAGGTACGCAGTGTGGCTTGTCGTACGTCACTGTGACAACTTCGTTCTTTCTCCCTGCAATATGTACAGTTCGCAGCAGTGGGACATGACTATCACCAACACGTTGATAATCAAGTATATCTGTGTAAATGTATAGGGTGGTTAAACCCCGCCAGAATATCTGTGGGGTATGTTCCGTACCATGGGGCGTACCAATGCTCGCCTGGTTTTAACCCCAATATCTGTTCCAGTTTTGCACTACATTTCAAACTATACTGGGCCTCATCTTTTAGAAACATTCTATTTTTAAATTCATCGTGCCCCACCGATGTACCATTTGTTTTTATATAACTGTTGAGCTTTATCACTAGTTTTATATGCTGCTGTAATAACCGGTGTTGAGTTCATATTTCCAAGTTTTGTCGTTATTCAAGTCATGTAGTTCAAATGCGTTTTCACCCCATGTAAAAGTCTTCCACATATGCGGGTATTGGAACTCTATCAAAGATACTTCCCAATCGCCTTTCAAATCTATACCTTTGGCAAATTTTGTGGTATAGCACGAACTCGTGTTGCTTGGATAGACATGACTTGATGAGTTACTGGGTAGTGTTATGTAGAAGCCACCGTCACCCATGCTGATCGCAGTCAATGTAAATGACGTGATCCTGTAAATCCTGGAGTTTTATCCAGTTTCTAGGTCAACCACTTGTTCCGATGGTATCCAGCTGTTGAATTTCTCAGGCCAACCAAGCCACTTCACAAGACACATTTTCCTCCCTTTCTGTACTCTCATTCAAAACTGCTTCCACTTTAAAAGTTTTATCCTTAGCCACGATTATTTTCAGCAATTCCTGTTCATAAAAGGTCCCAACTATCACATCACCATCGTAATCTTTTATTCTATATACAGGAGGTACCCGAGGAATGCATTCTGTTATTGTAAAATATTCATCTGTGTACCCTTTTTCATAGCCTTTTGTAAACGCACCTCTCAGCTTTGAGAGTCTCACAGTATCCCCAACCTGGAACTTGTAGCTTTGATTACCATTTCTCGTTAATGTTGTGCCATACAGGTTCTTGAGAACTAATCTAACATTTTCTTCACAAACGTCAGCAGGCTTCATCTTAATAGACCGATGGTAGCTATGGTTGTACCCACAAACTAAATCTTGAATAACCTCAACATAGCGGTGAGTGTTGGCTGCTGTCAGATACCTCCACATTTGTGATTTAATTGCTTTATTAAACCTCTCAACGATACTCGCTTTGACATCATTTCCTGTAGCAAAATGTTTTATGTTGTACTTCTTCATCAACATTTCAAACTGTGAATTAAAAAACTCCTTCCCCTTGTCAGTTTGTACTTTTTGTGGTGTTCTTCCTTCTTTTAATGTCTTCAAATGCTCTCTTTACCTCTATAGCGCTTTTATTTCTCAGCACGCGAATCCATGCGTATTTGCTTAATACATCTATGCATGTTAACATAAATTTCATGTTATCGTTTTCCACACTGTAAGCACTCATGTCAACCAAATCCAGCTGAAATTGTGAATTTATATCATGAACAATAACTCTATTTCTTTTAAAATGTATAGCTACAGGCCTGTGTAGCGTGTGTGTATCCTGGGCGAGCAGCCAGCCATCGGCCTCACCATTTTTGAGGATCTCCCCGTTTTTTTTCCAAGTATGCTCTTTTCAAACCCTCTCTACCCACATAAGGACCAGGGTTTGCCGGGTCATAGTAAATACTTTTCATAACCTGTTCAGACATCGTAGAGTGTTCAAGCAATAATGAGAATTAATAAATGTTTAACAATGTTTTATTTGAGTTTTCGAAATTACACAACCAATATATTCAGAAAAGTTACACAAACATTCAGATTTCTCATAGTCTTTGTTTATATACATGTTAACATGAGAACTGAAGCTACCCTGGCCTTAGACAACAGACTCTTTGCTTTCATCACACCATGACCCCGCTGCGTCGCATACAACATCCTCATTAAATTTGTCCATGTACTCATCCCTGTTCTCACTCAGTCTCTGTGTGATGTTCGGCTCCAACTTGAGCTCGTGCAGAAAGTTCTCAGCGGCCTCGTGAACATCAGTCATCGGTGTGTGAAAACCAGATGAAAAAAATACTCAGGTGGTTCGAGACATGAATGTCTTGTCTGGCTCGGGTGGTCCACTTCGCATCCGATGCATGCTTTGTGTAGAATAGCCCCAACAACGTTTTCCAGAATCATACCCATTGTTGCTTTGATGATCTTTAAAATTTTTGGTGCAAGTTGTTTGTCCATTTTGTGACAACTCTTGTTAGCATTTGAAAGGTATGACAGGTTAAGAGGACCTAGTTGATCACCAACCCTGTCAATCCAATGGTAGTTTCTTGTTGGGTATGCCGGTGGAATCGAGCTGTCTGGGTCGGGGGTTCCGTAGAAGGCTTCAGCTTTGTCATCCCAGGCGTCACACAGCCAGTCCTCAGCCTTGGGTTCTTCAATCACCGCTTGGTTGTAATCTTGAGACATGTTTCGTAAATTCTTCCGACTGCTTGAATGTCACCGGCGGTCTGTCGGTTTTTATGCTGTGCTGATGAAGGTGTTGGCTTAAGGCGGGGCTTCGGGTTCTTAGGTCAGTCGATCAGTCCGCAGTCACAAACTAACGCTGATATTTTCCGTATGCCAGCTGTTGCAACACTTGTCAGAAGATAAAACACCAGGGTTTTATATTTGTCGAACACCATTTGCTGTACACCAAACACCTTACCGCTGACACAACACTTATTTACTGCCTGGGAATTTAACATTCCGGAACCCTAAGCCCCATTTGTTAATCATCAATCATAACCCACTAGTCTGTTTTGCTCATCAGGCGTTGTAAAACATCAAACACTGCTGACACATCAATTTAATCATAAATTACAAAGTCACCGGACATGCATACGTCACTCCTGAAGTCCCGCCCTAACACACGTCATACAGGAAGTCCCACCCTAACATACATCATACAGGAAGCCCCACCCTAACATACGTCATAACGGAAGTCCCACCCTACAAACCGGATGTCCCGCCCACCTGTCACATCAATATGGAAGTCCCGCCCCCCAGGGCCATAAATCACCATTCTGACACATTATACCCTACACTAACTACTAAGATGAAACGTGGCTGGGTTTTCAGCATGACAATGATCCCAAACACACCGCCCGGGCAACGAAGGAGTGGCTTCATAACAAGCATTTCAAGGTCCTGGAGTGGCCTAGCCAGTCACCAGATCTTTACCCCATAGAAAATCTTTGGAAGGATTTGAAAGTCTGTTGTGCCCAGCGACAGCCCCAAAATATCACTGCTCTAGAGGAGATCTGCATGGAGGAATGGGCCAAAATACCAGCGAAAGTGTGTGAAAACCTTGTGAAGACTTACAGAAAACATTAGACCTCTGTCATTGCCAACAAAGGGTATATAATAAAGTATTGAGATTAACTTTTGTTGTTGACCAAATACTTATTTTCCACCATAATTTACCAATACATTCATAAAAAATCCTAAAATGTGATTTTCTGGATTTTTTTTTCTAATTTTGTCTCTCAAAGTTGAAGTGTACCTATGATGAAAATTACAGGCCTTTCTCATCTTTTTGAGTGGGAGAACTTGCACAATTGGTGGCTGACTAAATACTTTTTTGCCCCACAGTATAGTAAAAAAAATAGTAGTAGTTACCTTAAGTGCATAGACTGTGAGGGTAGAATTCCTATTATACGGATCCTTAATTTTATTTATATTTCAGATTCCTGGCAACAGGGGACTCATAAAGGACCATCGGATGCAGCTTCCGAGTTGGACGCTCCACAGTGTCAGGGATTGTCCCCTCTGTGGCACAAGCAATTTGGGACTGTCTGGAATGCCTGTTCCCAAGGAGGAAGACTTGAGGGCAATTACTGCGGAGTTCAAGGAGAGGTGGAATTTCCCCAATTATCTTGGCGCCATTGACAGAAAACATGTAGTGATCCAGGCTTCATCATGTTCAGGTTCCCAATTTTACAATTACAAGGGTACATATTAAATTGTGCTGATGGCAGTTGTAGATACAAACTACTGTTTCAGAGTTGTTGATGTTGGTGCTTACGGCAAAGGAAGCGATGGAAGTACTCTTCAGGACTCAGCCTTTGGACAGGGTCTGCAAGATGGCACCCTGGGAATTCCAGCACCTACAGTAATACCTGGAGCCCAAGTCCTGGGACCCATTCCCCATGTCTTTGTAGGGGACGAGGCCTTTCCTTTGAGACCCAACCTGATGAGGCCTTACACTGGACGCCAGCTGCCAGAAATAATTTTCAACAAACAACTGTCCAGGGCAAGGATGGTTGTTGAATGCACTTTCAGGATTCTGGCAGCCCAGTGGAGAATTTATCGTAGAGTCCTTGGTCTCAGCCCCTCCAATGCTGATGTCTGTGTGAAGGCCACATGTGTTCTCCACAACTTCCTGTGGAGGGCATCCCAGGAACAGTGCAGATGGAAGTGGGGATGGCAAACACTCCCTTAACCTTTTCACGCGTGAGTTTCAAATATTCCTTACCGACCCCCCAGCGTGAGTTTTTTTGCACGTGACTTCAGTACTCTGCAGCATTTGAATTCACGCCAGCATTTGAACAGTCACCTTGCTAGGTAAGGAACACTACATGCATTGCATTGCAAGCTTCTCTCGTTGACTC
The DNA here is from genome assembly GCF_011004845.1 of Esox lucius. Lineage (NCBI taxonomy): Eukaryota > Metazoa > Chordata > Actinopteri > Esociformes > Esocidae > Esox > Esox lucius. The sequence goes on from NC_047569.1 coordinate 564,656, forward strand.
GAATTCTAAGAGCTGCAAAAGTTGGTTGATTTATAACTGTAGCTAGCTTGAAAACGTCAGCTAACCGCTAGCAAACGTCAGCTGCCCGCTAGCTAACAAATCGTGACCAATGAAAACCCCATATCATAGTATGAATAAACTATATAAAATGCATACAACAGGGAACGTAACTTCTAGAAAGTTTTTGCAATGGTTTTGATCGGTAGCAGTCGCTAATAATTTGTGCATTAGTGTTGGCTGTCTGTTGGTACGTAAGTAACGCTTCTTGTCCCGATTTGAATGCTTTCTACCTGGTTAATATCATAGTATGGTCTTGAAACAATTACAATCAGGAAATAAAGTTATAAACACTGTTTGAGCTAAATGTGAGTAAATAATTGCGTGGTTTTACCAGCCATTGTTACGTTACTTGTAGCTAGGTATGCTAATGGTGCGTTCTAAACATGACGTTCTAATCACACCAGTGTGATCGTACGCTCCAGGGACCACTCTAGATTGATCACACCGGTGTGATCGTACGCGCCAAAGGGTTAAATGATATCACCAGAGCAAGTGCCAACAATGCCTCCAGACAGGCACTCCAGGTGAGGGAGAAGCTGACTACGTACTTCTCATCACCAGCAGGTGAAGTCCCTTTGGGTAGCATGGGGTGGAGTGAAACAGCACTTTTAAATCAACCAAAGGTTCTTTTAAGAAACCACTCACTGTTGTCAATGAAAGTGTATATTTTCCTCAATGCAATAAAAAGTTATTTAACAGATATGGGAATAGTGAGGACAGATAAAGCTCAACATTTCTAATGGGGCTGTAAAATATAATTTTACATGTAATTTAGACAATATGCTTGCATCACTATTAATGGGTATGTATTTTATTAACAATGTTATTCCGCATGTTATCAGGCTATTTATCCCACTTGTAACATACACTATACTTAATAAAATAAATTCTGCCCTCTATTGCCTTAATTGCACATCTAGTATTGCCATTTGTACTGCACGGGCCTTCATTCCACATCTATACATTCCACTTGTAATATTCATATACGTAATACATTTTCTGCCCTCCTCTATTTGCACTTCTAGTTGGATGCTAACTGAATTTCATTGTACAGTACTTGTTCAATGACAAAGTTTGATCTTATCTAATCCTATATAAGGGCCAATATATTGTTTATGCCTTATCAATTACACATATGATTTAACTTATAGATGATCGTGAAGGTTTTGAATGCAAGACATGAACATACAGTAACTGCTCAGTGCACACCCTTTCCTATCAACGTAAGTGTTATGCACAAATAGTACATCAGAGGTTGCGAAACATTTCAAACAAATCATTGTCCAAATAATTTTTCCCAACCCTCTCCTCAGTGACCACCAGACATTTATGACTTTGGACTGAATATGGTGTGCCAGTTCAAATCTACAACAATTATGTGAAACATTTGGTAGTACCAGAGGAGAGAGCTCGAAAACACTGGTTTAAAAATACAATCTGGCAAGAGTACCTCTGAGTTTCTTACTGCTTCAGTGGCAACGTTTCACTATTAAAACACTCAATTTGCAAAATGAATATAACTCAGATAATCATTCCCTCTGTTTAATTGAGACAATGTCACATAGCTTTCATAATAAAATCATGAAAGAATAAATTCACAGTTTCCCAATAATGTAGAGAGTTCCCATTTTTTTTGTTTGAAACACAAACTAGCACACCTGGTTTAATTAGCATACTACAATCAATCCTTTCTCTTATTGTGCAGGTGTGCCAGTTTGGGATAGTCTGAATATAGGTTTTTGAACGTGACATAGTGTCCATATAACTGGTTCAGGCAATACAAGTATAACTGTTAATATACACTCACCCAAAGGATTATTAGGAACACATGTTCAATTTCTCATTAATGCAATTATCTAATCAACCAATCACATGGCAGTTGCTTCAATGCATTTAGGGGTGTAGTCCAGGTCAAGACAATCTCCTGAACTCCAAACAGAATGTCAGAATGGGAAAGAAAGGTGATTTAAGCAATTTTGAGCGTGGCATGGTTGTTGGTGCCAGACGGGCACCAAAAATCTGTTCAGTTCCTGGGATTTTCACGCACAACCATTTCTAGGGTTTACAAAGAATGGTGTGAAAAGGGAAAAACATCCAGTATGCGGCAGTCCTGTGGGCCAAAATGCCTTGTTGATGCTAGAGGTCAGAGGAGAATGGGCCGACTGATTCAAGCTGATAGAAGAGCAACTTTGACTGAAATAACCACTCGTTACAACCGAGGTATGCAGCAAAGCATTTGTGAAGCCACAACTCGCACAACCTTGAGGAGGATAGGCTACAACAGCAGAAGACCCCACTGGGTACCACTCATCTCCACTACAAATAGGAAAAAGAGGCTACAATTTGCACGAGCTCACCAAAATTGGACAGTTGAAGACTGGAAGAATGTTGCCTGGTCTGATGAGTCTGGATTTCTGTTGAGACATTCAGATGGTAAAGTCAGAATTTGGCGTAAACAGAATGAGAACATGGATCCATCATGCCTTGTTACCACTGTGCAGGCTGGTGGTGGTGGTGTAATGGTGTGGGGGATGTTTTCTTGGCACACTTTAGGCCCCTTAGTGCCAATTGGGCATTGTTTAAATGCCACGGCCTACCTGAGCATTGTTTCTGACCATGTCCATCCCTTTATGACCACCATGTACCCATCCTCTGATGGCTACTTCCAGCAGGATAATGCACCATGTCACAAAGCTCAAATCATTTCAAATTGGTTTCTTGAACATGACAATGAGTTCACTGTACTGAAATGGCCCCCACAGTCACCAGATCTCAAACCAATAGAGCATCTTTGGGATGTGGTGGAACGGGAGCTTCGTGCCCTGGATGTGCATCCCACAAATCTCCATCAACTGCAAGATGCTATCCTATCAATATGGGCCAACATTTCTAAAGAATGCTTTCAGCACCTTGTTGAATCAATGCCACATAGAATTAAGGCAGTTCTGAAGGCAACAGGGGGTCAAACACAGTATTAGTATGGTGTTCCTAATAATCCTTTAGTTGAGTGTACATTATGTGTAAGAAAAATTGACTCTGTTTGTGTCCAAAACTAAACATAGTATAAAAATCCCTAATAATAGAAAATAACAGGCCACTTCATGAAATTAATTAGGATTATTTGTGCATTGGTAAACTCAGACTTAAGGATGATTACTGAACAAATTAATTACATGCATTTGGTGTATTACTTAAATTGACCTAACTTAAAAAAGGCAGAATCTTTTAGAAAAAAGGTTTCTGAAATGTAAAATAACCCAAAACACAGGTATGAAAATGTGAAAATCTAGTGTGTGTTAAAACAGTGAATGTGTAGCTAAATTATGGGTACAGTGAGGGAGAATAAAAAACCAGAGAACATTCTAAGAACTCTCCTCTTGTACTTGCTATGAGATGTTATGCCAGCTAATTTGGGTCCATCTCTGTAAGGTAAAATAACACTGTTAGCCTACATAATAAAAACACAAACAGTATATAAAAATGTTAACAGAATTCTAGAAAATTACCATCAAACTGAGCTTTGAAAAGCAGCTGACACATTTTTACTTTTACTGATGCTTTTTTCAGCTGAGATAGCCTCGTCAGTGTTGGCACAAGGCTCATGGCAAAGAGGGTCTCTTCATCATTTCCCATTTTAGTATTAGGTCGGGAAGCATCCTTCTCGACAGTTTGGAGGAGTCGCTGTTGTGGGTTGAGTGACTCTGTGGTCTGGTACCTTCGATTGCGTCTGGTTTGAAGTTGTTTCTCCATTTGATTTTGATCCTTGTTTCTCTCCAGAACCCCTACTGGTTCAACAAACCCAGACATCACTTCCTCGAGAGAGAGGTAATCATCTCCAGATCCAAATTGCTTCCTCAGGAACTTCCATGGCTGCAGTGTTGACTGTGTTGGTCACACTTGTGGATGACATAGTGGGTGTTTCTACACCTGAGGTGTTCACACTAATAAATTAAATAGCAGGATTTACTGCATCTGTGTTGGTGGTGGTCACTGTAGTGGATGTTGTGTCAGTGGTTGATGCACCTATGGGGGTTGCACATGTAGATGGTGTAGCTGGCCTGTCCGGAGAATTGCCACTAGTTGCCCTAGGCACAATAAATGGATCCAGAAATGAAAGAATGTGGCAAAAGTGCCAAGGCCACTGACATGATGCTGCAGAACCAGACATTTTCTTCTCTTTTTCTGCCCTTTTTTCTCTCAGATACCTGTCTTTGAGTCCTCTCCACTTCCTCCTACAGTCTTCTTCTACACAATATAAGACATGATCAGCTCAACTATTAACTACCATAACTATAGAGCTAACACCTTCTGTTATGTACACACACACACACACACACCCCTCAAATTATCAGGGGTATGATGTATTACTATTTCCCAATCAGTCAATTGCAAACACACTTATCAGGACAAACTATGGAATAGTTCAGCTGACTACTATAATTTGTATTAAAATGTAACTTTACTAACTTTTACTTGTGTCACACATTCAAACTATTAGTTTAGCAAGCTGCTAGCTAGCCAAAAATTTGTATGTAGGTATCTTCCTGACACAGAATAAGCTCACTCCTTAACTGACGAGGACACATTTTTCGCATTTATGTCCCTGTAACTGTCAACAAAGGTATCATAAGTACAGCGAAAATGATTCTCCACCATTTTGAAAAAAAAGTTGCACGCAACATCGGTGCAGAATCAATGCGTTCTGGGTAATTGCGTAGCTGCGCAAAACTTTGCACAACCTTTCTGCTTTGATGCTGCAGGTGTGATCAAGACATTAGCTGTTATTTTTGTTATAGAACAAGTATCTGCACTGGCATACCAGAGTGGGGTTGCTGGGCTCTGCGGCAGCGTTCCATATCGTTTCAAGTAAGGACTGTGCCGGGTCGTGACAGCCAAGGCTGTTTTGCAAACGCAAGCTCTGTTAAAATAAATAGTAGTCTAGAGAATGTTGCAGAGTATATCACGAAAAAGAAATTCGCACACCCAGTAAAATGAATGGGCAGGTGCGTGAAGACAGGAATATGAGTAGAAAAAGGGAAACTCGCACACTGACTCGGCTTGCAAGTGAATCAACTTTAATGCAACGTTTCGGACAAAAGACCTTCATCAGGCATAATAAAATAATGAGTTGGAGTGCATGTATAAATACCTACAAATAATTAACAATTAACAGCAACTGATCACAATTAATGTCCCTCATGACATAAAAATTGCAAAACACACGTAAATTTTACAGTTCATTCAGACAAAAGGAGAATTAAACCCTTCTAATTTATAAACGTAAAACACAAAATAAATGTGTCAATGAGTGTCTTAATATCATAGTAAATATATTCATATATCACAAGATGAAATGGATAAAATACCATCTAAAGTATAACCTGTAAAGGAAAATCCTCATTTAAACCACAAGGGGGTAAGTGTTTTGAGTATGTAAATCCAAAAACCATCATGTTTAAAAAAAATATCAGTCTCCACCTCGATTAGGTAGACTAACTGTATCAATACCACTAAATCTTAACATAGAGATATCATGTTTATTGTTGTTAAGATGAACTGCAACAGGATAATTATGGTAATTTCTCTGAATAGTGCTTATATTACAAATTATTGTTACAGTATGCATGTCTGTATCAGAAAGTAGTTTGCCCATCTTAGAAGTCATGTAGATTCCTACATTTCACACGTTTAGTTTTTACTGCTCCCCTGCATAAATTACCAACATACAGTACATGATGTCTCTGCTGAAATACATAAATATACACTCAGGAATGGTTAAACTTTTGCACTGAGTTAGCTTTAAATTTTTCAGCACCTCATCATTTCCAATCTAATTTTAATCTGAATGAATTGTCGCCTCTAGGGCAATTCAAAAAGGTGATAGAGGAATATTTCCATGAGCAATGTGTTTGTTCCTTATTAACTGAGTGTTTTATTTCATATATTTTGGGGTGTGTGCCACACACTTTTTATGGTTTACAACTTGTGTCAGTCCAGGGCTCATCTGCAAAAGAGATTTTGGTCTCTGCATGACCTCCCCTGCTAAAGGTTAAATAATTACTTTGTTATTGTCAGTATGACACGCCTAAAATATTAAATGCAGAGTGGTTCTTGTGTTCTTAGAGTACAAACTGTTGGGCCAACAGCCTAGTGGTCAAGAATGTTGGGTAAATTCAAAAAAGTCAAAACTCTGTTGTTCTGTCCCTAAGCAGGACAGTTAACCCTAACTGCTCAAAGGTTGTTATTGTAAATAAAAATGTGCATACATGGGAACATTTAGATATGAAAAAAGTACATTGTACTTAATGTGCATTATACTTTATACTTAAAATTACATTAAAGTACATTATACTTAATATGAAAATGTACATTATACTCAAACAAAGGCCTAAAAATGTAATGTGAATACGTTAAGGCACTGACTTGAAGTAAAACTGGCAGGATTTCAAATCCTGGTTGTATCATACAATGCCCTGGGTGCCTCATATGTGGCAGTGAAAATGGTCTGATCACCATCTGTCATAGTTGGGGTTGTGGTCAGACCAGTGTTGCCCTGTGTATTTGCTAGCTAGTGAAACGCTGGGTTAGTTTAATAGTCTGCAAGCTCAAGTATTGTTTTTGGTCTGTAAATGTGTTCCCCACTAAGCACAAAAATGCTGGTGATTACTTCCTGGTTGAGAGAGCCATGTTTTAAGGAGCAGAATTGCCTGGCAATTTTGGCATTCAAAGGTAATGCACGTCTTGATCTTTGTCTCTGACTCTGCCAAATTGATGCAATGTGTCAAGCTCAAATCTCAAATGGAACTTTTTTAGGAAATTGAAATGGGAGTAAAACTAAGGAAATTAGGGGTGACATTTTAAAATGGGCAACTTGTAAATGTTGTTTATAATAAGCGTTCAGCTGAGAAAGACAGACACATTGAAATGAGGAAATAGTATGTCAAATTGGAAAATGGGTTACAGTTTTACAAAATCCTCTACAAGAATTTCCTTGATCTTTGTTGACTGTTTATCTACAGTATAGCAGAAAATAGTGTTCTGTGAAATCCCAAATGATAAAGTTTTCCACTGTCACTAAGTCAATTTGAAGAGAGAGAGAGATGAAAAGCAGGAAATAGAAAGTGAGAGTAAGATAAGGGGTCACATCTTGAAGTATGTGAATGATGATAATACAAATGAAGACAGATAGACATCACCTCTGGCCGTCACTCCATTGGGCATGACGGCCAGACCATGTCAAATGACAGGACACGGCTGAATGTGGGAGATAACAACCTACCCATGTCTACCCACCAAAACCACCTGACACAGGCTTTCAGGAATCAGGATAGGCACATGGTGCCCCCTCTTCCAGTTGCCTGACTGTTACTGTTTTGCTCTTTAATATTAATTGCTTTAGAGCTTTCTTAACCAATGCCCATAATGAGTCAGAGGTTATTAAGTACACTTCCCATTTGGCCTTGGTTCCTAATCTCACCAACCAGCCAGTGCCCCCCCCCACACACACATTGTGAAGAATCAGTGTTGAGTCTAAATGCATGCACTTATACACACACACGCAGAGACAAATAAGCAAATGTGCATGTACACTATTATACACACACCCGTTTAACATTTTGGTAAATTGTGTTCCAGACAGAGACAGGTTTCTGATGCAGGTTTTCCTCCCCTCTACACCCACCCACCCCCCACAAACACACATACACACCCACGAAAGCAATAGGGTACTAGCCATTCTCAAATTAATTAATTAATTAAATCATTTCAAATAAAATATGACTCAAAACACATTAGTTCTGAAACATAGATTTTATTCAAACAAACAATTAAAAATAGTTTATAGCACAATTGAAAGCAGAATTGCAAACATTCTCTCATGTTATTTAAAAAAAATTATAAATGAATAATCAAAAACTATTTGAAATATTTTTAAGTTTAAACAGTATTTTTATTTACATTGTGTGGAGAAATGGGTTAGAACATCTTGCATTGGATTTGGACATTAATTACTGTAACAGAAGAGATGAGATGTAGTACACACAGTAAGGGCCTAACATGACTCATGTATTAACATGACGTAAATGTTTTCCAGAAGAAGTTCTTGCATCCAGCCTTGCGTTCACGCGGAGCTAGTAGTGGGTTGGCTGCACGCTCCAGCTCAAGATGTACATCCTCCTGATCCACACTACGAGACATGTCTTCTGACTCAATAGCCTCATTCTCTGCCTGTGCAAGCTCTGAGAGCAGCTCTGCAAGTGTATACCTGGCAAGTTCCTGAAAATAAATAAATGAAAATTCATGGTTAGATTATTTGTTGTTTTCTGTGATTCATTTCTTTTTCACATTTTGCAGGTTAAACTTTAATAGATATATATGATCTTCCCTCACATTTTTAGAATAATAAGATGTATTTGATATGCATAATTCTTTAACATGCCATGAAACATGATACTGATTTACTCATGTATTTACTCATTTCTTTAAAATTACGCTGAAGCTATAACTAAAGCAAATATGTAAAATGGTCAACATGTAAATAAATGTATATATATATATATATATATATATATATATATATATATATATATATATATGCACACAGTATATATATATGCACACAGTATATATATATGCACACAGTATATATATATGCACACAGTATATTTATATAAAGAGGATGAAGTGGGTTTGAAGTGGGAAACCTGCAACAGTAACAAATTCTATTCCCTGCCTCAATTACATTTTAAGGGATGGGGCCAGAACACTTTGGAGTATATAGACTTTGGAGCCAGGATTGAACATCAATAATACAAAAATTACAGTCTAAACCAGGTTTTAAGACAGTAGTTTTTGTTTATGTTTACTTTGTTTACAAATATTGAACAAAAATCAGCTAAAATCCAGAATTACCCTTAAATAGGTCTACATTGACTGTATATTCTGACTATTCACATCAAATTTGTGAATAGGACATATTAAGTTCGTATTTGACAAGATTTACATTGGTTGGGATATTATTCTACTCAATGCACAATTTCTAGTCCATTTAGTTTATAAATCAGAACCATACCTGTGTGTATGATACGTTTTCTCTGCACCTTACAGTAAAACTGCAAAGGTGACTTTATGGCATGACAACATTTAACCTACACTCTAGAAAGTAGAGGAAAATCTACTAAACATTTTGTTTTCATCTGTAACATCATACTATAAATGCATACCTTATGACCACAGCAGCAGGAGATTCTTTTAAAACAAAGGAATTTTACCTGTTTGCCAGCTGGTGCCGTGAGTGACCGTTGGAGCAACTGGCGCAGTTTGGTGTCGGACGGCGCGGAAGAGACACTGTTGATGGCCAAAGCAAAGGAGAGCAGCGCTAGAGCGCACTGGACGCGCGTTGAGAGCATCTTCTGGGTCTCGGGGAACAGAGGATGATGAAGAAGGTTATGCTCGGAAGCAAATCGTCAGGAAAGGCTTTGCTCAGTGTTCTGCTGAACCTTCTGTTGTTTTAGTCCCCCTCCGAACCTGTCTTTTAAACAGTTCGTCTGACGTCAGGTGTTAAGGGGGGTTTCCTTCTGGCGCATATCATTTGGGTATGAGCGATGATACCTAGTGTCAAAGTTTCCACCGATTAGAGTCATGCGCCTCTTTTGAGAAACGATCATTGATCTTTTCATTTATTGAATATCATTCGATTAGTGAAATATGGTTTCATTTGTACAGCGTGATGCTTCTTATGTGTCTCATTCAGTAGCAGAAACTATTCTATTTTATAAAAGTTTGACAAGTCTTCTTTTTTCTCTAACTGAAATTTGTTTAAGGGCTCTGTAATGGAAAATCAACAACACATTAATCATCTATGTGTGACAGCTTGGCCTCATCTAATGATTTTAGGACACCATGATGAGTCTGAACGTCATTTGCCTCATTTGTTTTTGAGCTTCATAAATGTAGCGATAGGCAGGAATGTGAAGCATATTTCATTATAAATATAGGACATATAGGCTATGCATATGATTATGATGAAATTAAGCACATGCAGAACACTTCAAAAAGGCATTTTCAGTCATTCGCTAACGAACGTCACGCATAAAATAATGGTAATGAAAGATATGTACCAGAATGGGTATGAAACAATTGAAAAATCTAATTTGTTTTAGGCCTTGTAGTAGAGGAAGTAGTGAAGTTTACCAGCAAGAGATTTGGAGAAAAGTATTAATTTGAAGCCCCATGGAAACCTTCACAGTTACCTACACATGACCTTGTAGCACACGTTTTTCAACAATATATTGATTTAGATTCATATATTCAAGTACTCACAGCACATTTTGTATACTAAAACTTGACCTATCCTTTGTGTTGCCACCTGCCAGTCATGTTTTGGTATGGGTTCTGATGCCTTCCTGTACAAAGCATATACTCCCTCATATTTGAGCAATGTATTCTATTGTTATTGTTTATCTTCAATGAAATTCTAAATAAAATCATAGCTCCTCTGGGATCCAAAAACAATCCATTTGATCTATATGGGACATATGCAAGAATTTACTTGACTCATAAGTTCTTGCAACTCGTTCACAAAATCCATATTGCATTTATGTATCCTTATATCTGACAAAAAGGTTATTCACAGAATGACACAAAGAAATAGATAAAGGGTTGAGTATAAATGGATCAGTGGATAAAGAGATGCAAGTATGGATACAAGTAAGGTCCAAAATTAACATTTAAAAAAAACAGCACTTTTCCAGTTGTTCCACAAGGTTTTATAGGGATTATGACTCATAAATGTTTAGTCTATAGTAAGCTCCAACAATATTATATAAATACAATACGGGTCAAAAATAAATGGTACATTGGGAGATTTATCTAAGATCATCCTTCCATTGTGAATTATAACCGGTCTTTGATAGCATTCATCTGCACATATAGACTATGGCAAAATGGTTTGGCCAAAGCATTGCATCTTTTCTTTTTGTGTATGGGGCTATTTTCTTGAAAACCCAACGGCGTCCAAATTGCAACCACCACTTGCAGCCCTCTTATACCGTAGCCAAAAACCTGATTTCTCTTCCAGGAAGCTGTAACATGGTTGCAAGGGAATCTTCCAGAAAGAAAAAAAACCTCAAGCACAAACTAAAATCCATGGTTGATTTACCACACACATTTACTTTAAAATGGGTTTCTTAGACTCTGATCTTGAACACCATTGAAAAATGAAGAAGGCAGTCCATAAGCAGAGACAAATTATATAACAGACCTAAAAAAAAGTCTGTTTAGAGGAACGTCTAAGATGCTATCCAATATCATACATAAAAAAGTCTCAGTTCCATGTTCTTAATAAGGTGAGATATAGAAAGAAATTATAAACCAGACTGACAATTATTTAGACACGTGACATTTTAAGAAAATATTATTACTTAAAGAATTTGGTAACACTTTCCGTTAAGTTGACACTTATTACTATATAACTGCAATGTAAATACATATTAGCAACTGTATTAATAAAAGTAATACCACAGGTATTACATTGTAATTACAATAGAATATTTAATTACAAACATCCTGTAGGATGCTATTCCAAGTGTGGAATTACACTCCAGCAGTTGGCTCTGTTGCACCATATGAATAGCTACACCGAAGATGTTGTCTCTGTAGCTAATCCTAACGGTAGCTGTCCCTCCTACAGCTAGATGCGGATTCTCAAATATAGCCAGACATTCAGATTTCAGAGGTAAGAGTAATTCTACATAGCAATTGTGTAGATATGAACAACATATTACACATCTCACCTAAAATTGGAAGTTTATAAAATAAGTTTAGTAATCAAAAATGTGTATTTAACCGACAAACACTACGGGCAAACTTCCCATGCTTATTGCCTGGCTACAATGTTTTCTTCAATCAAATGTAATGTAAGAATAATATAATACATTTCTAATTAATATTTACCTATGAGAAAGTGAAACAAAAATCTAAAACCTTTGTAATACCTTGTAATGACATTTGTAATTAATATGTACCTACCCAGGAATTAGCAACTTCTGTGAAAGTGAATCTAAAGGCTAAAACCTTTGTAAATCCCATATAGTAAAATAATAGTAATATTTGTGCTCGCTAGTTTCCCCTAGGGGTTGCATGAGGTCTACATGGTTCTCAATTACCTCCAGTGGAGTTTCTCACTTGATAAAATACTGAATACAGTAACCTGTGGTATCACTTTGTTGTTAATACAGTTGTTAATGTGTATTTACGTTGCAATAAGTGTCAACTTAACGGAAAGTTAAGTTACTTATTACACCCAGGGGAATTGCCCTATATGTGTGGGACTAAACTAGAAATAAAAATCATATGCATAGAAATAAGAAAAGGAAAGTTGAATAAATAATGGGGGATTATTGATTAATGGTATATATGTGTGTATGTGTGTGTGTGTGTGTGTGTGTATGTGTATATATATATATATATATATATATATATATATATATATATATATATATATATATATATATATATATATATATATATATATATATATATACACAGTTCACTCTTTTACATTTCATGTTTTTCCCTTTTTATGCATTTGTTAATAACATGATCTAAAAATACTATTGGGACATTGAGTAGATTGATCAAAGTCTTCATAAGGGTTGGTGTAACACAGGGTAACAAGTGTCTGAGTAAAGGTTTTAGCTTTGTAGTGATTTTTAAAACAGTTGGTACATTCATATTTCGTTTTGAACACAGCATGATATCCCCACCATCACACACTTGCCATTGTTTTATTTAATTTAAAACTGATTAAATTGCAATCTAAACTGATTAAATTGCAATCATTTTAAAGGTTGTTATATTTGCCATCATGACTAAGCTACTAAACACAATTTTAAAGTTTAAAGTTATTGTCTCACAAGAAAATGTAGAGAACCAGATAATAATTTTGGTGCACACTGAATGGAATCATGAGAACATCCAGGCATGTGTACAACTGCAGATTTTCACAATGAAACATAGGCTCATTGTGTTCCGAACAGATGCTCTTATCTCAAACAACATACAATAGTGAGTGCATTGGAGAATAATGAGTGGATCAAGAGGGTGATAGGATGTAGGACTGTTGAACTGGGTTGTCTCCATTTGCGGCTGTTTCAGAAAAAGTTGGATTGCCATTTATATATTACATGACTGAGTTATCATACTGAAAATGCAAATCTTGCTCATGGTACTCTTTTGTTATTTATGATACATAAATAATCTATTTCCAAATATTAATAAGCTGTATTTGTGTTAAAGAGTATTTTGATCTCTACCTTATTCGCCTTAAAGTGTTCTGACTTAAGATTTCTATCACAATACAATACAGCACATTCAGCTATTTCTAAATGCATATGGCATTGGAAAACATACCACTCTGTATGTTAAATGCATTGGTTGATTAGTTGTTACAAATCTCAACTTTGTTTGTTGGGCTCACATAAAAACATCATGATTATTGATGGATGTCAACTTTGTTTGAAGGCATTAGTATAAAACTTGCTTCTTATAGGATTTGTAACTTAGTTCTGGAATATATGGCAGAGGGTGGACAAGGTAATATGTTATCAGACAAAATTCCATTAGTTGTCTCCAAAATGTAGGTAATTTCCATATATTATCTCTTGGTATTCAAAGAGCATTTGTGTTTTGAAGGGCATTTATAATGAAACGGTCTTGCACATATTCGAATTTTTTAAATAGGACTATTCTGTGCCAGACTCTGTAGTTAAGGTCAGCAATGAAATTGCTGGCGAGAACACCCAATGGTGACCTGGATAAGTCCTGATGGGAGCTAAAGAAATGGCCTATTAGAAATGTGTGGGCACAGGATGAATAATGTAAATAAAGACACTGCATTAACAAACGCTATGGTGGGTTGGAACGTTGCCTTACTGAGTCGTTGTTTTGGATGAATGTTCAACATAATAATTGGCATACAGGCCACTAGGGGGTGCCCAACATTTTAGAAAATGTGTTGGGGACTAAATGTACTGTTAAGAGTAGTAGAATACAATAAGTGCAATATCAAAATGTGTTATATATTTCAGAAATGTATCCTTTTCTTTGACAGTTATTCAATTATCCATGTCAGTTAAGTTGTAAGTGCAGCCAGCATACTAAACGAATAGTAATTATGGCCTAATACTGACCAGGCTTGCAAGGCAGTTGCTCAGGGACCCCAAATGTGTTTAATTAGTCATTGTCATTCAGATACTGTATCATATTAACGTGGCATAAGTCACATCAGAAAAGTGTGAAGGAATATGTAAAAAGGTTCCTTTAAAACAACAAAATGTCTGCCCTATGTCAAAATGAATAGACTTGCATTAAATTAATAATAAAATTGTAAATATTGTTTCTCCATACCAATTACAAATCACAGAAAACTTGCTTTAGAACTGCTACATTTTCTCTATGCCTGTGGTAAAATACAGTGCAGTCCATATGTATTTGGTCAGTCACACACGTTTTGTTGTTTTCACTCTGTACTCAAGCAGTTTAGATTTGAAAAGACACAAATATAATGGGGTTTAAGTACTGACTCTCTAAATAATTGGATTAAGTATTTAGAAATAACAGCATTGTTTTAAACAAGGTTAAAGGTACAAAAATAATTTTGACAATTGGCTTCACGTCTCTCTAATAAGACAGGTCATTAGTGTATGCACAAGAGAGCTGTCAATGTGTAGTTTGGATTCGCGGCTCTGCATTTGTGTATGGAGTAATTTGCTTGTGTATGACTACAAAAGGACCAAAGAAACGCTGATGGAAGTCATGCTGGCCATTATGATTTAAATAAATCGGAAAAAATTAATCAGACATAGAACATAGGAATGCCAAAATCAACTGATTGGGATATTAAAAGGTATAAAGATAGCTCTGATGACAAATGCTCTTCCAAATACTTCTACAGTGGATGAACCAATGCTCACCATAATGAAGAACAACATAACAGTCTGACAGACTGAAAACACTCTTCAGAAGAGAAGATGGGCATGGATGTGTAATATGGACAGATGAGAGACATATTAAGAGGTTCCAGAGTAATGGCAAAACAAAAGTGCAGAAAAAAAGGAACTGGCATTGTAGAAATTTACAGAGCTGGTGTATTGATTAATTATACCATTGCATAATAGAGTGAAATATCATTAGCTACCTACTGTGTTGATAGTGTGGAATCTGAGCATTAACAATTACAATGTGGAGGTACGTTTCATTGTAGGTGAATGTGTCTAGATAATGAGAACAACAGAAACCTCTCTGTTTAGATTATCTCTCAGTAGATTGCGCTCTACTAACCCCAGGAATGTTTTACATTGACCATTTGGCATGGGGGTTGCTGTCTTGGAAACCTCATCTTTGCTAGGTAGACACCCCCTTCAATGTATATATCAGCTTGTAACCAGCATTACAGTGAGAAGAGATTGAGTGAGATGAGATTGAGGTTGTGTAAGGAAGACCAGGTCCATAACCTCATAAACAAGACTTTCTAAAGCTGCAATAAATAATATAATTTCTCGCTCCCTTGAAAAATGGGTATGCTAATAATTACAACCACTATACAAAACGGCCGATTTCTAACATTATGGTGCCGTGACCCGGATGGATATGTTTTAACCATTCCGCTGAACTTCAGCTGGAGAGCTAAGGGGCTCGATTTGCATCGTGAGGAAGAAGTTGTTTTCTCGGTTTCTGGTTGCTGAAAACAACTGAACAGTGAGTCGTAAAACTACGTCATAGAACGAATTGTCAAGATTGCAAAAAGCGTTAGTTTGTCAAACAAGCCCTATGACGACCCGACTAGGCCGTGATTTTTATCATGTGGAATCTGTCTGCGGGTGCGGACAGTCCGTCTCAATTTGTTGGGCCGTTGACCGGTGTGTTTCAGTGCTGAACTGTATTCCATGTCACCATAGTATGATGACACTGCATTTTCCTTTTGAGGATTAGTGTGAGATTGTATTTTTCAGCGATTATAAAGTTATATAAAATATAATGCCGTCCAGTTGTACAAATACAACAAGAGGACTGCAGCCTCTGACGCGCATGATGCGTTCATGTTTAAAAAGCAAGGCGAATAGGATACCATCAAGAACAAAAAGGATCATTAGCAACGATGCCTGGACTCGAAATGGACAGAAAGAAAAATAATGTTTTCCGGCTAAACAAAATGTATTCCGAGGAAGTTGTATATGGACAGATGGAGAGTGTGGTACATACGAAGAGAGAAGACAAAATAAAGTTAAGATGGCCGAGAAAGGACAACAGTCGAATGGTGGGAAAGGAGACAATCGAAATGGACGAAGATTCATTCTGTTTGACCACCTGGCTGGCTGACAGTAGCCTCAAGATAGAGTCTCTCTTATGGGATCCTGGAATCATGGACGATACTAGAAATTGACCTGAGCTTTCATAATCATTGATTTAGAGTTCTTAAATGTTTGTTTCCTAAAATGTATCGTACATAACCATTAAATGAAGCTGGAACTTATCAAGGAAACCTGATCACCTTCCTCTGTAATAGCCAAGCTTATTTAACGTAATATTACATGTAGTTTGAGAAGCACTTGAATGTTATATAGCATGTTTTAATAGGCATTCGAAATAGCCTGTTTTGTTCTGTCATGCTGGAACATGTTTTAATAGGTATTCAAGAAATAACCTGTTTTGTTGTGCTTTGTCATGTGTACTTATGTCATTTTGAGTCAAATGTATTTATTGCGTTGATGATAATGTTTAAATCCGTAAGGCCTCAAGGAGGGGTAGAATGAAGAATCCACATGGTGATAGACTTGAACATTAAGAAGACACACGGTGTCCCATGAGGATTGAATTTGAATCCAATATAGTCATAGCCTTCAGAAAAAAGGGTAATACAGCTAAAGCGAGTTTACTCCCCACAATAACAATTAGATGTATTTTAAATGCTAAATTGAGTTAGGTTAAATAATATAGTTTCTTATTTATAGTTACCAATGATTACTGGTATAATACTTGTGTTTTAAAACTAACGTTTAAATTCTAAAATGGTAAATTGACTAATGAACAAATAGGGTATTGAGGTAACAGTGTTTAAGGCCTAAATTTAGTTTCCTTTGGATTACTTATTATACCTTGATTTTAGTGACATCATACATCTGTTTTCTGTCTATATTGCCATTCTTAAGTTTCTTAATTTCCACTCTAATGTTGAATCGTTGTGTAGATGATAAGCAAATTTTTACAAACTGCAAAAATATTAGATGGGTTGGACACTAAATCAAAATCTTCAGTTAACGAAGGATGTCGGCTAAATTGATAGGATAGTTGTAATGAATGGGTGTAGTGTTGCGGGAGCAAGGAACCAGGTGCAGGCAGAGGTAGTCGGTGTGGTTCTTATTTAATCAAACAAAAGTAACACTGAGCACAAACAAAACACTATGAAAGAAAATGGCTGACTAAAGCAGCAAAAACTAATGCAGGTAATGGGTATAATGTACTAACATAAAACAGCAAACATGAAAATAACAATGATCCACAATGTGGGGAGCAGAGGGGAAACATTTAAACACATACAAACGATATCAATTGGGACCTGGTGTGCATGATTGAGACATGTGACAAAATAAGTCCAGGATGTGTTTGTGAGTGTTGGGAAACTGAAGATGTATGGCACGGTGGCGTTGCTGCTCACCGTAGCATGACAATAGTCTGAGGACCATAAACAAACATTTGGCCTTTTTGATGGCTCACCATTAATGGGTGGAGTTCAGAGCTTCAGGAAGGGGGGCAGATCCACTGGGATGGCCTCTAGCAACCTTTCCCATTAAATCAAAGCAGCCTATTACTAAGGGTTACATTTGTGTGTTCAGACTGGTCTCATCTGTGGTACTTTCATCTACACAAGCATATTCAGTTTTGGGATAAACAAACATGAAGTGAAAGCTAAATATATTTTCCTCTCATTAGCTTTAATGTTGAAATGTATGATTTTGAAACCAACTGAAGTGAGGGTAGACACCTAAAGTCATCCCCCATTGTTGATGATAGCACAAAGAAAAAGCATAAAGTTGTGATTTAGGGTTTGGCTGACCGCCACTATATGGAATAAATATTAATCTTTGTGAAGTTTGTAAATTCCCTAAAATTTAGGAGGTTAATCAAAACACTTTGTGTTTTTCATGAGGTAGTTTGGCCATTGCCTGTCAAAATGCTAAATTTGTATGCTGTAGCTATGCTAATACAATTGCCCTGGTAGTTGCAACAGGTAAACCACTGCACATGGGCTGGGGGGATTTTACTCCTACAATTTAGTTGTGAAGCTTATCCCCTGGGGGCCAAACAATTTAGTTAGGCATGTGCCAAGAAACTACAGGATATTCTAAATGCATGATAGCCAATTTCACAGACCTGTCAAATTTGAGAGCTGTTTAGCTATGTTGTAAAATTTGTTAATGGGTTATATGGTTTATAATTCCTTCGCACAAGCGACCGTGTTGTACATTGATGTCTTTGATGGTGTTAGTGAATGTTCATGTTTACTTTGTTTAGATGAATATTCAGGATGCAACTCCTTATCGAATGGATCATAGATCCATCCCTACTACCAATTCTCTATTTTTAATGTCTGTCCTGAAGAGATGGCCAGTGCGGTTCAGAATGGCGCCTCCTGTAGCCGTATTTGTCATTGTTCTGCATTCACTCATGGTGTCATTTTCCATTGACTTAATGAAGTGAATGCAGGGGGGATGAATGACATGATAATTGATTATGATTGGAAACAGTTGAGCTTAGGGCTCAAGGCAAATCAAATTGGTATTTATAAGGAGTTATGTAAACAATTGAGTTTTTCCTGTTTGCATAGTTGTAACAGCATTGGCATGTGTTATGTTTTACATTTTCCATTTACACTAAGTTTTAATTGGTTTATTTGGAGATTGTTTTGTTTGATGTAAGGTCTAACATTTTAATGGTTGAATAGAATAGATCTAACCATTTCTGATTTGGCTAAGCAAAGTCAAGTCTGACAATCTTATTCCACTGCTGGTTGCTATTGGGCAATAATGTAGCACAAGGAACCAAACATCAACCAAGCCAGTTCTGGATGGAAAAGGAACTTTGACATAGACTTTTATGGAAACTTGTCCGAATAGGGTGTATGCTTCACTCCTATGATGGAACTTCTGAGATCCACAAGTTTTCAGGACTGATCCATTGTCTTCATTGTTGATTGTTGACGGAACAATACCCAGTGGATGAAAGTCCAATAGACTGTTGAACCACACTAATCGTTGTTTTGTAGTTATATTTTCAACAGATCAGGACATCACAACATCTTTTCTGATGATACATCACATCACTGACTGGACACAGACAACTGAGTGTGTGAGTACCAGCAACATGTTCAAGAAGGATTTCTACAATTACCCTGGTTGAATCTGTTTAGAATATTCCTGACCACTCACATGGCAGAACAATGCCAGAGTCAGATTACTTTGCTTCACACTCTGTTTCTAGATGAATCGTCGACAGTGAAGGAGTCTAGAATCAATCAATCAATCAAAATTTATTTATAAAGCGCTTTTTACAACAGCAGTTATCACAAAGTGCTTTACAGAGACACCCGGCCTTAAACCCCAAGGAGCAAACAACAGCAGTGTTGAATTTCAGTGGCTAGGAAAAACTCCCTTAGAAGGTCGAATTTTAGGAAGAAACCTAGAGAGGACCCAGGCTCAGAGGGGTGACCAGTCCTCTTCTGGCTGTGCCGGGTGAGATATTAAGAGTCCAATTGGAATAATAAATAAATTTCTCTTGGCTAAATCCAGAGTATATTCGATTTTAGACTAGGTCAGAAGTATGACCAGGTGGACAAGGACAGGAACAGCAACAGTCCCCCCAAACCAGGTAATCCGCAGGTGTGGACCAGGACCTCATCTCCTTCTAAAATTTAAAATTGGAGGAAACTGAGAAAAGTTAGTAGTACATCCCTCATGTCCCCCAGCACAATAATATAGCAGCGTAACACATTGGAAACTGAGACGGGGGGGTCCGGTGACACTGTGGCCCTACCCGGGGGAGGCCCCGGACAGGGCCCAACAGGCAGGAAATCAATCCAACCACATTGCCAGGCATCAACCAAAGGGACACCCACCAACCGCAACCCCCCTGAATGAGGGCAGAGTATTGCTAGCAGCGTACAGCCCAACTGCACAAGTGCGCAATAGAGAGTCAACAACAAGCCAGTGACTCTTCCCCCGAAGGGCATTGGAGGGAGGGCATCCCAGTGGCGACGAGAGCCCACCTGGCAAGACAGCAAGGGTGGACAGTATCAAGCCTACTGGTCACCTTCACGCCCCCGGGCCAGGCTACACCTAATTATAAACCGTGCTGTAGAGATGAGTTTTTAGTAGACACTTGAAAGTTTGCACTGAGTTTGCATTTCTAACCTTAATTGGCAGATCATTCCACAGGAGTGGAGCTCTATGAGAAAAGGCCCTGCCGCCAACTGTTTGTTTAGAAATTCTAGGTACGAATAAAAGGCCTGCATCTTGCGATCTAAGGTTACGTGTAGGTATGTATGGCTGGATCATTTCAGCAAGGTAAGTAGGAGCAAGTCCATGTATTGATTTATAGGTTAAGAGTAAAACCTTAAAATCAGCCCTAACCCTAACAGGCAGCCAATGTAAGGATGCCAGGACAGGAGTAATGTGTTCAAATTTTTTTGTTCTAGTTAGGATTCTAGCAGCTGTGTGCAGCACTAATTGAAGTTTATTTATTAATTTGTCTGGATAACCAGAGAGAAGAGCATTGCAGTAATCTAATCTAGAAGTAACGAAAGCATGAATTAATTTTTCTGCATCAGTTTTTGATAGAAAGTTTCTAATTTTTGCGATGTTTCGAAGATGAAAATAAGCAACTCTTGAGACATATTTTATATGTTCTTCAAAAGAGAGGTCAGGGTCAAGGGTAACGCCAAGGTTTTTTACAGTTTTTTGGGATACGACCATGCAGCCGTCGAGGTTCACAGTGAGATCTGCTAACAACGCTCTTTGTTTTTTGGGTCCTAAAAGGAGCATTTTTGTTTTATTTGAGTTTAAGAGCAAGATATTCTCTGTCATCCACTTCCTAATATCTGAAACGCATGCTTCCAAAATAGCTAATTTAGGGGCTTCTCCATGCTTCATTGAAATATATAACTGTGTGTCATCAGCATAACAGTGAAAGTTAATATTGTGATTTCGGATTACATCGCCCAGAGGGAGCATGTATAGTGAGAAAAGTAATGGGCCCAGAACCGAGCCTTGAGGAACTCCAAAGCATACCTTTGACTTGTCAGAGGATATGCCATCCACACTAACGAACTGATATCTTTCAGATAAATAAGATTTAAACCAGGCTAGAACATGTCCACGTAGCCCAATATTGGTTTCCAGTCTCTCTAAGAGAAGGGAGTGATCAATAGTGTCAAAAGCAGCACTAAGATCAAGAAGCAACAGGACGGATGCGGAACCTTTGTCTGAGGCCATTAGAAGGTCATTTGTTACCTTCACGAGTGCAGTCTCAGTACTATGATGAGATCTAAAACCAGACTGGAATATTTCATAAATGTTTTTTGTCTTTAGGTAGGCATTCAGTTGTTGGGAAACACATTTTTCTAAGATTTTTGAGAGGAACGGGAGGTTCGATATTGGCCTATAATTGTTTAATATGTCGGGATCTAGATTAGATTTTTTTAGAAGAGGCTTAATTTCCGCAATTTTTAATGAGTTTGGTACGCATCCGGAGGAAAGGGAGCAATTTATTATGTTCAGCATTGGCTGACCTAGCACAGGAAATAACTCCTTAAGTAATTTTGTAGGAATCGGGTCTAGCTGAGAGTTTGTGGGTTTAGAACTCATTACAAATTTTGTAAATGTGTCGAGCGATACAGTATCAAAAAACTCAAGTGTCCCCATTGACACCTGATCAGGGAGGTTCCGGAAATTTTTTGGACAACTGAGATTTTTAGGACCATAACTATTTAAGGATTCAGTTATTTGTTTTCTAATGGTGACGATCTTTTCATCAAAGTAGTTCATGTATTCATTACAACTAAAGTGAAGACCCACTTCACTTGCTAAGCTTTGCTTTTTTGTTAACTTTGCAACTGTATCAAAGAGAAATTTTGGATTGTTTTTGTTCGCCTCAATCAGGTTGGAGAAATAAGCTGATCGAGCAGACGTGAGTGATTTTCGGTATTGTACTGTACTGTCTATCCAGGCTAGTCTAAATACTTCCAACTTGGTGGAGCGCCACTTTCGCTCCAATTTTCTGGAGGCTTGCTTAAGTGCTCTAGTATTGTCGGTGTACCAAGGAGCAAGTTTCTTATTGCGTATTTCTTTAGTTTTTAGTGGTGCAACTATGTCTAATGTATTTCGCAGTATTGAGTTTAGATCCTCGATTTGATCGTTTACAGATTTATTTACTCTGTCATTTATGAGCGAACTAGTAAGAATATCAAGGAATTTATTTGTAATCCGAGAATTTATAGTACGGCTTTTGAAACTCATTGTTTGGGGGGCAAGTGGATTTCTTGTTTTAACGGTAAATGTAATAAGACAGTGATCCGATAATCCAGGATTTTGGGGGTAAATTATTAGATCTACAATATCTATTTCTCGTGACAGGACTAAATCTAAGGTATGATTGTGGCAATGTGTTGGACCTGAGACATGTTGGATGAAACCCATTGAGTCGATTATGGCTTGAAAGGCTTTTTGAAGAGGATCATTGGGGTTTTCCATATGGATATTGAAATCGCCAAAAAATAGAATACTATCAGCCATGACTACAAGGTTAGACAAGAATTCTGGAAACTCATTGAGGAACAATGTGTATGGCCCGGGGGGCCTATAAATAGTAGCTATGTAAAATGATTTATCGGCCTGGTTAACTTTCATGAGTAAAACTTCGAAAGAATGAAACTCTGTGATATGTTTGAGAGTAAGTTTATATTTACTGTCATAAATATTAGCGACACCCCCTCCTTTTCTGGACGCACGAGGGATATGATCACTAGTATAACCAGGAGGAGAGGCCTCATTTAAGGCAGTGAATTCATTAGGCTTTAGCCACGTTTCACATAAACCAATAGCATCTAGTTTATGATCAGAGATTAATTCATTTACCGCAACTGCCTTTGGAGCAAGAGATCTAATATTTAGGAGTCCCATTTTGAGATGCGAAGTGATACAATTATTTTTATTTTTGACCGAGGTGGAGGAAGGCTTTATCTTAATAAGGTTGTTTTTGTTAGCACTACCTTGTTTAACTTTTCTCAGCCTGGAACAAGTCACAGTGACAATAGGTAAAGCTGTACTAACTACTCTGGCTATGCTATTGACAGACTCCACTATGCTAGCAGGCTGGCTAACAGCCTGCAGCCTGACCTGCACCCTATCTCATGTTAAAGCTATAGGAGTGAGACTCCTGTCAATGTTCCTAGACAAAAGAAGAGCACCACTCCAGGTAGGATGGAGTCCGTCGCTCCTCAGCAGATCAGGCCTGGCCCTATTTCTGGGAGAGTCCCAAAAAGAAGGCCAGTTATCTACAAACTCTACCTCCTGCGACGGGCAGAACTCCGTTTTCAGCCAGCGATTGAGTTGCGCAAGTCTGCTGTAGAGCTCGTCACCACCCCTAGCTGGGAGGGGGCCAGAGACAATTACTCGATGCCGACACATCTTTCTAGCTAATTTACACGCTGATGCTATGTTCTGCTTCGTAACCTCTGACTGTTTCATCCTAACATCGTTGGTGCCAACGTGGATAACAATATCTCTGTACTCTCTATACTTGCCAGTTTTAGACTTCGCTAGCACCAACCCCAGATTTGCGGCTACGTCGGTGGCTCTGCCCCCCGGTAAACAATGTACGATCGACGGCTGATTCTTTAGTCTAATACTGCGTGTGATGGAATCGCCAATGACTAAAGTTTTCAGTTTTTCAAGTCCACCGGTAGAACATGCCTGCCGACCATTCCCCTCCGAAGACGGCTCGGGCCTTGACTCCGACTCCAGTGGGGAAAACCTGTTCAAAGTCTCAGTTGGTTTTAGCAACGATTCAGGTTTAACTGGTCGACGGCATTTCTTCCCAGTGACCAAGAGAAAGTTATTGCCCGGCTGCAGGAGCTGTGCCGGGGGGCTAACAAAACTATCGTTTCTACCTGGTGGCACTGACGCAGATTTTTCTATTTCTACACTAGCATAATCCTTGCCTGGCATTTGCGTCAGAAGCCGAGCCTCTAACTCTGCTATCTTTAACTTAAGACGAACATTCTCCTCCGTGTTGTTGCTACAACAATTACAGTGAAAAGGCATTGTAATGATACTTAGCCTCCGGTGTTCAGGGGTGAGTAGTTCTGTTAATTATGTCCAAAAAGAGTCTAGAAGGACTCCACATACTACAGGTCAGAGTACCACGGGCTAGTTGACTGTAAAGGTCACATGGTCCCAACACAGTGGAAGATACTGTTGTGGTGTTAATCTTGAATTAGTGAAGTGTTGGAAACTCACTGTTCCATTATACACCTACACTGACTTGTTAGGACAACCAGGCAATTTGCTGGGTCCACATCACACTGACTGCAATAACTGATATTGGAACTTTACATCAATGATGCAAGACAAAGAAAACTGAAGACAAGAACTGAAGGACATTTGATTGAAAACTAACATATGTATGAAGGTTTGTTTCTTGCTAGACAGGTGGGAAACTCTATACGATGACAATCCCAGTATTGGACTTCGGCGTATTTGTAATGATGCTTAATGATCTACATTATGATGGCTATCATGGTTTGTTTGGACAGTGAATTGTTCCCTATTATAGATGGTCCCTGACAAAGGTCGATGTTTTCCCTATTTTAAAGGTAGAAATCTGTCACAGGTCCAACAGGATATGCATAAGTCTTTTGTATGATATTGTTGCATGGATCATGAAACAGACAAGGGGGTTTTTGATTGTTGAATGGACTTATGGGAAAATGTTTTAATCATGATGTCATGTTGAGTCTGATTTTCTGCTGAACACTGTTAACACTCATAATAACCTGTTGATGTCAATATGTTTATCGACCCTTATAATCTGAGGTGGGGACGGGATTGATGACTGTCATACATTGAGTTATGTGTCGGATTGTGGTGTGTCAATTGTTCTTGTTTACATTCATTTTCATTTGAGGAACAATAAGACCTGATTGGTCAGATACCCCTTTTGTTGTTTCATCTTAGTCATTGGTAACATAAGTGCATGGGCCTTTTCTGTTCATTAGGAATTTAATTGTACTTGTAATGTTTTATCAAACATGTAATGGAGACCATGTAAAGGAGACCCCGGGGAAGACCTAGGACACGCTGGAGGGACTATGTCTCCCGGCTGGCCTGGGAACGCCTCGGTGTCCCCCCGGAAGAGCTGGAGGAAGTGTCTGGGGAGAGGGAAGTCTGGGCATCCCTGCTTAGACTGCTGCCCCCGTGACCCGGCCCCGGATAAGCGGAAGATGATGGATGGATGGATGACTGACAACTAATGAAAATCCCAAATTCAGTATCTCAGAAAATTTGAATAATACTTAAGACCAATACAAAAAAATTTTTTTTAGAAATGTTGACCAACTGAAAAGTATGAACATGAAAAGTATGAGCATGTACAGCACTCAATACTTAGTTGGGGCTCCTTTTGCCTGAATTACTGTAGCAATACGGTGTGGAATGGAGTCGATCAGTCTGTGGCACTGCTCAGGCGTTATGAGAGCCCATGTTGCTCTGATATTGGCCTTCAGCACTTCTGCATTGTTGGGTCTGGCGTATCGCATCTTCCTCTTCACAATACCCCATAGATTTTCTATAGGGTTAAAGTCAGGCGAGTTTGCTGGCCAATTAAGATGGTCCTTAAACCAGGTACTGGTAGCTTTGGCACTGTGTGCAGGTGCTGTTGGAAAATGAAATCTGCATCTCCATAAAGTTGGTCAGCAGCAGGAAGCATGAAGTGCTCTAAAACCTCCTGGTAGTCAGCGGCGTTGACCTTGGACCTCAGAAAACACAGTGGACCAACCCCAGCAGATGACATGGCAACCCAAACCATCACTGACTGTGGAAACTTTACACTGGACTTCAAGCAACTTGGATTCTGTGCCTCTCCTCTCTTCTTCCAGACTCTGTGACCTTGATTTCCAAAGGAAATGCTAAATTTACTTTCATCAGAGAACATAATTCAGCAGCAGTCCAGTCCTTTTTGTCTTTAGCCCATGTGAGACGCTTCTGATGCTGTGTCTTGTTCAAGAGTGGCTTGACACAAGGAATGCGACAGCTGAAACCCATATCTTGCATACGTCTGTGCGTGGTGGTTCTTGAAGCACTGACTCCAGCTGCAGTCCACTCTTTGTGAATCTCCCCCACATTTTTGAACGGGTTTTGTTTCACAATCCTCTCCAGGGTGCGGTTATCCCTATTGCTTGTACACTTTTCCTTCCCTTTGCTTCTCTATTAATGTGCTTGGACACAGCTCTGTGAACAGCCAGCCTCTTTAGCTATGACCTTTTGTGTCTTGCCCTCCTTGTGCAAGGTGTCAATGGTCGTCTTTTGGACAGCTGTCAAGTCAGCAGTCTTCCCCATGATTGTATAGCCTACAGAACTAGACTGAGAGACCATTTAAAGGCCTTTGCAGGTGTTTTGGGTTAATTAGCTGATTGGAGTGTGGCACCAGGTGTCTTCAATATTGAAACTTTTCACAATATTCAAATTTTCTGAGATACTGAATTTGGGTTTTCATTAGTTGTCAGTTATAATAATCTAAATTAAAAGAAATGAACATATCAGTCTGTGTGGAATGAATGTACATTATACAAGTTTAACTTTTTGAATGGAATTACTAAAATAAATCAACTTTTTGATGATATTCTAATTTTATGACCAGCACCTGTATATATCAGCTTGTAACCAGCATTACAGTGAGAAGAGACTGAGTGAGATGAGATTGAGGTTGTGTAAGGAAGACCATGAACAACCTCATGAACAAGACTTTCTAATGCTGCAACAAATAATATAATTTCTCCCTTGACAAACGAGTATGCTAATAATTACAACCACTATACGAAACGGCTGATTTCTAACAATAGTGAAGTTCATGTATTTAGACATGCAAGATGTGCTGACAAAGAGCTAAACTAATTGAAGGAACAAGACAAGGCTCATTGAGACCATAGTCATGTGTTGCTCAAAAGGTCAGATATTTTGTGAGATGTTGTCCCAAATTTTTGCCCATATAAAAAGTGTTTCTGAACTGTACAACAGACAGTCTGATTGATTGTGGCCCGTGGAATGTTGGTCCACTCCTCTTCAATGGCTGTGAGAAGTTGCTGGATACTGGCAGGACCTGGAACACACTGTCATATACGCCGATCCAGAGCATCCCAAACATGCTGAATGGGTGACATGTCCGGTGAGTATGCTGGCCATGCAAGAACTGGGATGTTTTCAGCTTCCAGGAATTGTGTACACATCCTTGCAATGTGGGGACGTGCATTATCATGCAGCAACATGAGGTGATGGTTGTGGATGAATGGCACAACAATGGTCCTCAGGATCTTGTCTCAGTATCTCTGTGCATTCAAAATGCCATCAATAAAATGCACCTGTGTTCGTTGTCCATAACACACGCCTGCCCATACCATAACCCCACCGGCACCATGGGTCACTCGATCCACAACGTTGACAACAGCAAACTGCTCACCCACAAAACGCCATACATGCTACGCTGTCTGCCATCTGCCCTGTACAGTGAAAACCGGGATTCATCCGTGAAGAGAACTCCTCTCCAAACTGCCAGAGGCTGTTGAATGTGAGAATTTGCCCACTCAATTCTGTGCAGAAATTCTTTGGTTATGCAAACCGATTGTTGCAGCAGCTGTCCGGGTGGCTGGTTTCAGACGATCTTGGAGGTGAAGATGCTGGATGTGGAGGTCCTGGGCTGGTGTGGTTACACGCGGTCTGCGGTTGTGAGGCTAGTTGGATCATCATCATACATCTTCTTCCGCTTATCCGAGGCAGGGTCGCGGGGGCAGCAGTCTAAGCAGAGATGCCCAGACTTCCCTCTCCCTAGACACTTCCTCTAGCTCTTCCGGGGGGACACCGAGGCGTTCCCAGGCCAGCCGGGAGACATAGTCCCACCAGCGTGTCCTAGGTCTTCCAGGGGTGGGATGGGTCTTCCTCCCGGTGGGACGGGCCCGGATCACCTTCCCGGGAAGGCGTTCAGGAGGCATCCGGAACAGATGCCCAAGCCACCTCAGCTGACCCCTCTTGATGTGGAGGAGCAGCGGCTCTACTCTGAGCTCCTCCCAGGTGATCTCTAAGGGATCGCCCAGCCACCCTGCGGAGAAAGCTCATTTCGGCCATCTGGATCCGGGATCTTGTCTTTTCGGACATGACCCAAAGCTCAGGCCGGTTGGATGTAGTGACAAATTCTCTGAAACGCCTTTGGAGATGGCGTATGGTAGAGAAATTAACATTCAATTCACGAGCAATAGCTCTGGTGGACATTCCTGCAGTCAGCATGCCAATTGCACGCTCCCTCAAAACATGCAACATCTGTTGCATTGTGCTGTGTGATGAAACTGCACATTTTAGAGAGGTATTTTATTGTGGCCAGCCTAAGGCACACCTTTGCAATAATCATGCTGTCTAATCAGCATCTTGATATGCCACACCTGTGAGGTGGACGGATAATCTCAGTAAAGGAGAAGTGCTCACTAACACAGATGTAGACAGATTTATGAACAATATTTGAGGGAAATAGGCCTTTTGTGTACATTTTGAGTTCAGGACCGAAGTTTGCTTACTTTAAGAAAATATAATGGCAGTTAGAGACCAGGGCCCAGTTTCCTGATAACATGGCACTTACAAAGGTTTAACGATGGAAGTAGCCTTAAGATGGACTTTGTCACAACGGACTTATGCCTGCCTGCCCAAACCACCACGCACATTGCTCTTTACAAAGTGCATCGCAAGTTCTACGTTGCAGCCGTTTGGAATGCAATTAGGCCATGAATACGTTTTCAAATATATCCTATTGCATGTTGATAGAGCCTGATTACATATCAGAAGCATATAATATTGCTGCCGATGTATTCTACTACTACTTTGGCAATAGGAACATTTAAAACTTGAAGAAGTAGTGAAATTTGTGTGGACGAAACATTATATCCAACGAATGGGCTGGACTTCAGCCAATCAAAATCCTATGTCCGGAAATCTAAAACGACATCAATTTATCAGTTCCTCCGGTAGCTATAGAGAATACTTAATTTCTATAATACTAGAAATACTTAATCACATAGCAATCAACAAATGATTGGTTCAATGGGAATATATCCCTTCTAATTGTTTGAAATAAAAATGGAACGCAAGAGAAAACAAGCATTCAGAGTTGAAGAAATCAATGTTCTTCTTGAAACACTACCTTGTTTTTCTTAATAAAGTTAGACAATTGCATTCAATTACATTCACATCCACTCATGCACTTCTTATATAATTTGTGTAGCCTAAATAAATTGGCCTAAATAAAAATTATTGTCTATTGCCTTAATATTAACTGTTTGCGTTCACTCCACGCATGTTGAGGGAGACGCTATTTCACAAGAAAACTGAAGTGCCTGTTAAGACTGGTGAAAATGGACAAACTAGTGGTTATCGAGCAACATTACGTGCCTACCAGGAACCCTAAACTAACCGAGTTAGCGCTTTTTTTGGGACAGGTAATTACATTTTTCATATTTTTATTCCGAACATGTTTCTCTATCAGTGCAGAACAACTTTCTGATGGATGAGTGATTGCAAAATTCTGGAATTTTCTTTTTTTACAGAGAAAATCCTACATAGTGCAGCTTAATTTTTTTTCTAATTTAACCAAAAAATGTGTCTAACTACAGTACTGTAGCTATCAGGCTAAAACATTGCCACCATACAACCAAAACTAGTAGCACAGAAATGGAAGGACAAATCTTAAAGAGAACATCTAAATATGTGTAGCATTTAAATAATAGCTGATAGGGACTGAGTAGATTATTAATTGAAAAGATGTGACATAATTAATTACCTGTGCTGAAAACAAAGGTCTTTGTATCCTAGTTATGAATAAAAACATTAAACAATATTAATTGTTTTTGGACAGTAAAATAATGAATAAATATTAATTTATTTTTTAGCCTGTGGTTTGGGTCCTAAACGTAAAATTCTGTCCTGGGCCCTGTCATTCCTGACCTGGTGTCAGTGGGGACACTTGAATTTTTTGATCCTGTATCGCTTGACACTAAATCCACAAACCGCCAACTAGACCCAATTCCAACAAAACTACTTAAGGAGCTACTTCCTGTTAAATTTGAAAGATATCAGTTCGTATATATGTGGATGGCATATCCTCTGACAAATGAAAGGTATGTTTTGGTGTTCCTCAAGGCTCAATTTTGGGCCCATTATTGTTCTCACTATACAGTGGGGCAAAAAGGTTTTAGTCAGCCACCAATTGTGCAAGTTCTCCCACTTAAAAAGATGAGAGAGGCCTGTAATTTTCATCATAGGTAGAATCCAACTATGAGAGACAAAATGAGAAAATAAATCCAGAAAATCACATTGTAGGAATTTTTATGAATTTATTGGTAAATTCCTCGGTAAAAAAAGTATTTGGTCACCTACAAACAAGCAAGATTTCTGGCTCTCACAGACCTGTAACTTCTTTAAGAGACTCCTCTGTCCTCCACTCGTTACCTGTATTAATGGCACCTGTTTGAACTTGTTATCAGTATAAAAGACACCTGTCCACTACCTCAAACAGTCACACTCCAAACTCCACTATGGCCAAGACCAAAGAGCTGTCAAAGGACACCAGAAACAAAATTGTAGATCTGCACCAGGCTGGGAAGACTGAATCTGCAATAAGTAAGCAGCTTGGTGTGAAGAAATCAACTGTGGGAGCAATTATAAGAAAATGGAAGACATACAAGACCACTGATAATCTCCCTCGATCCGGCGCTCCGCGCAAGATCTCACCCCGTGGGGTCAAAATGATCACCAGAACCACAGAGGGGGACCTAGTTAATGACTTGCAGAGAGCTGGGACCTAAGTAACAAAGGCTACCATCAGTAACACACTACGCCGCCAGGGACTCAAATCCTGCAGTGCCAGATGTGTCCCCCTGCTTAAGCCAGTACATGTCCAGGCCCGTCTGAGGTTTGCTAGAGAGCATTTGGATGGTCCAGTAGAGGACTAGGACAATGTCATATGGTCAGATGAAACCAAAATAGAACTTTTTGGTAAAAACTCAACTTGTCGTGTTTGGAGGAGAAAGAATGAAGGGAATTGAAGAGGAAACATGGCTGGTCTTTCAGCATGACAATGATCCCAAACACACTGCCCGGGCAACAAAGGAGTGGCTTCGTAAGAAGCATTTCAAGGTCCTGGAGTGGCCTAGCCAGTCACCAGATGTCAACCACATAAAACATCTTTGGAGGGAGTTGAAAGTCCATGTTGCCCCTGGAAAAGGGGAGAAATAATCACGAAAGTGATACGGTGATGTTTCCTCACTGAAACTTTAGTGTAATGAGGAAAAGATTGCGATTTCCCCGGGAACTTGGGTGGAGACCAAGGCAATCGATCTCAGGCTCATAGATTACACTTAATAGATCACTGATGAACACTTTTACCCTTAAAGTAGGCACCACAAAAGAAAGTAATCAGTGTAACGTTTACAGATTCCTCTTACAATTTTAACAGATTCACTTTTTACCACAATTATGAATTTTAAAACTCCCTATGAACAAGTACTGAAAGCATGAACTTTTTAACCGTAGATATTTTAAGATCCTCACAACTATGAATGTACTAATCCCTTTTAGTGTATAACAGGCTATTAGTATTTCCTTTAACCTGTCACACCCAGTGACAGCCCCAAAACATCATTGCTCTAGAGGATATCTGCATGGAGGAATGGGCCAAAATACCAGCAACATTGTGTGAAAGACTTATAGAAAAAGTTTGACCTCTGTCATTGCCAACAAAGGGTATATAACAAAGTATTGAGATGAACTTTTGTTATTGACCAAATACTTATTTTCCACCATAATTTACCAATACATTCATACAAAATCCTACAATGTGATTTTCTCATTTTGTCTCTCATAGTGGAAGTGTACCTATGATGAAAATTACAGGCCTCTCTCATCTTTTTAAGTGGGAGAACTTGCACAATTGGTGGCTGACTAAATACTTTTGTGCCCCACTGTATATGCTGCCTCTGGGTGATGTAATCAAAATGTCAATTTTCACTGTTATGCTGATGACACAGTTGCATATTTCGATGAATACAAAATTAGCTACTTTGGAAGCATGTGTTTCAGATATTAGGTAGTGGATGACAGAGACCTTCTTGCTTTTAAACTCAATACATTTTAGGACCCAAGAAACAGAGTTTTGTTGGCAGATCTCACAGTGAACCACGACAGCAGCAGGTCCGGCACCAGAATTACATCACTGGACGGGCATTCGATTTAAAATGGTCTGGGCCCAGTTTCCAAACCGCAATCAGGCAATCTTATTCTAAATACATATTGCAATATATAAGTAGCCTACTGACCAGTAGACAGTTTTACAAAATGTGTAGCCTACATGACCCCATGAATTTTGTATTCGCATTGGGTGCAAAACAATAGAGTATTCAAACAAAAATAACATGTTTTAGTGCCTGACAGTTCCAAGAGAGATTTTACTGCAGAGGTATTTAGGAAAACCCCTCTTTGGATCTAGCGCAGCCAGTGCACTAATTAGATGGCTACTACGCTCTGCAAAACTAGCATTAATTTTACCAAGCACAGCGTCTATGATATTGTAAAACTGCTTGGTCAGTTCTGTCTTTTCATTTGTTTTCTTCTGTCCGACTGTTCCTTCCACCCAATATTCCTGAAGATTCTAGTTGATTGTGCGACTTCTCTTTGTTGGATCAGGGTGCGTTGTGGCATCGTTGGTGGCGTAGATCGAAATACAGATGTTCCATAATGCAGTAAACTCTTTCTCTGTGCTTTTTTTTAATGCAATAATTTTTTATGCACTCAGACACACTGTTGCAGCGTCACTGCAGTGAAAATGTCCATGTCTTCAGCTTGAAGCATTTTGTTTGGAGGCTCCAGAAGTGATAAAATCTTCTGACATGGGCTATATACCTAAATCTGATTTGAGAAATCGCACGATGCAACCCCATAGCCTCAATATGCAACTCAGCACCATTGGCCCATGTTGTTTCTATCTCTGTTTGTGGATATTTAACCCTAACATTAACTGTAGCTACATGTCCGGTTCATCGTTGGTCCAACAGGCGCTTCAGACTCCTGCCCTTGTAGTGTACAGCGACTGTGGGCTTTCTGAAGAATTGGTAGAGAAGTGTTCACACATTGAAAAAATCCTCAATGGGATTTTCAGCAGACATAGCATGAATAACAAATAAATGAAGTTGATGATTAAAACAATGAAAATATGATATTTCACAACCAAGTCTATCCTTGAGCAGTTTCTGTACCCCTCCATTAGGGACGCCCGTCACAAACTTGGCTCAATATTTTCTCTGTACTGTGCCCTGCTTTAGTTATTTTGTCTATTATAGTAGATGTTAGTGTAATAGCGTCATCTTTTTCTGCAGTGGCCAAAACCAGAAGGCGCTCGGATGCTTCGCAGTTATCCCCAACATACCAAACAACTATAGATATTTTTTCCTGGCTGGTAGGATCCCGTGTGCCGTCAACCTTGATAGTTAAAGAAATTGGAGATGCGTGGTACACTATCTCTTCCGTGACGATCATGCTCATTGTTTCTATGAGCTCATTTTGAATGTCATGGCTAGTGTTTCTGGCATTTAGAGAGATGGTTGGAACAATCTTGGCTAGCTCTTTACCTTTACGCCGAGTGTACTCAAACAATGAGAGAAATAGTCCAATGCCACCATTTTCTTCTGTAATGCTAGCAAAGCTGTCAAAGTCTCCTCTTAGTGGCATTTTAGTCACCACTAAAAACTTGAGTATGTCAATTAAAGCAGCAATATAGTATTGATAACGTTCCAGTTGCCCCAGTGTCACTAGAGTGGATATTCCTATGCATGTTGCTCTGCGTCTTTCAGACTCCTTCCACATAGCCTCACAAGTTATATGTTCTTTGGAGGTGGCATGTTAATTCAGCCTCGTATTTGCCTCAATAGCGTGTTTCCAGTCAGAAAATCCTATCATAGTAAACGCTGAATCTGTTGATGCAGAGAAGAAATGTCAACATGTCAAAATGCAGCATAATTTTTCCCTGAATATTCTAACCAGTCCCTGTTCTTGAAGCAGCTGCAGGAGAATGACCGTTTTTCCCCTGCATAAAGTTTCTGGGGATATTTGTCCAAAATCACCTGCTTGGGTTCATCAACTGCCTCGATTTTGGCCATCATTGGAGTTGAGTCCGATTCAGGGGTAGAGCTTATGACACCCAAAGATGTCTGTGTAGTAGGGGATTGTAAGCATTTCTGTATATCCATAATTATGTATCTTGTAAGCAAAACGCCTCTCTCTCTATTTATAAGCACCTTCTATAAAAAGAGCGCAAAGCTAACCTTGCAGTCTGTGTATGTTATGTTTTACTGAACAGGCTAACATGGGCAGCACCCCGGGGGACCAGCTGATTAGAGAGTCCCAGACAATTGGCCAGATATACATTTTGGTTTAATGCAATTTGTTGATTGGCCAGCAGCAGACATGACAGTTGTTTGTATCTACTGAACTTCAGAGAACAGCGAACTTGTCCATTTATCAAACTGTAGCGTTTTCTGATATAGACAAATTTGAGCTTACTCAAAGTGGTGGTTCTCTATCACAGGAGGCATGATTCAGCTATCTTGAAATTCCAAAACACGTTACACACTCATCCTCAAATGCTGTATTTGTTTGTACAAGACAATCATTATTATTGTATTAACAACATTATGTCATTTTTGGGAGTTCCCTACATCTGTCAGTCATGTCATACAAGCTTTACGCGTTTAGGAAGGCACTTCTGTCGGTATAACGGTTCAGTATGCATTGATGCGGACTGCCCATATCAACCCCTGCAGACAAACATTGTCCAATATGTAAAGGGCTTTTGGATGACGTTGGTGTATTTGAAAAGGTCCACAAATATTACATTCAATATGAATGACGCCCTCAGAAAAAAAAAAAAATTATGACTTTGAAACCCAACAGAATGACTCAACAGGTTTACACATACCTGTATTTGTGTCTAGCATGACTTTTGAGGGTAAAAAGTGGACGGCTAATGGACAGAATTGTGCCATGCTCTTTTTAAACCACTTTTGTAAAAACAAATATAGAAAGTACACTTTTATAGCCCATAATTCAAGAGGTTATGACTCCTACCTTATTTTAAACCCCTTGGTACTGCAAGGCGTAACTCCCACTTTTATAACACAAGGAAGCAAGGTGTTGTATTTTATAGATCACGCATTTGATCAACGATATATTGACAGTCTTAGCTTTCTTCCCATGAAACTCTCTCAAATGCCCAAAGCTTTCAGTATTGAAAATTTTTTCAGCTCTGAGGAGAATCTCAATTACATCGGTCCTTACCCTGGTCCGGAAATGTATGGAGCTGATCAAATGATAGTCAAAGAGAGAGAGAAGTTTATGACATGGTATGAGACAGTCCATCACGAAACCTTTTTCATAAGAGATGGAAATGTATTGTGACAATGATGTGGCTTTCTTACGTAAAGGGTGTCTCAAGTTCAGAGAGGAAGTAATCAATGACGCAGGTGTTGATCCCTTGAGTTGTGTAACTATTGCATCGGCTTGTATGAAAACCTATCATACTCATTTTGTGACCGAGGAATCTATAGCCATTCTCTCACCTGATAATTATAGAAGGCAGTTGTGATGGCAATTTTATCGATCAGAACTCTTTAAGAAGGAAGTACAGAGACGAAATACTCTTGGCACAAATTAAAAGTTTATTTATTATTTGCAAATAAGAGAGACGCCTCAAACGCTTACCAACATAATCGTCCGAGGAGTCTCTAACTCAATATAGCTCATTCAACCGTATATATCACATAGAAAAGGGGTGTGGTAAGTTGTTAGCCATCTGTCTTGTCAATGAAACACACTCCCCCTGTTCTATCACATATCCTAGGTTTCAAACAAGTCACATGTTGTTCTCCCCCATCTGGTTAACTTTCTCAACCCTTGAGGGGGACCTTAAGCATCTGGACAAACAACAGAGACACTAAAGGGTTATACAGATGCGCAGATTTACGATTAACCCTATAATCTGCTGGTGCCGGTCAAGGATGCTGGTCAAGGATGTCCCCCTAGGACAAATACCAAATCCCTCTCGGCATCTTTAACTAGTAACTCATTCATTCTCACATCCAAACAATGGGACTCAGTCCTTTAAACAGTAAGAATGCATCAGGTTTCAGAATTCCACAGAAGTCCACAACACAGTACAAATCATACTCTAGTAGTTCCATTCAATGGTTGGAGTACCTGGCTGAGACAAAAAACATCTTTATTCAGCATGCCTTGAAGGGGGGTGAAAAAAAGTTTGGCCTTTATCATGTAGATGGTTATGCAGTCATCGACGGTGTCAGGGAAGCTTTTACTTTCACGAATGTACATCATGATTTTTGCCACAGGAAATGTGTGCTTTAATCCAAAAGAGCTTTGGTGACATGTATCTAGAGTTCCAAGACAAATAGAAATCCTTACAGGTTGATTATGGTCTGAAAGTGGTGGTTTTGTGGGAGCACGAGTGGGCTCACTTGAAAAGGTCAGAGCTTTTATGGATCATTTTGGCATGCCAGAACCCCTGGAACCCAGAGATTCATTATTTGTTGGTCGTACCAATGCTTTGACTTTAAGGCATTTAGCCCAAGAGGATGAAACAATAGAGAACCAGTGAATTTACATCCCTTTATCCTCATGTTATGAGCAATTACCACTTTCCTTTGGGCCATCCTGAAATCATTCATAGTGACTTTGACTTGCCCCAAAACTATTTCTGTCTGATTAAGGCAACGGTTTACCCTCCTCGGGTTTGTTTCATCCAGTGTTACCAACCCATGGTCCTAATAGGAAGCTTTTCTTTTCTCTTTGTCGCGCATGCAGTGACAACAATAATCAGCAACATCCCTGTGATCATTCTGATGAAGAGAGAGCTCTGACAGGTGTATGGGTTACTGAGGAGTTTAATAAGGCTCTAGAGAAAGACTACATTGTGGCTAAAATCTATGAAGTGTGGAACTTTGCCAGAAAATCAGATAGTCTTTTTAGAGAGTATATAAAGACTTTCTTGAGAGGAAAGCAGATGGCTTCGGATTATCCTGCATCAGCCAACGTTCAAGAAAGCAAAGACAGGTACATTCAGGACTATTATGACAAAGAGGGCATATGTTTGGATCCTAAAAAAATTTGAGTCAATAAGGCAAGAGAAGTGTTTCAATTTTTTTTTTACTATTTGTAGGGAAAGTATGCTCAGAGAAGCAATATGCTGACAACATCCATTGTTAGAGAAGCCCAGCAATTTACAGAGTACATTTTTTCAAACCGTTAAGAAATTTCCCATTTAAAATTTTTGAATCAGGAGGTTGCTCTGGAACAGTGGCAGCATACAAATAATTACCTTAGATGTCCCGGAATTTTCAATGTAATAATTGCAGCTTTCACAACATCTTACGGCTGTCTTGAATTATACAATCTTATGGAACAGCTACAGAAGAGAGTTCTGTACCACGACACAGATTCTGTGGTTTATGTGAGCAAGTGGGGTGACTGGAAGCCCCCTCTGAGCAATTATTTTGGAGGTTTAACAAATTAACTTGAATATGGTGATCATATCACAGAATAGTCATCATGTGGTCCCAAGAGTTATGGGTTTAGGACTAAAAACAATCACGTAGTCTTGAAGGTCAAAGGCATCACACAAAACCATGAAAATGCCCCAATTGTAAACCTGGAATCCCACGATTTGGTCAAGGGTTTCATAAAAGACAAAACTAGTGAGGAAATCTTTACATCTTACAAAAGAATTGTCAGGGATAAAAAAGGTCCTGCGCAATGCATCACTCATCAAAACGTTCAGGGTGGTGTATGACCAGACAGAACTTCTAGCAGACAGTACCACATTACCATTTGGCTTCTGATTAGATAAGATGGAGTTTGAAGAAGGTTTTGATTCAAGATTGCATTTACCTTGAACAGCTCTGATTGTAGGATCACCTGGTAGCGGAAAAACGTGTTTTGTGAAAAATGTTTTAGAAAACTCTGAACTTTGACAATATAGTGTGGTGTTACAGTTGCTATCAACTGTATGATGAAATGTTGAAGAAAATAAAATAAACTTTTTTGAAGGAATCCCTGAATCATTGAATGATGATCAACTCTTTCCTCCCAACAGAAATAATCTTTTAGTTCTGGATGATATGCTGTTTGCAGGTAGTGAACATCCTGAAATTGCCAGAGCTTTTAATCAATATACTCACCATCTAAACTTATCTGTGCTCTATTTGATACAGAGTGTTTGACCAGGGTAAAAATAGCCGTACTATTAGCTTGAACTCCAATTATATTATTTTGTTTAGAAATCCTAGAGACAAACTGCAAATTAACACTTTGGCTCAGCAAATGTATCCGGGCAGAAGAGGTTTTTACATGGAAAGTTATGAAGAGGCAAAAAAAGAAGCATTTTCCTATTTGCTGGTAGACATTAAAGTTATATGTCGTGGAGCTACGCCCCCTAGAGGGGCTTTAGCTCCTAGTGGTATACCCTGCCCGCGTCCACGGCCGTGGAAAAGGGATGATCGAATGCGTTAATGATGGAATCCCCCTTCAGAGCAGGCCCATGAACACATAGGCCACCCCAGGGAGAAAGGATGTTGAGCTCAAGCAAAAGGGAAACGTATCCGTTCCACATAAGCACAACAAAAAACACTCACACATCATGAGATTAGGGGCATGGGAATACAAAAAACTAAATATGAGGAATGCCTCAGGGAGGAGGCAAACCCACACCAAGTGTATTGGCAGGCAAAGACAATATCCCTGAACCATTCAGGCTACAGGATTCTGTACTGTTAAGGAAATTATAGAATCTAGGCAAAGCATAGGATTCCCTAGAAAAATTCAGTGATCGCGGGCAGCAGCACCGAGAACTGAATGAACAAGGACACGTCCAGTAAAAAGAAACTCATGAACGCCGAAGGCGATGACCACGACGCGGCAGCTCAAATGTCATCCACCCTGACCCTGTGGAAAAGGGCAAAGGAAGCTGCAATACCCCATGTGGAGTGTGCACGAAGACCCTCCGGAACAACAGAACCAGGCGCCCCGTAGGCCAAAGTGATGCTGTCACAAAGCCAGTGGGATGCTGTCACATGCGAGAGCGCATACCGGGAACAGACAGTTGCACCTCTCGTCCTCCTCACGAATGTGCGGAGGAGGGAAGAAGTAATATAAATCGATAGTCCTCGACCGAAATGAGCTGGTGAACGAAGGACGGATTAGGTCTCAGCGTAGTGCAACCTAACTCCTCTCTGATACCCAGGCAGTATAGGCCTATTATGAACAGGGTGGCGAGGGCCTTGACAGGAGGGTGTGGCTTTTTAACCAAGACATATCATTCCTGCTTCCATATACATCCTGGCTTTAGCTGGATCGTGTTCGTAACTAGTGTCTGCAACAAGACATCTCCTAAGTTTAACAACGCTCTGCCATTGTTGACTTTGTGCATATAGCTCATCAATTCGCCGAAACATGCCAAATCACACCAGAAGTTAACAGGTATCATTACCTCTGACATTTTAGCAATGTTTCCATCGCTTATGTCCCGCGTCAGGGAAGAAAGCTCAACAAAACCGAATGGGAGTCAATTTTTCCTTCAGATTTTTGTGTGCTGCATTTTCTCTGGAGCTCGGTACAACTTCCCATTCGATCTCCAAACCAGTTTCGACAGTGTAACCTTTCATGCCTGACTTCATTTCATTACACACCACATGGCGTCATACTTCCCAGTCAGTGATTTGGGACTCCACGCCACAGGTGTTGTTTGTATATTCAGCTTCCATTGCTAAAATGTACAACTTCACTTTAGTAGCCGGATAATCAATTGCAAAGCTGAGCATTTTTCCATCCGCAATGCCATGCTGATCCATCAGCTGCTTAAACGGTGGTATCGGAGTTCTATAAAAATTATGAAAACACTTCTTTGGCGCATTGTATATTTCTGGAACGTATCTTTTTTTTCATTCCTCCGTTCTGCTACCCAAGTCTGGGTTGTCACGGGTGTATCACTAATATCTATACAGAGTAAAAAAACTATTTTAACTGCAAACCAGGAGAGGTCTAACTCTTATTTATTGTTAATTCTCAGAGAATGAACCAAAGGTAACTGCTGCTCAAACCCCCCACACCAACCAACCTTGCATCTCAAGAAACCTTACACCACCAGTTGCACACCCTCTTTTCCCAGAGAATGAAGCCCCGGAAAAACCCGCTGTCAACCCTTTTTGCTCTGCACCTTTCATCTCAAGACTAACTCAGAAGAACATAACCATAAAACACTTTCATTAATCACCCCCACCTAACCGGACATGTACTCCCTGGAAAAACACAACTGTTAACAACATAAATCAACAACCATTAAAAAGTCATTTTTCATAATCCTTTTGACCTAACCCTTTTCATCCCCCTGAATCACCTGCTCTACGCCTCCTTCTCTAACCGGACATGTACCCCCCCCCCCCCGGAAAAACAACATGAATCAAAAATCTTTTTCATATTCTCACACAGATGCAGCTGCCAAAAGGTCAAGCAATAAATCACTTCTGAAAACCGCTGTATACGTTCATCTTCTCAGGCCTTCTAATTGTACCTATAATTTCTAAACAAACAGCTGGAGGGAGGGCTCTCTCTTATAGAGCTCCACTACTGTGGAATGATCTGCCAACTAAGGTTCGATGTGCAGACTCAGTGCAAACTTTCAAGTGTCTACTAAAGTCTACTAAAGATCTCTTGAGCATGGTCTATGATTAAGTGGAGTCTGGCCCAGGAATGTGAAGGTGACCAGAAAGGCTTAATACTGTCCACTCTTGCTGTCTTGCCAGGGGGGCTCTCATCGCCACTGGGATGGCCTCCCTCCAATGCCATTCGGGGGCAGCGTCACTAGCATATCTCTCTGTTGCGCCCACTGTGCAATTTGGTTGAACTCTGCTGGCAATACTCAGCCCTCATTTCAGGGTCGTTGCAGTTGGTGGGTGTCCCTTTGGTTGATGCTTGGCAGTGTGGGTGGATTGATTTTCTGCCTGTTGGGCCCTGTCCGGGGCCTCCCCCAGATAGAGCCACAGTGACACTGGACCCCCCTGTCTCAACCCCAAGGTCTCATGTTGCTATATTATTGTGCCGGGGGAGTAGGTTCCGTTCTCTTTCTCCACTGTAAATCCTTGTAGATCTTAGGACTGAACTTTCTACATTTTCCCTGTCTCCTGCTCTGTTTAAACTTAGGTGGACATGATGTCTTGGCCCACGCCTCCAGAGTATCAGGCTTGAAAGACTAGTTGCTGTCCCTGTCCAAAGTCATCTTGGTTGTGTTGCAGATCAAGATGATATCTGATGATTTCAGCCCACATGCACTTGTATTCTTACAATGTTCACCCAGCACAGCCAGAAGAGGACTGGTCACCCCTCAAAGCCTGGTTCCTCTCTAGGTTTTGTGATGGCAATTCCATCGATCGACACTCTTAAAGGAGTAAAAAAATATTTTATTAATTATTTGCAAATAAGAGAGACGCGTCAAACGCTTACAAACATAATTGTCTGAGGAGTCTCTAACGTAATATATGAACAGTCCGTATTTATTACAGTTAAAAGGGGTGTGGTAAGTTGTTGCCCATCTGTCTCATGTCACATAGGTTTTTACCCAAAGGGCGGGCTGTCCTCCCACCTTATCCTTCCTGCCATAATGTTTACTGTTGCGTTTACCTAAACAAGCCAGTTGCTCCTACTTCACCCCAAGGACCACATTCGAACAAAAGGACTGACACCCTTCTTTGTCTAGGCAGGAGAAGTCAAACTACCTGATAATCCCCTGATATTTTACAGACGTTAGTCACAATCAAAGTAAAGATTTTTCATACCAGCCAATGGAAAGACAGACATTTCTCAAATGTACCTTGGTTAAAAATGTCCATAACAGTTTCTTGGATTGCTCCCCTCTCTGCCAAAGCTCTTGTCAAGGTCCTACAACACCTTTACTAGGGTGGAGGGATGTCAAGATGCCATAAGCTCTGCCATGCCTCCGTTTAAGCAGACACTCGCAGCTCACTTCCTGCAATCCCGACTAGGTTTGGAGACAGCCAGGGACAGCGCCATCGCTTACATGGCCCCCACGCCTGATGCTTTTTTTTAGGTGTTGGCTGAGTTGTGTCTCGTCACCGACTAGGCCCCCTCTTTTCTATGCTTAACACTAGAACCGCAAAGCCTTTGAGATGAACATTAACAACCAGAGCCGAACGCCGTTTGTCATCATTAACATACGAATCGGCCCTTTTAGCATACACATTCTCCTCCTCCGCATCACCTTCCAGCCAGAGCATCAATTTATCTACTGGGTCGTCACCAAACTATGTAGAATAGTCCAAAAAAGTATGAATTACTGATTTATTTTTATTGTTAATGAATTTGAAAATATACATAGTAAGAATACATAGTATGAATATTTCTAAGAACACAAGCTATAGTATTTTCATCTGTTTATTAGGCCCTACAAATGTACAAAATGAAAGTTACACAACCATAGGTGACATGAATTGTCTATAGATGACACAAATAAGTTATTGAATAATCAAGAGGAGTTATTA
This sequence comes from Esox lucius, assembly GCF_011004845.1. Classification (NCBI taxonomy): domain Eukaryota; kingdom Metazoa; phylum Chordata; class Actinopteri; order Esociformes; family Esocidae; genus Esox; species Esox lucius. The sequence continues at coordinate 607,689 of NC_047569.1, forward strand.
GAAAAAGATGAGGTCAATATGAATAGGCTATATGAATGGTGCATCTTTGCAGATCTCTCCTGTGGGTTTCTAGTGGGGCTATTGAGTTGATTTCAGCATATAAGGTTTGTCTGTAGTTGACCTGAATAAGCTTGGAAAAACCGAGTGGAATTATTAGAAAAAGACAAGGTCCAATATAAATAGGTCTTTTCCAGTCCCTCCCAGGGGATTCTAGTGGGTCTATGTTATGGAATTTCTTGAACTAATGTACATTTGAGAAATACTGCTTTTCTATTGCATGCTATGTAACTGTGGCCTACATATCTAAATATTATCTGCGGATCATCAGATACACTGACCATTTGTTAATCTGCCTAAACCAACAAGGATATCTGTCCTTTGTTCTTCAGGAATATGGGCGACTGTCTTTTACGATGTTCCCCTACTTCCCTTGACAGTAAACACCTAGGGCAGGAAGGATAAGATTCCTCACAGGCCTATTATGATAGGCTTAGGACACATGTCTCTATTTGCAAATATATAATAAACTGCCAATTGTGCCAAGATAATTTTGTCTCTATACCTACTTCTATTAAGAGTTCCTATTAATAGAATTACCATAACATTTGGGCCTTCGTCCATTGGGTACTACACCTGATATCTCGAAGTCATCCTAGCGGGTCAGTCGTGCACAGCCAGAGACTGGGTCTCTGGAGCCTAAATCTTTCTCTGATTGTGGGCTAGCTACGATTGGGGTGTGAGAAATGGCCCCCAGCTGAAGTGAGTTTCGGGATTGATCAGTACAGGTACCCGGAGTCAAATTTTTAACTCAGGAGTTAAGGGCACAATACAGTTACATTTTTGGAAAAATCTTTTAACAGTACAGTGGTTGGACCACTGTATACAACACCGGTGTAAGGAAAATCTTGCGAAAGGGCTGACAAGCTAATTAATGCATGCTGGTCACGTTAATTTAGATAAGCGGATAAAACCAAAGAAGACGACAGACCCGGGTTTGAGGAAGAGACTATTCTAACCGCTAGACATTCGACTGGATGTTGGGTTTGGGAAGATACCTGTGGACATCAAGATGATGGCTGTTTTAGATGTAGAATAGAGACAGTACCGACTACTTATCTGGCCTCGCCATGCAGGAACGCTAAATTGCTTGAGGGTGGGGGTGCTGACAGTCAGAGGAGATGGACCTGAGACATCAACCGGTGAGATCATTCCTTACCACAACCCTGGTTCTCTGACAAATTTAGAGGATATAGGATTTATAGCTTTTCATAGGATTTAGTAAACTAGGTAGTTGGTTTCAGTATGTCAGGTTTGATGGATTTCTGAAAGTAGGTAGATGGTTTAGAGAAAGTACGGTTTGTAGGACACATTTTTTTTTAGGGTATTTCAGTTTTAGCAACTGTAGTTAAGAAAAGGCCATTGTTGTTCCATGTCTTGTTACCACTGGTACCACTCCAATGCGGTCAACCTTTTGTGGGGCACTTCGTGGACGATTTTAAACAGCTCTCTAGTGGTGGAACTGGTTTCTGTGCAACCATCTGTTATGAAATGCGAGAAAGATGACTTGTTTGTTTTTCCAAAGCAGGGGAATTTAGCTGTATTATAGGTATGGGGGATTCGGTCCCTGTGGGTTAGCAATGAGAAGTTCTCGGATTGAAATCCGGCAACATGGAGGGAGCGAACCTGTTACCGATAGCTTACCAGGACAATGAGGTTAACCGATACGCATTCGTGTGGTGGGGCACGACCACTTGTTACACTCAGATGACCTCACAGGGTTTAGAACTCATTACAGATTTAGTGAATGTGTCAATCAATATGGTATAAAAAATTCAAGTGTCCCCATTGACACCTGGTCAGGGAGGTTCAGGACATTCTCAGGACAACTGAGATTTTGGGGACTATAACTAAGGAGAAGTCAGTTAACTATGTAAAACCATTTATCAGCCTGGTTAACTTTCATGAGTAAAACTTCAAAATAATTAAAACCAGTGATGTTTAAGAGTACATTTATATTTACTTTCATAAATATTAGCAACACCCCCTCCTTTTCGGTATGCACAGGGGATATGATCACTAGTATAGCCAGGAGGAGAGGCCTCATTTAGGGCATTAAATTCATCAGGCTTTAGCCATGTTTCATACAAGCCAATAACATCTAGTTTATGATCAGAGATTAATTTACTGCAACTGCCTTTGGCTCAAGGGATCTAACATTTAGTCCCACTTTGAGATGCGAGGTGATACAATCATTTTTATTTGTGACTGAGGTGGAGGAAGGCTTTATCTTAATAAGGCTGCTATTGTTAGCACTACCTTGTTTTACTTTTCTCAGCCTGGAACGAATCACAGTGGCAATAGTTAAAACTGTACTAACTACTCTGGCTATGCTATCGACAGACTCCACTATACTAGCAGGCTGGCTAACAGACTGCGGCCTGACCTGCACCCTATTTATTGGTGAGGCTATAGGAGTGAGACTCATGTCAATGTTCCTAGATAAAAGAATTGCACCACTCCAGCTAGGATGGAGTCTGTCGCTCTTCAGCAGATCAGGCCTGAAAAGTCCCAAAAAGAGAGCCAGTTATGTAGAAAATCTACCTCCTGCGACGGGCAGAACACAGTTTTCAGCCAGCGATTGAGTTGCTCAAGTCTGCTGTCGAGCTTGTCACTACCCCTAGCTGGCAGGGGGCCAGAGACAATTACTCGATGCCGACACATCTTTCTAGCTACTTTACACGCTCGCTCTCTCTTGTAACCGTGACTGTTTCATCCTAACGTCTTTGGTGCCACTGTGAATAACAATATCTCTGTACTCTCTATACTTGCCAGTTTTAGACTTAGCTAGCACCAACCCCAGTGGTGCTAGGGCTGTTGGTGACATCTTGTGACATCTTGTCAGCTTAATTTCACAGACACGTACTTGGTAAGCAATTAGAGGTGTAGGCATAACACTGTGTATGAGATGATCTTAAGGTCACAGAAATTGGTATAAAAGCTTTATAGGTTTTTTTAGCCCCTTTAAGGCCTTAAATGCCTTGTAGGTCTCATATGCCTTTTAACCCATTTATGTTGTATAGGCCTTATAGGTCATATGGCCTCTGAAAGCCTTTATGCCATTTAAGCCTTTATGAGACTTAAATGGCTGTGAGCCATTTAAGTCTCACAGGCCTACTAGGTCATTTAAGCCTTGTACGCCTTATAGACGTTTGTACGCCTTATAGAAGTTTTTGGCCTTCTAGGAAATGTAAATACCAATATGAACATGTATTTTAATATTTTGCATCTATGGATGATGGTCTTAAAAAGTTATCAGGCCAGTATTTTGAAAAACGTATATACAAGAAGATATTTTTCCTAACTGCTGCTGGCTGAGAGGCCTTTTTTGCTTGCCTAGTGATGTCAGATTCAAAATATGTCAAAATATAAAAATATATTTTCATTAACGCTAGATGTATTTTACAAAGTTTGTTGCCATCAGTCTACTCATATACAGGTGCTGGTCATAAAATTAGAATATCATCAGAGAGTTGATTTATTTCAGTAATTCCATTCAAAAAGTGAAACTTGTATAATGTATACATTAATTCCACACAGACTGATATATTTCAAGTGTTTATTTCTATCAATTTTGATGATTATAGCTTACAACTAATGAAAACCCCAAATTCAGTATCTCAGAAAATTTGTGAAGATTGTGAAAAGGTTCAATAGTGAAGACACCTGATGCCACACTCTAATCAGCAAATTAAATGGTCTCTCAGTCTAGTTCTGTAGGCAACACAATCATGGGGAAGACTGCTGACTTGACAGCTGTCCAAAAGACGACCATTGACACCTTGCACAAGGAGGGCAAGACACAAAAGGTCATAGCAAAAGAGGCTGGCTGTTCACAGAGCTGTGTCCAAGCACATTAATAGAGAGGCAAAGGGAAAGAAAAGATGTGGTAGAATAAAGTGTATACGCAATAGGGATAACCGCATTAACCAAATTAATGTTCACAAAAATAATTATCTTACTTAGAGTAGTTTTAACCCTCTGAGAGCTAGGATTTTCAAATCCGCCTGTCACTATCTTGACATTTTGTCATCCTTTATAGTAGAAGGAAGTGCTTTATATTCTGGGATTCTGCAGATTCTCAGCTACATGAAGGATGCATTGAAGAAAAATTTTTTTTTTACACTTACATAAGTAATAATGTGAAATATTCAGAAATGCACATATTTTGGTTTTATATTTAAAAGGATAAGTAAAATATAATAGGTAGAGAATATGCAATGAATAATGAGGTTGACATATCAAGAGGTTTGACATGAGTATTTTATAATGAATAATTATAGGTTGACATATCAAGAGCCTAATAATTCCACTAAAACATTATTATTCTTTCGCCGTGAATATCTGTTTGGCCATTTATTTTTTTCTCAAAACAATTGCTTGTAGCTACTGAATGCGTCTTCAGTGCATCCAAGAGCATAATGACTTTCTTGGGATCATGGTAAGTGCTACACGCGCCTCTCCCCCGGGACGCTCGCTCGCTCTCTCTCTCTCTTTTGGGGAGGGGGGTGACATGGAACGACTTCACATTGATTGTTTTACCGCAGTCTGTGATTGGTTTATGCATTGTAGACTTCTAAACAACAGAATAAGATCAAGTAGAATTAGTTAGGGCTGCTGCTGAAATCCTGAAGGACTATTGGTTTTGTGATCATGATTGCGAGGCTTATGGTTTACGAAAATACACAAACGAGACGTTGTTATTTGCAGCGGAATGTTGTCGTTCACTTGGAAAAGAAATGAAGCCTCTAACTTCTACGGTTCTGGAGCAATGAATAAAAATGTGTGACCTGGACTCGCCGGCGTGTCAACTAGGTTTTTTGATTGTGATTGTGGGGCTTCTGGTTTACGAAGGTGGAAGAAGAATGAAGCATCTAACTTCTACGGTTATGGTGCAGTGAATACAAATGTTTTTAATAGCGCTCAGAGGGTTAACAAAGTTGTTCAAGCAAATACCGACAGGGTGGGCATCTTGATCAGTGTCATAAAGTCTTTAATTGAATCGTAGTTGCGTAACATTGCTCATGTGTCAGTGATGTAGGCTACGGTAACATTATTCGCATGCCAGAGAGAATGAAACATTTGCAGGTTATCATCGAAAGTAAAATGGTATTGTGTCGTATTTTTCCGTTAGCTCAGGGGTTAGGAACACGTGTGAATCCTTGGCCTAGGGTTAAGCCTTAGCCCAGGGTTGACAAACTCTTGTGTAAACACAGGCTAAGCTAACCCGGGGCCAGTCTTAGCCTGGAACAATGCAGTGTGTAAAGGCCTTATTTTCCATCCCCCCACTGTAATGTACATGGGATGCTTTTTGTGGAAAAACTCTTCAGTACTCCTGTGAATGTATTGTACGAAATACTCAAGAGTTTGTAAAATTACAAATATAATGTGAAATCATGGGGCACTGTGCTGCATCCAGCAAAACAATATATTGTTGTCCCTCTTTAACCCCCAATGTCACACACTATACTGTACATGGAATTCATAGTGCCTCATTAGTTAGCAGCTTTTTTTGCAGTCTGGCTAGTTACTCAATCTAAAATTATTCTGATGACATGAACATTATAACGGACAGCGTAGCTATTAATAATTAGCATTGTAGATATGGTGTTATGAATTCCAGCCTCAGCAGCTAATTAACCCACTTTTCATTTGTACAATGACTTGCTACTATAGGCAAATATTTAGTGGAACGCAATGTTGCCATGATTATTTCATTTATTTTAAAACTACCTAGCAGAGTCAAATAAATGGCTATCGTTAATGATAAATGCTATCGACGCTAGCTAGCTAGTAGCGTTAGCTAACAGAAATATATTAAACTAACCTCAGTTTAAGCTAACATTAGTCCATCTAAAATTATTTTGATGACATGAACATTATAACATACTCTTTAGCAAATAATAATTTGACCATTTAGAGATGTGTCATGCTTTCAAGCCTCTGCATTTAATCTATGCTCATAATTGCTAGAAAAGCCTCAGTCTAAGCTAGTGTTAGTTCACTTTAAATAATTCTGGTGACATGAACATTATAACCAATTCTTTAACTATTAACTTCGCTTTAAGGGTTTGGCGGCCATTTTGAATTTGTGAAAACCATCTCTTCTGGCACCTAAGGACCGATCATCACGTACCTTCATATTTGGCATCTATGGATGATGGTCTTCAAAAGTTATATCTATCAGGCATGTATCCTCAAAAACATGGCCACCATTGACAGATAAATATGTGCAGGGGTGTGATTTTGCACATATATAGACATCTCCTACAAGGATAATGGTATAGTAATTCTACTTGGTGTATATATTAAAGATGATAATAATAACTGCAAAGATTTTTTTATCAATCACACGGTGGCGCTATTGTGGTTTCCCACATTTGAAAGCTCACCATGCCCACCCCGTTTAAAATAAAACCTTGACAACGGGTGTATAAGTCCAACTCCTCCCTAGGAACATAATTGCAATTGGGATCCCTTAAGTCAAGCATAATGTTTTTTCGGCAATTTGGAATTTGTGAAAAATGCTTCAAACGTTATTTCTATAGCATCAAAAGACCGATGTTAGGTGTGATTACATTTGGTACACATGATCAGGGTTGTGAGTTCAGTTTATTTAAAAGATTGGCCATATTGGGATATTAATTAAAATTAAACCATTCATGGAAAATTGTTTACAGCTATAGACAGGAGTTGGATTTGTGTCCTATTGGAAAAACTGCAATCTGGCTACTAATAGCTTAATACTGAAACCCGCTAAATGCTGCTTGCAGCTTAATTTTTTTCCTTTTCCACACTAAGCACTAACACAGCTACATTAAAATGTATGGTTTTTCTGTCCCTGTCGTGAGAGTCCTGCAGCAGCATTCAAAAAACATTTGGAAAGAAAGGTAGAAAAATAGGAGTAGGTTTATTATTTTAACTGTGGTCTGCAGAGTCATGTATGAGTTACAGTGGACAATACAGTTCTGTGAGTGACAGCTTAACAGATAGGGTAGGTCAGGGATGGTATTCAGACTTATGTTGATTACAGACTGTAAATTATATCATTTGTATAATGAACATGCCATATGAGAGAAAGAGATAACTAAAATGGTTTTCCATTCATTGTCTGTTCATATTCTCCCATTCAGACTTCCTGGACTGTTGGCCACCCAGTTTAGGAGAGTTTCCAGCGGCTTTTCTCTTTTTCTCTCACAAACACTCTCAATCACACACACACACTCACACATTGAAAAGAGTCACTCTCACAAACACATTTCTTTTATAATAGTACTTAACCCTAACGTTTGCATGAATTTCTTTTTGACAAATATAACTATACCAATGTGGCATACGTTTTCAGATTAACTGAAAATGTAAAAAAACTAAACATGCTACATATCTATTACAAAGACGAACAAAACACAGTTACATGGCTAAGATAAGGTCAACTGCTGTGTTTTGTGATTATTGTACTAATAAGAATAACACTTGTCTATCTGACCAGCTGCCCACCACTAACTAGAGCATGCAGTGTGAGATAAGACTGTTGCATCATAGTCATCTATCAAGACAGCCTTGACACCTAAGACTGGGAGGAAACTTCCTTAAAAAGAGAGATATATATGCATCCCATCTCACGTCATCACATTGGTAGAACTGAAGGGATCATTAGCAATATGTTGATGGATAAATTGGGTGATTTAGAGGTAGTATTTAAACATCAATAGGGAGTGATTCTGAGAGCAGGTGCTCTTTTGATTGCCTTAACAAAGCTTAGATTGAATAGCATTGATTCCGTTTGTGTAGTTGCCACTTGGTAGTCGTAAGAATTTCTAATCTAGATTGACACTTTGATTCCGTAGCACTATATTAATCATTGACTGTGAGCTTGGGTATGATGGAGCTACTGTATGCTTTTCTCTATTGGCGTGATCACTATTCATTGAACTACCGTGATTTTTTTTTAGATAGGGGATTTATAGCACTGTGTAACTCTAGACGCTTGACTGCAGCCTCAGAGTGTGACGTTTGAGGCTTTTGCACACCAGAACAGTGTTAGAGGAATTAAGAAACAGAAAAAAAGATTGAGAACAGATGCGAGGAAGAGAAAACACATGACCTTTACCATAACTGAAAAACTGCAGATTGATTACTTTTTGGAAAATGCCAATGACTGTCACATTAAATAATATTAATTAGCAGTGTGCACTAATATCGATAACTGGTACAACGCTGATCTTATTTGAGGCATGTCATGGTGTTTTCTATACAATTATTTGTGAAAAATAAATAAACACGCTATGAAGGCTGGGATAAAAACAGTCCGGATCAGGGCGTAAAAAGCCCATGACTGAGGAATGCGGCTGATCAAGGAGCACCATGCTCAGGATTTATTTTATTGAGGAGGTGCAGGATGTAATCTGAGCCAGATACGGTAGAGCCCTACTTCTTGAGGGAGTGTGGCATAAAGTCAGAGTATTTTTGTACAGTTGTACTCATCTGCTCCCATTGGTTACCTGACAATTAGATGGGTAACCCCATATAAGCAGGGGCTGACAATACCGCTGATCTGACTCCAAGATCTCTTGGAATGCCTAGACCTTCTAGAATTCCCAGACAAACAAAACACCACCCCGACTCTCTAACAGGAACAGTTATAAATATTTAAGCAGTTATTCAAACAACACTGTAAGATGTAATTTATATAGCTATTGGTTAATGTGTACAACATACAGTATGTGGTTACTTATAACGTCTTGTGTATATATGGAAAAGACAATGAACTTATCTCTGCACCAATAGATTAACATTTGTATTTTGTTAGATGATATTATTCAGACATTCATTAATTTTTTTGTAATTTGAAGAAAGCAGCACTGTGTCTTGTTATTTATTGTATTCTTACATCCCCTATGTAACACAAACATTAGCCAGCTATGCAAAGGGTTTGCAGATTGCAGTTAGCAGTGGTTGGCAGCCTGCTAACTAGCTAGCTAACGACGTCTGCAACATTAATAGCAATTTGTTAGCTAACTCCAGATAGCTATTTACATTGTTATCTAGCTAGCTTATGGGTTTCTTTTGTACATTGTTATCTAGCTAGCTTAAGATTATGGGTTGCTGTTGTATTTTAATATGTTGATTCATACTCCAATCGGGTAAACAATGCATTATCTCAGGTATATTCCTGACCCCATGCTCTACGGATAATAATTTCAGTCGTATATATGACAGCTGCATGCCTGGCTTAAAAGACTGCATTTTCAAAACACAGACCCACCTTAACAGATGATTATGCATTCAGCATTCTAGAATTCCGGAAAATAATTGGATTTTGTAAAGCATCGATTTACTGTATATTACAATAGGGTTGCCATCCGTACAGAATTTTACAGAATGTTTTACAGAATAGTTAGGTATTTATAAAAAAGCAGAAAGTATAAGCTTCCAGCAGGCTTTGTACTTCATTACTTTTATTACATTTATTTTACCAGAAAAGTTGACTGACTTGAGGAACAAATACAGGGGAAGGGGTGGAGATAATTGAGCCTTGGATGATTAGATTGCCACGATGGAACGATGGATATGTGATCTTACTAAAACACCGGGGTTAACACCCCTAATCTTTGAATAAGTACCATGAGTGACCAGAGAAAATCAGGACATCCGTTTAACGTCCCATCCAAAATATGCCATCCTTCACAGAGCAGAGTCCCTTTCACTGCCCTTGGTTATTGAGATTGATCTTTAGATCAGAGGGAGGCGTGCCCCCTACTGGTCTTCCAACACCAAAAAGGGTTCGACCAGGCCCACCCAACTTAGCTTTAGAACAGGGGTTGGCAATTCATTTTCACAAGGGGCCAAATGAGAAACCTGAATTGTGTCAGAGGGCCACACCAACAATAACTTGAACTTAATTCTACTCAACTTTACTTTAAATTATATATTTTGAATGGCTGGTACTGATAATCGGAAGAATAAAACTATTCTGTAAATATTTATGTTAGGTAATGTGAAATTGTGGTGTATAGGTCAAAAAAGAAAACAAAAGCAATTACTGAATCAGTGCAATTTTTGTTTTACTTGTAAATCACCACAAACAATGAAAAAAAACTAACAACAAGTTTATACACTCATCTAAAGGATTATTAGGAACACCATACTAATACTGTGTTTGACCCCCTTTCGCCTGCAGAACTGCCTTAATTCTACGTGGCATTGATTCAACAAGGTGCTGAAAGCATTCTTTAGAAATGTTGGCCCATATTGATAGGATAGCATCTTGCAGATGATGGAGATTTGTGGGATGCACATCCAGGGCACGAAGCTCCCATTCCACCACATCCCAAAGATGCTCTATTGGGTTGAGATCTGGAGACTGTGGGGGCCATTTCAGTACAGTGAACTCATTGTCATGTTCAAGAAACCAATCAATCAATCAATTGTATTTATAAAGCCCTTTTTACAACGGCAGTTTTACAGAGACACCCGGCCTTAAACCCCAAGGAGCAAACAACAGTAGTGTTGGATTTCAGTGGCTAGGAAAAACTCCATAAGAAGGCAGAATTTTAGGAAGAAACCTAGAGAGGACCCAGGCTCAGAGGGGTGACCAGTCCTCTTCTGGCTGTGCCGGGTGAGATATTAAGAGTCCAATTGGAATAATAAATTTCTCTGGGCTAAATCCAGAGTCTATTTGATTCTAGACTAGATCAAAAGTATGACCAGATGGACAAGGTCAGGGACAGCAACAAGCCTCCCAAACCAGGTACTCCGCAGGTGTGGACCAGGACCTCATCTCCTCCTAAAATGTAGTGGTAACAAGGCATGATGGATCCATGTTCTCATTCTGTTTACGCCAAATTCTGACTCTACCATCTGAATGTCTCAACAGAAATCGAGACTCATCAGACCAGGCAACATTCTTCCAGTCATCAACTGTCCAATTTTGATGAGCTCGTGCAAATTGTAGCCTCTTTTTCCTATTTGTAGTGGAGTGGTACCAGGTGGGGTCTTCTGCTGTTGTAGCCCATCCGCCTCAAGGTTGTGCGTGTTGTGGCTTCACAAATGCTTTGATGCATACCTCGATTGTAACGAGTGGTTATTTCAGTCAAAGTTGCTCTTCTATCAGCTTGAATCAGTCGGCCCATTCTCCTCTGACCTCTAGCATCAACAAGGCATTTTTGCCCACAGGACTGCCAAATACTGGATGTTTTTCCCTTATCAACTATTCTTTGTAAACCCTAGAAATGGTTGTGCGTGAAAATCCCAGTAACTGAGCAGATTGTGAAATACTCAAACCGGCCCGTCTGGCACCAACAACCATGCCACGCTCAAAATTGCTTAAATCACCTTTCTTTCCCATTCTGACATTCAGTTTGGAGTTCAGGAGATTGTCTTGACCAGGACCACACCCCTAAATGCATTGAAGCAACTGCCATGTGATTGTTTGATTAGATAATTGCATTAATGAGAAATTGAACAGGTGTTCCTAATAATCCTTTAGGTGAGTGTATTTTCCCTTATCTATCTATACATTGTATAGATTAGGCGAAATCACACGCCTGGATGAATGACAGGTCAATCAGGTAGCTTATCAAACTAAGTGACGCGCTCAGTTTTTGGAGACTATGCAAACAATAGCTAAGCATAATCACACATTAGCTAGAAACCAGGAAATGTTAGCTGATAAGTTAATGTTGTTAATGTTATGGAAATTTTGAACTAAGGTACATTTGAGAAATGTCTGTCTTTCTATTGGCTGGTATGTAAATCTTTACTTTGATTGTGACACACGTCTGTATAATATCAGAGGTATTTGGGCCATGTCCTCCTGCCTAGACAAAGAAGGGTGTCAGTCCTTTCTGTTCCTTAGGAATGTAGGAGAGGGGATCTGGTATATGTCTTAGGGGGCATTCTTGATTGGTCACAGTAGGTTGTAGGGTTAATCATCTGCCGACCTGTAGGTTGTCTAGATGCTTTCAGTTTCCCTTAAGGGTTGAGAAAGTTAACCACATGAGGGAAGACACCATGTCCCTTGTGTCAAGCCCAGAACATGTGATAGAACAAAGGGTATGTGTTTGATTGACATGAGACCGATGGGCAACAACTTACCACACCCCTATTTCTATGTAATAAATACGGATTGTTCATGTATGGAGTGAGAGACTCCTCGGATTATTATGTCTGTAAGCGTTTGACGCGTCTCTCATATTTGCATAATAGTTAATAAAACAGTTAGAATGTGCCAAGAGAACTTTGTCTCTGTTTCTTGCTCCTTTAAGAGTGTTGATACATGGAATTTCCATCACATTAACTAGCTAGCTAATGTTAACAGTAATGCCAGTAGCTATGTAGCTAGATAACTAGCAATACAAATTACTTCGACAATTTTTTTAAAAGGAATTATCTGTAGCATCTTTCATTGTTACTGTCAGAACTGCCATGGTTGTCCTTTTCTTGTAAATAAAATTAGTGAACAGTTGTTGAGGAAAAGTATAAAAACCACTGCTGTTGTCATCACTATCCTCTTGCAATTGGACCAGCTAGATGGCAAAAACAGTGCAATTAGTACCTTAGAGTGAATAAATAAATAATTCAGTGTGACAAAAGAGTTGAAACAAAATGCTTTGAGTGAGGAAAAGAAGGGTTAAATTCTGGCTTTACTTGCAGAGGGATACAGTGAGCGTCAGTGAGCTTCCATCCTGAAAATTTCAAATGAACAAGGTCAAGCAACAGACATTGGGAACAAAGCTACAGACTGGCTGAGGGTGAAAATGACTGTCCACTGACGGAGATGACCGTCAACTAAATTGAATGTCACTCAACAACTATAGGATGACATCAAATGACATACAAAAAGAATGACAAAAAGCAACTGGGGGGAAGTGCATGGCGAGGGCGGTTCTAAACAGGCTCCTAGGGGCAGGGCTGAAGTTGTGCGAAGCTAGAAAATAGCAATTAATCAATGAGAAGCAAAGAAGTGCCAGGCTGAAGTTTGCAAAAGACCATAAGGATTGGACCGTAGAGGAATAGAGTAAGGTCATCTCTGACTAATCAAATGTTCAGCTTTGCCCACCACCTGGTCATCTAATGGTTTGACAGAGACCTGCAGAGGCCTACAAGCCACAGTGTCTCGCACCCACTGTGAAATTGTGTGGAGGGTTGGCTGATGATCTGGGGATGCTTAAGCAAGGATGGAATCAAGCAAATGTGTCTTTGTGAAGGACGCATGAATCAAGCCAAGTACAAGGTTATCCTAAAAGTTCACCTGCTTCCTTCTGCTCTGACAATGTTCCCCAACTCTGATAATAGTTTTTTCCAGCAGGACAATGCTCCATGCCACACAGCTAGGTCAGTCAATGTGTGGATGGAGGACCACCAGATCAAGACCCTGTCATGGCCAGCCCCATCATCAGACCTGAACTCTATTGAGAACTTGTGGAATTTGATCAAGAGGAAGATTGATGGTAACAAGCCATCAAACAAAGCCGAGCTACTTACATTTTTGTGCCAGGAGTGGCATAAATCACCCAACTGCAATGTGACAGCCTGGTGGAGAGCATGCCAAGACACATGAAAGCTGTGATAAAAAAATCAGGCTTATTCCACAAAATATTGATTTCTGAACTCTTCCTAAGTTAAAACGTAAGTATTTTGTTTTTGAAAAATGTATATGAATTTGTTTTCTTTGCATTATTTCTGCATTAGGTCTGAAAACAATGCATATTGTTTTGGTTATTTTGACCAGTTGTTATTTTCTACAAATAAATACTCTACTCCCAAATAAAAATATTGCCATTTAATATTGTCAGGAGTTTATAGAATAAAGGTAAACTGTTCATCATACCTATGAATAGTAAAACCAGAGAAACTGATAATTTTGCAGTGGTCTCTTAATTTTTGACGGACGGCGTAAGTGGAGCCAGCCTAGAAGAGAGAATGTCTTTTACTGACTAAGTGACTGACTAACCTAACTTGTTAAATAGCGTAAAACTTAGCTGACTACTACATTCAGTAGCTACCTTATAGTAAGCCTAAACAAAAACTGTTATACAGTATTGCAACTATTTCTTGGGGATTTTCAAAGTAAGCATTAATGCATGCTTTTTGGGTCAGGATAGACAAACATTTTGCTGGCTACATACAACATTCAGTTGCTATGTCATAGTCAGCCTAAACTACAACGGTTCACGGTTATATTGTTTCTGGTGGATTTTCAAAGGTACGCATCTGTGCATGCTTTTTGGAGTAATAATATAGGCTTTATCAAATCCCCTTGGGCAGTAAAAGAGTTGGGCTGTCTACGATTCTCTCATCTTTTCACTTGAAGAGAAAGTCAGTTATCGTCGCCTATAGTTATTGTCCCAATGTCATTCACGAATGAAAGACAAATAATGTTTTTGTGCCATGAAATGAAATAGCTTTGGCAGGGAAAAGTTAATCTTCAGTCTTGCTAGCAATTGCTCAATTCTTATAACTATTACTAGAAAATAAGTAGATACTAGTAAGCCTATTACTGGCTAATAAGCTGTTAAAATGGCCAATGGCAAAAGCCATAGTTCATAGACGCTATTTGTGGTGGAGCTAAACTTAATAAAAAACAAGTCAGTTTAACACAATGCTGAATGGTGTCTAGCAACTAGTGAAATGTGTAGTGCCTTGGTGTAGTGGTTAAAGACAGTGCCACTCACGTGGGAGACCTTAGTTTGAATTAAGTGAGGACGGCGATATTTAACAGTTTTAATTGCAGGACGCTCATATGGGCATGGTTTTGGGTCAGGATAGACAAAAACTAAGCTGGCTACAACATTCCAGAGATGGGAACAAGTCACACATGGTCAAGTCCAAGCAAGTCTCAAGTCTTAACCATCAAATCTCGAGTGAAGTCTCAAGTCACAGTTCAAATAAATCAAGCAAGTCAAGTCAAGGGTTCACCCTAAGCAAGTCAAGTCGAGTCCTTATAAGTTTCAAGTCAAGGCACAGTACTAAAATAAATAGAGGTAAATGTTTTCGATGCATATATATTTTTGCACAGAAAAGAAGAACTACATTTGCTAAATATGAATCATATGCATATCCGTGCTACATTAATATCTGAACATAAAATTAAATTGTGTTGTTTGCCAAAAAAAACATAATATGCAACCAAGGCCAAATTATGACAAACAGAAAAGATTAATTCATTACATTAGTAACTTAATCGTTATAGATCTTAGTGAAACTGAATATAAAGAGATTACTTTCTTACCTTTCCTTGTGGTTCTTAAAATGACATCTTGTGTTGCATATTTTGCATCTGGCAAATCATTTTTTATTCACACGGTCCAGTTCAAAGTCCTTGTATCGAAACCATACTAATTGTGGAGCTCGACTAACGTTACTGTCTGCCATGTTTGGCGCGGTTTGAATTGTGCAGTGTTAAAGGCACATACACTGATTAGTGGTGCTGACATCACAATATATTTTTTTTATTGCTGTTTGTTTATTATAAGTTCAAGTCATTGTCGAGTCTTCCACTTCAAGTCAAGTCTCAAGTAACTTGTTCTCAAGTCAAAGTCAAGTCAAGTCATTTTCATACTTTAATCAAGCAAGTCTCAAGTCCTGAAATTTGTGACTGGAGTCAGACTCGAGTCAAGTCATGTGACTCGAGTCCCCCACCTCTGCAACATTCAGTAGCTATGTTATAGTAAGCCTCAAC
Organism: Esox lucius; assembly: GCF_011004845.1. NCBI lineage: Eukaryota > Metazoa > Chordata > Actinopteri > Esociformes > Esocidae > Esox > Esox lucius. The sequence goes on from NC_047569.1 coordinate 623,428, forward strand.
TAAAACTGTTTACGGTTATACAGAATTGCAACTATTTCTGGTGGATTCCACGATTCATCTTTTCACTTGACGAAAAAGTCAGTTATTGTCCCCAAGTGATGGCTATTAGCAGCAGGATATTATGCTGGCAGCACTCAGAATTTCTTTAATAAAAAGCCATCATTGAAATGTATAAGGCAATATAGTTAACAATCTAGTCTGTGAAAAAGAACAGACATGAAACATAAAATGTACTAACTACATTAATTATATTACCATATATATTTCAATTATGGCCTTTATTTTGAAAAAGAAAATCTGAGTTAGCACTACTAGCATAATATCCTGCTGCTAGAAGAACAGTAATGAAGCCTCAAATGGCCTTCACTATTGTCACCTATATTGATAGATACTGTATCAATGTCATTCACGAATGGCTAGATAGCTGTTAAAACAGCCAGTGGCAAAAGAGGATTTGTTCAGGATAGACAAAAACATTGCTGGCTAAAACCTTCAGTAGCTACGTTATAAGCATAAATTGAAACAGTTTACTGTTATATCACAACTATTTCTGGTGGATTTTCAATGTCATTCACAAATGGCTAATAAGCTGTTAAAACGGCCAGTGGCAAAAGCCATACAGTTCATAGATGGTATTTGTGGTGGAGGACAACTTAATAAGATATGTTACTCAGTTTAACACAATGGTTAATAGTGTTTAAAGAAATATTCAAACTTGACGTGATGTTAATGCGTGGCAGAATTATATAATGTCAAGATGCTATACCGACACCAGATGTTTTGCTTGGTGGCGTAGTGGTTATAGACACAGACTTTCATGTGGGCGATCTGAGTTTGAATCTCGGGTGGGCAACAATGATCAATGCCTCTTATTGCGTGCCAGCTGAACTAGGCTTGTCTGGGTTCTTGTTTCCAGAGCTCTATATGCATCAGTTTGGGGATATCATCATCTATGGTACATAATATCATAAAAAGATTCAGAGAATCCGGAGAAATCTCTGAATGCAAGGGAGAAGCCTTAAAACCAAAATGGATGGCCGTGCTCTTCAAAACATTAATCTACCCTCCAAACATTAATCTGTCGTCTGTGTTTTTCTGTTGAAGTGGTTTCACCACTAGGGTGAGACATTTAGTTTGAAGTAGGTGATGGAAGTTCATTTTGAATATCTGTAAAGTAGACATAATTATATTATTTATTTTTATTATCATTTAATTGGGGAAAAAACACTATACGATCACATTCAGGAAAATGTCGGTGAGTTTTGTTACCTCAGAGAAACAGGCATTCTACATGATTTTTCCCCGAACTTTGCAGCAATAAAAGTTTTACCATCCACCACCTGTGTGTGAGAATTCATTAAGCTGGAGGACGGATAAAGGAGATCACATACTTATTATTATTATTATTCCTCCACCTCTACAGCCTAAATGGTAAAAATGAGAACCTAGTCAACATTTCTAGACGCATGTTTAAACTATCAACTTGAGTTGCTTATATTCAGATCTTTTACACTATGTTTACTTTTGTAATTATTAGCATTCAAAGCTTGCATAAATAACATGGGTTTCAATGAGAGCCAAAGTAAAACAGAGGTTTCAATTCAAAATGTTCATGCTTCAGGGCCAATCAACCTTTGACAACAACTTTACAGGTTTGAGGCTTAAATCAAATTTTTATCGTTAGGATATAAAATAATTACTCTTGATCCGTTTGTGCTACAGACACGAAACCAACTTTGTTTCACACATTTAGGCTATGCCCAGTTCTTGTGATGAAAATTGTATTGATTTTACAGATGCCAATTAGCATAATTAGTGTTAATTTGTTTTAAGGCTGTATCTTTTGAACAGTTCGAGGTACAGACACGAAACTGACTCTCATTCAAAAGTTCAGACTACTCCCAGTTCATATAATGACATGATTATTGATTTTATGTATGGTAATGAGCATAATTACTGTTAATAGCTAAAGACACAAAAACTAAATTATTTAACCAGTTTAGGCTATCCCTCCTTGAAGTTCTTTGATTTTACATATGCTATATTGCATAATTAAAGTAAATTAACTACTAGGCTGTAACTTTTGAACCATTCAAGCTACAGACATGAAACTGACGTTGTTTCACCAGTGTAGGCTATTGATTTTACATATGCTAATTAGCATTATTATTGTAATTGAACTATTAGTCTGTTTTAGCTCCAGACACAAAACTAACTTTGTTTCACATGTTTAGTCAATCCCCACTGGAAATAATGAAATGGTTGTCGATTTTACAAATGCTAATTAGTGTAAATACTGTTAAATAACTACTAGGCTGTATCATTTGAACTGTTCAAGCTACATACATGAAGTCTGCGATTGGATAAATTTTATGAGCTTTAGCTATGTCATGTATGCTAATTTATGCTAACTACCCTCACCAACAGTATCTCTTGAACCTTAAAAAATACAGATTCCAAACCTTTCGATAGGTAAAACTATTTCAAACCATAAATATGTTTTAAACAGCTAGCAAGCGCACCACATTTTCTTCAGGACTTGTCTAGTTATTAGGGTTTCAGCAGTTCACTGGACACCTGTGCAATACTCATGCTGTCTGATCAGCATCTTGATGTGCCATACCTGGGAGGCGGAGGAATTATCTCGGCAAAGAAGTGCTCACTAATACAGATTTAGACAGATTTGTGAACACAATGAGAGAAATAGGCCCTTTGTGTACATAGAGAAAGTCTTAGATCTTTGAGTTCAGCTCATGATGAATGGGGGCCAAAACAGTGTTGCGTTTATAATTTTGTTCAGTGTATAAAAAAAATCCTATTTTGATGTTCTGGTTTTTCATTTGCTTGTGCTCATTTGCTTTGGAGATTGATTGTGTAATACATCCAACCACACTAGATGTGCTTAGACTGCACCTTAGCCTAGGGCTAAGAGCATCCTAAGCCCTGGGATAAGGGCCTCCTAAGCCCAGGGCTAAGCAAGTGTTCACACTTGCATATTTTGAAGTGGGTAAGCACCACCCTTAGCCCAGGACTACCTGACAATGCTCTAGAGCAGGGTTAGCCCAGGCTTTTCAGGGCTAGTACCAGAAAAACAGTGACAAAATAACCAATGTGAAATGGAGTCAAGAACAAAAACATTGAAAGTTTATTGCGCAATCACAAAACCTGCCCTTTCACTGAAAATTTACATATGCTGGTGACGCACACCATTACCAACAGCTCCATCTGTTTTGGTCCTTTCACTCTGCAAAGTTTTGTTATTTCATTATACCTGCTAAATCTTAGCAAAGTAGTAGCTGCAGCTTACTTTGGATGTAAATACAGAAAATATGTCAAAAGAATGAAGGTTGTCTAATGATTTTCTCTTTCTTTGCGTAGTTTTAACAAATTGTACAAGCAAATTCCGACATGGTGGGCATCTTGATCAGTCGATGTCATGAAATCGTTAATTGAATCATGGTAGTGTAACATTATTTACTTGCCAGAGAGAATGTAACATTTGCAGCTTCTTCATAGAATCTAACATGGTATTGTGTCGTATTTGTCCTTTAGCCCAGAGCTTAGGAACAGTGTGAATCCTTAGCCTAGGGTTAAGCCTCTGCTCAGGGTTAACAAACTCTTGGGTAGACACAGGCTAAGCTAACCCGGGACAATGCAGTGTGTACAGGCCTTATATTTTCCATCCCCCCATTGTAATGTACAAGGGATACTTTTTCCAGGAAATCTCTTCAGCACTGCTTTGAATGTATTGTACGAATTTGTAAAATTAAAAATATAATATGAAATCATGGGGCACTGTGCTACATCCAGCAAAAATACATTTTTGTGTCTCACTCTTTAACCCAATGCAACAATTTATTCTGTACTTGGAATTCATATTGCCTTATTAGTTTGTTTGATTTTATTTATTTTTGGGGTGGTAGGCTACTACTCTCAGAATGGTGTGGACAATTTAGGAAATGGCCTACATTTGACAAGATTATTAATTTTTTTAAATGTATTATTATTTGTTATGTTATATGTTGGTATGGATGGATGAGGGCTTGTTAGAATTCTTTAGGTGCTTCCTACTAATTTTGAATAAGGTAAATCTGCAGATGGGGTTGGGCTATGCAGTTTGGCCAATATCATTCCACTCACAGTACATATAAAAAAATCATATAAAAGCATATCAATTAGTAATTAAAATAATAAAAAAGAAATGCAAACAAGGAGTATAAAAGATATGTTAAACACATTTAAAGTAGTAACTTGGAATGTAAATGGTCTACAGGAGGGTTTAAAAAAAACAGTTATTTATCACTTGGAAAATAGGTCCGCTGACATAGTTTTTCTCCAAGAACTCCATTTTAGAGCTGGCCAAATTGAGTTCTTAAAAAGAAGATGGGTGGGGGAGGCCTTTGAGGCAGTATATACATCTAGAAGTAGAGGAGTTGGGATTTTGATTGATAAGAGAATACCCTTTAAGCTAGTGTCACAGCATTCAGATCCGTATGGTCGATATCTTATAATCAAATGTGAACTATTTAGGGAACTTTATACGCTTTTGAGCATTTATAGGCCTCCGGCTGCAGATATGGCCTTTTTAAAAGATATTCAAATAAGACTGGATAGTTCACAAACAGGCCTGATAATTATGGGAGGAGAACTAAATAGTGTCTTTAGTGTTTTTGACACCACAACAAAAACTAGGAAGGTCAATGTTCCAAAACATTTACAGAAATGTCTTTCTGTTAATGCTCTTCAAGTTATATGGAGGACTTTACATCCAAATTCAAAAGATTATACTTATTATTCAAATCCTCAGAATAGTTATAGTAGATTGGATTATCTTTTTGTGTCTCAAAAGGGAATTAATAATTGTATATCATGTGAAAATGTATCTGACCATGCTTCAGTTATTTGCACCATGATTCCGAAGGTAAACACCCTACAACATAGAATTCGGAGAATGAATAGGAAATATTTAATGGATATGGAATTTGTTGCTTATGTAAAAGAACAAATTAATATTTTTATTTTAACCAATGTGCAACAACCTCATTCTCAGGATAAACCAAATATTTGTATTATATAAGGGGGGTAATGATAGCCTTTGCAGCAAAAAGGAAAGCTAGTTTTGAGTGGAACATGGCTAAAACAAAACAGGACATTAAATTAATGGAAACACAACTTAAAAATGGAGACCAAACAATAAAAAGTAAACTGCAAGAAAAAAAAATAGAAAAGGACGATATGCTGATGGATAAGGTTAAAGACATTAGACAAAATTCGAATAAGCTTAATTATATTTCAGCTAATAAATCGGGTAAATACCTGGCATCATTGGTTAAAAGGGTTACAAAGACTCAGTCTATATCTTTAAAAGAGGAAGAATCAGATGATGCTATTACGAACAATTATATTATTAATAAAAGATTTAAGCAATTTTACGAACATTTGTATACATCAAAGGTTAAAGATGACCCAGATTATTTTCTTAAATCGGTCAAATGAAAGCGTTTATCAGATCATCAAAAGGAAGTTATACGAGAAGTCTTTACAACCTCTGAGATTGAAGCTGCAATTAAGGCATTTCCTGAAAAAAAGGCCCCAGGAATAGATGGCCTCCCTATTGAGTTTTACTAAATATTTTGCCCAAATATTAGACCTTTGTTCCTGGAAGTGGTTAATTCATATGTTAATCAACAAAAGTTGCCAGAAACTATGTATCTATCAACTATTTCTGTGATACCAAAACCAGGTCGTGAATGTAATAAGCCTTCTGATTTTAGGCCTATTAGTTTAATCAATTGTGACAAGAAAATTATAACAAAAGTAATGAACAACAGATTGGCACCAATTCTACCTAGCATTATCCATCATAATCAAGCTGGGTTTATTCCTAACAGGGACCTTAGAACTAATGTTAGAACATGTATATCCTTAACCCAATATGCAAAAAAACTAAATATAGATTTGACTTTGAAGGCGGTCGATGCCGAAAAGCATTTGACCACCTTCAATGGTCATATTTGTATAAAGTGCTTGAAACATTTAATTTTCCAGTAGAATTTATCAATATGGTACCTGCCCCTCCATGAACTGCCACCTTAACGTGGTGGAGGGGTTTGAGTACCCGAGTGACCCTAGGAGCTATGTTGTCTGGGGCTATATGCCCCTGGTAGGGTCTCCCAAGGCAAACAGGTCCTAGGCGACAGGTCAGACTAAGAGCGGTTCAAAATCCTTTAATGATGAGAAAAATCTTAAGGTCCGTGACGTCACCCTTTATGGCGCAGCCGGGGCTCCACCCTCCAGCCAGGCCCGGGGTTGGGGCTCGTACGCGAGCGCCTGCAAGAGGGACCATAAGGGGCCGGTGCGGAGAGGATTGGGCGGCAGTCAAAGGCGGGGGCCTAGACAACCCGATCCCTGGACACGGAAACTAGCTCTAGGGACGTGGAACGTCACCTCGCTGGCGGGGAAGGAGCCTGAGATTGTGCGTGAGGTTGAGAGGTTCCGACTAGAGGTAGCACGGCTTGGGCTCTGGAACCACACTCCTTGAGCGAGGATGGACTCTTCACCACTCTGGAGTTGACCATGGTGAGAGGCGGCGGGCTGGTGTGGGTTTGCTTATAGCTCCCCAACTCTGCCGCCATGTGTTGGAGTTTACCCCGGTGAATGAGATGGTCGTTTCCCTGCGCCTATGGGTCGGGGATAGGTCTCTCACTGTTGTTTGTGCCTACGGGCCGAACGGCAGTGCAGAGTACCCGACCTTCTTGGAGTATCTGGGAGGGGTGCTGGAAAGTGCTCCGACTGGGGACTCTATCGTTCTACTGGGGGACTTCAGCGCCCACGTGGGCAACGACAGTGACACCTGGAGGGGCATGATTGGGAGGAACGGCCCCCCTGATCTGAACCCCGAGCGGTGTTCAGTTATTGGACTTCTGTGCTAGTCACAGTTTGTCCATAACGAACACCATGTTTAAGCATAAGGGTGTCCATCAGTGCACGTCGCACCAGGACACCCTAGGCCGTAGGTCGATGATCGACTTTGTTGTCGTTTCATCTGACCTGCAGCCTTATGTCTTGGACACTCGGGTGAAGAGAGGGGCGGAGCTGTCAACTGATCACCACCTGGTGGTGAGTTGGATCCGATGGCGGGGGAGGAAGCTGGACAGACTCGGCAGGCCCAAGCGTACTGTAAGGGTCTGCTGGGAACGTCTGGCCGAGTCTAATGAATCAATTCTCAAAAATGTCAGGTTATAAAATTAATAGTGGCAAAAGTGAAATTTTGAACGTTGGGCAAAAACAAATAAATCTAGAAGTATCTAAACAATTAAAAATACAAAGCTGTAAAATTAAATATTTAGGTTGTTACATTAGTGCAAACAAAAAACTATTGTATACAAGTAATTTTTTAACACTGAAAAATACTCTTAAACATAATCTAAATAACTACAGGGATCTTAAGTTGAATCTAATTGGTAGAATTAATTTGGTAAAGATGATGTGGCTTTCTAAGTTTATTTTTTTGTTTCAGTGTATTCCGCTTACACCACCTAAAACCTTTTTCAAGGAAATAAATTCCATAATTACATCTTTCATTTGGGCTGGAAAGACTCCAAGAATAAAAAGGAATTTATTGTTCTGCTCCAAACGGGAAGGAGGATTAAAACTCCCCAATATTGAACTGTATCAGATAGCAGCCCAGATGTTTTATATTGATCGTATTATTAATAATACTAATGAAGATCCATGGTTGGTTATCGAAAAATCACCAAATACAATTATCCATCTTGTTTTCTAAGAAGAAAGTAAAAACTGATAATTTTGTTGTTAACAGTACATTAAATATGTGGAAAAAAATCAAGCAGATTTTAGAGATGGAGATCAGTCCCCCCAACACATATTAAGATTTGGAACAATCCGTTCAAGGTACTAAATTAATGTGGAAAACTTGGATGAATGGAGGTATCGAAACATCATCAGATATCATCAGTTCAAATAAAATAGCCTTATTTGACACACTGAAGGATAAATTTCAATTAAAAGATTCAGAGATGTTTAAATATATGCAGTTAAAAAACTGGGTCAAAGAGAACTGTGATATAGTGAATGATGTTCCAGAATAGATAAAAACCCTTTTGGAACAAAGTAAGGAAAAGACAAAAATGTATAAGCGTTATGTATGACTATCTCAATAATGTTGTAATCAATGATAATCTGCAAAGTAAAATATATGAAAGCTGGGACAAAGATATAAAGAACTTCAAAGCCAAAACAAAATGGAAGGAGTGCTTGAATCTAACATATAAAGTCACAACCAACAAAAACCTTAGATTGATTCAATATAAATTAATGACTAGAATGTATTATACCAAGGATAAGATTCATAAATGTTATGCACCCCCCCCCCACCTGCTTAAAGTGTGGTAATAGTGACTATCTCACTCATTCATTTTGGTACTGTGAAAAAGTAAAGAAAACCTGGTTTGATATTGATAGATGGCTCTCTAACATCTGTAAACAGAAATTGGTATTTACACCTGAAGCCTGCTTACTCCAAAATGTAGTAATTCTAGGGTCACTCGGGTACATCCTATGGGATGGCAATTAATACTCTCCTCATTAGTCTATAAGAAGCTGTTGTTACAAAATTGGAAAAACACAGATACTCCAGGGTTGGATAGATGGAAAAATATGATGAAATATTACATAGATAGAAAAATCTGTCATCGGACAAAAATCAACAAAAACAGTTTGACTCTGTGTGGAAACCAATATGTGACGCTCTGTAATTCGCCCAACGCTAGTTCTGCTTAATTCATTTGTATTCTATTTTATTTGTTTGTAAATCTAACATGGAATGATAAATTATATATTTATTTGTTTTTCTCTCCACCAGTGTAATTTGTGTGTGTGTGAATGAGATATCACTATTATTATTACAATTATTGTTATTTCTTTGCTTGGTTAGGTTTGTTTTGTTTGGTTTCTATTTAATTTTTTTGTTTTTCGTCTTGCCACTGTCTTTGGTCTTGTGTTTTAAGGGAAAGGAAAAGAAAAAGAAAAAAAGAAAAAAAAAGAGTACTGTAGGTATAAAGGGAAAGGGAAATGAGAATTGTGATTTTTTAATTTTTTTTATTATTTTTTTTCCCTATTGTAAAGAGGATATTGTTAAGTTAAGGTTAATACTTGGATTGGAAAACCAGGTTGACCAGGTTGTTTGTTCCCCTGCTTCTCCATTTTTGTTTGTACTCACATAATAAAAACAATAAAAAATGTTTTACAAAAAGGGTTCTTTCCTAAAATATATCTACAAATGGAACATCTCAGAGCGGCAATAGTCTTTTAACCATGTGTGAAGTAAATTGATTCTATGGAACCCAGGACTCCCTGAGAAATGGCAACTAAAAGGGTATTGTGAATAAATGCAAATAAATGAATAAATCACTGCTACAAACACAGACACAAACAAACACAGAGTTTGACAGCTACCGGTAAAGCCATATTATTCAAATTATGTTTATAAAACTGCTCTCCTGTGCAGCTCATGAATAATGGCTGTCAAGTTAGGGAAGGAAAGAGGGAGGGCTGGCAATCCATGCGGAAGAGAAGACAAACCTGTAAATTAACACACAACCTGCAGTTTGTGTGTGTGTGTGAAAAAGAAAATGATGAGTGAAAGTAATTACATGTCAGCTGGGCTAATGGGCATGAAGTGACTGCCTCTTTTCTCTCCCATCTCTCATTCCCCTAGGAGCTTGGTGTGCCCTTCTGGTCCAACTTCTATGGCAAATGCTTTTTGGTCTTTGATACTTACTGTCGGTGAGTGGCCATGACTATCAATTCCATTGATTACATAACTAGTGGTGGCTAAAGTTAACTGAAGCTTATCTTATTATTTGCATGTGTGTACATTTTTCACCTCTCCTAATTTAATCCATGTTTAATTTGCAGTTACAGACTTGTCTCATGGCAGACATCTCCCAGATGTGTCCACAGCTGCAATGGCTATCAAGCTGCTCTTCATATCTTGAAGTTAAGCAATTTCATTATTTAAAAGCTAAGATGGCAAAGTCCCTGCCCATTCTCTAAAAACTTGTGAAACACTACCATTATAAAGAATTAATAGCTCCACAGACCCCACCACCCATCTCCCACACATTGCCTTTTGAACTTGCAGTAGCCCAACCTTCTACAAGTTGGTAGGGGCAAGAGCACCCTGTCCAACATCCTAACCCATCCATCCTCAGATACTCAGTATCCTGTGTATCCTGTGAAAATCCTGGCCACAAGTTGTGTGGCAGTTATTAGGCAGCAATTTGGGATTGGCGTGGTGAAACACTCTCGAATTCATAGACATTGCTATGGATGCAAGGGCTAACCAAAATAATAGTGTTAACCATGTTTTTTGAGTTAGTCTATAGTGTTTGTTTACATTTATTAATGGAATATAACAAGCTTATATTTTGGGTTGTAATGTGGCATGGCAGTTAAACTAAGCTTATTAACATGCCTTAAATATTTATACATGTGTCATACATTTTTTAAATCCATAAATATGTAACAACTTCTGATTTATCGTTTAAGCATTTTCTGTTCTCTTAGTGTTTTCTGTTCTTATTATTATTTCTCCTGCTTTCCTGTCTTTCCCAATCTGCTGATTTTAGTGGCACTGCTGTCACAGGCTTTCCTGGCACAAGACCAGATGGATTAAGAGCTGGCCACACAGCATCATTGAGTAACGTCTGTTACAGTGTGACCCATAGAGAATATTTGTTTCAGGTGAAACATTGTCCTTGGGTGGTTTAGGGTTTATACAGTGCTTTTGGAAAGTATTCAGGTACTACACTTTTGCCACATTTTGTTGTGTTATAGACTGAATTCCTATTTTCTTATCAATCTACACAATACCCCGTAATTACAAAGAAAAACATATATTTAGACATGCAATTTATTGAAAATAGTTAACTGAAATGTGTACGTAAGTGCTCAAACGCTTTATTGAGCAGTAGCGTCTTTAGCAGAACAGCTTTAAGTGCTCTTGATCTTCAGGTCTCTGTGTAGAGGGTTAAAAATGGCCTCTATGTTAAATTACTTTTATTAATAGATACCCCTTTATTTTTTAACATTGTGTGCTATTTCAGCTAGTTTTCTTACCAGCTTTTAAAATGGAGTTAGCCCACCTTGACAATAGATCCCATATGCAATAATAATACATTGGAATACACTACCAGTAAAATGTTTTAGAACACCCACATTTTTCCAGTTCTTACTGAAATTTAAGAAGTTCAAGATCAGTGAATAAACTGAAATTAAACAGAGGTTAACACTAGAACCGCCAAGCCTTGTTTACCCCCTATAACCACCAGAGCTGAACGCCGTTTGGTGTCATTAGGCAAAAGCAAAGACATAGAGAAACATAGCTTACTTGTTGTGAACTTGTTTATTAAAGTTGACATCTTAGCTAGCTGCTGACCAGAACAGATCTGACATACATTCAGGCGGTTCTATGCTTGACTTTGTAATTTATGATTGTATTGTTGTGTTCATGTTTGATGTTTTACAACAATTGATAAACAACCCAGACAAGTTGATAAATGTTATATCAGCGGCAAGATGCAACCATGGTTCATGAATGCTAAATTCACCCTTAGCCTAGGGCTAGCTGGCCATGCTCTAGAGCAGTGTTAGCACCGACCTTTCAGGGCTAGCTCCAGAAAAATTGTGACAAAATAACCAGTGTGAAACAGGGTCAAGAACAAACCATAGAACGTTTATTGTCCAATCACAAAAGCTGCCCTTTCACATAATTCACACCGTTACCACCGTCGTTTAATTATACCTTCTAAAACTTAGAGAAGTAGTTATTGCAGCTTGCTTTGGATGGAAATCAATTAAATGTCAAAAGAATTAAGGTTGACTAACAATTTTCACTTTCTTTGCGTAGTTTTGACAAAGTTGATCAGTCGATGTCATGAAGTTGTTAATTGAATCGTGGTAGCATAACATTGATCATGTGTCAGTGATGTGGGCTACTGTAACATTATTCACATGCCAGAGAGAACATAACATTTGCAGCTTATTATAGAATGTAAAATGGTATTGTGTTGTATTTGTCCGTTAGCCCAGGGCTTAGGAACACAGTGGCGGCATAATAGCCATAACACAATATCTGTTGTTCTTGGTTACTCAGTGAGATTACATTTGGTGCACAGGGTTGTGTTTTTACCTTGTGTGAATGATGTTTCAAGCTGGCCACTATAGGAAAGGAAAAAACATAGATGTTGTATTGCTTGCAACTATTTATATAAGTAAAAAAAAAAAGAATGCAGTCTGGCTAATAGTGGATTCAATGCTGAAACCTGCTAAATGCTGCTTGTAACTTTCATTATTATTATTATTCTGCCATTTGTCTTTGAAAAATGCAAACTCCTGTGAAAAAAGTTGCGATGGGTCCACAATTTACGTGGCCCAATGGCCACAACTTCTGATGCAACGCCTTGCAATGCGCTGTGACATGCCTCCAAAGTTGCCAACTTTGGAAACTCACCACACCCACCCCATGTAACCCAGAGTCTTGAAAGTTGGTACATAGGCCAACCTCCTCACAAGGAACAAATATAACAATGGGACTCCGCCATATTCGATTTTTTAAAAATCAATTAAAACGCTACTCCTATCGTACCAAAACTTCACGTAATTGAATTTTTGGCTTCTATGGACCAAGCTCTCTTAACACAGGTTAAGCCAGACAATTTAATTGAGAAACATGGTCGCCATTGACCAATAAACATTAGCATGTGCGTGGCCTGGTACATAAATGCATATGAATAAGACAGATATTCATATTGCAAAAAAATGACATTAAAACTTTCGGTTTTGGCGCTTACCTTCTGGTAAGCGCCAGAAGGTAAGCAAAAGACAACAATTACCACAATCTTTGTGTGGTAGACTTGGGAGTGTGGGAGACCAGTGTCGACAGAAGAAGCAGGTAGCCAGCTACATTCTGTGCCAAACCAAACTGCTCATATGTGACAGAATTCGGAAAACTGGGCTTTAATGTGACTTCATAAACTGGTATGCAAAGTGTAAATGTGAATCTTAAACTAAAACCATTGTTTAACCTGCGTAAAATACAGGACTTTTCCTTCCATTGGCGGAGATAATGAAGGGGCTGGACATGATGACATACTGAGATCTGATCTGTCTTTTTTGTAAACAGCTTTTGTCATAACACGACTGCTTGGTCAAGAAATCATTGTTATCCAGGGATTTTCAAAAACGGACAACTGCAATCCTATTGCTACAGCTGTGAATCATATCGCTGCCCTGCATTTTGCTGTGAGATACTACTTTCTTGAGTAGAATGATGCCATGACCGAGAAGATGAAATAGATGACGATGAGGAAATCCCAGACTTTGATACTGTTCAAAACTTTCAGGCAAAATGTAGGCATTTCGTGGAAAGAAAACGCTAGCTCCTCTTGTATAAAACAACTGTCTACGGATTACATTTACAAGAACAACCATAGCAGTTATGATAGTGAAAATGAAAGATGCATAGATTATTATTGTACTGAACGCCTTGAGTTTGAATGGTAACGAAAAGACGGTAACTGACGTCCCATAACTTTATCAAACAGTATTATATGCCATTTAAAAGCTCGGAATCGGGACCTTTATAAAATGCAATGAAAAGCTAAACTCAAATTTGGCGATAAGCCCAGTTTCCCGAATTCTGTCACATATGGATCTGGTTTAAGATCTCTGTTCAAGTGGACACGTTCTTCTAAGGTAAGGAACATATTGGCAAAGTTACAGTGATGTTATCATGTGTTAGCTGGTTAGTTAGCTTTGCTATACAAAATGCTATACAGTTTAGCATTACTCCACCTTTGCTAATGCTAATGCTAGTTGGGGAAGTGGACGTGAAAATCAGGATGGTAGTGAAGCTAAAGATTTTAATACTTAGTAACGTTAGAAAAGCATAAACTAACGCTAGATAGCTAATGCAACCTAACCTTATTGTAAACACTCTGTTGCAGAAAGATGCTAATATACAAAGCAGCAGTACCAAACAGCAGGCTAACATTAGCTGATGTTCGCTAACTTATAAATGCAATTTGATAGAAAAAAACGATGTCCATGTTTCAAATAATGTAATGTGTCTGGCGACGTAGGGATTGTAGAACTAACTACTACTTGGCTCCTTAATTACTTATATGTCAATTCATATGAAACCTACTTTTATTATAGTTTTATCCGTATTGACAACACATTTACAAGAACGTGTGGTTCTGCAAGTACTGCATGAGTGGAGACAAATAATAATAACTTTATTTGTATAGCCCTTCTCTATCCCAAAGCAAAAAGCGCTTCACACAGCAGTAAAACAGCCAAAGTAGGTAATAAGATGATAGCAGCTGCCTCATACATGTAATGAACCTGTATTTTTGTTCCTCTGCAGTTACATTCTACTTTTTTACGAGGGGTACTCGTAAAAATCTTCTTAAGGTTACATATATTCTCATCATTCCAAGGAAATACTTTAAAAGCAGGCCTTGAACTAGATTTAAAAGAATCGGTTTCATCAAGAATACTGTGGCATACGCTGTTGAAACTAAATATTGATTCAACAGTAGTATATGTGGCCTCTTAAGTTTTCGCTTTGACTAGTGGAAGTAGCAGAACACTTACTCCCACTATGAGCAAGTAAATACACTAAAAGTAGCCAGTTAGATGCTGTGGCGGCAAGCTAAACATTTAATTTGAGGTAGTTTACAACACATTGTTATGGATTTACAACTCATCTTACTATGAATTTTGTTTCATATTGTTTACCTAGGAAGACATGAATGAAGACTAAGGTGAGGACACTTGCTTACTGGTGTATGCAGAGGAACGGGTCACTGACATCTATGGTAAACTCAGACTCTTAGCAGATTAGGATTTTGAGTACTGGTACCATAAAGGCTTTGGCTTATTCATACTATTAGGCCTACTTTTATTTTAATCTCTCTTGGAAAGGGTAAGCCTGGAAGGACTTGATAGACTGGAAAATGTGTTAATGAGGCTGCTAACCCTAACCCATCTTCACAGGACAAACCATCATAGTTCAGTCAAGCACAACTAAGGTGCATTTGAGAAATGTCTGTCTTGCCATTGGCTGATATGTAAATCTGTACTTTGATTATTAGGTATTTGGGCCATGTCCTCCTGCCAAGAAGAAGGATGTATTCTTTGTCGTCTGAATGTATGAATGAGTTACAGATGCCGAGAGGGGTCTGTTGTTTGAATAGGAGGCATCCTTGACCGGTACGGGTGGATTAGAGGGGTACTCGTAAATCTGTATAACCCTTTAGTGTCTCTGTTGACTATCCAGACATTGTGTCTCCTCAGGAGTTGAGAAGGATAAGGTGGGGGGACAGCCCGCCCTTTGGGGTAAACAGATGGCAGCATCTTAACACACCCCTTTTCTATGTAATAAATACGGATTGTTCATGTATGGAGTTAGAGACTCCTCGGATGATTAAGTATGTAAGCGTTTGACGCGTCTCTTTCATTTGCAAATGATTTAATAAACATGTGAAATTGTGCCAAGAGAACTTTGTCTCTGTTTCTTACTCCTTTAAGAGTGTCGATACATGGAATTTCCATCACACTGCCCTTCATCCTCCCTAGCCTTTTTCTTACGGCCCTAGCAATAAAATAATATAAAATACCTCCAAACATCTTCAGAAACTCTAATAGACACAGGACAGACAGGCAGATAATGAACACTTTGATACCTTGGTTCCTGTTTCTGCTCTCCTGACAGTTCCTTGGAGTTTGACCCACTCCAAGGAACCTCTAGTACACAATTAAGGACCTTTATATTATTACTGATTCATGTGTTTGATTGTTATGGCAGTTTTTTAAATTATAAAATAAAGATTGCATTAAAAGATTGGATGAATTGGTTTCAGATTTATTTTTAATGCCACACCAACTGATACCTGTCCATTGGTTTTCATTCAATCCCTAGGTCTGCCAGCTACCCAGCATCAGTCTCTTAACTCCAAACACCCCACCAAAGACAGACTTCACCCTCGCCCCTCCTCTTCTTTCCTCCTCCTGATGGACTCTTCCACATTGGCCTTGCTTCCTGTTCCTACTCCTGCTGGCCAACCAGCTGCACATGTGCTCCTTTTCCATCCACAGCTACTTAAAAGAAGTTTTCATTCCAAAAAATGCCCCAGCTGCTGCTCCACCATGAAACTCTCCTGCATGTTCCTCACTCTTGTAAGTTTTCCTTATCACATACATCCTTCGAAATTCCTCTTATAAAATGCCTTTACATATAATAAGGTTTTGTGCTGTGTTATGGAAATTCTTGAACTAATGTACATTTGAGAAATGTCTGCTTTACTATTACCTGGTGTTTAACTCTTTGTATCTGACAAGTTTGCAGTGGATCATTAAGACCTCTGACCATCTGTTAATCTGCCCATACCAATAAGGGTACAGATGTCGCTTATTTAATTCCAGTGCCAAGGGGGCAGTATATCGCCAAAATGCAGTGCCGTGCGGCATGGACAAAAACATAAAATAAGAATGGCCACCAGGAAGCATCTGTGAGAACGTCGACACCCGGCTGAAACTGCTGTTATACTGTACTTACACTCACCTAAAGGATTATTAGGAACACCTGTTAAATTTCTCATTAATGCAATTATCAAATCAACCAATCACATGGCAGTTGCTTCAATGCATTTAGGGGTGTGGTCCTGGTCAAGACAATCCCCTGAACTCCCCTTAAATATCCATACTGTATAATAGCCTAAACAGCAATAGAACACAAACTCTGTGATCCAACAAATTTTTTATTTAAATTAGTCAGCAGAATGAGCTGTTCACAATCTTTGTGACCTGAGCATATACTCAGTTTAAATACTGTATACCAACTGTAGGGCTGTTGCAATTATTAGCTGTGTAATTGCCATATCTAAATAATTTGAATCTGATCGCAATTATGTTTATAGACAATCTTTTTGCACAATCTTTTGTTTCCAATCTGACAAAGGGATTTTGAGGTCAATGTTTGAAGTGTCTGAAAAATAGGCTACCATGCGAATGATGTCGGTTTCCATAGGATGTCTAGCCCATGCATGCAAAAAAAACTTTGACAGGCTCTGCGGAAAGTTATACTATTGGCTCAGATCATTTACTGAACCTCATTTGCGGGCCAGTTGCACCATCACTATATATTTTTTAAACCGGACAGGTTATGTCTGCTTCGCTGGTTCAGGTGTGTGTTGCTTTTGATTCTCGCGCCGAGCTTAGTCACATGACTCAGTAATGTCTTATTGTGAGAGTGAGCAGAGGCTCGCTGTTTTCTTGGCAACAGATCATACAGGTCACACAATATTAGGCTATTTAATATGCTATTAATCTATTTACTTATTCATTTGGCATATTTCCCACCAGACATTTTGGCGGTTGATATTTTAATCTGTCAGAATACACCTGATACCGGTGAAAAGCCTTTGCCGGCTAACGTAAATCACGGTGCACAGTTTTTCTTAGCTGTAGGCCTAGTAATGAGGATTTGGTGTGCATAATGATGGGAAGTCCTGGGTGATGAGATCAGAAACAGATGTGCTTAATAGTGGAGACCGTGAATGCGGCATTGGTGAAAGTGGTGCCAGCGGCGGGAGGCTGTCTTGATCACAGGTGGCACCATGACAGTGTAGGCTACTGTAAATCATCCTTTCCTTTATTTATTCATCAAACTTATTGTGTTTATCAAGCAACTGTGCTTTAGGCCTTTGTAGAAAATTAATTTATTATCATCCTTATTTATTCATTATTTTATTAGAAGGGTTTTGTACTGCTTGATCAATTACATATACTGAAAGACTTGTCTCTCTCTCTGTCTCCAACTTATAAGGCCAGTGTCTTGTGTTCAGGAGCAGTGATGAATGGAATGTTGGCTGAGCAAGGCCTTGGCTCCTTTTAGCAGTAAGAGAAACAGGCCTCTGCCTGTGCCATAAAACCGCCATAAGATACTGTTCTCTAGGAGGAAGCTCTTGAACAGCAGGGGGTTATTATTATTTACATCCTACAGGTAAACATAGCTCTATTCCTTATTGGGAAGAGCATAGTTAACTTGAGTCCCCATATAATATCTGTTTAGATTGATATATATCTTAGCCTTTGACCGAGTTGTCTGGGCAACCTTGCATTTTTAGACTTCCTCATAGTGGCGACTATTCCTTACACGTACATTCTGCAAATGCTAATTCCGTCATCTGTACTGTTGGGAGAGAATATAAGCATGAAACCTGAAATGCATTTTCCATCTTCCACACCTTTGTAAGGTTATTAATGCCGATATCCTTAGATCGTAGCAAATTGGTCGACAGTGTCTCTTATTTTACCTTGTACATCATCACAATGAGATGAAAATTAAAACTAAATTCTAATAGAATTATATTTGATAATTAAAGTGTAATTTTCATTTAGTAAATTTGTAGGGCCTAACAAACAAATGAAAATATTATTGCCTGTGTTCTTAGAAATAATCCTATGTAGGCTATTCTTTTTTTGAGTGGGACAATTTATTAGGTAAAGTGGGACACTACATTATGATTAAAATGAATTATTAGACACATGAGAAAAACCTTTTAACCACATGTGTTAATGAATTCAGGTGTACAGTAAATATAAAATCTGTTATTCAGATTTGAAACATAATTCTGAAATCTTATTCATTAATTAAAATATGTAACATATAATCTGTCTGAATAAGAAATATCGCTAACTATTTTATAGAACTAAGATGATCCAGCTTCCTATGTAATTCATCATTCAAAAATTATATCCTTGACCAGAGACGTTGCTAGGATCACAATACATTCCAGGCTTAGCACCCGCCCAACCCCTAGGGGAGACTTCTTTGCCACACGTTTCATGGATTTGTTGTGATGCCGTGTGTTGTTCTAACCACATCTTACCTCTTTTTAATATTAGGCCTACATTAGTTAGGGACATCTCTCTGGAACCTGAAATATTCAGAAACAACAGAAGATTATTTATTTTCGGCACCCAATCATCCCATCTCATTGTCCTCTGGTTTCATTTTCTTAATCGATCCTCTTCCTCTCCTTAACAGCAAGCCTTACTCCGCACAATTCTTTCGCAGTGGGCTCTACACTGCATCTTCATGTTTCTGACTAGTTTATTTGCTGTTCAGAGTACCAGCACAGCTAGTATCGTTTCCCCCGACCCGCTCATGTTGTTATTTTATTGGGTTGTGGATATACTTTCGTTAGTCATAGAGCCATCACGGAATTGGAATGTTTTAAGTGAGAGGCATGAACAGAACAATGTGCTGTATAGTTTGATTGACCGATTTTAGACATACCTCTGGACATTTGATTTGTAAATATTTATTGTCTTAAAATAGCAAAATGGAAGATGTGTTGTAAGAGTGCTTGAATATAGGGTGTGTAGACTGACACGATCATGCCATTCGCTTGCCAGACTCCAGCCTTTATACTACTAGTCTGGGATCGCAATGTTAACATGTGCTGTTTTAAGCACAGAAAGCTGCGATTTTGACCATTTATTTTATTTTTATGCTCAATCAAAGTAATATTTTTTACTGGTGCGATATCATATTTGTATTTGTATACACTTTATTAGGAATTTATTTTAGAATCTGTTTGCCTACTTAATAATAATTCACATTTTTAGTATAAAGGTTGGAGTCTGGCATATGAACGGCACAATTGGCTTGCCACGATTATGGCTTGCTGTTAAAAAGAGGAAGAGGATCGATAAAGAAAATTAACCCAGAGGACAATGAGATCATAGCAACGTCTCTGGTGTAGCCTATACTGTATGCTCAGTTTCCAAAGATTGTGAAGAGTTCATTATGCTGACTAATCTAAATAAAAATAAAATGTTAGATCAGAGAATTTTTTTTCACTGCTGTTGAAATGTAGGCTATTATACAGTATGGCTATTTAAAACATATGTTTGGTAGCTATTCTATACAGCCATAATTCAGGAATTTTAACGGCCATATTTGATGATTTGAATACAAATGAGTTGATGCGACAAATAAGCGACTGACGCAGTTGTGTATTAAACACAGAAATAGAGTAAACTCTGAAAGCCTATTCGCCAACTGTCATAAGATGTGTTTTTCTACCATGCCGTACTAAACTATGATCGTAACAAATATTTCTGCTTTGTATTTTATTATTTCTTAAGATGTTTAAACAAATTGTCTTTATTTCTGTGTAGGCTATTGGTGTATTTCTTCATTAAAAACTAGAAACATTTTGCTTTTACTTTTTTTATAACCTGTTATTTTAGGAGAACAGTGTGAACATTGTGTGTACTATCGTTTAGAAGATGATTTTCGAGAACTCATTTTCAGCATTCTAGCTCCCCCATGTGTTTGGAATAGTGCAATCACAGTTTGACAAAATCTACCTGATCTTACTGCGGTAAGAAAATGCTGTAATTAAACGAACATCATCTGTATCTGTCCTTTGTTCTTCAGGAATGTGGTTGACTGCCGTCTATGATGTTCCCCTACCCCCTTGACGGTAAACAAAACTGAAGAATCTGGAGAAGGTCTGTATGGAGGAGTGGGCCAAAATCCCTGCTGCAGTGCGTGCAAACCTGGTCAAGAACTACAGGAAACGTATGATCTCTGTAATTGCAAACAAAGGTTTCTGTACCAAATATTAAGTTCTGCTTTTCTGATGTATCAAATACTTGTGTCATGCAATAAAATGCAAATTAATTTTACAAAATATTACAATGTGATTTTCTGGATTTTTGTTTTAGATTCCGTCTCTCACAGTTGAAGTGTACCTCGGATAAAAATGACAGATTTCTAAATGCTTTGTAAGTAGGAAAACCTGCAAAATCGGCAGTGTATCAAATACTTGTTCTCCCCACTGTATTCTGTTGGTCCTCCGTGTGCCACCAATAGAGCGCCGACCCACCAATACATGGACTCTACAAAACCCCTGACGTAGGGGTGCACGATATTTTGACTCAATACCGTTATTGCAATATCACGTTGCGCAATAACAAATAACAATAACAAAGTAGGTGATATTCGGTTTATTTTGTGGAGAGATGCATCCATTGGCTGTGTGGCTTAGTTGTCTTCAATTCATTGGCCATTAGCCCTGTCACATGCAAGTGTGAGCGCATGGGTCCACTACATGAACATACCTTATGGAGCATACCACGTGACGTGTGTGCAAACTTCGACGGCGTGTAAGTGAAGAGAGAGAGTGAGAGCAGTTGTGGAAATTTCTTATACAATGTATTCTGACTGTATAAAGGAGTGAGTCCCACTGTTAAGATAGGTACAGGAATGTGTGGGACCTGGTATTTGCATAGGGGACATCTATTGCCTGTCCAGATGGAGATCAATGGGTTTTAGGACAGGATAGGAGAAGATACAACAGGGGGCAGTAAGGTCAGTTGGCCCCTTTGGGTAAACACTACAGTAGACATTATTGCAGGAAGGATAAGGTGGGGGAAGATAGCATTTGACGTTTGTGATAGAACAAAGGGAAAGGTGTTTGATTGACATGAAACAGATGGCAGCATCTTACCACACCCCTTTTTCCTATGTAATAAATACTGTCGAAATGATGTTTTTATTTAGAAACTATCCACCGTTACTTTGTAACCTGTATACTTTCTCCTTGCAAGCAAGATTAAAACCGTTTATTGCGCAATTGATTTCTCCTGTCTTACCTACCATTTTCATAGAACTTTGGAATTTTAGAAATTGCCATCACAATTTGGGGGCTCGTCCGGGATCCTCATCCTGATCGG
This sequence comes from Esox lucius, assembly GCF_011004845.1. NCBI lineage: Eukaryota > Metazoa > Chordata > Actinopteri > Esociformes > Esocidae > Esox > Esox lucius. The sequence continues at coordinate 645,268 of NC_047569.1, forward strand.
TTTGAGTCCCTTTCCTAACAGGTTAACCGTGCACGGCCAGAGAAAGCTCTGGAATTCTAGTATCGTCCAGAAAAGGCTTATCCTTTGACGGGCTGAGAAAGAGTGCCTGACGGGAGCTGTGACTCGTGCTTGATCAGTACAGGTTTCCTGCGGAAATTGAATTTGGAGGCAAGAACGCAATACGGTCTAAAAACTTAAAGTTGGACTTTATAGTTTAAAATCTGCAGTAAAAGGTTGGACCTTTTAAAATCTCATTTGTGGGCTGACGAGCTTGACTTCGCTTTCTGGTTGGTTGAGTATAAATTAGATTTACTGGGTAAATCTGAAACATGGGGACGTGCGACAGTAAATCTTTGCCGGTCTCTCGTGTTTACGCTGGACCGGCAAGAATTATCACTGACGTATATGGTGTTTGGACATGTGAACAATGTTTCTTTGAGTGTTATTAGGTTTTCCGGCGACTGGCGTTTTCATTCGGTGATGGATGCGCGGCCTGTCGGGCTGATTGGAGGTAGATGGACGTGGTAACGTATGAAAAGTTGTTTGGAAAGCGTAGGCTACGGTGTGTAGACAGTGTGGAGTATATTGATCTGTGTTGTAGTTTTTTTGCTCAGGTTAGATGGCTCGTTCTCCTCTGATCGCCCGTCACCCCACCCCGCGGAGTTCAGCTGGACCGATAGGTGGGTCTCTTTGGAGGCCCGATCGGGACACTGCATCGTTGGAGTCATAACGTGGCCAAGCTCTGTGGACTTTTTCGTTGTGAACGTGGAAATGCTGTGGGCCGCTGGAGGCCGTTTTCTGCTCCGCTTTGGAAGTGTTGAGCATGTCTACGAGTTTCAAGAAAAGTTCCAAAAGTGGGGAGTTGTATACACCAGGTGTACACACCCGTAATCTCTTTGGCCTTGCCGCGAGTGATTCAACGGGAACACGCAGGAACGCTGAACCGCCTGAGGGAGGGGTGCGGACGGTCAGACAGGGGACCAGAGGGAGCATCAACCGGTGAGATTGTTCCTTAATACAGTTTTCATATGCTTTAGTAAACAATGTGGTTGATGATTTGATGGTTTTGTAGAAATTGATAGATGGATTTGAGTAAGTATGGTGACTAGAAGTTTTTTTGAGTATTGCAGTCAGGGCGGCTGTAGTTAGAAACATGTCGTTTTTGTTCCATGTCCTGACACCAATTCCCGTGCAGCAGTTGGACTGCGTGATGGAGTATAGCGTGCTCCTGTATGTGTGTTTGTGAAGTGTGGTGTTTTGGTTAATAGCGACTGTAGTTAGGCCTGACAACCATTCCTATGCTGCTAACCTATTGCGTTGCGATTAGTGCTGGATTATAAGCGGTTGGACTGCTTGAACGTCTGCAATTTAGGTTGGACTTAAATATGCAATTGAGATTGGATCTCATACTTTCCTGTAAATTGCCGCAATTGTTGGTCAGCTTATGGTTTGGATCAGTAAGCTACAGAAGTTGTATATGCACGCGCCACTTGTGTTTGTTATGGCCCGAGTCACGGGCATTTGTCATTGTCTGGTTGTGGTCGGTCTAGTAAATGCATTTGTTCATTTTGGTATTCCCTGTGCACGAGGGATCCGATTGGCTGCATTGAGTATTCCTTGATAGAATATTGGATCTCGTTTACCGAGGTTGGTGTTAACTTGGAAGTATTTGTAATCGCAATGTTTCTTCTTGTTTGGTGTGCGTTTGGGCGAACGCTTACATTGCGTTGTTAACATGGTTATTATGCGAGGCCTACTCTTTTGGCTTTTCCCTTTGTGCTGAAATTGTGTTGAAATTGAATTTGCCTGATGGCTGGCACACGTGGGAGTGTTAGCCTGCTAACTTAAGTGTTTAAGAGAATATTGTCCGAAATATAATTAGAGGGATAGCTTAGAAATTGGTATAATGATGATTCTGTGATTTGGTAAAATATGGTTTCGTAATGAGGGGTTAAAATAGTGTTTTCTCTCTCCTTGTATGGAGTGGGATGCAGACGATAGCAAAAGTTTTTAGTATTAAGATAACATGCTGTTTTCCATGAAGACTGGATTCAGCAAATATAGTCATAGCCTGCAAAAGAGGGTGAAATGACTACGGCCCGTTTATTCCCCAAATAGCCAAAGCCAGTTTATTCCCCGTTTAAATAAACCCGTAAAATTAGACGTCCTATTTTAAATGCTAAATTGAGTTTGGTTAAATAAAGGTGTTTTCTAACAATAACTGGGATAATACTTGTGTTTTTAAAACCAACGCATGATACTTGTTCATGGAATTTAAATTCTGGAATGGTACGTTTGTGAACAAATAGGGTATTGATGTAAAGGTGTTTAAGGCTACATTGAGTTTCCTTTGGATTTCTCATTGTACCTTGATTATAGTGACGTCATAAATCTGTTTTCTGCCTGGAGCGCCATTCTTAAGAGTTTCTTAATTTCCACCATAATGTTGACTTGTTGTATAGATAATGATAAGTACATTTTTACAAACTGCGAAAATATTAGATAGGTTGGACTCTAAATCTAAAATCTTCCGTTAACGAACGATGTAGGCTAAATTGAGAGGATGGTCTGGGGACCATAAAGGAACATTTGGCCTTGCTAATGGCTTACCATATATGTGTTGAGCTCAGAGCTTCAGGAAGGGTGGGCAGGTCCACTGGGATGGCTTCCGCCACCCTTAACATTATATCAAGGTAGCATATTACTAAGGGTTAAATTCGAGTGTTCAGCCTGTTCTCACACGTGGTAATTTTACCAACACATGTTCAGTTTTGGGATGATAAAACATTAAGTGAAAGCTGAATAAGTTTTCCTTTTGGTTGCTTTAATGTTTACATTTATGATTTCAAATCAAATTGTAGTATGGGTGAAGACCTTAAGTCATCCAACATTGTTAATTGCTAGTACAAATTTGATGTATTTGCATGAAATATGCGTGAAAGTAGAGATTTTGGCTGACTGGCACTATTTTGAATGACGTAGACTTACATCTAAAATTGAAAGAATTCCCTAGAGTTTAGGAGATAAATTGAGTCATGATGTTTGTTGGTCTCAAATTAGTTTGGCCGTTGCCTGTGTAAATGCAAATTTTGATATGCTAATTTGGGAGTTCCTTCACACGAGCGACCGTGTGTGTGGTACAGTTTTTATTTCCTTTGTTTTTCTTATTTTCGGTTGTTTTGGTTGGATATTCAGTTTGCGACATTTACTGGATGTATGTTAGATTCCTCCCAACTATCGATTAACTTTTTGATTTCGGTCCTGTAATGGTTCTGCTTTCAAGCTTGAAGTCATTTTCTGTCTTGAAAGCAGGGGGGGATTGTATGAAATGATTATCTATAGTGGAAAAGAGTTGAACTTAGAGTTCAAATGAAAAAGAGTTGAACTTAGAGTTCAAAGCAAATGAAATAGGTACTTAAAGAAGTTACATGAATAATCTAGTTTGTCAAATTGGGTCTTTGAAATATATGTTTTATGTGAAATCTAACATGGTTAGGGTTGAGTAGAATACATCTTGCCATTTTGAAATGGTTTAGCTAAGCAATAACTAATTTGATGGGTGTGTTACTTTTCAGTTAGTTTAATATTTGATTAGAAGTAATCATATTAATCTTATGCATTATGGAATAAGTGGGTAAAAACGTGCAGGGAGCACATTTTGTTATTCCTTACATGTTTACAAAATTTTGCCATGGTTTAATTGATATTGAGAAAATAATTCTGCATTAAGTTATATTTCTGGAAAACCAAGTTGAGAAGTCTTACATGGTCTAAATTGCATAAAGAGAGGTACAGACCCACTGGAGCACTCCGCTCACTGACACAAAAAAAAAACAGTTTGAGATGGATTTTAACTTGTTTGGACTCTTTAGAAGAGAAACAGACATTATCAAAATTGGGTATTCTAATTCTAATTTAAGTTCTGTCCTAGTAAGCAATCATTGGAAAGTTAATGGTTAACAGAGGTTTCTTTGAGGTGAATGAAGAGAAAAAAGGTTGTTTTACTATTGTCAATGCCTGGGGTGTTTCAAGATAACAACAGTGTCCCTTAGTGATAAGGTGACAATCCTCCAAGACCAGGGTCTGTTATCCTTAGGTTAGTAAACCACCCCCCACTCCAGGGAGAGCCCTGTGGTGATAAAGGAGTAAAAAGGGGGGGTCATGGTTTATGACAGGATTTCAGAGTGTGTTTGATGTGCTAGGATAATAAGAAGAGATTGAGAAGTTCACACTAAGTTTCATCTTGTAGAGAAATTAGGCTAAATAACAGTTATGTTAGCGGACCTTCAAGATGGTGTGAAATGTTTGATTTGAAATAAGGTATTTGATCCTTTATGTGAAACAATGGTGAAATTGATTGTAGTTCCGATACAACACAATCAGATGTAAATTATATAGGTGAACTGAGAATTGTTCATGAACTGCTCTTAGAGAGTGGTACTTCAATGCAAGTAAACTATCTTAACTGATGAGTTTTTGGAACAGTAATAAGAAATGTGAAATTGTGTTCTTCTGTTCTTTGTGTTGGTTGTTACACCAACTATAGAAAGGAGTGGAATTGTTATTTTGCTACACTAGCAGAACAGAAGCACCAGAGATGTTAATGTTTTAACGATACTGTTATTGATTTCAACCGTTCTAATCTATTTGGAGAAAAGAAGTAGAGAGATATTGGAAATATAGGGTTTGAGTGTTTGATAGTGTGTGGTTCTAATGTATCAGCGAGATGCAACAAGCTAACGTAATGGACATATGTGATGATGTACTGTGCAGTTGGAACTAATCTTCTCAAGGATAATTCACACATTCAGATACAGAACACTTGAAAGCGATTCGGCAACAGAGGACTTGTTGGAGCCCAGAGAGAGACTGAGCTTGGCTTAAAAGGACAACTGTGAGGTGGCTGAGGTGAGATGGATCTCACAGACACACAGACAGACTGTCCTACAGCTGAGAGAGGAGTCGACTCTGGCTCGCTGCACGTCTAGGTGCTGCACGTCTACAGGATGCTGAGTTCCTGTGAGCTGGACTGATTTGAGTCCTGATGATTCTGCAATGTGTTGGAGAAGGCAACCTCCGACCGAGAGGATGGAGGCGTAGGAAAGATCTACTGCACAACATCATGCAACGCTGATTGGGTCCATACCAGGTACATCTCATCTGCTGTCCAGGTAGCTGAGAGAGGAACCTGGGGTCAACGACACGCTACACGAGGATTGCAGTGTTTGAAGGTTAGACACAGTGAATTGAAGTCACTGAGGGAAAGTGAATTTTCGGGTGCTAGTAACCAGTCACTTTCTACATGGCCTTTAGCTCTAGAACCTTTAGCTAAAACTGGTCATCTTGGAGTTCACAAAGGAGAACACACAGATTCTCCTGGCCTGGCTGATAAAGCAGCTAGAATGGAGACAACAAGAGCTGTGTCTGCATTTGAGCTGTGAAGGACAACACCTTGGAATATACGTCTGACTTTTTCGTTCTGTTACATCGGCCTGTCAAAGAAATGGTTCATAACTGACTGTCTGACGTTTGGAAGAGCAGAACATTTGTGATGACTTTGGAAGAACATCCAAATGGAACCATGGAGAGGACTTTTCAGTGAATTGAGCAATTGGCATGAGAGAACTTTGTAACAGTGATAAATTGAAGGATGCATTCAGTGATAGGTGTTTATGATGATTTTAACATAAAAGTTTTGCTGTATTATGTTATGATTCTGTATGATGACAATGTGTGATCTTGGAGTTTATACGGAAGGTAATGATCTAGAAGAATGTAAGGGAGGATCCAGACATTTCAGTTTGCTCAGTTCTCTAATCACTAAGGATAATAATATTGACTGGGTCATGTTGTTAAAGAGTACTGTTTTGTTGCAGTCTACATCCTAATGAGTGAACTGTTTAAGGTTTGATACCAAGGTTTGACATGGTATCAAGAGGATGGATTGTTGTGGAAATTTCTTATACAATGTATTCTGACTGTATAAAGGAGTGAGTCCCACTGTTAAGATAGGTACAGGAATGTGTGGGACCTGGTATTTGCATAGGGGACATCTATTGCCTGTCCAGATGGAGATCAACGGGTTTTAGGACAGGATAGGAGAAGATACAACAGGGGGCAGTAAGGTCAGTTGGCCCCTTTGGGTAAACACTACAGTAGACATTATTGCAGGAAGGATAAGGTGGGGGAAGATAGCATTTGACGTTTGTGATAGAACAAAGGGAAAGGTGTTTGATTGACATGAAACAGATGGCAGCATCTTACCACACCCCTTTTTCCTATGTAATAAATACTGTCGAAATGATGTTTTTATTTAGAAACTATCCACCGTTACTTTGTAACCTGTATACTTTCTCCTTGCAAGCAAGATTAAAACCGTTTATTGCGCAATTGATTTCTCCTGTCTTACCTACCATTTTCATAGAACTTTGGAATTTTAGAAATTGCCATCACAGAGCGAAAGAGAGGAAAATGAGCCAGAGGGGCGAAAGAAAAGAGAGAACAGAAAGAGAGAGCGCGAAGCGAGTCAGAGAAGCGAAAGAAAATAAATTACAGAAAAGACAGAAGATGAGCATGGCTCAGGGACGCAACGAAACTACAGAGATCAAAGAGGAAACGTTAGTGGCCAAAAGGTTATGTGATAGACTGTAACTGTAATTTTGATCCACAAAAGCATTACAAAAGTATAATCCAAAATAAATATAAACATATTGGCATTAAATGGAGTTGGGATTTTAGAATGAATTAGTATTTGCTATAGAGGAAATGCTTCTAAAATGCCTTTGCAGTGGATGATTTAATCAATAAAAAAATCTCAAATGATGTATGTGCTGCCAAGAAATACAGAGACACCTTTACATAGACTGAAACACCAGCCTGAATCACACAGCTCAGCCCTCCGTTGCACAAATCGCTAGTCTACACTACATATCGATTTGACATTTTACTGGGAGCTGTGGGCATGGCTTTGGTAGGTGTGTCATTAACTTTGCCATCTTTGCCATCTTTACGTTTTTGTTGCCACTTGTTACTGGAGAATAAACGCTAGGTAATGCTACTTTGGTTGCACTGAGAGAAATTGAGTAGCACGTTATTTATATAAAAAAATTACTAGTAAGGGATTGATTAACTAACGTGTTACGTTACTCGTTTCCATTAAAAAGTAGTCTGACTACTTTGTAACACGTTACCCCCAACACTGTTTGCCACATTCCTCCTGTAACCATCATTACATTTTTCAGTGACTTGTGCCACAATAGAAATTGTGCCACAAATGACCCTTGGGCACCCAACAACCTGTCGCCGGCTTGTGTTTTGTCTCTCTACGTACTACAAGCCTTGATGTTGCAGAGATGCAACATCCAGTCGTCTGGCTGTAACAATTTGGCCCTTGTCCGAGTCTCTCAGGTCTTTACTTCTGCCCATTTCTCCTGCATCCAACACATTGACTATGAGAACTGATTGTTTGCTTACCATCTAATCTACCCAGCCCATGTTGGATGATCAACATTATTTGCCTTACCTGTGAGTGGTCATAATATTTTGGCTCATCACTGTATAGGTTCAGTTTAGAAAGTCTGATTATGCCACTTTCTGTAGAACGTCAACCACTAAAAGGGCTGTAACTTGTTAACATTATCAGGTATTTATATTCTGATTTCAAATGTTTTCACTTAAAAAAACAAGCAAGACTCCATTTAAAGGTGTTTAAATTGCAGTTGTTTGGGGAAAACTATTATAGATTTTGTCCAATATCCAAATTTCCCCAGGGATTATTTATTACCCGATTACCATATCACTGACTGGGTTGCTATTGTATGACATTCAATTTGTAAGGGCTGTTTCTCAAATTAATATGTATTATATTTTCACATAAGGTGTTACCCCACCAAATTATACTAATAAATACAAATAGAATATTCTGTTCATGCTAGAGAGAATTAACATCAACATTGTCTTTTCTTTAGAATTGTCCTTAGTTAAGGACTCTTACCTCACTGTTGGTTGAATGTGTCCGTCGCTGTCAAATAAGCGTAAAGATATACACTGAACAAAATTATAAAAGCGACACTTTTGTTTTTGCCCCCATTTATCATGAGCTGAACTCAAAGATCTAAGACTTTCTCTATGTACACAAAAGGCCCATTTCTCTCAAATAGTGTTCACAAATCTGTCTAAATCTGTGTTAGTGAGCACTTCTCCTTTGCAGAGATAATCCATCCACCTCACAGGTGTGGCATATCAAGATGCTGATTAGACAGCATGATCATTGCAAATGTGTGCCTTAGGCTGGCCGCAATAAAAGGCCACTCTAAAATGTGCAGTTTCACTGTATTGGGGGGTCCAAAAACCAGTCAGTATCTGGTGTGACCACCATTTGCCTCAGGCAGTGCAACACATCTCCTTCGCATAAAGTTGGGTTTGCGGTTGTTGATTGTGGCCTGTGGAATGTTGGTCCACTCCTCTTGTCCGGTGAGTATGCTATGCCATCCCAGAATTGGGATGTTTTGAGCTTCCAGGAATTGTGTACAGATCCTTGCAACATGGGGCTGTGCATTATCATGCTGCAACATGAGGTGATGGTCGTGGATGAATGGCACAACAATGGGCCTCAGGATCTCGTCACAGTATTTCTGTGCATTCAAAATGCCATCAATAAAATTCACCTGTGTTCGTTGACATTAACACATGCCTGCCCATACCATAACCCCACCATCACCATGGGCCACTCAATCCACACCATTGACATCAGCAAACCGCTCACCCTAACAACGCCATCTGTCCCGTACAGTGAAAACCGGGATTCATCCATGAAGAGAACATCTATCCAAAGTGCCAGACGCCATTGAAAATGAGTATTTGCCTACTCAAGTAGGTTACGACAACAAACTGCACTCAGGTCGAGACCCCGATGAGGGCGACGAGCATGCAGATGAGCTTCCCTGAGATGGTTTCTGACAGTTTGTGCAGAAATTCTTTGGATATGCAAACCGATTGTTGCAGCAGCTGTCCAGGTGGCTGGTCTCAGACGATCTTGGAGGTGAAGATGCTGGATGTGGAAGTCCTGGGCTGGTGTGGTTACACATGGTCTGCGGTTGTGAGGCCGGTTGGATGTACTGCCAAATTCTCTGAAACACCTTTGAAGACGGCTTATGGTAGAGAAATTCACAGGCAACAGCTCTGGTGGACATTCCTGCCAATTGCACGCTCCATCAAAACTTGCGACATCTGTGGCATTGTGCTGTGTGATGAAACTGCACATTTTAGAGTGGCCTTTTATTGTGGCCAGCCTAAGGCACACAGGGGTGGGGAGTAACGCTTTACAAGTAACGCAAATTAGTAAAAGTGTACAGTTTCAGGGGAACAAGTACTTTTTTAGGGGCTATGCTCTTTACTCTTACTCAAGTATTTAAAAAATAAAATCATACACTTCATTGATTTGATTTGAGTTTGGGTGTTCCCATCCGCTCCTTTAAATCTGCATCAGAGTGCTAGCACAGACGTATCTAATTAAATGACAGAAATCGACACCGACATGGAAAGTGGTCAATTGGAGGACGTTAACGAGGGAAATTCCAATCCCTGGCCACAGTTGAATGACATTTTTCTATTTAAATTTAAAATAGGCAAACACAGTCATCATGAAAAAGTATTTTTATTCCCAAAATCGCAACCATCTATACTTTCAAAAACACATCATCATAGCTCCGCAAGCACAGAGGTAAGTTTAGCGAACCGGCGCTACTTAGTCAGCTAGATCCTTTATTATAGCTATCTTAGATTCATCTTTTTTGTCATTGAACAATTACAAGTACAGTATAACAACATGTAATATAACCTAATGATAATGTAATATTCTAGCTAACCTACAATATATAATAACACTACAAGTATATTTGTACTGTTTCATTGGGCTTGACTTTATTATTTAGTAATATTTAGTAATAACTTTATTATTTAGCAATCCACTTTAGTTAGCAGCCAACCTAGCTAGATAGATTTTAGTTGAAAGCAACTGCTGCTACCCAGGTGGCTTAGTTGCAATGCAGTCAGTAATTCCACCCAAAACCTGACTTACTAACAACAAATATTTGATTGACAAGATGTACTGAGCATTACTACACAAGATTAATATATATATATATATATATATATTTACCATTAACATGTATGATGGCCCTAATTTGCTAGAATCTCATTTGCAACACAGATTAATAATAGAAATACAGTATTATTTACTTTTACAATTTATTTTGTTTTTCTATTCTGCATTGCTATGGGCTCTGGAAAACAAATGCCTATTCAAACACAAAAAATCCAGTTTGTCCGTTTGTACTTAAATAATGTTTCCATGTTGTTACTATGGTGACTTGAACAAAATATGTAACTAGTACTCAAGTACGTTTTTCACCAAGTACTCTTTTACTCTTACTTGAGTAGTTTTTTCAGGTGGTACTTCAACTTTTACTTGAGTACGTTTTTATCAGCATCTTGATATTCCACACCTGTGAGGTGGATAGATTATCCTGGCAAAGGAGAAGTGGTCTCTAACACAGATTTAGACAGATTTGTGGAACAATATTTGAGAGAAATAGGCCTTTTGTGTACATAGAGAAGGTCTCAGATCTTTGAGTTCAGCTCATGATAAATGGGGGCAAAAACAAAACTGTTGCATTTACATGTTTATCCATGGACATCCAGTCCAGATTACATTATGGATACCAGGCCACATATATTTACTTAACTTCTTACTGTTACTGTAGATGTACTGTATGTCAAATGTAAGGTAATATTCTAAAAACAAAAGCAAATAATATCAATGTAGTAACTTTCTGTGTTTTGGGAGATGTTAGTCTGTGTTTTTTAAGATGGTAGAATGCTGTTTTGGTGACTGCTCATATGACTGTTAAATGAAAATAGCAATGCAGACTGTTTTGAAAACAAGCTAGGACCCGGTATCTCTATTCCTGGGTTGATTAGAAATAGAAGGAATCGAGTGCTTGCAGCTTATAAAGTAAACCTGTCTAATCTGTTAACTGTAACACGTCAACCTACTAGTCCAGGAATCCCTATTACATCTATTAAGCTGGCTTTATTTAATATCAGGTCATTTGCCAACAAATAATTCTTGGTAAATAACATTATAATATCGTACAACCTAGATTTTATGTTTCTCACTGAAACGTGGCTAACTGAAGATTGTAGTGGTACTGTTCTTAACGAGACAGCTCCCGAAATATTTGGTTATATGAATACATGTCAAAATGGTAGGAAAGGTGGAAGACTGGCTGCCCTATTCAAAGATATATTCCTATGCAAAGAAAATACACTTCATAATTTTAATTATTTTGAATACCTCTGTTTTACATTGAAGGGTATGGAGATAGAACTGCTTCTAAATTATCGCAAATGTGCATAACACAATTTACTTTAAATAAGAAATAGGATCCGCAATCAGGTGAAGAGGTATTAGATTTCGAGGAACGTATTGTATTTGTGGATTGGTTCCCATTTGTTTACTGAATTTTGGTCCAAACATTCCGCGTTAGATTTGCAAAAACGCTTTGAACTTGCAATCCAATGAGGCTAACAGGGTTCTCTCTTCACTAGCTTTCTTTACACCATCTTGGCCTGTGCTCCAGCCAATCAGGCACTTGCCTTTAGTCTTACATCAGGTCTTGGTTCGAGACGAAGTGTGTTCTTTCCTGAAGTCCTTGTGAAAACAGCAACTATGCAGAAAACTGTTAAGCTGTTTATATCTGGGCTTGATATCTACTGTAACCAACTAGCAATTTGTACACTTGACTGAGATAATTGTTTGTTTTGTGTCTGACTAAAATCTAGCGTTGTATCTCAACACTAATAGCTAGTTAAACAAGTATATGCTTCATTACTAGAGTAGTGACACCAGTGCGTTTTTTTTCTCTCAGAATGTACCAAACTGTCGATTTGGCCACCTTGAAGACTAAGGGTGGCCTGATTCACTTGCATTGAGCACTCCTTTAACCACATGTTGTGGGATCACAGCAACAGTTTCCAAATGCCAATTCCACACCTGCAATCAACTCCAGACCTTGTACCTGTCACGCTGTTAGGTATGGAGACGGAGGCAAATGCAGAAGTCCATAGGGTTTCCCCTTTTTATTAAACAAACGAATGAATAACGTAAATGAGTGCCGGGCACTACAAAAAGTCCAATGGCACAGGAGCACAGGGGCACAACGGGCACACCGGGCGTACACGACATATACACACACAATGACCCACAAGGACAAGGAGAAAAGGGCTGAACTAAATACACTGAGAAAACGAGGAAAACAGAAACAGGTGGGGGCTAAAACACAGGTGAACTGAATATAACGTTGAACAGAAACAAGAACAGGAAAGACCATACAAGGACAAGACAAGGAAACACAGAAAACACGAAGCGGAATCGCCCCTTCAGGAAGGGACCATTACACATACAAGGACAAGACAAGGAAACACAGAAGACACGAAGCGGAATGGCCCCTTAATGAAGAAATAACCAAGGAATAGTTCACACCTGTCCATGAAATAGCTTTTGAGTGAGTAGTCCAATTACTTTTGGTCCCTTGAAAAAGAAGGGGCTACATATTAAAAAGCTGTAATTCCTAAACCCTTCCTCTAATTTGGATGTGAATACCCTCAAAATAAAGCTGAGGGACTGCACTTTAAGCCCATATCCATTATTTATTTATTTATACTGTAACTCGAAAATATTTTGGTAAACAGCCAAAGTAACAAAACTTGTGTCGGTGTCCAGTTATTTCCAGACCTAACTGTACCTTTGTATTCCTATAATTTGCAGAGTGCCTAACAACAGCCCTTAACTGTGGTATATGTTGTATACTGTATATCCTACTATTAACCCTGCGTACTGTACATTTCATGTATTTTAAACAACGTAACCACATGGGTACTCTAAATCAGTATGGCATATAAATAAATCTAAATCAGCTAGGTTGTGTAGTGTTCCAAATGAAGCTGGGAAGTTTATTTCTTTAAGATGGGTATATTGCACATTGCATATGCCTGCATTTTGTTATATTTGCTTGAAGACTAAACACACTGTAGATGCTAGAGTGTCAACAAGAATGCTGAGGCGTCAGGACATCAATCCATGTTGCCTGAACTTCGGTTGAAATAATTGTGCAACGTAGAGCTGAACCAGGAGTAATTGTCGATATCATCCAGGCAAAGAAAGAAAGAATGAAATGACTATGCGAGAGCTACAAGTGAAACTATCACAAGATAGGATGGCTGGCTGCATAGCTGGCTAGCTAACAAACAACTTTGACAAGGATAAATAAAACAGTCTGAGAGAGTGTCCTACAGTGTTGGTACTCTATCTAGTAATGAAGGATATACCCGGTGAACTAGCTAGTAGTGCAGCGATACAACGCTAGATTATAGTCAGACACAAAACAATTATCTGAGTCAAGTGTACAAATTGCTAATCTAATGCAGAATGTTTGTGTTAAGATTCTGTATTACCAACAGGAACCAATCCACAAACACAATTTGCTATCCACAAGTACGATAAGATCCACAAACTCAAATGACACTCACAAATACCTCTTCACCTGATGAAAAAGGTTCACATATTGTGAATTCCGATTCTGGATCTTATTTCATATTTACAGATTGTGAATTTTAGACGTGTTTGTTTGAAGATTCTGCATTACATTTGTGGACCGTGTTTCCTATTTACAGATGTATTTGTTTGTAGAATTTGTGCAATTGTAGATTATGTAGTATAAAATATTGCAAAACTTTTTAGTCAACATTTTTATAAACAATAACATATAATGTGATCCGCAAATAGTCAATTTACTGTTCCGGAATAATCGCAAATAATTTTTCATATATGCAAATCCTTGCTTTGAGGTACAAGTAGAAAGGAGTCCATTTATGGGTAGTGAAATACATTTGTGAATTGTATTTTGTATTTGCATATCATAAGATATTTGTTTGTGGATGTTACATTAATTTGTAAATTGTATTTTCGGTTTACACATTGTAATATACATTTGTAAATTGTGATCTGCACCTTTGCAATAATATCTCCATAGAAGGGTACCCCCAAAATTTAGTTTATAACCATTTACATACCTCCACGATAGTCTGCAAATTTCACTGATGATTTAGCTCTCTCTGTTATATCAGTTGATTATAACTTGTTTATTATTACAGGGGATTTTAACATCTACATAGATAATAATATGGACAATAATGCACTACTTGACACTTTTTATCTCATTCAACATGTGGAAGAGCGTACACCCACTGAGGCCACATTCTAGATCTGGTTATCATTAAGGTCTCGATATTTCCTCTGTCATGGTTAAAGACTTGGCCCTGTCTGATCACTTCTATATCTGTTTTAAATCATTGATTGCCCCGGATTTTCAAGAAAACTTGGATCGTGTTGCACTGTTAAAGGTAAAGAAAACTATGAGCAAACAGAAAACACCATGGAGAACCACCATGATGGTAAGCGCCCTGAAAAGAGGATGTAGGAAAGTGGAGAAAATCTAAACTTCAAATCCACTTTGACATCTATACAAAGCCTTTGTAGCTTCAACTATGAGTTACGCAGGGCTAGACAGCAACATTTATCGGGAATGATCAACAAGAATATCAAAAATACCTGCACTCTATTTGCCATGGTCGACCAGCTTACACACCCCTAAAGCAGATAGCATCCACTGTCCACTGTGAAGTTTAATGAATTTGCGTGTTTCTTTAGTGAAAAAAATAAAAGTATTAGATGGACCATCAGAACTACACACTCTAACAATGACACTGTTCTGTACCTACGACCACCAAGAATTAACTTGATTATTATGTTGCAATTTAATACAATTGATCAAAAATCCCTAGAAGAAACAGTTTGACATCTTAAAGTTTCCACAAAAAAATTTTTTTTTAACTCTATAACAATATTCAGCAAATAGTTAATAGCTCTCTGCAATCAGGCATTTTCCCAACGTCTCTAAACAACAGCTACCATTAAGCCCCTATTAGAAAAGATAAAACTTTACTGAACCACTGTATCCAATCTCCCTTTTATAGACTAGATAATTGAGAAGGTTATCTTCAATCAACTCAGCAATTTTTTGAACTCAAGTGGTCTCTTCGACAAATTTCAGTCAGGCTCCTGACCTCCTCACAGTACTGAAACGCCCCTGATAAAGGTTTTAAGGCTGAATACTGATTTGGATAAAGTAACAGTTCTGGTTGTGCTAGGTTGTGTAGTGGTCCAAATGAAGCTGGGAAGTTTATTTCTTTAAGATGGGTATATTGCACATTGCATATGCCAGCACCCCTCCTTGAACTGCCACGTGGTGGACCCGAGTGACCCTAGGAGCTATGTTGTCTGGGGCTATATGCCCCTGGTAGGGTCTCCCAAGGCAAACAGGTCCTAGGCGACGGGTCAGACTAAGAGCGGTTCAAAATACCCCTTTATGATGAACGTTGCCCGGTATTGCGCAGCCGAGGCCCCACCCTGGAGCCAGGCCCGGGGTTGGGGCTCGTACGCGAGCGCCTGGTGGCCGGGCCTTTTCCCATGGGGCCCGGCCGGGCTCAGCCCGAACGAGCGACGTGGGGCCGCCTTCTTGTGGGCTCACCACCCACAGGACGGACCATAAAGGGTCGGGATCACCTCTACGCACGGCTTGGGCTCTGGAACCACACTCCTTGAGAGAGGATGGACTCTTCACCACTCTGGAGTTGGCCATGGTGAGAGGCGGCGGGCTGGTGTGGGTTTGCTTATAGCTCCCCAGCTCTGCTGCCATGTGTTGGAGTTTACCCCGGTGAACGAGAGGGTCGTTTCCCACGCCTACGGGTCAGGGATAGGTCTCTCACTGTTGTTTGTGCCTACGGGCCGGGCTTCTTGGAGTCTCTGGGAGGGGTGCTGGAAAGTGCTCCGACTGGGGACTCTATCGTTCTACTGGGGGACTTCAACGCCCACGTGGGCAACAACAGTGACACCTGGAGGGGTGTGATTGGGAGGAACGGCCCCCTGATCTGAACCCCGAGCGGTGTTCAGTTATTGGACTTCTGTGCTAGTCACAGTTTGTCCATAACGAACACCATGTTCAAGCATAAGGGTGTCCATCAGTGCACATGGCACCAGGACACCCTAGGCCGTAGGTCGATGATCGACTTTGTTGTCGTTTCATCTGACCTGCGGCCGTATGTCTTGGACACTCGGGTGAAGAGAGGGGCGGAGCTGTCAACTGATCACCACCTGGTGGTGAGTTGGATCCGATGGCGGGGGAGGAAGCTGGACAGACTCGGCAGGCCCAAGCGTACTGTAAGGGTCTGCTAGGAACGTCTGGCCGAGTCTCCTGTCAGAGAGATCTTTAACTCCCACCTCCGGTAGAGCTTCGACTGGATCCCGAGGGAGGCTGGAGATATTGAGTCCGAGTGGACCATGTTCTCCATTGTCGAAGCGGCCGCTTGGAGCTGTGGCCGTAAGGTCTCCGGTGCCTGTCGAGGCGGCAATCCCTGAACCCGGTGGTGGACACCGGAAGTAAGGGATGCCGTCAAGCTGAAGAAGGAGTCCTATCAGGCCTGGTTGGCTTGTGGGACTCCTGAGGCGGCTGACGGGTACTGACAGGCCAAGCGGACTGCAGCCCGGGTGGTTGTGGAGGCAAAAACTCGGGCCTGGGAGGAGTTCGGTGAGGCCATGGAGAAGGACTATCGAAGAGATTCTGGCCTCGAAGAGATTCTGGCAAACCGTCCGGCGCCTCAGGAGAGGGAAACAGTGCCCTACCAACGCTGTTTACAGTAGAGGTGGGCAGCTGTTGACCTCAACTAGGGATGTCATCGGGCGGTGGAAGGAGTACTTCGAGGATCGCGTCCTGTGGAGGGTGCTTCAGGAATATGGGGTCCTGGGTCCTTTGCTAAGGGCTGTCAGGTCCCTATACGACCGAAGCAGGAGCTTGGTCCGCATTGCCATCTTTGTGGATGATGTTTTCGTGTTGACCCCTTCAAACCAGGACCTTCAGCATGCACTGGGACGGTTTGCAGCCGAGTGTGAAGCGGTGGGGATGAGAATCAGTACCTCCAAATCCGAGGCCATGGTCCTCAGTCGGAAAAGGGTGGCTTGCCCATTTCAGGTTGGTGGAGAGTGCCTGCCTCAAGTAGAGGAGTATAAGTATCTAGGGGTCTTGTTCACGAGTGAGGGAAGGATGGAACGGGAGATTGACAGATCGATGCAGCTTCTGCAGTAATGCAGTCAATGTATCGGTCTGTCATGGTGAAGAAAGATTTACCGGTCAATCTACGTTCCTACTCTCACCTATGGTCATGAGCTTTGGGTCATGACCGAAAGGACAAGATCCCGGATACAGGCGGCCGAAATAAGCTTTTGTCCGCAGGGTGGCTGGGCGATCCCTTAGAGATAGGGTGAGAAGCTCGGTCACCCGGGAGGGGCTTGGATTAGAGCCGCTGCTCCTCCACATCGAGAGGGGTCAGCTGAGGTGATGCCTCCGGAGGTCAGCTGAGGTGATGCCATGTTTCAGATGCCTCCGGAACGCCTTCCTAGGAAGGTGTTCCGGGCCCGTCCCACCGGGAGGAGACCCCAGGGAAGACCTAGGACACGCTGGAGGGACTATGTCTCCCGGCTGGCCTGGGAATGCCTCGGTGTCCCCCCGGAAGAGCTGGAGGAAGTGTCTGGGGAGAGGGAAGTCTGGGCATCTCTGCTTAGACTGCTGCCCCCGCGACCCGGCCCCTGGCGAAGCGGAAGAAGATGAATGAATGAGTATGCCTGCATTTTGTTATATTTGCTTGAAGACTAAACACACTGTAGATGCTAGAGTGTCAACAAGAATTAGGTCTCAGTAAGGCATTTGACACTGTTGATCATAGAACTCTTCTAGATAGGCTGAAAATTGGGTAGGAATCTCCGGGACAGTCCTTAATTGGTTCAGATTTCATCTGGATGGACATAATTACTTTGTCACCATTGGCAATCATGACTCTGATAGGGTGGCAATGACGTGGAGTTCCCCAGGGATCAGTTCTCGGACATCTTCTGTTCAATCTCTACATGCTACCTCTGGGTTTCTACAGAACAACAACATTAACTACCATAGCCATGCCGATGATTCTCAAATATATATGTCTCTCAAACCGTATGACAACAGCTCAATAGACTCACTGTGTCATGAGCACATAAATACCTGGATGAACCAAACCTTTCTACAATTAAACCAAGATAAAACAGAGAGTATTGTGTTTGGCAAAAAAAATAAAAATAACAGGTTCCAAGTGTGTAATCTTGGTGTTCTGACCTCACATTTAACAGTCATATCAAGTAATACCAAGAGAAGCTCCTCCATGCTTTTACCTCTAGTAGGGTTGACTACTGTAATTTTAACTGGACTCCCCAAAAAGACTGTAAAACAGCTGCAGCTCATTCAGAATTCTGCTGCTAGAATGTTAACCAGGACCAAGAGAATGGTGCACATCACTCTGGTTTGTAAATGTTTGCATTGGCTTCCAGTCAGTTACAGAATAGATTTTAAAGTGGTGCTTTTTGTGTATAAATCACTGAATGGTTTAGGCCCTGAATACTTTTCTGATATGTTTGAAGAATATAAACCGAGCAGGGCTCTTAGATCCGTGAACTCAGGTCAGAGTCCAAACTAAACATGGTCAAGCGGCGTTGAGCAGTTATGCTGCAACAACTGGAATAAACTACCAGAAGATCTTAGATGTGCCCCAAACATATACATTTTTAAATCCAGGTTAAAAACACTTCTCTTTTCACACACCTGTGACTGAGTGCTTAAACTTACCCGCACTGTTTAGCCTTACAGTTTTTATAGCTTCCTATGTTTATAATGGTTGATAGCTTTTGATCTGTTTGACTCAGAGTGATGATATACTGCACACATGCTAAGGAACATGAATCTAGCTAAGCAATAAAATTTTATTTACTTTGGCCTAATGGTGGACCGAAAAAAACATTCAAGGAAGCTCAATGTTTCATAGCAGCCATACTGTTTGGGATGGAATCCTGTTAAGACTTGTGTTTAAAAACATGGGTACATACTTGTTTACACTGAAGCTGGTGCCATTTAGGTGGTTCAGAAGTAGACAACATCAGTCAGATATAAAAATATGTAATTTTTTATTTCAGTGAGATGTAATAGAAAGCAAATGTGTGTTATTCAGCTGAAGGAATAGGGATATTTTGTTACATATGCTTAATTTGTTGAATTACATTAAAAGGTTCAGTTCTGGTGCATTGCTTTTCTTCAAAATGTTTTATAGCTCACCAGAGAGAAGGGAAATGTAGTTTCTTAATAGGCAGATTCACCCTATTCAAACCACAGTGTGGTGATCAAGACAACAATGATCACAATCCTTTGCACAATCTTCCCTTCTGTAAGTGAGGGAGATCAGTGTGGAAAGAAGAAATATATAAGACAGGTAGCTAGCTACATTCTCTGCCCAAAAAAACTGCTTACATGGATCTGATTTAATATCTCAGTTCAAATGGACACATTCTACTAAGGTAAGTGTTACAAATCATCAGTTTTTTATAGTGGTAGGAATAATGAATCACGTACACAGTCCTCAAGGGAGAGAGTAATTCAAATATTTATTGCAGCATTTGATAGTCTATTAGCTCATGATGTTACCGGCTCAATCTCTTCTCATTGTAATGCTGGTTAAAAGCTGATATATACATTGATGGGTGTGTTTGCCTAGCAAAGATCAGGTTTCCAAAACAGTAACCCCCATGCCAAATGGTCAATGTAAACATTCCTCTAGTTATCAGAGAGCAACATACAGAGAGATCATCTAAACAGAGATGTTTCTGTTGTTCTCATTAACTTGGCACATTTACTTCCAATGGAACGTACATTGTGATGGCAATCTCTAAAGTTCAAACAGTTCTATGAAAATGGTAGGTAAGACAGGAGAAATCAATTGCACAATAAACGGTTTAATATACTTGCAAGGAGAGAGTACGCAGGTTACAAAGTAACAGTGAATAGTCTGTAAAGCATTGGGAAGTACATTCAATACTTAGAGAAATGGGTGGGGTTAGGAATCCACATGTTCGACAATAAAACCACCTATGTTCCTTATCCTTCCTACCCCCTGTTGTGTATCTTCCCCTATCCTGTCCTAAAACCCATTGATCTGCGTCTACCCCTGTCCTGCTGGAGCTTTATGTTTACCTCATCACCTCATACTTCCTTTCCCACAGCACAACCAACATTCCTTTTCTCATCTAAACAGTTCGGGCTCAGTCGTTTAATCAGTAAGAATACATTGTAAAAGAAATTTCCCTGACAACATTCATATTGTAACTATTAATGCTCAGATTCCACACTCCCCCCTTGTAAATTTAGAAAAACAATACGTATTGATAACACAAAACAAGAATAATCAACATGTTTTATAAAATATAAGTACAATTAAATTCTAAATGAAAAGAAAAGGCCCATACACGTGTTACAAATGACTAAGACAAAACAACAAAAAGGAGCATCTGACCAATGAGGTCTCATTGTTCTTCAAATGAAAATGGATGTAGAAAAAGACAATTCCTACACCACACTCCAACACATACAGTGGGGCAAAAAAGTATTTAGTCAGCCACCAATTGAGTAAGTTCTCCCACTTAAAAAGATGAGAGGCCTGTAATTTCAACTATGAGAGACAAAATGAGAAAAGATAATCCAGAAAATTACATTGTAGGATTTTTTATGAATTGATCAGTAAATTCCTTGGTAAAATAAGTATTTGGTCACCTACAAAGAAAAGATTTCTGGCTCTAACAGACCTGTAACTTCTTCTTTAAGAGGCTCCTCTGTCCTCCACTCATTACCTGTATTAATCCAAACTCCACTATGGCCAAAACCAAACAGCTGTCAAAGGACACCAGAAACAAAATTGTAGACCTGCACCAGGCTGGGAAGACTGAATCTGCAATAAGTAAGCAGCTTGGTGTGAAGAAATCAACTGTGGGAGCAATTATAAGAAAATGGAAGACATACAAGACCATTGATAATATCCCTCGATCCGGGGCTCCACGCAAGATCTCACCCCATGGGGTTAAAATGATCACAAGAACATTGAGCAAAAATCCCAGAACCACACGGGGGGACCTAGTAAATGACCTGCAGAGAGCTGGGACCAAATCAACAAAGGCTACCATCAGTAACACACTATGCCGCCAAGGACTCAAATCCTGCAGTGCCAGACGTGTCCCCCTGCTTTAGCCAGTACATGTCCAGGCCCGTCTGAGGTTTGCTAGAGAGCATTTGGATGGTCCAGAAGAGGATTGGGAGAATGTCATATGGTCAGATGAAACCAAAATCGAACTTTTTGGTCAAAACTCAACTTGTCGTGTTTGGAGGAGAAAGAATGCTGAGTTGCATCCAAAGAACACCATACCTACTGTGAAGCATGGGGGTGGAAACATCATGCTTTGGGGCTGTTTTTCTGCAAAGGGACCAGGATGACTGATCCGTGTAAAGGAAAGAATGAATGAGGCCATGTATTGTGAGATTTTGAGTGAAAACCTCCTTCCATCAGCAAGGGGATTGAAGATGAAACGTGGCTGGGTCTTTCAGCATGACAATGATCCCAAACACACCGCCCGGGCAACGAAGGAGTGGCTTCGTAAGAAGAATTTCAAGGTCCTAACCAGTCAACCCCATTGAAAATCTTTGGAGGGAGTTGAAATTCCATGTTGCCCAGTGACAGCCCCAAAACATCACTGCTCTAGAGGAGATCTGCATGGAGGAATGGGCCAAAATACCAGCAACAGTGTGTGAAAACCTTGTGAAGACTTACAGAAAACGTTTGACCTCTGTCATTGTCAACAAAGGGTATATAACAAAGTATTGAGATTAACTTTTGTTATTGACCAAATACTTATTTTCCACCATAATTTACCAATAAATTAGATTTTCTGTTTTGTCTCTCATAGTTGAAGTGTACCTGTGATGAAAATTACAGGCCTCTCTCATCTTTTTAAGTGGGAGAACTTGCACAATTGGTGCCTGACTAAATACTTTTTTACCCCACTGTAACTCAATATATGACAGTCATCAATCCCTCCCCCACCTCAGATTATAAGGGTTGAGAAACATATTGACATCAACAGGCTACTATCAGTGTTAACGGTGTTCAGCAGAAAACCAGACGGAAACATGACATCATGATTGAAACATTTCTCTAAACTCCATGGAACAATAAAAAAAATGTACTTGTCCATATCATGATCCGTGCAACAATATCATACAAAAGACTTGTGCATATCTTGTTATACCTGTTAAAGAATCTACCTTTAAAATAGGGGAAATTCTGCCTTTAATAGGGAAGGATTCACTATCCAAACATACCATGATAGCCCTCATAATGTAGATCATTAGGCATCACCACAAATATGTCGAAGTCCAATATTGGGATTGTCATCAAACTGAGTTGTCTTGCAAGAAACAAACCTTCATGCATATGAAATCACCATATCAGTTAATTTAGGAAAGTCTTAGATTGTAAGGAATAAAATTAGTTTCCAGTCAAGTGTCCTTTAATTTTTGTCTTCAGTTCTTTGTCTTGTATCAATAATGTAAAGCTGCAATATTAGTTATTGCAGTCAGTGTGAAGTGGACCTAGCAAATTGCCTGGTTGTCCTAACAAGTCAGTATACACTCACCTAAAGGATTATTAGGAACACCTGTTCAATTTGTCATTAATGCAATTATCTAATCAACCAATGGTATGTGCTACGTTCTTGAAGACATTTTCAGAACGGTTATTCACGTTTTAAATTAGACGTTTTCTACAGGTGTTGCGTTCATAATGACAATTGTTTGTTCCCAATTTAGGCTAAATATCCTCTACTAGTCTCTATAAAAAATATATATATATAAACCCTTTGACGCGTATGATCAAACCAGTGTGATCAGGCTAGAGTGGTCTCTGAAGCATACGATCACACAGGGGTGATTAGAATGTATTGTTTAGAACGCACCATTAGCACGCATAGGTGCAAGTAACATAACAATGGCTGGTCAGACCGCGCTGTTATTTACTCACATTTAGCTCAAACAGTGTTTATTACTTTATTTCCAGATTGTAATTGTTTCAAGAGCACACTATGATATTAACCAGGTAGCAAGCATTCAAATCGAGAGAAGTGTTACTTACGTACCAACAGAAAGCCAACACTAATACACAAAAACAAATGATATTAGCGACTACTATAGAGCACCTTAACATTTCCTGGAAGAGCTGACAACCGATCAAAACCATTGTAAAAACCTTCTAGAAGTTTCGTTACCCGTTGTGGGTGCAGCTATGCTTTTTATATAGTTTATTCATTTTCACTGCACTGAATTACAGGTCACGCTTTGTTAGCTAGCGGTTAGCTGACGTGTGCTAGCTAGCTACAGTTACACATCAACCAGCTTTTGCAGATCTTTGAATTCGAGTCAATGAGAGAAGCTTGCAATGCAATGTATGTAGTGTTCCTTACCTGGCAAGGTGACTGTTCAAATTCTGGAACTCTGAGTGAGTACTGAACGAAAATGCCTTGTTGATGCTAGAGGTCAGAGGAGTATGGGCCTACTGATTCAAGCTGTTAGAAGAGCAACTTTGACTGAAATAACCCCTCGTTACAACCAAAGTATGCAGCAAAGCATTTGTGAAGCCACAACACACACAACCTTGAGGCGGATGGGCTACAACAGCAGCACTTCAGTTGGTATCAAAATCAGACATTTCTGGAAAATGTAGCTTTCACTTAACGTTTGTCTATCCCAAAATGTAATATCCTCATGTTGGGGAAATTACCACAGACGAGACCGGTCTGAACACCTTAGTAATAGGCTACTCTGATGTAATTGGAGAGGTTGGTGGGGGCCATCCCAGGGGGTCCGCCCCCCTTCCTGGAGGCCATTTATTGTTTAAAGTATATGAAATTTTAATTCCCACACATTAAAAATCTGACATTGTCCTCAGACTGTCTGTAGCAAGATATTTTATCCTTTCTGCTTAGCCGATATCCTTCGTTAACTAAATATTTTAGATTTAGTGTCCAACCCATCCAATAATGTTGCGGTTTGTAAAAATGTGCTTATTATTATCTACACAGCAACTCAACATTAGGAAGGAAATTAAGAAAACTCTTAAGAGTGGCGATGTAAACAGAAAATAGATGTATGACGCAGGGATTAAAGTGAAAAAAAATCTTCTGACTGAAACATCTTTTTAGGCCGAGTCATATTCCATGAACTTTATTTAAATAGTCGAGACTAATAGCATTTTAAGGGGAAATGTTTTAAACCGCTTTAATATTGCCAGTTTGCGTAATTTTAAAGGTATTTTAATCTATGAAAAAATATACTTAGCTTGACAAATAATCAACCATCTACATAACTTTTCAGTGCATGTTTTTATTTATCTTATAAAACCAAACAATGCTTTGTGAAACTCTAAATTAACACAAAAAGAAGCAGGAAAAAGTAACAGCACTCCATCTGTTGACTCACCTACATTTAAAGAAAACATCTTCGTTTTCAGCTTAGTTTACAATTTGTTTTTCCAATGAACAGCAATGCCAGGTGTGCACAAGTAGGAGGCGTGTGCATTAGATACAGACAATCTTGAAAGTCTTTGACAACTGATTGCATTAAATTAACTAGCGGTTGTAAGACTGTGAACGACAGGTCATGCTCCGCTATGAAAGAACATATGCGCACTTTTAGATCGCACACATGGTCGGCCATAGATGCACGAACCTCCGTTGTGGTAGTTGTCGCACCTGGCAGGGAGCAGGTGTACTCTAGAGCACGAAGGGCAGCATTGTAACTAGCTTCTGATTGATCACGAGCTAGCACTTTTTTGCCATTATTGCCATATTGAAGTCTCCTGTGACATACTGTGCAAAGACACGTACCTGGCTGTTTGATTTTTTTAGCCCACGAACTAAAAGGCTTGCCATTCTCACCCATTTCGCTAAGCCAGGCCCATCTCCATTTATTTTTTACACTTTTATCAATCTCCGATACATCGGAGCCTTCCTGCATTATAAGTGTGTCCATGGTAACTGAAATATTGTTCTACATCAACGCTCAGCTGTAGCCTGACATGCACTTCTCCAAAACTAAGATTAATTGAGTGTACACTGAGCAGTTTTTCCGTGAGTGGAAATTGAAAACCCGGAGTGGATCATGAGCGAAGTGATTACAGAATATTTAGAGTGGAGAGAGGAACGTGCTTCGCAAATAAACACAAATAAACTATATTATTTGACCAAACTCAAATCAGCATTTAAGATACAACATCTAAATTTGTGGGGAGTAAACTCGCTTTGTTTGTTTCACCCTCCTCACAGGAAATGACTATTTTGGACTCAAATTCAGTCCTCATTGGACATGGCGAGCCTCCTTAACATTAAAGACTATCACCATGTGGATTCTTCATTCTACCACTTATACAATATATAAGGAGAGATAAAACATAATATTTTAACCTTTTGTAAGAAAACCATGTGACTATTTCACCAGACTAGAAAATTATCATTGTACCAATTTCTAATTCATCACTAGGTTTCAGATGTACCCATGTGTGCTATCGAACAGCTCAGCACGCAACAGAAAATGAACATGCGGTGGGGGCGTGTTCCATGCGGAACATGACTCCTCCAACACCCCTGTGGGCCACAAACCATTCAGTGTTACATCCAGCACTTCCTCCGCCTCTGGTTTGTGTGGGTATTGGGGCAACCATATAGGTTCTCCCGGTCTGATTTTAAAGGTGATTGGTGGGCAATTGGTGAGCCCCACGTCCGTGGGGCCCTTGGACCACAGTGAGTCCGGCAACTCATTAAGTCTTGCCGTGGCTTCAGGGTGATCCATCTTTTCCCTCCTATGATCCCGTGTTATCTCCCGTCCATCTAATTATACCCAATCCGTCCCTGGTGCCTCTAACCGATACGTCTTATAGCTGGGTGAGTACCATACGTTTGACACCTGAGTGGTTGCCCAATCAGTGCATTCGACCGCCCTTTTAACCATAGGCCCCAGGTCTTTTGCTTGGTGTTTAGGATGCAGGGCCAGTGACACATGCGGGACGGACTCCTCCGCCATCATGTACCACTGATCCTGCTCGTCTGTCAACTGTACATCTGCCGCTACCCCTTCAGGGCCTACATATATGAATTTAGACCCAACCTGCCACGTGTCCCCACACACTACATCCCCAAACCCCTCTCTATACACCTCATCGCCCTGTCGATCATAAAATAGGGTTACATGTGGGGGGTCTGGCAGAGGAAAGTACGGCTCGAGGAGGGAGATCCACAGCCTCCACTTGAAGTACTGGGACAAAATGCCCTGTTTGTCCGGCTCTTCCGGCACCAATAGTCCCCAATATATTTCCGCTATTTCACCCTTCACCGGCTGTACCAGTTACTGCCCTTTGTGTGTGGTTTCAGGTCCGCACACCGCCGACGTCCTGTCTGGTTACGTGAAAGTTAGTCCATCTGGAGAAAACAAGATATTAGCCCCCAGTTTTATCAACAAGTCTCTCCCCAATAAGTTCACTGGTGTGTTTGCCGACACCACATATGGATGGCTGAGGGCCTGTTTACCCAGTATCGTTTTAAGAGGAAATGTCACTGGCAAAGTCTGTCCCACTCCTTCAAACCCCACAACTTCCACTGTCTTGGAGGATAGTAGTCCTGTGGCGGGAGGGGCGGTGATGGTGGAAAAAGTGGCATCTGTGTCAACCAGAAAGGGGAAGTCCCTCCCGTCGACATTCAGGGACAGCATAGGGTCTGCCTTTCCCCCGCTGTCCCCTCCCCTCCCTGTAGAGCGTCATTCCTGGTCCCACCCTCCGTCATAAGAGAGTGGGTACTGGCCAGGTGCACTAGGTGGTGGGACGGCGTGTGGGTTGGGAACTGGAGCTGCCCCTTGGCTTTCAAGTCAACTGAGGTACGGGCTCGCTGTTCTCTGTGTCTAGGCTCAACGTTCCTTGTTCTATGCGCAGCAGTGGATACAGGCGGTGCACTAGGCGACACCGTGTCGTCCTCATATGCTGGGGGTTCTATCTCTCCTTCCTCTCCTCCTTTTTCTCCTTATTCAGATGCTCTACTCCCTGACACCACACTGCAAACTTACACCATTCTTTTCTGTGTTTTTCCCCATTCTTTCACCTCATCTTTATATCTCCTTTTCTTGACCAAATTTGCTGTTTCCTTCTTGTCCCTAACTCTATCTCGATTCTTAGCACAATCCTTCTCTTTATCCCACAAAATTACATATAATGGTCTCCTTTCATCTATCCTTAGTCCTGCCTCCCTCACCACTTGTCACAATTTCTCTTCTATCTTTTCCTTTTCTTTCTGAATTGGGTCCATCCTGCCTACAACTGTTAATACATTTGCCACCTGTATCCCCAATTTCTTCCATTTTCCCATACCTGGACCCCACCCATCGTCATCTACTTCTCTCTCATACTCCCCGTCCATCTCCTTACTAGTGTTTATCTATATGTGAGATCCTATCTCACCCGTTATGTTCGAGGTGTCCCTATCTCCTCGGGCCGTTCACCCGACTGATTGTCAAGTCCCTTACTTACAATCTCCACCGTCCCCGTCGGTAAGTGTTCTGGGGTAGTCAACCCGAGAACAAATATCAATTGCCTCGCCCTCCTGAATTTAAACCAGTACCCCACTACGTTTTCCACAGGTTCACAATTTAGTTCATAGCCAATATGCAGATTTAGATATAACAGGCTCTGCTTACCTTTATCATGAGCCGGCTCAGGAACCTGTGAATCTCGTGAAAGTTGTCTGGACCGGGTCGAATTCCTTCTCCTTTTTCCAATCCCAGGCCGAGCCCCCAAAATTGTTGAAGTCTAACACTTCCCCGAGTTGGTTTGTTGAAAAGAATAAAACACCAGGAGTCAGGTCAATAACCGTACCGTATATTCCGTTTATTACAAAAGCTTTTGGAGACAAGTGTCGCCGCACAATGTCTGAAATTCAACAGTCACATCAGCATTATTTATACTTCAAACACGCCTAACATGAAAACATGCCTATTCTTAATTCAGCCCTGTTCCAGACTATGTGTGTGTGTCGTTAACCTGTTTCCTGTTTGTCAAAGACAGACATGCTAAATCTTTCTCTGCCCAGCAACAGCCTGAATAAGATTTCCTGTTCTCCTACTTGCACCTTCAGTTTCAGCTCATGCTACAGACACTTAATATTTTTATTCATTGCTCACAACAGTTCAACAACTTATACAATCAGTATATCCACATTATATATATTTTTATAATTCCAAGGATATACTTAAAAAGCAGGCCTTGACCTAGATTAAAAAATATGAATTTCATCAAGTATATCCTGGCATACACTGTTGAATCTATTTGGCCTCTTACGTTTTTGCTTTGACTAGTGAACATAGCAGAAAACTTTTAATCACCAGAATGAGCAAGTAAATACACTTAAACTAGTCAGTTAGATGCTGTAGCAGCAAGCTTAATATGAGCCAGGGAGAGGAAATAATTCACATTCTATTTAATTTTGTACCAGTGGTAGATTGCTAGTAAATGTTGCCTAAAAACGTTTTTCCAAAACGAATTGGTGAAATAAGGTGAGTATCATGTAATTATGTCAGTAAGATGTACAGTGGGGAGAACAAGTATTTGATACACTGCCAGTGTTGCAGAGTCTCTCACAGATGAAGTGTACCTAAGATAAAAATTACAGACCTCTACATGCTTTGAAGGAAGGAAAACTTGCAAAATCGGCAGTGTATCACATGCTTGTTCTCCCCACAGTACATTTGGTTTTATAAATAGAATTCTGTTTATTCCAAACTAGCTATGAAAGTAAAATAAATCTAGCTAAAACTCAGCAGCAGCTAGTGACATATTCAGTCTGATGTTCTCCTGCATTATGGCATTGTTACTGTACACGATAGCTTACTAATAACATTACTAAATCCACATTTTGCCTATAGGATTGCTTATTAACCTTTTTGTACACATCCTTGCTTATGTAACATTCACCACATGTCCATGTGATAGATGAGACTATAGTATTATATTTCTGCAAGTCAAATAATGTCATTCAAGGCATTGTTTAACTATTTATTTTATTTCATATTGTTTACCTAGGAAGAGATGAATGAAGACTAAGGTAAGACTAAGGTCATTAACATATATGGTAAGCTCAGACTCATAGCAGATTACGATATTGATAAATGATACCATAAATGGTGCCTTGGATGATTCATACTATTAGGCCTACTTTTTTTATCCCTCTTGGAAAGGGTTGGCTTGGAGGGACTTGCTAGACTGGACAATGTGCAACTGAGGCTGCAGGAGGGGCTGTCACATCCTCACAGGACAAACCATCTGTCACGTCCTGGCTGTGCCCCTAGCCATCTCTGCGCTGGGCTCGGGGCATAGCCAGGACAGGACAGGAGGTGGCCTTTAGCCACCTCTACTCCTTTTTTTGGTTTCCCCAATTGGAGGCAGGTGTTAGTTATTGCCTCCAATTGGGGACCCTATTTAAGTTTAGTTTGTAGGCCCCAAGGCGTGGTTCATTTTGGTTTTTGTTATCCTGTGTAAGGTTTACCCACGTCACTGTTTGCTGCCTTTTGTTTTGCTGGAGTCTTTATTTTGAATTAAACATGGATTATCTTCACCAACTCTACTCTGCGCCTGTGTCCTTCTCACCCCACGACCGTGACACCATCATAATTCAGTCAAGCACAATAAAATAAGACAGGGCAACCGAACAAAAACACTGGCACGTCCTGGAATCTGGTGTAACTGTCTAAACTCCTGACTCTGGACCGCACATTCCCCCTGGTGACTTGTTTTGAGGCCCTGCACGGCTGACTCTCTGCCTTTTATCCGTCACCATAACCTCTTTCTTACGGTCCTGGCAATAAAAGAATAGGACAGACAGGCATATTAACAAGGTTTTTATATCCTGGTTTCTTTTTCTGCTCACCTGACAAAACTTTGGCGTTTGACCCACTCCCAAGAAATCTCTAGTACACAATGTAGGACCTTTTATTAATGATTAATGTGTTTGATTGTTATGGCAGTTTTTTTAATTATAAAACTTTAAGTTGCACTAAAAGATCTAGATTGGATGCATAGGTTGTAGATTTCTAATTTGCTTAATGCCACACCATCTGATGCCTGTCCATTGGTTTTCCTTCCCTCGCTAGGTCTGCCAGTTACCCAGCATCAGTCTCTGAACTCCCAATACCCCACCTAAGACAGACTTTACTCTGCCTCTCCTTTTCTTTCCTCCTCCTGATGGACTCTTATGTCCAGTCGTCCACGTTGGCCCTGCTTCCTGTTCCAACTCCTGCTGGCCACCCAGCTACCATCTGCACAGGCGCTCCTTTTCCTTCCGTGGCTACTTTAGAGAACTCTACCAAAAGCTCCAGCTGCTGCTCCACCATGAAACTCTCCTGCAGCACCAAGACATTAGCAGCAGATCCTTCAAGTCCTGTAAGTTGCAAGGTGGATTTGCCATGGATTGGACTTGTTAGTCTAGTGCATCCCACAGATGCTCGATTGGATTGAGATCTGGGGAATTTGGAGGCCACAGAATGTCTCTCAAACCATTCCAGAATAATGTGTGCAGCGTGACAGAGCACATTATCCTGCTGAAAGAGGTCACTGCCAGAATTGTCCTTAGCTAAGGATTCTTACCTCACAGTTGGTTGAATGTGTCCCTCGCTGTCAAATAACCGTAAAGATATACATGTTTATCCAGAGACATCCAGTCCAGATTACATTACGCCACCAGGCCACGGAAATGTTCTTAACTTCCTAGCTAGATATAATTTAACGTCAAAAGTAAGGCAATATTGTAAAAACAAATATGGGAGTTAGTACAGTTTTATTTTTTTAAATTTTTATTTCAAATATCAGCTCTAGTAGGTTCTAAATGGAAAGGTATGTAAAGACTGATATTTTGGTGATATAGGGGTAGTGCTTTACAAAGCGCTATTTCACAGACATCTCAGATTAACTGAAATAAAACCCCACAATGTCCTTGAAGTATAATAACATTAAACAAAAATTGGGCCTTGCTGGTAAATTTTCTATGACCCAGACATTAAATTGAATAATAAAACAAGAAAAAGTAAATGAAAATACAACTCCCCTCTGCTCCCTGATCTCCCCATGTCCTGGTGAATGACTCCTGACTGGTGTAGTCATGGATGTTGAGGCCACGTTGTGTTGCATGGTCCTCTCCATTCCTCCAACCTTCCTAGTTGTTTCATGTGAAAAACTACAGGGGTTTAAAGACTGATACTCCTGTTTTGATGTTGTCAGCCATTCTGGGGTCCCACGTTTAATGCGTGTGCCCACTATTGTCTATACTGTACCTCCCTGTGACCCCAAAGTCAAGTGTCCCTCTTCCTATGAGTCAGTCCATATGGTTACCTCTCCTTCATAGACTTTAGTCCCTCTGGCTGTGATGGTTGCCAGTAATGGTCCAGCCTTGGACAGTCTGTTGTACATGACAGTCTGTTCCCCACCTCCCCTTGCTTTTGGTGTCCTTGATGGCTCACCACTCTTACTGAGCCCAAGTCAGTCTCATAGGTCTGGGCTTGGTTTGGCCCTGGAAAGATCTGGGCCACAGGTGTCATTGGACAAGGTGTATCAAGTGTATCAGGTATTCAGGACTCCTACTTTTTGGGAAAAAATATGAGAATCTCACACAACACAAAATTAGAATCTTAACTAGGGAGGTATGTAGCCCAGTTTGTAACAACAATAAACAACAACTAGGAAAAAAAATCGCATCGCATCATCTTCCGCTTATCCGGGACCGGGTCGCGGGGGCAGCAGTCTAAGCAGGGATGCCCAGACTTCCCTCTCCCCAGACACTTCCTCCAGCTCTTCCGGGGGGACACCGAGGCGTTCCCAGGCCAGCCGGGAGACATAGTCCCTCCAGCGTGTCCTAGGTCTTCCCCGGGGTCTCTTCCCGGTGGGACGGGACCGGAACACCTTCCCAGGAAGGCGTTGCGGAGGCATCCGAAACAGATGCCCAAGCCACCTCAGCTGACCCCTCTCGATGTGGAGGAGCAGCGGCTCTACTCTGAGCTCCTCCCGGGTGACCGAGCTTCTCACCCTATCTCTAAGGGATCGCCCAGCCACCCTGCGGAGAAAGCTCATTTCGGCCGCCTGTATCCGGGATCTTGTCCTTTCGGTCATGACCCAAAGCTCATGACCATAGGTGAGAGTAGGAACGTAGATTGACCGGTAAATCGAGAGCTTCGCCTTGCGGCTCAGCTCTTTCTTCACCACGACAGACCGATACATCGACCGCATTACTGCAGAAGCTGCACCGATCCGTCTGTCAATCTCCCGTTCCATCCTTCCCTCACTCGTGAACAGGACCCCTAGATACTTAAACTCCTCCACTCAGTCGGAAAAGCCACCCTTTTCCGACTGAGGACCATGGCCTCAGTCGGAAATCCGAGACCATGGCCTCGGATTTGGAGGTACTGATTTTCATCCCCACCGCTTCACACTCGGCTGCAAACCGTCCAAGTGCATGCTGAAGGTCCTGGCTTGAAGGGGCCAACACGACAACATCATCCGCAAAGAGCAGAGACGAAATCGTGTGGTCCCCAAACCTGACACCCTCCGGCCCCTGGCTGCGCCTAGAAATTCTGTCCATAAAAATAACGAACAGAACCGGTGACAAAGGGCAGCCCTGCCGGAGTCCAACATGCACAGGGAACAAGTCTGACTTACTGCCGGCAATGCGGACCAAGCTCCTGCTTCGGTCGTACAGGGACCTGACAGCCCTTAGCAAAGGACCCAGGACCCCATATTCCCGAAGCACTCTCCACAGGATGCCGCGAGGGACACAGTCGAATGCCTTCTCCAAATCCACAAAACACATGTGGACTGGTTGGGCAAACTCCCATGAACCCTCCATCACCCTGTAGAGGGAATAGAGTTGGTCCAGTGTTCCACGGCCTGGACGAAAACCACACTGTTCCTCCTGAATCCGAGGTTCTACTATCGGCCGTATTCTCCTCTCCAGAACCCTGAGACTTTCCCGGGGAGGCTGAGAAGTGTGATCCCCCTATAGTTGGAACACACCCTCCGGTCCCCCTTCTTATAAAGAGGGACCACCACCCCGGTCTGCCATCCCAGAGGCACTGTCCCTGACTGCCACGCGATGTTGCACAGGCGTGTCAACCAAGACAGCCCCACAACATCCAGAGACTTGAGGTACTCAGGGCGGATCTCATCCACCCCCGGTGCCTTGCCACCGAGGAGTTTCTTAACCACCTCAGTGACTTCAGCCCGGGTGATGGACGAGTCCACCTCTGAGCCCTCATCCTCTGCTTCCTCAATGGAAGACGTGACGGCGGGATTGAGGAGATCCTCGAAGTACTCCTTCCACCGCCCGACGACATCCCCAGTTGAGGTCAACAGCTGCCCACCTCTACTGTAAACAGCGTTGGTAGGGCACTGTTTCCCTCTCCTGAGGCGCCGGATGGTTTGCCAGAATCTCTTCGAGGCCAGCCGATAGTCCTTCTCCATGGCCTCACCGAACTCCTCCCAGGCCCGAGTTTTTGCCTCCACAACCACCCGGGCTGCAGTCCGCTTGGCCTGTCGGTACCCGTCAGCTGCCTCTGGAGTCCCACAAGCCAACCATGCCTGATAGGACTCCTTCTTCAGCTAGACAGCATCCCTTACTTCCGGTGTCCACCACCGGGTTCGGGGATTGCCGCCTCGACAGGCACCGGAGACCTTACGGCCACAGCTCCGAGCGGCCGCTTCGACAATGGCGGTGGAGAACATGGTCCACTCGGACTCAATATTTCCAGCCTCCCTCGGGATCCAGTCAAAGCTCTGCCGGAGGTGGGAGTTAAAGATCTCTCTGACAGGAGACTCGGCCAGACGTTCCCAGCAGACCCTTACAGTACGCTTGGGCCTGCCGAGTCTGTCCAGCTTCCTCCCCCGCCATCGGATCCAACTCACAACCAGGTGGTGATCAGTTGACAGCTCCGCCCCTCTCTTCACCCGAGTGTCCAAGACATGTGGCCGCAAGTCAGATGAAACGACAACAAAGTCGATCATCGACCTGCGGCCTAGGGTGTCCTGGTGCCACGTGCACTGATGGACACCCTTATGCTTGAACATGGTGTTCGTTATGGACAAACTGTGACTAGCACAGAAGTCCAATAACTGAACACCGCTCGGGTTCAGATCAGGGGGGCCGTTCCTCCCAATCACGCCCCTCCAGGTGTCACTGTCGTTGCCCACGTGGGCGTTGAAGTCCCCCAGTAGAACGATAGAGTCCCCAGTCGGAGCACTTTCCAGCACCCCTCCCAGAGACTCCAAGAAGGTCGGGTACTCTGCACTGCCGTTCGGCCCGTAGGCACAAACAACAGTGAGAGACCTATCCCCGACCCGTAGGCGCAGGGAAACGACCCTCTCGTTCACCGGGGTAAACTCCAACACATGGCGGCAGAGCTGGGGAGCTATAAGCAAACCCACACCAGCCCGCCGCCTCTCACCATGGGCAACTCCAGAGTGGTGAAGAGTCCATCCTCTCTCAAGGAGTGTGGTTCCAGAGCCCAAGCCGTGCGTAGAGGTGATCCCGACTACCTCTAGTCGGAACCTCTCAACCTCACGCACCATCTCAGGCTCCTTCCCCGCCAGCGAGGTGACATTCCACGTCCCTAGAGCTAGTTTCCGTGTCCGGGGATCGGGTTGTCTAGGCCCCCGCCTTCGACTGCCACCCGATCCTCTCTGCACCGGCCCCTTATGGTCCCTCCTGTGGTTGGTGAGCCCACGGGAGGGCGGCCCCATGTCGCTCGTTCGGGCTGGGCCCGGCCGGGCCCCATGGGGAAAGGCCCGGCCACCAGGCGCTCGCGAACGAGCCCCAACCCCGGGCCTGGCTCCAGGGTGGGGCCCCGGCTGCGCCATGCCGGGCGACGTCACAGGACACAAATTATTCATCATCATTAAGGGGTTTTTGAAGGAAAAAAAATCACCAATTAAAATTAAGACTCATGTATGTGTCTTCCCTTAATAATAATAGGAAGAATCTATTCATATTAGCAATTTCTAAGGCAACAAGACAGAAACAAAATGTACTTCATAATGACAAATGAAAAGGTTCATAGAACTCCTGACTCTTTCTGATACTAGTCTAAATCTTTAATGTTAGGGCCTACATTTTTTACTTCCCAGTGCTTTGTCTAAAACCAAAACCTGAATGTGTAAATAAAATAGGCTCTCTAAAAAAAAAAAAAGGCTCTACTGAACAAGGCTGGGTCGTAAAGAAAGAAGAGAATAGGTGGAGGGTTCTTATTTTTTTATTCTTTATTTTTTCAGCACTGGTGAAGGCTAGATGACAGTAGTGGGATTAATGTTAAATGATTGATTAATGCTAGCTTGCTCCTTGACCTGCTTTATACTCCTAATACAAACAGCCAATTAGGATGGACCCCCCAAATAGGTTCCTCACAAATGCTTAATTTTATCATAGAACTGTAAGTCCCATTCTATACCACCTTTCAGCTAACAAAGTCCTTCTCCCCCTTTTCTTACCCTATTCAACTTATGTCCTTGGACACCACTCTCTCGACACTGAGGGGAGACAGAAATTGTTACTATACATAGATCCCATCTGGGGATCTAACTAGTGTTTACCATAAAAAAACAGTGGATCTAACCCAACAGCATTTGTGGGATGTTTAACTAATGTAACATTTGGGTTATAGGAAGGTTATCACCATGCTAACAATGTATATGTCAACCTACAAGGACGGCTGTGCTTGGTTTTAGAGAGTTTAACCAAATGCATGGATCGACTGTGGCGACACCAATACGGTTAAATAGGAAACTTCACCATCTCAGTAGTGCCTCCAATGTTGGATTGATAAGGAACTCACCACAGAGATAACCACATACTGTTTCTTAAGACTGTTCTAATTAGGCGATCCGCTTGTTCTAACAGTACTTTGTCACTTTTGGTGGGCCAGGAAACCAGTATACCCCTCTCCTATTCTTATAACCAGTCTGGCGCGTTGGCGCCATGTGCCCTGGTGAAAAGGAGAAACTAGTCAAACATAGGGTCTTCTATTGAAACGTATTCTTGAATGTTATTAGTCTCTTTTGTGCGTGTTATGTCACTGCAGGTTTGGGTGTATATTAGGAGGTCTGTGGCTACCACAGATTGCATGGGCTGTTTATAAAAATAATTTTTACTAGAGAAGTAGAAAATAGTTTCATATGAGAGGATTATTAACATTTTTAACAAAGGGAGAATAATTTTAATCTGTAAAAGATGCTCTATTGGGTTGAGATCTGGTGACTGTGGGGGCCATTTCAGTACAGTGAACTCATTGTCATGTTCAAGAAACCAATTTGAAATGATTCGAGCTTTGTGACATGGTGCATTATCCTGCTGGAAGTAGCCATCAGAGGATGGGTACATGGTGGTCATAAAGGGATGGACATGGTCAGAAACAATGCTCAGGTAGGCTGTGGCATTTAAACGATGCCCAGTTGGCACTAAGGGGACTAAAGTGTGCCAAGAAAAAATCCCCCACACCATTACACCACCACCACCAGCCTGCACAGTGGTAACAAGGCATGATGGATCCATGTTCTCATTCTGTTTACGCCAAATTCTGACTCTACCATCTGAATGTCTCAACAGAAATCCAGGCTCATCAGACCAGGCAACATTCTTCCAGTCTTCAACTGTCCAATTTTGGTGAGCTCGTGCAAATTGTAGCCTCTTTTTCCTATTTGTAGTGGAGATGAGTGGTACCTGGTGGGGTCTTCTGCTGTTGTAGCCCATCCGCCTCAAGGTTGTGCGTGTTGTGGCTTCACAAATGCTTTGCTGCATACCTCGGTTGTAACGAGTGGTTATTTCAGTCAAAGTTGCTCTTCTATCAGCTTGAATCAGTCGGCCCATTCTCCTCTGACCTCTAGCATCAACAAGGCATTTTTGCCCACAGGACTGCCGCATACTGGATTTTTTTCCCTTTTCACACCATTCTTTGTAAACCCTAGAAACGGTTGTGCGTGAAAGTCCCAGTAACTGAGCAGATTGTGAAATACTCAGACTGGCCCAACAACCATGCCACGCTCAAAATTGCTTAAATCACCTTCCTTTCCCATTTTAACATTCAGTTTGGAGTTCAGGAGATTGTCTTGACCAGGACCACACCCCTAAATGCATTGAAGCAACTGCCATGTGATTGGTTGATTAGATAATTGCATTAATGAGAAATTGAACAGGTGTTCCAAATTATCCTTTAGGTGAGTGTATATCAGTCTGTGTTGAATGAATGTATACATCATACAAGTTTCACTTTGAGACTGAATGCAAAAAGACTGAATGCTGTAATAAAATCAAAAGGTGCTTCAACAACATATTAGTTTTAGGGTGTGCACACTTATGCAACCAGGTTATTGTGAGTTTTTTATTTTTCATTTTTCCCCCTTGAAGATTTCAGTTTGTTTTTCAATTGAAATGTTAACGTTATAGATCACATTAAAAGTGGAAAGTTCTTACATGATTTATCTTTGTCTCATTCTTTTACATCACAAAAACCTGACATTTTAACAGGGGTGTGTAGACTTTTTATATCTACTGTACAATGTGCAAGCATTTTCTGATTGACCGCAAGGGGGTGATGTTGAGCCAGACAAATTCACAAACTCATGCAACTCATTCCATTTGACATAGAAACAATTTATCCTTGATGTTTTTTTTTCAACATATGAAAACTGCTTCGAAAGCTATTCCTATAGAACCAAATGTCCAGTCTTTACAAAAATAAAATTACAAATAAATACATGGCCGATATTGACCAATCAATCCTCAAGCGTGTGGTTTTACACATATATCAATATATATCAGGTAGAGTTGACCAAATGATAAAATAATTTGATGTATATGTCCATAATACTATGACGATGTAACTTATGCAAGTAAATTCAGTTTGAACACAAGGTGGCACCATAACGGCTATATGGCGTTCTCTTTTATCTGTATTTCTCAGTGTGATTTAAATTTGGCACAAATAATCACGTTTATAAATCTAACTAACGTATGTCTCAATTTAGCCACATGTGAGCAGAATTGGAGAAGAAATTTCATTTTTCATTTGGGGAATCAATGAATAAATGGCTTAAAGGTGCCCACATTTCTATGGTAGTAAAGGGCCAAGGGCTGCAACTTCTGGTGCAGTGGCATGCATGTCAGCCTCATGGTGGCACTATCACAAGCCTCCAAAGTCGCACTTATTTGCAAGCTCACCACACCCACCCCTTGTGACCTAAAATCTTGAAAGTTGGTACATAGGTGTATCTCTTCAAAAAATGAAATTTTTTGCCATTGGGACCCCATGATGGAGGGATGATTGATTTTCTGACAATCACAAAAAAAATTACTCCTCTGGCACCGAATGTCTGATCTTCACATATTTTGATATTTGGCATCTTTGTTACAAACTCTGTAGCTCTAGCAGTCTAGGGTGGATGATACAGAGACCCGTAACACAAAACTCATGCGAATTAGTGCAGTGTAAATGAACAGTGAGAACAAACGACAGACAAACAAAGCTACCATCAAACATAAAAAGTGTATTATAAACACACGGTAAAGGGGTTAGGGAAAAGGGTCAGAGCTTGACCCAAGAAATGAAATAATATAGTCCAAACACTCCTAAACTGAACTTGCCTGCCTCACGAATCGCTTAGCTGACTACTAACCGACAGAGGTGGGGGACTCGAGTCACATGACTTGACTCGAGTCTGACTCAAGTCACAATTTTCAGGACTTGTGACTTGCTTGATTAAAGTATGAAAATGACTTGACTTGACTTTGACTTGAGAACAAGTTACTTGAGACTTGACTTGACTTGAAGTGGAAGACTCAACAATGACTTGAACTTATAATAAACAAACAGCAATAAAATTATTGTATATGTTGTGACATCAGCAGCACTAATCAGCATATGTGCCTTTAACGCTGCACAATTCAAACCATGACAAACATGGCAGACAGTAACGTTATTCGAGCTCCACAAATAATATCGTTTGGATACAAGGACTTTGAACTGGACCGTGTGAATAAAAAAAGATTTGCCAGATGCAAAATATGCAACAACGTCAAATTTCATTCGTCATTTTAAGAACCACAAGGAAAGGTAAGAAAGTAATCTCTTTATATTTAGTTTCACTAAGATCTATAACGATTAAGTAATGAATTAATCTTTTGTTTGTCATAATTTGGCCTTGGTTGCATATTTTTTATTTATTTTTCTTGTTAGAAATGTGACCATTATCATTACAGAATACGTCTGGTAAATAGATGTAAGGGAATTTGACTATAACAGTGGCATAGCCTGAATTTTAATGTTGATGGGCATCTTAAAATGAGCGGGCATGTATATTATTACACGTAGGCCATAATGTCTGTATTAAATGTGCGCATTTTCAAGTGTTTGTGGACTGCGTGTGGAAACTAAAAAGCATTGTGCTTACACCATAACAGTTAACTTTACTGCATGAAAGGCTAACATGGAGGCGCCAATGTGATTACTAGCACCTAAACATTTCGAAGAGGTTTTTTTTTTTTTACTCATACAGACAAGAATAATTACAGCGTAATTACATATTAGGCAGTTTTTCAGTCACAATAATTAGTTTATAAGGTTGTTATTATTAGCCCTTATTACATGTATTGGCTGAATTCCAGTGCAGAATGCATGTTATTTCTTAATAACAGACCATTGCCATGAAAAACAGCGCGTTGCTATGGACGCAGCAGGATTCTAACCAGAAACGGAACGGACTATTTTCTTTAGAGGAAGCAATACAATCGTTTTTAAATCAATAAATTCCTTTTGAAATCAATATTTTGTGTCAAATTTTTTGATTTATTTGGTTGGTAGGCAATTAACTCCTGACTGCCAGGTGGGAAACACCAACGAGCACAATCAAGAACATAACCTGGAGAAACAGCAGGAGGGGAAAAACACAAACGCACATACAAGGTACCTGCATGAGTAACAGTCTTCAAAAGTTATATTAACCAGGCCAGTATGTCAAAAAACATGGATTGACCATTGAACATGTGAGGGGGCGTGGTTTTGCACATTGATATGCAGATCACCTACAAGGATAATGGTATAATAATTCTACTTGGTACATATATTGACGCGGACCATGTGGAAAAAATTACAGTAAGGATTTATTTAGCAACCACACGGTGGCACTATTGAGGTTTTTCACATTTCACCATACTCTCCCCGTTTCAATTACAGCCTTGAAAAGTCATAAGAAATTTGTGAAAAACCCTTGAAAAGCATCTCCTCTGGCACCTAAGGAAGTGTCTTCACATATCATCATATTTGGCATCTAAGGACGATGGTCTTCAAAAGTTATATCAATTAGGCCAGTATGTTGTGCAGGGGCATGGTTTTGTATAAACACATTTCCTACAATTATAATGGTTTTGTAATTCTACTTGGTGCATATGTTAACCAAGATGATACGACAATAATGACTACAAATATCTTTTTATCAACCACACAGTGGCACTACTGAGGTTTTTCACATTTCACCCTACTCTCCCCATTTGAATTACAGCCTTGAAAAGAGGTAGATAAATTCACCTCCCAAGAAACATATATGCCATTGGGACTCATTAACTTTGCTTTTATTGGTTTGGCAGTCATTAAAAATGTGTGAAAAACACTAAAAAGCATCTCCTCTGGCACCTAAGGAATGGTCTTCACATAACATCATATTTTGCATCTATGGACGATGGTCCATAGATGCCAAATTTTGATACATTTTGAATACATTTTGCCAAATTTGAATACATTTTGTTTCATGCAATTGAATTTAGTTAGCTTATACGATTAAATATTTTTTGTTAAACTTGCAGATCACACAGATGCTCATTTGGAGTGAGATCCGAGGAATTTTGAGGCAAGTGCAACACTTTGAACTCTCCATTGTGTTCCTCAAACCATTCTCGAACAATGTGTGCATTGTGGCAGGACACAATGTCCTGCTGAAAGAGGCCACTGCCATCAGGGAAATCCTTTGCCGTGGAGGGGTGTACATGGTCTGCAACGATGTTTAGGTAGGTGGCAAGTGTCAAATTGATGTTCACATGAATGCCTGGACCGAGGTATTCCCAGCAGCACATTGCCCAGTGCATCACACTCCCTTCACCGAATTTCCACCCTTCGTCGTCTTTCCACAGTGCATTCTGGTGCCATCGCTTCCCCATGTAAATGGTGCAACGTACATGGCCTTGTGATGTAAAAGAAAACAGGACTCATCAGACCAGGCACCCTTCTACTGCTCCAACATCCAGTTCCGAAGCTGATGTGCCCATTGAAGGTGCTTTTAATGGTGGATAGGGGTCATCATGGGCACTCTGACTAGTCTGCGGCTACGCAGTCCCATAAAGCGCAGGGTGCGATGTGTTGTAACACATTCCTCCCATAATGTCAATAACATGTTTTGTGACTTGTGCCAACAGTAGACCTTCTGTTAGTTCGGACCAGAAGGGAGAGCCTTCGTTGCCCTCACATATTGATAAACTTTGGGCGCCCAACTCAATATAAGTTGTTTACATGGCAGTTGTTT
This sequence comes from Esox lucius, assembly GCF_011004845.1. Lineage (NCBI taxonomy): Eukaryota > Metazoa > Chordata > Actinopteri > Esociformes > Esocidae > Esox > Esox lucius. The sequence continues at coordinate 686,974 of NC_047569.1, forward strand.
AGGGAAAATAAACATAGTTTTTGTCTAAAATACAAATGTCCCCAGTGATTATGTCTTAACTAATTACCAGTTCACTGACTGGGTTACTATTGTATGCGATATGATTTGAAAGGTCTGTCTCAGCTTAAAATGTATTATATGTTACCCCACCAAATAATACTACTTGTTTCAACAGGTCTTGATCCAATAAGAAATTGAACATTCCACTCAGATTTGAGAGGGTTAATGTCAACATAGGGTTTTCTGTAGAAATGTACATAGCTAAGGACTCCCCATTTCCAAAAAGATTGGGACTCATATGCTTTTGCATTGTGCTAATCATTTAAACCCGATATTCAAGAGAAGAAAGTACCGAAATATCATATGTTGAAACTGAGATATGTTATTGCATCTTGGAAAATACATGCTCACTTTGAATTTGATGCCTATGTAGAATCTGAGCATTAACAATTACAATGTGAATGTACATTTCATTGGAAGTGGATGTGCCTAGATAATGAGAGCAACAAAAAACTCTCTGTTTAGATTATCTCTCTGTAGGTTGCGCTCTGATAACCGCAGGAATATTCACATTGACCATTTGGCATGGGGGTTACTGTCTTGGAAACCTGATCTTTGCTAGGTAGACACACCCTTCAATGTATAAATCAGCTTATAACCAACATTACAGTGAAAATAGATTGAGGTTGTGTAAGGAAGACCAGGTCCGTAACTTCAAGAACAAGACTATCTAATTTTGCAATAAATAATTGAATTACTCTCTCCCTTGACAAACAGATTAGCGATAATTATTACAACCACTATACGAAACGGTTGATTTCTAACACAATGCTGCCGTGACCCGATGGATATGTTTTAACAATTCTGCTGAACTTTCGGCTGGAGAGCATAGGGGCTCGATTTGCAATTGCGAGGAAGAAGTTGTTTTCCCCGGTTACTGGTTGCTGAGAACAACTGGACAGTGAGTCGTAAAACTAGGCCATTTAAAGAACTTTCAAGATTGCAAAAATTGTTAGGTAGTCGAACAAGCCCTATGACGGCCCGACTAGGCCTTTGATTTTTACGTTTTATTGTACAAATACAACAAGAAGACTGCAGCCTCTGACGCACATGATGAGTTCATGTTTAAAAATCATGGCGCGTATAGGACACCATCAAGAACGAAAAGGATCATTAACAACCCATGCCTGGAGTCGAAATGGACAGAAAGAAAAATAAAGTTTTCCGGCTAAACAAGATGGATTCCGAGGAAGTTGTATATGGACAGATGGAGAGTGTGGTACATACAAAGAGATCAGACAAAGGAAAGTTAAGATGGCCGAGAAAGGACAACAGTCGAAAGGCGGGAAAGGAGACAATCGAAATGGACAAAGATTAATTCTGTTTGACCACCTGGCCGACTGACAGTAGTCTCAAGATGGAATCTCTCTTATAGGATCCTGGAATCATGGACGATACTAGGAACTGACGTGAGCTTTCATAATCATTGATTCAGAGTTCTTAAATGTTTATTTCCTCAAATGTATCATACCTAACCTTTAGATGAAGCTGGAACCTGATCACCTTCCTCGGTAACAGCCAAGCTTATTTCATTGAATATTACATGTAGTTTGTGATGCATTCGAAATAGCCTGTTTTGTTCTGTCATGCTTGAACATGTTTTAATAGGTATTCAAGAAATAACCTGTTTTGTTGTGCGTTGTCATGTGTACTTGTAATTTGTAATTTAGAGTCAAACGTATTTATTGCGTTGATGATGAAGTTTAAAACCGTAAGAGCTCAAGTGGGGTCTCACGACAATGTAGGTAGGCCTTAACCAAGGCCCACCACGTGGTTCCTGGATGTTGCATGCTGAGCTGTTCGCTAGCACAAGTGGGTACATCTGAAACCTAGTGATGAATTGGAAATTGGTACAATGATTTTCTAGTCTGGTAAAATAGTCACATGGTTTTCTTACAAAAAGTATTGTGTTTCTCTCTCTCATTATATATTGTATAATTGGCAGAATGAAGAATCCACATGGTGATAGTCTTTAACGTTAAGTAGACATGCTGTGTCCCATGAGGACTGAATTTGAATCCAAAATAGTCATAGCCTATGAAAAGGGTTAAACAGCAAAAGCGAGTTTATTCCCCACAAAATTAGATGACCAATTTTTTAAATGCTAAATTTAGTTTGGTTACATAATATAGTTTCTGTTATTTGTATTTACCAATGATAACTGGGATATACTTGTGTTTCCTCTCAATAGCTTTAATGTGAAATGTATGAGTCTGAAACCAACTGAAGTGAGGGTAGAGACCTAAAGTCATCCCCCATTGTTGATGATTTAACAAAGAAAATGCATAAAAGTTGTGATTTAGGGTTTGGCTGACCGCAACTATTTGGAATAAAAATACATCTCAACTCATCTTCATCCGCTTATCCGGTATAGGGTCGCAGGGACAGCAGCTCCAGCAGGGGACCCCAAACTTCCCTTTCTCAAGCCACATTTGCTAGCTCTGACTGGGGGATCCCAAGGCGTTTCCAGGCCAGTGTTGAAATATAATCTCTCCACCTAGCCCTGGGCCTACCCCGAGGTCTCCTCCCAGCTGGACGTGCCTGGAACACCTCCCTAGGGAGACGTCCTGGGGGCATCCTTACCAGATGCCCGAACCACCTCAACTGGCTCCTTTCGATGCAAAGGAGCAGCGGCTCTACTCCGAGTTCCTCACGGATGACTGAGCTTCTCACCCTATCCCTAAGGGAGAAGCCAGCCACCCTTCTGAGAAAACCCATTTCATGACCATAGGTGAGGGTAGGAACGAAAATTGACCGGTATATCCAGAGCTTTGCCTTCCGTCTCAGCTCTCTTTTCGTCACAACGGTGCGGTAAAGCGAATGCAATACCGCCCCCGCTGCTCCGATTCTTCGGCCAATCTCCCGCTCCATTGTCCCCTCACTCGCAAACAAGACCCCGAGATACTTGAACCCCTTTACTTGGGGTAACGCCTCATTAGTAGTTAATGTAGGGTATAATGTGTCAGAATGTTGATTTATGGCCCATGGAGGGCGGGGCTTCCATATTGATGTGACAGGTGGGCGGGACATTCGGTTTGTAGGGTGGGACTTCCGGTATGACGTATGTTAGGGTGGGACTTCCTGTATGACGAGTGTATGGGTGGGACTTCAGGAGTGACGTATGCATGTCCGGTGACTTTGTGATTTATGATTACATTGATGTGTCCGTGTTTGTTGTTTTACAACGTGTGATGAGCAAAACAGACTAGTGTTATAACAGGTGGTTGTGTTTGATGATTAACAAATGGGCCTTAGGGTTCCGGAATGTTAAATTCCCAGGCAATAAATACGTGTTGTGTCAGCAATAAGTTGTTTGGTGTTCAACAAAAGGGTGCCAGGGTTCCACTGCCATGTGGTACAACAGATGTAAACTTCCATGTTTTACAAAGTACATGCAACATGGTGTTTTTCCACAAGCACAGAGTTACAAATGAGAGACATGCTTTTTGTGTAAGATATAAAGAAGGGGGGTAGGGACTTACAATTTGGAGAGTTTCTGCCCACTTTTCATTTTTTAAGATGATATCTGCCCTGTAGTAATGGTCCCTTAATAATCACTATTACAAACTGTAGTATATGCAGGTCGAAAATCTTCCTGTGTTTCACGGTTTGTAGTCCAACACAGCACTACAACAAACTAACATCACATGAGCAATGCTATTATTTTGAAGGAATAGTCAAGGCCAGGGCCAACCATACATACAGAAACATAAATACACACACAGTAGCCTACCAGTGAAAAGTTTTAAAAAGTGTTTCTCTTAAAAGTTTTAAAAAGTTTTATGTTCTCTTATGCTCACTAAGGCTATATTTATTTTATCAATAATACAGTAATATTGTGAAATATTATTCCAATAATACTGCAGTTTTATATGTGAATATATAGTAAAGTGTAATTTATTCCTGTAATCAAAGCAGATTTTTAACATCATTAGTTCAGTTTTACATGATCCTTCAGAAAACTTTCTAAAATAGCTAGCCTACTGATGTTATCAATTTGATGCTTAAGAAACATTATACATTTCGAAAAGAGTTGTTATTTTCTTCTTCTGAAAACCAATATATACAACAATTCAAAGATTTTGGTTAAGTAATGTAGCCTATATAAAATATATATATATATATATATTATTTAGCAAGGACGTAATAAATTAATAAAAGGTTGATCAACATTGATCAAAATAATGAACCTTTCTTAACTGAGCACCAATAATAATTGAGCATACAATCAACATTTTACTATGATTTCTAATGAATCATGTGAAATTGAAAACTAGAGTAGGTCTAATGATACAGAAAATTCTGCTTTTACATCATATGAATAAATGACATTGTAATTATACATATAATATAATATATAACCAAAAATAGCTACAAAATAGCAAATAGCTTGTAATAATATTTCACAATATTAGTATGTTCAATAAAGAATAAAAAGCCATAGTGAGCTTAAGAGACATATAGGCCTATGGCCTTTATAATACACATATGTATAAACACAGCAAACCGATTATGGTGGGTGTATTTGTGACAATTTTTATATTATTAACAAAAAACAGCATACTGTAAGTAAAAACGCTTACCTTGAAGTTTATGTTGCATCCACACATCCTGTGATCCGCATCAGTTAGTTAAAAGTTAAAAACGCACAGGATAACAGTAACCTATAAGTGAATATTGTGATTTGCTTTGCCGATTCTTTAGGTCTTACCTTGTTACTTCAGCTAGCCTACTGTTAAAAAAAGTGGGCTGGTGCACCGTCTATAATTCTCTCTCATTCAGTGTCTTTCCCATTCAGTTAGTTGTGCACAAACGGAGCACAAACGAACAAGAATTTCACCCAAAGCAGCACAAACAAAAATTTTACCGGCACAAACCAGCACAAACGAACGAGACTATTTTGGGTGAATTTGGAGAATGTGGGGGGGCTGGTTGACCTCAGATTGACCTACAAATATTATTTTACATATATTATTACAACTCTCTAAAGGTTTCCATGGTTACATCTTGATACAATACCTTGCTTCTTACCTATGAAGCTGTCGGCCTTGCCACGTGCTATGGGTTTTAAGGATTCGAAAAAAGGCTACTTTCCTTACAAGTTTAACATCAAGGAGAATGAGAACTATGCTGGCCCCCATCCTGAACCGCATTACTATGGTGTGAATACCATGATGGCTAAAGAAAAAGATGCGTTTTTGCAATGGTATGCAACTGTTTCCGCAGACCCCTTTGTCATGCAGGATGAAATAAAGGCTTACTGCGTGAATGATGTAGTCATCTTGAGAGAGGGTTGTATGCGCTACAGACTTGAGTTCCTGGAGTTTGGTGGTGTTGACCCATTCCGGTCAATTACAATTGCTTCGGCTTGCATGAAAGCACGGTCTATGAATTTCTATGTTGTTTCTGGCACGGTCACCCAAAGTGTCATTGTTCAACAAGCATCAATCCAGTGACAAAGATTCAGTACGGGTTGATGCACCAGCAATGGTTGACAAAGCTAGAGGCTTTGAAAGAACAACACAACGTACATGTTCAATACATATGGGAGTGTGAGTGGAATCAGCTTAAAAACACATCCACAGATGTCAAAGCTTTCTTGAAGACCCTCGGTATGCTCTTTTTGGCGGTCATACTAATGCGATTCATCTGAAGTTCACGGCTCGAGAAGTGGAGACTATTAGGTATAACGATGTCTGTAGTCTTTACCCATTCTGCAACAAGACAAAGACTTATCCGATTGGGCATCCAGACATAATCTTTCAAGATTTCAAACCACAAGACACCTTCTTAGGTATTGTTAAGGCTATGGTATGTCCACCGAAAGGCCTTTATTATCCCGTTTTACCGCACAGGGTCGGCGGTAAGCTGTTCTTTCCCTTGTGTAGATTATGTGCAGTCTGAAAACCAGGTAACTGTTCACATACTGATTCAGAAATATCTTTAACCGATACCTGGGTTTCTATTGAGCTGGTTAAGGCTGTTGAGAAAGGTTATCGCATTGTGGAAATATTTGAAGTCTGGGATTTCACTAGGACATCAGATGATCTTTTTGCAGATTACATGAAAACATTCCTGAAGCACAAGCAGGAAGCTAGTGGCTTCCCGCCATCTGTGGTTGACGATGAGGCAAAAGACCAGTATATCCGTGAATATCATGAAAAGGAGGGTGTGCAGCTTGACAAAGAAAACATTGTTGTAAACAGTGCTGGGCGATCTTTAGCTAAATTGGCAATGAATAGTCTTTGGGGTAAGATGGGTGAGCGGACTAACCTTATGAACACAATGTTAATTACAGATCCGGAGGAGTTTAGCCACTACCTTTTTTCCAGTGAAACAGATGTTGGTTATTTCTCATTCATCTCAGACACAGTGGTGTTACACAAAACAGACACCAATCAAACCACGTAACGGCAACATTTTTATTGCCGCGTTCACAACCGCTTATGCTAGACTCGAGTTGTATTCACTCTTGGAAAAGTTGGATAGACATGTACTCTACACAGACACTGATTCTGTGATCATAGTCACACGCCTTGGGGATCGGGTGCCCCCACTGGGCCCGTTCTTGGGTGACTTGACCAATGAGTTACCGGATGGTGACAGCATAGCTCAATTTGTTAGTGGTGGGCCAAAGACATACGGTAACAAATCTGTTAAAGGTCTGACCTGTCTCAAAGCAAAAGGCATTACGCTCAACAGCTACAACACAACCATTGTTAATTTGGAGACGCTGACACGACTGGTTGCTAACTTTGTACGGGGTGAGGGCGGTGATTATGATGATCACGTCTTTGCTAATGAAGACACAATTGCTAGAGCTAAAAGAACATTCACATTGAAAAACCGAATAGTGTCTAAGTGTTTCTGAGTTGTGTACAACAAGCGTGTACTGCTCCCTGATTACAGCACAAGGCCTTACGGGTACTAAACCACAGTCTAGGATGGATAGCGGTATTGACCCACGACTACAACACCTGTTCAGCTGTGTCATTAGTGGCCCCCGTAACTCTGGTAAACCATATTTTGTGAAGATGTTGCTGGATAATGCTGACGTTGTTTTCTCCAAAGAAATTCAAAATATCGTCTGGGTTTATTCATGTTGGCAACCGCTGTATGACGAAATGTTGAAGGTAAGGGAGATTACTTCTATAGAAGGTCTACCAACATCGCTGTGTGATGACAATCTGCTACCGATTCAGAAAAACAACCTTTTAATTATTGACGATTTAATGAAAAGTGCATCAGAGAGTTTGGAGATGGAGAGAGTTTTCACACAATATTCACACCACCATAACCTGAGTGCAATTTACCTTGTCCAAAACATGTTTGTTAAAGGCAAATCTAGTAGAACTATTAACTTGAACACAAACTACCTCATCTTGTTTAAAAAACCCTGCGACAAACAGCAGATTAGCATTTTAGGCAGACAGATATACCCCAGTCTTTCTCGATTCTTCATGGAGAGTTTTAAAGATGCAGCACATCCGCCTTTTGGTTATTTACTTATTGACTTTAAAGCTACAACACAAGAAGACAACCGTCTGAGAACAGGGTTATTTTCAGGGGATTGGCCTGTTGTGTACATTCCTAACAAAGTTTGAACATGTCTAAACGCATTTGTAGAAATTGACCACTTTTGAAGATGATATTTAAGGCACCGGCAAGTCATTGAAAAGTTATTTTAGAATCAGCATCTACCGACCTCATTCTATCACTCTGTGAAATAGCGCTTAATCTAAGGCGTGGAAATATACCCTTAACAGAATCGCAGCCCCGAAAAGTAAAGAGACAAAAAGACAAAATTATATACATGTCTAGATAGAACACTTCAGTCGCAAGGAAAAGAAAAACCATCAACCAATCTGGAGGTTTTCTACTGCCGTTAATAAGCGTCGCAGTTCCCTTCTTAACCAGTCTAATTGCATCAAGACAGGGTTAAACAACAAGGAGCATGCTCAGAAAAAAATTCTGGTGACACAACATCAGCTGCGAGAATCCAAAACGACTAGCACCAATATAAGACAATCTGTTGGACTCATCGATTCATAATATACTGTTGATAAAATTGCTGATGATAGAAGACTGTTGGGGTGGGGGGTGTTTTTAGCTGCAATGGTATGTCTCAATATGTTTTTTACGACTATTCCAAATGTTGAAGTCTAACACTTCCCCGAGTTGGTTTGTTGGAAAGGAGAATAAAACACCAGGAGTCAGGTAAATTACCGTATCGTATATCCATTTATTACAGAAGCTTCTGGAGACAAGTGTCGCCGCACAATGTCTAAGGATCAACAGTCAAAACATCATTTTTATACTTCTACTACGCCCAAAAAGATAGAGGCGTTAACTTACAAAGCAAGTGTGTCCTTGGCCCAATCCCAGTTCTATTCCTTATAGGATAACTGCAAGTACCCCCTTGCCCCCCTTGTGGTTTCTGTGTTGTCTGTCCGACTATGTGTGTGTGCCTCTGACCTGTGTCCTGTTTCTCACAAGACAGACATACTAAATCTTTCTCTCCCCGGCAACCGCTTGAACAGGGTGTCCTATTCTCCTACTTGCACCTTCCATTTTAGCTCATATTACAAACAATTAATATTTTGCTTCATTGGTTACAACAGCTTATAACAGTTCACTAACTTATACAATCAATACATCTACACAAATAAAATATAGCCCCAGACAACATAGCTCCTAGGGTCACTCAGGTACTCAAACCCCTCCACCACGTTAAGGTGGCAGTTCATGGAGGGGCGTGATTTAATTGTTTTATTAAATCTCTCAACGATACTCGCTTTGACATCATTTCCTGTAGCAAAATGTTTTATGTTGTACTTCTTCATCAACATTTCAAAATGTGAAATAAAAAACTCCTTCCCCTTGACCGTTTGGACTTTTTGCGGTGTTCTTCCTTCTTTTAATATTTGTTCAAATGCTCGCTTTACGTCGATAGCACGCGAATCCATGTGTATTTGCTTAATACATCTATGCATGTTAACATACATTTCATGTTATCGTTTTCCACACTGTAAGCACTCATGTCAACTAAATCCAGCTGAAATTGTGAATTTATATCATGAGCAAAAACTCAATTTATTTTAAAATGTATAGCTACAGGCCTGTGTAGCGTGTATGCATCCTGGGCGAGCAGCCAGTCATCGGCCTCACCATTTTTAGGATCTCCCCGGTTTTTTCCAAGTATGCTCTTTTCAAACCCTCTCTACCCACATAAGCACCAGGGTTTGCCGGGTCGTAGTAAATACTTTTTATAACCTGTTCAGACATCGTAGAGTGTTCGAGAAATAATGAAAACAAGCAGCATTTATCGGGGTTCAAGCTGTTAAGGCCTTTAAGCACCCAAACATCAAAAGACATTACGTTTTATTTAGCAAGCATTTAACCACTGAAATAATAAATGGAAAAGTCCATTCACAGCCAATACAGGCATTGTAGCATTGGAAATGTACGTTTTTCAAAGCTTTTTGACAGTTATAGTTGCACCTATTGTCTGATCTCCACAAAACTCTGCATGCTTCTTCACTATGTTATGACACATATGCTCATCTATTTTTGTGAAGTTTGGGCTTTTTCTATGGGATTTATTGGCATTTGAGTGTATTTTGTCCTGCCACTTGAATACATTATCCTGTTACAGCCAGGCAAATGGAAAAAATCGACTTTTTTTTATAATTATTGATATAGAGAGTCCAGAGAATCATCGTAGACCGAATTGGTTCCGAAAGGCCGAAAGTCCAGGTACTAGTTCGCGAAAGTAGGTTTTTAACATATTCGCGAATATTAAATGAACAGTTTGATTGACAGTAGTGGTTCTTGAGGCAAATTTTTCAGCACGAGGAGATCTATCAAGTGATATGCATTTTTTGACGAAATTTGTAACAACACGTGATTAGAGAGCCTTAAAACTCGTTAGCGCCAACTAGTGGCCGATTTCTTTCAAAATTCTTACAGACCTCTAGGACCTTGTGCCAAACATGCCCACCAAGTTTCGTTCTGATCAGAGTATGTCAACCTGGTTTAATAGGTGCTCAAATCTCATTGGCCAATGGCGGCCATGTTTTTTGAGATACGCCAATATCCTCTTAGGCATACAGGGCCCCTTAGGCAAAGACACTGCATACCAAATTTCAAGTAATTTGGACAAACGGTCAGGTGTCTATACGTTTTTCGTATTTTTTTTCGTATTTTAGCGCCACCATGTGGCCAATCGACGCAGTTTTTTTACTGTGACCTCAGACTGACTTCTAACACATGTATACCAAGGTTGGTCAAGTTTACTTAACTACTTCTTGAGTTATAGCCTTTTTAGTAAAATAGGCTCCTCCCACAACTTTAATTTTGCGCCCCCTAGCAACCATGAATCGAAATTTAAACGTTTTTTTGATAACTATTGATTTTCAGACTCGATAGAACATTTCTACACTGGTTTGGTTCCGATCGGGCGAAAATCCAGGGACTAGTTTGCAAAAGTAGGTTTTTGACAAAATTCAAAATGGCGGAAAATCTATCATGGCGGAAATGAAATCGGAGATATACGTTTTGTTCGTCTTGAGCCAAGGATGACAGGGATATAAGACACTTGAGTCTACGACATACGGTCTAGGAGTTATGACCACTTTCGCGCTTTAGGTCGCTATAGCGCCACCTATGGGCCAATCGGGCTCATATTTTGATAACCTCTCCTCGATTTTTGTACTACCATATGCCAAAGTTTCAAAGCTCCAGCTCTTACGGTTTGGGCTGCACGATGCGTTTTACGGCAGAAGAATAATAAAAATCTGTACAATAACAATAGGGTTTCAGCACTTCGTGCTTGAACCCCTAATGAATACATGTTTAACATCATTTTATTTGAGTTTTCTAAATAACACAACCAAGATATTCAGATATAAAGTTACACAAACATTCAGATTTCTCATAGTCTTTGTTTATATATATGTTAACATGAGAACTGAAGCTACCCTGGCCTTAGACAACAGACTCTTTGCTTTCATCACACCATGATGCCGCTGCATCGCATACAACATCCTCATTAAATTTGTCCATGTATTCACCCCTGTTCTCACTCAGTCTCTGTGAGATGTTCGGCTCCAACTTGAGCTCCTGCAGAAAGTTCTCAGCGGCCTCGTGAACATCAGTCATTGGTGTGTGAATACCTGATGCGTTCAAAGCCTTGACCAACACATATTTCAGTCGCAGTGTTAAAACTGTCGCCACAATGTCATCATAATGGGCCTCATAAAAAAAATACTCAGGCGGTTCGAGACATGAATGTCTTGTCTGGCTCGGGTGGTCCACTTCACATCCGATGCATGCTTTGTGTAGAATAGCCCCAACAACGTTTTCCAGAATCATACCCATTGTTACTTTGATGATCTTTAAAACTTTTGGTACAAGGTGTTTGTCCATTTTGTGATAACTCTTGTTAGCATTTGAAATGTATGACAGATTAAGAGGACCTAGCTGATCACCAATCGGGTCAATCCAGTCGTAGTTTCTTGCAGGGTATGCTGGTGGAATCGAGCTGTCTGGGTCAGGGGTTCTGTAGAAGGCTTCAGCATTGTCATCCCAGGTGTCACTCGGCCTTGGGTTCTTCAATCACCGTTTGATTGTATTCTTGAGACATGTTTCGTAAATTCTTCCAACTGCTTGATAGTCTCAGGCAGTCTGTCTGTTTTTATGCTGTGTTGAGGTCGGTGTTAGCTTAAGGCGGGGCTTCAGGGTCTTACGTCAGTTGATCTGCCCGCAGTCACAATCTACCCCGCTGACATTTTCCGGAAATAGCTCCAATCTAACAGAGTCATACTCTTTCAACCCCTCGACAACTTTAAACAGTACATCTACTGTATTATGTGGGCCTTGTTTCGGCAAATAAAACACTTATCGAAAGGTGGCCCATAATACGGCATTAAAAACCATTTGATCGGTCACACCAGCCTTAAACACATGGCCTTCTTGTAATTCATAAAATGCCACCTCCGGTAGCTCTGGGTTGAAAATGTATCCACCGATCCGACCATCATCCAATCCCCATTCCTGTGCCAACATATCCTGGTGTAGTTGATGGATTCGGGTTAAACTCTGCATCGGTTTCTTCTGGGCTGGCATGTTGATTTCATCTCTGCGGTCCATCTGTAATTTCTTACCAAATCACTGAGCGGCGTTTAAGATATTAGCTTTCACCTGTGTTTCACCCAAAACATTGATCATAGCACAATCCTCCATGTTTTGTATTGTGTATGTAAGTTTGCTCAGGCAAGACTGAATGACCATCACCAATTAAAATATGCAGACCACGCCAATCAACCCATAAAACACGAAAGGTTAACAACCACCGGATGTAGGCCATCTGTTGCACCACTTGTCAGAAGATTAAACTCCGGGGTTTTAGATCTGACGAACACCATTTGTTGAACATCAAACAACTTACCGCTGACACAACAATTATTTATTGCCCTAAGGGCCATTTGTTACTCATCAAACACAACCACCTGTTATAACACTAGTCTGTTTTGCTCATCAGATGTTGTAAAACATCAAACACGGACACATCAATAAATTACAAAGTCACCGGACATGCGTACGTCACTCCTGAAGTCCCGCCCGTACAGACGTCATACAGGAAGTCCCACCCTAACATACGTCATACCGGAACACCCACCCTACAAACCGGATGTCCCGCCCACCTGTCACATCAATATGGAAGCCCTGCCCTCCAGGGCCATAAATCACCATTCTGACACATTATACCCTACATTAACTACTCTCATTCCCTACCCGGAGGAGGCACTCCATCGGTTTCCTGCTGAGAACCATGGCCTCAGATTTAGAGGTGCTAATCCTGATCCCGACCGCTTCGCACTCGGCTGCGAACCTGTCCAGTGTGTGCGGAAGGTCACACACCGATAATGCCATCAAGACCACATCATCCGTAAAAAGCAGCGATGAGATCCCCAGCCCACCGAACTGCAACCCCTCACCACCCCGACTACGCCTTGATATCCTGTCCATAAAAGTTACAAACAGGATTGGTGACAAAGCGCAGCCCTGGCGGAGGCCAACCCCCACCTGGAACGAGTCCGACTTACTAGAACCCGAACACAGCTCTCACTTTGGACATACAGGGATTGGTTAGCCCTCAGAAGGGACCTCCTCAGCCCATACTCCCGCATCACCTCCCACAGTATCTCCCGGGGGACCTGGTCATACGCCTTCTCCAGATCCATAAAACACATGGAGACTGGATGGGCATATTCCCAGGCCCCCTCCAGGATCCTTGCAAGAGTAAAGAGGTAACAACCGACCAGGACGGAATCTGCATTGTTCCTCCTCAATCTGAGGTTCAACTATCTGCCAAACCCTCCTTTCCAGTACCTTTGAATAGACTTTCCCAGGGAGGCTGAGAAGTGTGATACCCCTGTAATTGGCACACACCCTCTGGGCCCCCTTTTTGAACAGGAGAACCACCACCCCGGTCCGCCACTCCTTTGGCACTTTCCCCAACTCCCACGCAATGTTGAAGAGGCGTGTTATCCAAGACATCCCCTACACACCCAAAGCTTTCAACATTTCTGGACGGATCTCGTCAATCCCCGTAGCTTTGCCACTGTGGAGTTGTTTGACTACCTCAGTGACATCTGCCTTGGTGATTGACGATGCTTCCCCATCAGTCAACAGTGTCCAAGAGCAGAGGTCGCAGCCCTTCTGGTCTGTCGGTACACTGCAACCGTCTCCGGAGTCCTCCGGGATAACATATCCCAGAAGGCCTCCTTCTTCAGTCGGACAGCTTCCCTGACCACCGGTGTCCACCAGGGTGTTCGAGGGTTACCGCCCCATGATGCACCTAAGACCTTTTGACCACAGCTCCCCACCGCAGTTTCAATGCCCCCAACATCCACAGGGATGCCAGAAAAGCTCTGCCGGAGGTGTGAGTTGAAGATCTTTCGGACGGGGGCCTCCTCCAGATGTTCCCAGTTCACCTGCACTACCCGTTTGGGCTTTCCCGGTCTGTCCAGAGTCTTCCCCCAACCCCTGACCCAACTCAACACCAGATGGTGATTGGTTGACAGCTCTTCCCCTCTCTTTACCCGAGGGTCGAAAACATACAGTCTCAGATCCGATGACACAATCACAAAATCGACTTTCAGCCTAGGGTGCTCTGGCACCACGTACACTTATGAGCATCCTTATGTTCAAACGTAGTGTTCGTTATAGATAATCCATGACTGGCACAGAACTCAACAAACGACCACTCTAGTTCAGATCAGGGAGGCCGTTCCTCCCTATCACGCCTCTCCAGGTGTCTCCATCATTGCCCACGTGTGCGTTGAAGTCCCCCAGCAGAATTATGTAGTCCCCTACTGGAGCCCCATGCAGGACTCCATTCAGGGTCTCCAAGAAGGCCAAATACTCAGAACTGCTGTTAGGAGTATATGCACAAACAACAGTCAGAGATTCCGACCCCATAACCCATAGGCATAGGGAGGCGACCCTCTAATCCACTAGGGTAAACTCCAAAATAGCGGCACTCAGCCAGGGGCTTGTCTGGCTCCAGACGGGAGTTCCGGGCTTCCACCAGGCTGGGTAATGCCTTTTTTTTTTTTAACCATTCTTAGTCTGGCTCCTCCTCTGAGACCGCTTTGCCATGGTAAACCCTACCAGGAGAACTAAGGCCCAGACAACACAGCCCTCAGGTTCATAGGAACACACAAACCTCTCCACCACAATAAGGTGATGGCTCCCGGAGAGGTAAATATAAGTTTGTGAATTCCTTAAATTTAGGAGGTTAATCAAGACACTGTTTGTGTTTGCCATGAAATAGTTTGACCATTGCCTGTAAAAAAAACTACATTTTTGCGCTGTAGCAATGCTAATACAATTGTCCTGGTGGTTGCAACAGGTAAACCACTGCACATGGGCTGGGGTTTTTCACTCCTACAATTTAGTTCCGCAGCTTATCCCCTAGGGGGCCAAACAATTTAGTTAGGCATGTGCCAAGAAACTACAGGATATTATAAATGCGTGATAGCCAATTTCGCTGACCTGTGTGATGGTACTGTGGTAAAGTCAAATTTGAGAACTATTTAGCTATGTTGTAAAATTAGTTATTAGGTTATATGGTTTATAATTCCTTCGCACAAGCAACCGTGTTGCACATTGATGTCTTTGATGGTGTTAGTGAATGTTCGTGTTTTTTAACATGTTAATTTTGTTTTGATGAATATACAGGCTGCAGCTCCTTATCGAATGGATTATAGATCCATCCCTACTACCAATTCTCTATTTTTCATGTCTGTCCTGAAGAGATGGCAATTGCGGGTTCAGGATGGCACCTCCTGTGACCGTATTTGTCATTGTTCTGTATTCACTCATGGTGTCATTTTCCATTGACTTAATGAAGTGAAGGCCGGGGGGATGTATGATATGATAATTGATTATGATTGGAAAGAGTTGAGCTTAGGGCTCAAGGCAAATCAAATTGGTATTTATAAGGAGTTATGTACAAAAGTGAGTTTTTCCTGTTTGTATAATTATAACTGAGCACTGGCATCTGTTATGTTTTACATTTTCCATTTACAGGAAGTTTTTAATTGGTTTATTTGGAGATTGTTTTGTTTGACGTAAGGTCTAACATTTTAATGGTTGAATAGAATAGATCTAACCATTTCTGATTTGGCTAAGCAAAGTCAAGTCTGACAATCTTATTCCACTGATAGTTGCTACTGGGCAATAATATAGCACAAAGAACCAAACATCAACCAAGCCAGTTCTGGATGGAAAAGGAACTTTGACATAGACTTTTATGGAAACTTGTCCGAATAGGGTGTATGCTTCACTCCTATGATGGAACTTAAGTTTTCAGGACTGATCTATTTTCTTCATTTTTGGGAGTTGACGGGGAACAATACCCAGTGGATGAAAGTGTGATGGACTGTTGAACCACAATAATCGTTGTTATGCAGTTATACTTTCAACAGATCAGGACATCACAACCCCTTTTCTGATGATACATCACATCACTGACTGGAAACAGACAACTGAGTGTGAGTACCAGCAACATGTTCAAGAATAATTTCTACAAACACACTGGTTGAATCTGTTCCAAATGTTCCTGACCACTCACATGGCAGAACGATGCCAGGGTCATTTCACTTGGCTTCACACTGCATTTCTAGATGAATCATCGAGAGGAGAATCCACCGTCAGGTCAGAGTACCATGGGTCAGTTGACTGGAAAGGTCACATGGTCTCAACACAGTGGAAGACACTGTTGTGGTGTTAATCTTGAATTAGTGAAGAGTTGGAAACTCAATGTTTCATTATACATCTACACTGACTTGTTAGGGCAACCAGGCAATTTGCTGGGTCCACATCACACTGACTGCAATAACTGATATTGGAACTTTCATCACTGATGCAAGACAAAGAAAACTGAAGACAAGAACTTAAGGACACTTGATTGGAAACTAACTTCTTTAGTTACAGTCTAAGATTTTCCTAAATTAACTGATATGATGATTTCATATGTATGAAGGTTTGTTTCTCGCAAGACAGGTGGGAAACTCTGTATGATTACAATCCCAATATTGGACTTATTTGGCGTATTTGTGATGATGCTTAATGATCTACATTATGACTGCTATCATGTTTGGACAGTGAATTGTTCCCTATTATAGGTGGTCCCAGTCAAAGGTAGATGTTTTCCCTATTTTAAAGGTAGAATCTTTCACAGGTACAACAGCATATGCATAAGTCTTTTGTATGAAATTGTAGCATGGATCATGATACGTACGAGGGAGGTTTTGATTGTTCAATGGACTTTGGGGGAAATGTTTTAATCATGATATCATGTTGAGTCAGATTTTTTGCTGAACACCAATAACACTGATAATAACCTGTTGATGTAAAAATATTTCTTGACCTAATAATCTGAGGTGGGGACGGGATTGATGTCTGTCATACATTGAGTTATGTGTCGGAGTGGGGTGCGTCAATTTTCTTGTTTACATTCATTTTCATTTGAGGAACAAGAAGACCTGATTGGTCAGATACTCTTTTGTTGCTTCATTTTTGTCATTTGTAACATGGGCCTTTACTTTTCATTAGGAATTGAATTGTACTTGTTTTTCTTTAAATGTTTAATAGGGGGGGTGTGAAATCTGAGCATTAACAATTACAATTTGAATGTATGTTTAATTGGAAGTGGATGTGCTTAGATAATGAGAACAACAGAAACCTCTCTGTTTGTATTATCTCTCTGTAGGTGGCGCTCTGATAACCACAGAAATGTTTACATTGACCATTTGGCATGGGGGTTACTGTCTTGGAAACCGGATCTTTGCTAGGTAGACACACCCTTCAATGTATATATCAGCTTGTAACTAACATTACAGTGAGAAGAGATTGAGATGAGATGAGATTGAGGTTGTGTAAGGAAGACCAGGTCCGTAATCTCATGAACAAGACTAATGCTGCAATAAATAATTTAATTACTCTCTCCCTTGACAAACGGTTAGCGACAATTATTACAACCGTTATACGAAATGGCTGATTTCTAACACCAGCAACACATTTCAGAAGAGCTGGGACAGAGGCACCAAAGGACCAGGAACATAATGGTAAAAAACTAAACCTTTTGGAACATCACACAACTAATTAGATCAACAGGTCAGTAACATTATTGGGTATTAAAAGATAATTCCAGAAAGGATGGTCCTGTCAAGTAAGGATGGGGAGGGGTTCTCCACTCTGTGAAAGACTGCGTGGGCAAACAGTGCCACAATTCAAGAATAAAGTATCACAAAGTAAAATTACAAAGAGTTTGGGGATGGTCATTTACATTTGCTCGTCTTACTAACGGAGTTGCAAATCTTTGGTCAGATATACCTTACGACTCCCAGAAGACAATGCAATGAAAATTAACATGGTTGCGCATATACAGAGGGGAGAACAAGTATTTGATACACTGCCGATTTTGCAGGTTTTCCTACTTACAAAGCATGTAGAGGTCTGTAATGTTTATCATAGGTAGTCTTCAACTGTGAGAGACAAAAATCCAGAAAATCTCATTGTATGATATTTTTATAATTAATTTACATTTTTAGTATTTGATAATCTAAAAACCAGTAAGAATTCCAGCTCTCACTGACCTGTTCATTTTTCTTTAAGAAGCCCTCCGGTTCTCCATTCATTACCTGTATTAACTGCACCTGTTTGAACTCGTTACCTGTATAAAAGACACCTGTCCATAAAATCAAACAGACCAACCTCTCCACAATGGTCAAGACCAGAGAGCGGTGTAAGGACATCAGGGATAAAATTGTAGACCTGCACAAGGCTGGGATGGGCTACAGGACAATAGGCAAGCAGCTTGGTGAGAAGGCAACAACTGTTGGTGCAATTATTAGAAAATGGAAGAAGTTCAAGATGATGGTCAATCTTCCTCGGTCTGGGGTTACATGCAAGATCTCACCTCGTGGGGGATCAATGATCATGAGGAAGGTGAGGGATCAGCCCAGAACTGTTCAATGACCTGAAGAGAGCTGGGACCATAGTCTAAAAAAAATACATTAGTAACACACTACGCTGTCATGTATTAAAATCCTGCAGCGCACGCAAGGTCCCCCTGCTCAAGCCAGCGCATGTCCAGGCCCATCTGAGGTTTGCCAGTGACCATCTGGATGATCCAGAGGATGAAAGGGAGAAGGTGATGTGGTCTGATGAGACAAAAATAGAGCTTTTTAGTCTAAACTCCACTCGCCTTGTTTGGAGGAAGATGAAGGATGAGTACAACCCCAGGAACACCATCCCAACCATGAAGCAAACATAGTTCTTTGGTGATGCTTTTCTGCAAAGGGGACAGGACGACTGCACCGTATTGAGGGGAGGATCTTGGCCAACAACCTCCTTCCCTCAGTAAGAGCATTGATTATGGGTCGTGGCTGGGTCTTCCAGCATGACAACGACCCGAAACACACAGCCAGGGCAACTAAGGAGTGGCTCCGTAAGAAGCATCTCAAGGTCCTGGAGTGGCCTAGCCACTAGCTGTTGGTTGTCAGCTAGCCTATACATTAAGGGCGTTTCTACATAGCAAAGATCAGGTTTCCAAGGCAGTAACCCCCATGCCAAATGGTCAATGTAAAACAGTCCTGGGGTTAGTAGAGCGCAACCTACAGAGAGATAATCTAAACAGAGAGGTTTCTGTTGTTCTCATTATCTAGGCACATTCACCTCCCATGAAACGTACATTCATATTGTAATTGTTAATGCTCAGATTCCACACATGCAATAAAATGCAAATTACTTAAAAATCATACAATGTCATTTTCTGGATTTTTGTTTTAGATTCCGTCACTCACAGTTGAAGAGTTCCTATGATAAATATTACAGACTTCTACATGCTTCGTAAGTGGGAAAACCTGCAAAATCGGCAGTGTATCAAATACTTGTTCTCCCCACTGTATACAGCAATTAGCTTAAAAAGTTCAATGTAATCTTAAAAAAAAAGAATTACTGATCATTTTTGCCCATTACTAAATATGCAAAAATTGCAAGTCATAATTTGAGTGTCTGTAACGAGGACGCGCGTGGAGGAGGCGCGCCACCCCTCCCGACATGGTGTTCGGCGCACGTCATTGCTGGCCTTCTAGCCACGCCGCTCCTCCTCCCACGGCACTGTCATGTTTTGTTATTGCACGCACCTGGTGTCCATACCCTCATTAGATCGCATACATAAGTTCCTGTGTTTCTGGGTGTCTTTGTGTGGTATTGTTCTATGTCATTTGACTGTATCGGAGTGTACTTGTGCACGCTTATATGCGCTATTGCGCTTTTGTTTTGCGTGCCATTTTTCACGTTGTGGATAATACAAGAAACGTTCATCACCTCCCTGCATTTGGCTCGCCTTTTTTAAACACACTCCACACACACCTATCGTGACAGTTTCTGAATAATAATGGAAATGAATTATTAACATTGGTAACATTTTCATAATTTCGGCACTGTATGCCACCACAATGGATTTGAAATTAAACAACAGAGATGCAATTGGAGTGCATACTTTCTGCTTTTATTCAAGTGGTTGAACAGAAATACTGTATGGAATGTTTAGGAATTGCAACCATTTTCATACACAGTCCTCTTATTTCAGGGGTTTAAATGTAATTGGACAAATTAACACAATCATAAATAAAATGTTCATTTTTAATACTGTTGAGAATCCTTTGCAGGCAATGACTGCTTGAAGTATGGAACGTATGGAAATCACCAAAGGCTGGGTTTCCTCCTTTTGTGATGCTTTGCCAGGCCTTTAATGCAGCTGTCGTCAGTTGTTGTTTGGGTCTTTCTGCCTTAAGTTTTGTCTTCAGCAAGTTTAATGCAAGTCAAGTCATTCCTTGACTTGGCCATTGCAGAATATTCCAACTCCTGGGTTTCTTTCGCAGTAATGTATGATTTAGGCCATTGTCTATCTGTAAAGTGAAGCACCATTCAATCAACTTTGCTGAATTTGGCTGAATCTGAGCAGACAACATACCCCAAGAGTTGGGGAGTAACGGATTACACTTTCAATCTCAGCATTGATGACACCGTTGTTTCCCCATCCCCCCACGCACGTAACCTTGGCATCATTCTGGACACTCTCCCTTGATCAGCATGTCAAACAGACTGTAAAATCTTAATTATTCCATCTTTGCAACATCACCATACTCAGACCTTCCCTCTCCCGTCCTATTGCTGAAACCCTAACACATGCATTCATAACTTCCCGTCTTGACTATTGCAACTCCCTACTCACTGGCATCAAATCTACATCCCTCCATTAGCTCCAAATGGTTCAAAAGTCTGCGGCCAGACTACTCACCTACACCAAGTCCCAGCAGCATATCACCCCTATCCTCTGTGAGTTACACTGGCTTCCTATCTCCCAACGCATCAACTACAAGATCCTCCTATTGACATATAAAGCCATAAACAATATCACCCCTAACTACCTCTCACTAGAATATTGTAATTGGATTACAGATACTTTTGAAAAAATGTATGATTACATCTTGGATTACTTCAATTGAAAAGGATTCAGTGCATGAAATTATTATGACAAGTTCAATTTTTTTAACTTAATGTTTTAAATACATCGTTATTTGAACCCAAATATCAATTGCAGTTCTCAGTTGTGTGTCATCATCATGTGTGCAAAGGTGGTTGCACATAACCAGATTAGTGACCGATGAAGCACTACTTTAATTTTCTCTGGTCTTGGTTGGTTGGATGACTGGTAAGAACAGAGTACATCCAAGATAATATTGGCCGACCCATACAAAATGTGATTTAGTTCAATCACATCTACTATTGACGCATCTTTCTCAGAACAATGATAGGCAATGGGGCTACCCTTTTCAGACAGGTATTGTTTAGAAGATTAGGCAACTATTTGTTAGATAGCTGTAACATAGCGCTGCCTTCAAGATGAAACATTATATGGAAATCCTCACAATATTTCAGGTGAAAAGGTGTGTCTGGAAGGACTCGGTCAAAGGATTATTTGCACTTGATGCAGCCACCTCAGCAGGGGCCACTGGTCATCAGGGGCAGGTGGGGTACAAAAAGAACTGCAACAAAATTTAAAAATGTATTTCTCGAAGACTACTTCCTATAATTTATTACCTTTCAATATAGCATCTTCCTAAATTGCATATAATTTGTGTTAGGATTTTCAATAAACACTAGTGACCCAGTGCCTTTGGAATCCATGCATAACCATGCATCACACTGCCTCCACTGTTTTACAGATGATATGTTATGCTTCGGATCATGAGCCGTTCCAAGCCTTCTCCATACTTTTTCTTTACCATTATTCTGGTACAGGTTGATCTTAGTTTCATCTGTCCAAAAATGCTGTTCCGGAACTGGGCTGGCTTTTCTAGATGTTTTTTGGGAAAATCTGGCCTTCCTATTCTTGAGGCTTATGAAGTCTTCTCTTTATGTTAGACTTGGATAATGATATGCCTACCTCCTAGAGAGTGTTCTTCACTTGGCTGGATATTGTGATGGTGTTTATCGTTACCATGGAAAGGATCCTACTATCATCCACCACTGTTGTTTTCTGTGGATGTCCAGGCCTTTTTGTGTTGCACAGCTCACCAGTGCATTCTTTTTTTCTCTGAATGTACCAAACTGTTGTTTTGGCCACTCCTAATGTTCCTGCTATCTCTTTGATGGATTTTATTTTTTGAAGCTTAAGGATGGCCTGTTACCCACTTGCATTGGGAACTCCTTTGACCGCATGTTGTGGGTTCACAGCAACAGCTTCCAAATGTGAATGCCACACCTAGAATTAACTCCAGACCTTTTACCTGCTGAATTTATGAAGTAATAATGAAGGAATAGCCAACACCTGTCTATGAAACAGTTTTTAAGTCAATTATCCAATTACTTTTGATCAATTTCAAAAGAGGGGGCTACAAAGAGCTGTAATTCCTAAACCCTTTCTCCAATTTGGATGTGAATACCCTTTAAATAAAAACTGAGAGACTGCACTTTAATACCATATTCATGACTTAACTGTAACCTGAGTATATTATTGTAAACAGCCAAAATAACAACAATTGTGTCCAATTATTTCCGGACCTAATTGTATTTTTGTGATGCCTGCCAGTATCTTATGCTGTAGGAATAGGACGGCATTTTTTAAGCTTATGTAAAATTATTCAGTATACTTTTAATAGTATTACTGCTGGTAGTAGTTCAATTTATTATTTTAACCAGACAAAATCAGATATGAGATACATAACTAGTAAGCAGCATGGTGTTTTTGACGTATTAAATCAAATTCTGGAACTCTGAGCGAGTCCTGAAGAGTGTGTCAGTAGGCCTGTATTTGGACATTGCTTTTTTATGCTTACTATGTGCATGAACGTGTGCTTGTGTGTTTTATTTTATTTATTAATTTACCTTCATTTATACACAGAAATCAACTGAGACCAAGGACTCATTTACAGCTGAGCACTGTATTACAACAATAAAATCACATATGAAAGGGAAATGAAATTATGAGATGGAATGAAAGAAAAACAGTTTGCATGTGTGTCCATGCGTGTGTATGCATGTGTTTTTGTGTTTTGGTGCTCAGCAGTGGTAGCTTCACAGTGTGATCTAATGGGCTCCTAGCAGCGTAAACAGCTGTCATCTGCTTTCACAAGCGGAGATTAAACTATAACCCAAATTCACATCAACACAGACCAATGTGGCACATGGGGCACTATTTGCCCCATCTCAACTGCATTGCTGCTAATTGACTAAAATAAAAAACAGCTCTTTTATATAACAATCAAGGAGGACAATTTGCTTGAATAAATTGTTTGAATAAAGGTCATACATAATCTTTTTCCTCAGTACACGGTGTCTCCTCTCAACTTTACCCTGGCTCTCGCAATCTCAGAACTGTGTTTACTTTTCAACTGTGTTAGCCATATACACTCACCTAAAGGATTATTAGGAACACCATACTAATACTGTGTTTGACCCCCTTTCGCCTTCAGAACTGCCTTAATTCTACGTGGCATCAACAGAAATCGAGACTCATCAGACCAGGCAACATTCTTCCAGTCTTCAACTGTTCAATTTTGGTGATCCATCTTTAATGGATTTCGGAATGTGTTTGTTTCCAAATATCGTCTTATGCAGATGGTAGCATCTTGACCTTTCCAATGTTTCTTGTACACTAGCTCGACTGATGCAAGAGTATTCTTCTCTAAGGTGAATGTTCACCTTTCTTGCAGTCTTTTGTCAAGAACCCTGTTCACTAGCGTAGGGATAGTTGACTTTGTAGCTACCAATTTTCCACCAAATGTATTTTCCTGGCCATCCTCACTGAGGGCGTGAAGTTGCCTATTCCGCCACAGTCGAACAAGAGCAGCACACTGGATCCTTGATCTCATTAAATTCCCCCTTGAGTGCCTTAAGTATCACATAATATGTCTCATCTGACATTGCTCTTCGCCCATGTCCTACACATACCCAAATGATACAGGACACAAGAAAGATTTTTTGTAGTATTGTCGTTTTTCCAATCTGTCAAATACATTGAATGGTGTAAGCCACATCTAAGGCATTTAAGTTTGAATAGAATTGATGTGTACTGTTTGGAAAGTGGCACCAAACATTCTACAACCCTTTGAGGTACATTATTTCCTTCTATAAACTCTAAACTGAGGACATTACATGATCTAACATAAAATATAAATTTATGTTTAGCAGAGTTTCAATTAAAGGGCAATAAACAGGTGTGTTAAATAAACATATTATCAATCTCTTGGCACATGGCAATTCCCCATAATGTTATTGATAGGCAGAAATTACATATAAAAAATGAACAACAATATTTCCAACACTTGGTTCTTACACAATAGTTTACAAAACACTTATCTATTTAAATTGGGAAGTTTTCCCAAGTTCTGAAGGACCAGGGTTGAGATCTACATTGTACATGATGTCACTGGTATTAACAAATTGTCATAGATAGCTAATAATTACCCTACAGTTAGCTATAGTCATTTATCTTTAGAATTATCTTACAAATTTCTATATCATCTTGCACTAAATATGATGTTAATGTATGTGCATGAATCTCAACTAAACTAACTGAATTTACTAACTTAAATTAGGTTACTAATTACCTTTCAACATGTGTGATAAGGACTACATAGGTTTGCAAACAACTGAAGAAAGTCCAATGCCAGAGTCACATGACGATAACTTGCCAATCAATGGCCAAGTGGTCAATTATTGGTACTGCAACATAAAATACACGTAATTGCAGTATTCAAATAGCAAGGGATATATATATGACAATCATTCATGCATACATTTTCATGTTACCTTTCAGGAGTCAGATTTGTTACATTATGGGCATAAAGTTATTACATTATTGGTTCAGAAATGTTATTACATTATTGGTAAGTTATTACATTATTGGCTTTTATTATATTAAGAATAGAAAATGTATTATGTTATTGACAGTTATTACATTAACGGTAGTTATTACATTATTGGCTGCTACAGGGACCTGTGGAGCAAATTGAAACCCTTTATTACACATCAAGCAACCCACTTCACGCAATCCTGCTTCAGGGGACAATTGCTATCCCTCCACCTGCAAATCTTCCTGGGATAGGAGTCATCATCCCAATGTCATCGTTGGAGATGCTTTTTTTCCATTGCATGTAAATCTGATGAAGCCCTTTCAAAGTAGGCAATTGTTAATTGATATTCAGAAAATATTTGTAGGGTTAAATCATGAGCAGATATTAAAATAATAATAGGGTTAGGGTTATATACTTAATACTTGAAAATGTTCTTCCTTCTATTTGCTTCAATTGCACATTTAGAATTGCCATATGTAATGCATTTGCATTAATTGCACATCTATATATACTACTTGTACATACATATACTTAATACTTGTAAATAGTTTGCCCTCTATTTGCACTTCTGGTTAGACACACACTGCATTTCTTTGTACTGCACTTATTCACTGACAATAGATTCAACTTTGTAATTGAACAGTACAAGTACAGTACAACAAAGTTCAGTGTATATTCTGCTTTACCAGGTGCCAATCTGAACAAAAGCAAGAGGATCTACAACTATCAAAATTCACGAGCGAAGACATGTGAATGAGAATTAATTTGGCATGACGGTCGCAAGGTGGAGAATTCTAGGCAGACCGTCAGAATTCCTACCAGAAAAATGTACACGTTGTGAAGGCCTGTGCTGTACTGCACAACTATCTGGCCTATACATATGCTGCCAACACACCTGCAACAAAGTATATACCACCTTGTTTCAAAGATTCTTTTGAACAATGGCGAGGCACAGCTGGGGAGTGGAAAAGACAGAGGGAGGCACCTTGGCTGAGGCAGGGAGAGCCTCTTGGGCTGCTGTTGGAGTCTGCAATGACCTGATGAGGTTTTTCATGTGCCCTGGCAGGATACGGTGCTGAGAGCTAGCCTACTGAACTCTCAGTGAATTATGGATGTACACATTTAAAGAAAACCTCTTTATTTTGTTAAATATTTTTATGTACAATTGTAAGTGTAACAAAGTATTGCAAACAGTGAAAAGAGCAGACTGCATAGAAGTTATTTAAAATGCAGAGAAAGTGCACTCAAGTAATTTGTTCAAACATGCACTTTCTCTGCATTTTAAATCAAAGAATAAATCAAATTAAACAATATGGAATCAACTCATAAGTCAACATCCATGAAGTATGCAAATTATTTTGAGTCAAATCACAAACAAAACTTATTTAGTCACTTTGAAAAATATTACTTTATTCAAACAGTGTGTAGATATATTGATTGTATAATTATTGAACTGTTGTAACTAATGAAGTAAAATATTAAGTGTTTGTAACATGAGCTAAAACTGAAGGTGCAAGTAGGAGAACAGGAAATCCTGTTCAAGCTGTTGCCGGGGAGAGAAAGATTTAGCATGTCTGTCTTTTGACAAACAGGAAACAGGTTAACGACACACACACACATAGTCTGGAACTGAGTTCAGAATAGACAGACAGAAAACCACAAAGGGCAAAGATGACGCTTGGGGCTGCATTTACACATATAAGGTATAGAACATAAATTGGACCAATGACACACTTGCTTTGCTAACTTAACGTCTCTATCTTTTGGGTGTATTTGAAGTATAAATAATGCTGTTTTGACTGTTGATCCTTCGACATTGTGCGGCGACACTTGTCTCCAGAAGCTTCTGTAATAAATGGATATACGATACGATAATTGACCTGACTCCTGATGTTTTATTCTCCTTTCCAAAAATCCTAACAAATAAAATAAAAATGATGGATTTTGAACATGGGGACTAGGGGACTCCATAATTCTGCTGGGGGACTTCAACGTACATGGAGAAGGACTTTCGGTCGGAAAACCGTCCGCCACCTCAGGAAGGGAAAACGGGGAACTATCCAAGCTGTGTACAGTAAGGATGGGACACTGTTGACCTCAACTGAGGAGGTAATTGGGCGATGGAAGGAACACTTTGAGGAACTCCTAAATCCCACTAACACGCCTATATATCATCCCACTAACATACTCTATAGTGGAGGCAGTGCTGGAGGCTGATGGGGAAGCATCATCAATCTCCATGGCAGAGTTTATTGCATTTTTTACTTTTTGAGTAATTAAGCACTTTAGGCGCCAATAATAATAATACTTATGATTACAAAAGGGTTTCTCCTAACGGAGATCCCCTTATAATAATAATAATACTCACAATAACAATAGTGTTTCTCAGTCAATCAATAAAATGTATTTACATCAGAAGTTGTCACTCAGCCTGAAACCCCATGGAGCAAGCAACAACAATGTTGAAGCACAGTGGCTAGGAAAACTCTCAGAGGGGCTGAAATTTAGGAAGAAACCTAGAGAGGAACCAGCCTCGGAGGGTTGACCTGGCTGTGCCAGGTGAACATTTTAAGGGTAAAAGTTGTAACAATTAGTAAATGCATTTGAGCTGCATCCAGATCACCCCGGCAATAATAATATAGCAGCGTAAAACCTTTGGGCTAAGACGGGGGTCCAGTGACACTGTGGCCCTGTGGTAGGCTCTGGACTGGGCCCAACAGGCAGCTAGTCAATCCACCCACATTGCCAACTCTCAACCAAAGGGACACCAACCAACCACAACCACCCTTATATGAGGGCCAAGTATTTCCAGCAGAGTTCACCCCAATTGCACAATGAGCGCAACAAAGAGACAACAACAAGCCAGTGACTCCTCCCCCGAATGTTCAGCATTACCTGAGGTTTATTTGATGATTTATCAGGGTAACCGGAGAGTCCAGAAGTGACAAAAGCATGGATTTGTTTTTCTGCATCCGTTTTTGATGAAAGGTTTCTGATTTTTGCAATGTTCATCAAAGGAGAGATCAGGGTTGAGGGTAACGCAGAGGTTTCTCACATTTTTTGGGATACGACCATACAACTGTCATGGTTGATGGGAAATTGGCATGAGAAACTTAACACAACACAGATGTGCTGACAAACTCTGAAAGAAGGACCATAGACAGGACGTGTTGCCTATTACTGATGGGCCCCACACATCCTGTCCATACATTCTGTCCATTACTCCTGCTAGGAGTTGCCCATGTGACTGACATAGGCTATATGGATAGGTCCATTGACCATAGGTTGGAACATACCATACAAGGGTCTGTTGTAGGATAAACCTTTCTTATTGGAGGGTATTGGAATGTGTAATGGTTGGTTATGACCACTAGACACCTCCTATGTATTCTGGCATAAAGACAGTGTTGCCTCTGTAATTATGGGAGAGAGAGAAATGAGAAATGGAAGGAAAACATCATAGACTCATGCTGAATAAAGATGGCTCTCCCCTGACTTCTGGTTGCATTTATTTTGTTCATGGATCAAACTTGGACAGAATCTAACATGGTTCACTGTAAGGTTTGCCTGCAAAACTCTTTGTTTCTTGGGTCCTGAAATATTATATTTCAGTTTTTCATGATTTTAAAAGCAAGTGCTCCGTCATCCACTTCCTAATATCTAAAACACATGCTTCCAAAGTAGCTTATTTTAGGGCTTCTCCATGTTTCATCGAAATATATGACTGTGTGAGAGAGGTATAGTATACAGCCCCCAAAGTCTGAGTGATTTATTGCTTTGACATTTGGCAGCTGTGTCTGTGTGGATTATGATTTTTTTTTTTTATGGTTGTTAATTTATAACCGGATGGTAACAGTTGTTTTTCCTGGGTTCATGTTCGGTTAGGGAAGGTGATTCTGGAGGTTCATGGCCAGTTAGGGAGGGAGGGGGTAGAGCAGGCATTTTGGGGCTTCCTTCTCTGGGAGGAGAGGGTGTAGGTTTCTTTGAGATGTAAGGGCGTTGAGCATGTGTTACCGATGGTTCATTCTCTGAGAGTCCTAAATAAATAAGAGGTAGGCTTCTCCTGGTTTGCAGTTGAATTAGTTTTTTTTAATTTTTAGTTCAAGATGGCGTCTGTTCTTAGTGATACACCCGTGACAACCCAGGCCATGGATGATTGAAATATTCCTGAAATATTTGATGTGCCAAAGAAGCATTTTCTTAATGTGTATAGAACTCAAGTACCACCGTTGAAACAGCTGACGGATCAGCATGATATGGCGGATGGAAAAATGGTCGGTTTTATGTTTGATTACCCGGCTTCTAAAGTCAAGTTGTACTCAGCCATGAGAGATGAATATACAAACGCAACCTGTGGTGTGGAGTACCAAATGAATGACCCTCCAGTGATTACAGCAGAAAAAGATGAAGGTTCTAGAGTAGCCTTCTCAGTCTCCTGACCTTAATATAATCGAGCCACGACAAACAAAGACTTTGCATGACCTGGAGACATTTTGCCAAGAGAAATGGGCTGCTATACAACTACAACAACCCAGGCCTTATAGACAACTATTACGAAAGACTGCACGCTGTCATTGATGCTTAAGGGGGAAATACTCAGTATTAAGAACTTAGGGTATGTAGACTTTTGCATACCCTAAGTCATTTCATTTATTTGTTTGTTGCCATGTTTTGTTTTATGATAGTGCCATTCTGTTATAACCTATAGTTGAATAGGAATCCCATAAGAAATAAAAGAAATGTGTTTTGCCTGCTCGCTTATCTTTTCTTTAATAATGGTACATATATTACAAGTTCTCCAAGGGTATGCACATTTTTTTGCAGAACTGTACATATCTAGAAAGAAACACACCAATATGGATGTTTTCTACTAACATTACTAAGCATAGCAGTTCCATTCCTAACCAGTCTAATTGCATCAAGACACGGTTAAACAATGTTTCTGATCTAAAACAACTAGCAGTGATTTAAGACATCTGTGAAAATGATTTGGACTCATTGATTCACAATATACTGTTGAAGACTGAGATGGATTTACATGTGTATGTTTTTTCTTGAATAATTATATGAAAAAATTATATGTAAACATAGCCCTATGCACTCAGCCAGGGGCTTCTCATGTAACTTAACCAGCTCAATAGAACCCCAGGTATCCCAGATAGCAATGAGTCGGCGGACCGGAGGCGGTCCTCCAAAGACAGTAGAAGCGTCAGAATGTCTAAATCGCAAACACGTTTGCCAGCTTTCCGCCGGTGGCAGACGCTTTTTAAAAGCGGCAGTCGCACTCCTACCGCCTGTGTTCTGCGGCCGGCCCGTGGTCCAACCGCCTTTCCACCGCCGTTATACAAAAGGTTTTCGAGCGATCTGCCGCTTTTATATATATATTTAATATTTATAGCATGCAGTTTATCGAGAATAATGATTGATCAAACCAGACAAATTTCCATTTGGTGTTTTAATTCCACATTTCAAAGTACAGTAGCTGTCATTCAAACAAGATGTGTCAGATCACTGAAATAAATAGGCAGAAACAAATAAACATAAATACACACAGAACATGCAGGTTTCCAATAAAATGTTGGTTAAAAAAAAAAGAACAGCCATACAAGCAAATTATAACACAAACACAATCATTGATAATAATATAGAGGTCAGCTCTGGGATGAAAATAATTACCAGTAAACATAACAAGTAATGAGGATATTTGGTACCAAAGAATGTGCAGGATACCAAATAAAACGAGGTAGAACATCACATTTTCAAGCCATTGAGTAAAGCTCTAGAGTAGAATATTCCATTATAATGGCATTGCTGACCTGGAGCACAATATTTACACCATGCTGCATTAAGATGTGTCTCTTGTATCTGTGATAAACAAAACTTGATATACATATATAAAAATACAGAGGTAAAAACAGTAGTAGAACAGACCATTATAACTGCAATCCTGACCTGTGGCACAAGGATTTACAAGCTATATTTAACAATAGAATAACAGTTAAGCACTGTGATGGAATGAAAAATGCTGATGTTAAAAACAGAGTAAGTAGAATATTTGGTACCAGGTACTGTGCAATATCAAGTATCAGAGGTACGAAATAGTATTTCCAAGCTATTATTAATTGAATAACAGTTAAGCATAGTGATGAAATGAAAGTAGAATGTTGGTACTAGTTAATGCGCAATATCAAGTAACAGGTATGAAATAGGATTTACAAACTATAATAGAATCGTTAAGATGGAATGAAATAAGCCAATACTAAAGTTAATACAAAAAAAACAGGGTGGGTTTGGTGAGTGTAGTCTGGCACTTCTGGCTTCTTGATGTTACTGACTGCAGGACAAAGAAAGTGTTCCAGTTCAGGGATGCTGGGGTCAGTAGTCAGCCTAGGTTTAAGGGGTTGGCTGTGGGTCCTTCTCAGCTGGGCGGCTTTTTCCTCCTTCACAGTCTGATGCTCCTTTCAGGTAACGTTAACCTGGACCGCCTCATCAGTGGCATCCTGGGTTGCCAGGTTCTTCCGGAGGGCCCCTGTAGAAAATACAGATCTGTCATTACATTTGAATGGCATAAGGCATAAGGGCATCTACTTAAAAAAATTACTTTGAACAATGGTCTTCAGGAACAGGTCTCTAAAACAGGTTTTATCCCCTATACCAGTCCAGGTTGTATTAACGGCAAGGTTATTAGAGAAAATACTCTGAAGCATTCTCCACACTGTTGTCTTCAGGTCCCTCCCACATTTGATAGCCAAAAACCGAAGCTGAAAATCCAAAAATGTGTTAAATTACATTTCTCGCAAGCTTCTCATACATAAATATAAAATGTGACAGGCTGTGGATTTAGACTGTAGAATATACAGTGTACAAACTTAATTTGACTTTTTAGGTTACCCTACGGCCTTATAAACGAAAGCAACACACTTACAAATCGTTCCTTGAGCTCTTTATCCTCCCTCAAAATGCTTTCAAGAAACACCAAATCTTCCTGGGTGTCTAGGGGGAGTAACATCCCCTGGCAGGGATAGCTCTCCAACAGACACATTGGCACTGAAATGTTGCAGCATAGTGTCCATTTTGTTTTCCATGCTACGCACAACATCGCCAAACTCTCCAAGACGTCGCAGCACTAGGGTCTGATCTGCACCTACAGGGGTTCCCAGAATAAAAGAATAAAGTAGTCAGTCCTGGTCCCTCAATTACTTAACAATGACATTTATACCTAGGTCTAATACACGTACATGTGGACCCAGTGGGAATTAAATCAACAACCACAGGTGTTGTTTGCAAGTTGTACCTGATTGCCCAGTGCGAGCAAACATCTTCAGCATTGTCCCAAATAGCTTCACCTGCTCTTGAAGCGAGCCGCTGTCACCCGAAGCTACAAAATGAAAGGCATATGGTCATTCTGAACCTACATTACACACAAAAAAGTAAAATTAAAGAAAGAGTGCATGTTCTCACCTGCTCGTGCATGGCTCCCCTCCCTCAGGGCATGGTTCTCCTCCCTCAGGGCATGGTTCTCCTCCCTCAGGGCTTGGTTCTCCTCCCTCAGGGCTTGGTTCTCCTCCCTCAGGGCTTGGTTCTCCTCCCTCAGGGCTTGGTTCTCCTCCCTCAGGGCTTGGTTCTCGTTCTGGAAAACTAAAGGCACTATTTTCAAAACTGTTAAAAAACTGGACATTAGGACATAGGCCTAGAATATACCTTCATTGCTGAAAACTTCATGCTGTACATGCGATGCCAGGGGAGTCCAAGGGCCAATAACGGAGCGATGACTTTCTCCTATTGATAATCATTGACGTAAAAATATGTTTGAAGTTATTGCATACATGTAATGAATTGGACTTAAATGTAACAGTTTAGCGCAACGTATTACATACCTCCAGCCTTTTCACCCATTTGCTGCCAGGGTACATTTTCTGCTGGGGGTGTAAAGTTTAGTACTTGACGAACTGGGGGAAAAAACATAACAGCTTTAATTTCACTGCAGAGATTGCATATTCAGTAATGAAACAATAATTGAACTGTGCAAAGCTAATGATATGTACAACACACCTCCACACCTTTTATCTAGAAAGTCAAGTGCCCTAAAGAAAAACAGATTATGGATAAAAGGATTCCTAATCTTAAATAGAAGCAATAGTTTCCAAGACAAAAAACATCACAAATAACATCACTTACTTGTACTCAAACTCTTGGCTCTGAAGTGGAGTCTGGATTACTGGGGAGAAACCTGGTTCTGAGAAAGAGGGAACAGAAATTTGAAAATCTAACAAAGTGTACAGTTTAGTTACAGGATCACAAATTAAGCATCACAGCAATACATTTTACATACCAACTCTGAAGTCTACAGATGGCTCAACATTTTCCTGGTTTTCTGGAATCAATGCAACTTCTGTAGAATGTAGTGATTCAAGTGAATGTCCTGTTTGTCCCTCTCAACTCTTTTCATTATTATTTTCCTTTTGGCCCAGTAACTAAACATTGTGACTAACAATGTATTTACCTTTAAAACCAAAACGATTGACCAACAGTAGGTCTCTTGGGTGAAGATAATCGGTTATGCTCTGGCCAAAACCGGATTGTTAACGTTAGGAATATACAGTAGCTATGCTGTGGGGGGGAAACATTATCAGCCAAATGTGGAACAGTGAAACTGTTAAAAATAAAATGTATTCATTGGGTGTTGTGATTCAAGTGAACACAGAATGTTCCTCAAACATAAAACGTACAGCAATTCAGAGAATTAGAAATCACAATCGCCTTAAATCCAGTACAGCAGCAACACAGCACAGAACATGTTAGCCACAGTGTGTACTGTAACAAAGGCAAAACAGCATGTGCTAGCTAACACTTACTCTAGCTACTGGACTAGCAGCATACTTGTTCAGGCAAACAAAATAATTTAAACAACATATATACATCGTTATTTTTGTAAGAAAGACTAAGTTTAAATTTTAGTGTTTTCTAGATGTAAAGCTTTTGCTACCTATTATAGCTCGTTAAAATTCAACATGTACTAACAACATTGCGTTAACAAGGCTACTTTAGCTAGTTAGGCCAGAACAAAGATGACTACACATTTTAAATATATAAACTAAAAACAATGTCAGCATAATATTGCGTTACACAAAAAGGAAACATGTACTTACTTAAACGATGGTAGTCGATGACTTTGCTAGCTAGCAGACTGTAACTCACGATTGAGCGACGAACTGATGCGAATGTGTCCAAACCAACATGGCCGGTCGATTTTGAGAGTAGCCTATTTAAAAGCGTCTTGCCGCCGAAGGACCGCGGTCCTTTAGAACCAGGCAACCGCCAGAGAAAATGAAGCAGTCAAAAAATCTCGCAAGAAATGGGAGTGACGTATTCGGCGGCAAACGTTTCATCCCCGCCAGCAGGACGCACCTATAGCCGACAGCTAAGGGCCGGCGGCAAAAAGAAGCCTTGCGGATATTTTTTGCTATCTGGGTAGCAGTTAAAGTATGTGAACGATCAGTTACCTTGTTTTCAGTCTCCGCACAGAATCTACAAGGTAAAGAACAGTTTACCACCGACCCTGTATGGAAAAACGGGGTGATAAAGGCCTTTTGGGCAGACAGACGGTAGCCCTAACAATACCAAAATAATGGTTATGGTTTGAAATATTGAAAGATTCTTTGGATGCCCAAACGGATAAGTCTTTGTCTTGTTGCAGAATGGCTAAAGACTACAGACATCGTTATACTGAATAGTCTCCCCTTCTTGAGCCATAAACTTCAAATGAATTGTGATGGTACGACCACTGGAAATAGCATCCCGACAGTCAAGGCACTCTGGATCATCAACAGTCTTCAAGAAAGCTACAACATCTCTGGATGTGTTTTAACCATTCATAGTCAACATCCGCGATACCGCGGACAGTGCTCATTTGCATAAATATTTCGATAAAATAGATTCGCCATAATCGTGTATAATTGGGGTTTTCCGTTTATAATATGGGTTGTATAGTTTGGGTTGCTATGAGAACTTTTCACCAGGCAACGACATTGCCAATGCATCTTAGAAAGGCTCATGTGTAGACAAGGATAGATATTACAAGGGTGTACATCACTATATATGATGTTTTGAACCATAATACATCGTTTGTATTATATATAAGATATAAAAATTCATATTTAGTCAAAATAGTATGGGGATGTTCTTGAGTTTTTGGGAAGAAGTTGGTAATTTTTCTGAGCTTATAAAATATATAAGTCCAAACGTAACTAGCGATCTAGTGCTGCCATCTGCTGGCCGTTTTGTGTCATTACACCTAAAAGAACCGTTAGATAGGGTTATGATCTTTCATTTTATAGTGTTTCATTTCTAGGTTGAAGAACCAAATTTTTTGGGGGTGCCTATATTTTTTACCTTCTATTATATAATTATTTCATTATTTTCAACCCAATTACAGTGTAATTTGATAGTAAAGGCATGAAAGTATGAGGAAATACCATTGACACAAAATCTCATAATGCTTTAAAAAAAAAATGTTGATGCTGAATGGCAGAAATGTTTTCAGAAATTTTTTTTTTGCCTTTCAAACAGATGAGTTTTATAAATAGTGACCCAGAAGTCTGGTTTTATGTGTTTTTATTGTAGCCAGAGGGGTTGCTATTTCAAGGATACATCATAATAGGTTGTATCTGTTACAGAAATGAATCTAGGACCCAAAATGTCCCAGTAGTGAAATCCGGCCGAAAGCCCCATAGGCTACCAAGGTTAAGCTGATTTCACTCACACTCCCATATGTACGTAATATGTACATTGTGTTGTTCTTTGAAAGCTTCAAGCTTTACTAGCTATTGCTGGTGTATCAACCCATTCTGAATCTTTGTCAGCGGGTTGGTGCTTGTTGAACAATAACACTTTGGGTGTCCGTGCCAGAAACAACCAAGAAATTGATCAGCTGTGCACACACCATCGCATTTGGCGTATCCGTCAACATAGTATGCCCCAATTTTCATTTCACCCCGGTTCAGGGCAAACTGTATTGATATATTCTCACCAGACGCCTGATATTCAAGCCATTGGATTGAGCTGTTTGAGAATGTCTTCTGACAACAATTGTATTTGTTGCCAATGCAATTGTGTCTTTGGTGAGGAATCTGTTGCAAAAGACTTACATGTAAGCCGAAGCAATCGTAATCAGGGGTCAACACCATCACATTCCAGGAACTCAAATCTGTAATGCATACAACCCTCTCTCAAGATGACCACATCATTCAAGCCTTTATTTCATCCTGTATGACAAAGGTGTCTGTGGAAACCTTTTCGTACCATTGCAAACACTCATATTTTTCTTATCATTGTATTCACACCGTAGTAATGTGGTTCTGGATGGGGTCCAACATAGTTCTCATTCTCCTTGATGTTAAACTTGTAAGGAAAGTAGCATACAGTAAAGCCGCCAGCTTCATCGTTAAGAAACAATGACTATCAATGTATCTCTGATTGAATGTGCTGTCTGTAAAAATCATGAGCATGCTACCATTTCGAGTTGTGTGCTTTCTTCTGGTCACACCTGCTAACCCAATGACCTTCCCCTTTGTGGAACTTCAAGCCCTGTATAACACCACTCACAGACATATGCCACCCCCAGAAAACCTTTCAGGCTTGTGATGCCATAGAAATGGTTGTCGTGTAAGTACATAAAGACAGGTCTAGGATGTTGATCCTCGTTGTTTTGAAACTTAGTAAAAACCCCA
Source organism: Esox lucius (assembly GCF_011004845.1). Lineage (NCBI taxonomy): Eukaryota > Metazoa > Chordata > Actinopteri > Esociformes > Esocidae > Esox > Esox lucius. The sequence goes on from NC_047569.1 coordinate 723,701, forward strand.
TTGCGGGCTTGGTGAAAGACAACAATTTTACACCGTCATTTGTTAAACCGGACGATATCCATGAATGTCACACAATCATCTAACGCTAAACCAGCCTTTTTAATTTAACTTACAACCACTAGCCACGGCCTCATCATACATGTACTGTGGGTTCAACATAACCATCAAACAAATTGAAAAGCACATAGAATCATTATTCAACACCACATATAAATGCCTTCTTTTTTTGGCGATAATCTGATCTAGCAATAGCGTTTGAGCCTTATGTTGTACCCCCCTCACCAACAAAGTTGTTGACAATTTGCACCACTAGCTCTCGTGATTCATTAACCAAAAGCTCTGCATTACACTACTCTGCATTACACACCAAACGTGTTCATCATATTCATCAGCTCTCATGGACACCGAGGAGATCAGAGATTCACCAAACAGTTCTATCTGCAGACGATCAGTGGGTCCTTATACAAAGTCTGACGCTCTAATAATCTAAGTATCCAAGCATTCCATAATGTGAAAATGTTGGAAATGTACAGACTGTCATAATTCCACATTGTCAACTTGATTCTGTTGTATCACTCTAACATTACCATGACCCCTCTGTGTTACAGATCTGAAACTTTCTAAATCACCAGGGTTGTTGTAATGAGTATGCATCAGAGAGCTTGTAGGGGTGTCAACTAGATTGTCCAAAACATTTGGGCTACTAATCTGGGTTAACAAACCTGTGGATAAATGTCTGTATCGCTGTGCGACAATGTATTGACTTGCTCTTGTGTAATCTGTAGATTAACAGGTTCACGGTTTTGTTTCTCTTGATGGGGTGACCCTGGTGTTGACATGTGGGGTCTTTTCACTGTGTTGTGATTATTATCTATGGGGATATCACTGTGTGCACTTGTGTTAGGTTCGGTCTGTTGGATAAATGTAGAGGTTGTTGGTTGTTCATTGTCTGGTCTGTTGTTACCACTCTCTCACTCCATTTCTCAAACTTTAAGTGTAAATCACGATCCACTTTCAAGTTAAAATAATATTATAACTCAAACATATATTTACATACGCCAGTTATGATGAGTTGACTGTAGATGTATTACTTTCAGCTTTCAAGCATTGTGTAATGGGGCAACAATGAAACAAAAAACGCTGTATGCTGTACAGCCATAAGGGTTCCGTAACTGAAGACATTATGGTGTTTTGATAGACTCCAACATCACCTGTTCCACACTCTGTTGGTTGATATATAGAGTACAAAGATTAATTTGTATGTGGACTGTCGTAATGTTAGTAACATTTTACTACAACGCTGAAAAATTTCTATAAATGTTTACACTGATAGAAAAAGTATCTGTTCAGGATGTTGCGTAAAATCACAACCGTGCAGTCCAACTGCAGGCTGGTTATTTGGTCTGAAATAAAAACAAAGTGGGTTAACAGAAGACCCAGTGTATACAGGTATTTAAAGCTGATGATTACTAATGTTAAGACTACTTAGCAAGCTCTGTAGGTCCAAAAATGTGTATTCCAAACAAGGCTGTATTTAATTCCTAAACCGCAGATATAAAACAGACAATATGAAAGATAGAAAGCTTAATGTTTGGATTGCTCTATCGTGTTTTATACAATCTTGAAAAGTTAAATTGTGTCGTTTGTTAGCGTTTATAATGACAGCACGTTTCAAAGCAATTCTTTCAAATAAAACAACTTTTACTTACTATGTAAACAGCCTATTCTGGCACTGGAAACAACCAATGTCTTCTGTTGCAGCCACAGATTTAATAATGACAACACAACAGCTACGCCTACAAAAGGCGCTTCTTAACTTTGTTAATGGATACACGTCACCGTTCATCATGTTAGAACTACACTTGTAATAATAATGAAAATTTTGATGCGGATAAAGCTAATCTAATTAAATCACGTAGATATTTACATTTGATACTTCCGGTCAGGTAGAAATGCTGTTCTTGTTAGTTATAACGACTTCACCGCGACACCACGTCATTTCATTTTATCTACTAAGGAATGACTAATCTGCTTACATACACTTGCAAACATTTATATTAATATTAATGCCATTCTTCATTTTAAAACGACATAAGTGTATAATACAGCATTCAAAAATCTGAATTAATTTCATGCTGCAATACCCAGAAGTCTTGCAACCCAGCACACACACAAACACAGGTATTAACTAACTCACAAACACTACAGTTCATAAAAATCGTTGCCTTGTTAAACAATTCTAACAATTTGTTGACAACATTCTCACGTTAATCCCCTTGTACAATTTGATAACACGCATTTACAAAAGTTTTGTTCACCAGAATCAACATATCTTATGCTGTCAACGAATAAGCGTTGTTCATGCAAATTTAAATTCCACCTTCTGGGTACGTTTATAACATTTTGCCATATAATGCAATTTAGAGGTTAATGCTGTTAATGCTGACGAATCATCATTGCTCGTATATACATGTAATACAGTCATCATTTTTATTTTTAACACAATTTTTAACCCAAATGTGATATATTCAACCTAGTCATAATGTCTGCTTGACCCAGGTTTAGTTTGTTTGTATTAAGTAGTATTGTGGTGGGTTCAAAATCTGTAAAACAAGGGATGTTTATCAATCTTAATGTAATACATTTTGTGCTGAGGATTGTTTTCTGTTTTTGTGGACCGTTACAATGGGCGGATCTGATCTTAAGACCAGTTTCAAAATAATAAATGAGCAGAAACTCTCCAAATCGCAAGTCCTGACCCCGTTTTTATATCTTACACAAGAAATTCTATACTGGTTAAAAGTCAGACATTGCACAAACCCATGTTACACAAGCATTGTAAAACATGGAAGGTCAACACCCGATGGTTAAAACTATCTTTACATACCCATCTGCTTTAGTACTTATGGTAACATAATTTGTCACAGACGGACTGTCTGTTTTCATGCTGTGTTGAGGAAGGTGTTAGCTTAAGGCGGGGCTTCAGTCAAACAGTGCACAGTCGCAGCCACACTAACACCGACATTGTCAGGAAATTGTTCCAATCTAACAGAGTCATACTACTTCATTCCGTCGATTATTTTAAACAGTACATCTATCATGTTAGATGTGCCCTGCTTTGGGCCCAAATAAAACACTTTTCGAAAGGTGGTCCATATACTAGGATTAAAGACCATTTGATCAGTCACACCCACCTTAAACACTTGGCCCTCAGACAATTCATAAAGTGCAACCTAGGGTATCTCAGGGTTGAAAATTTATTCATTTCTACAGATCCCTGTCATGTGAGATGTAGGCATTACCAGGCAAACATAACATTGTGTTTTGTACTTTTTCCCAGCTACTCTATGGGTGTACTGTAATGAAATGTTTTGATGAGCAGATCTGTAAACACCACACATATGAGAATAACTACAATCATGATGAATATCAGCCTGTTGATAATGTGTGTGTGTGTGTGTGTGTGTGTGTGTGTATATATATATATATATATATATATATATATATATATTGTTAGAAATCAGTGGCTACGTATAGTGGTCAAATAATGTAGAACCTGTATCAAATCGAGGGAGAAGTTCACTCAAGTTTATTGGAAAATTGCAATACAGATGTCATTCGGTGAACGTTCCATATCTTCTCACTGTAATGTTAGTTACAAGCAGATATATACATTGAAGGGTGTGTCTACCTAGCAAAGACCATGTTTCTAGAAGTCAACCCCCATGCCAGATGGCCATTGTAAACATTCCTATGGTCATTAAAGCACAACCTACAGAGAGATAATCTAAACAGAGATGTTTCTGTTATTCTCATTATTTAGGCACATTCACTTCCAATGAAATGTACATTCATATTGTAATTGTTAATGCTCAGATTCCACACTCCCCCCTTGTTAATATAGAAAAACAAGACCTATTGATAACACAAACAAGAAAAAAGTAACATTACTTTACATACTTTACATAACAAAACATAGTATAAAAAGATAAAAAAGTTACACAAAAAATAAAACAGAATGATCAGGATGGAAGTGGTCGAGAACAGCACAGTCACGCAGAGGGGCACAAGGGCAGTCATTACACAACAAACAACCTCGGCGAGAGCACAGACAGAAGGAAGGACACCCCCCTGGCGAACACCACCTACAATCATCATATAGGCATGGCAGATGTGAATGGAGACGCAGTCCTGACACAACAGCACGACAGACACGAGTAGCAAGACACCGAGAGACACAGCAACGGAACAACTGGACAAGGAGGCAAAAGACCAACACACACGCAATGATAGGAGCAACGAGTTTAAACAGGAATGTTCCCCATTTACCAAACACAGATGACAACCATGTCATAAGCCCCATATCATCGAAGATGTAATTGTGAAATTTAGCCCCCTCATCTCGGATCTTACCAGCCAAATCCAAAACACAATCTGTCTCATCAGGAATTTACGTACAACATTCAGTACCTATAACAGCAAAGTACGCATAGCCACCATTTCCACCGACATAGCCGTAAAGCCATCAGCAGTTAAATTGGCTAAGGCCTCTAAGGAACAGGCCATACTGATCACTTCCCGTGCCAATTTGGCCGTACCATAGAAAGAAAATGCTATGGCAAAGAATCCATTACTGAGAGTCAGATTGACAGACATCATGCATAGAAAGAAATCGCTACCATCACAAACAGAAAGGTCAGCAATTTGACTACACTGACTACAGCCCACTTTGACAAACATAGACATCCATTGTCGATGTAACGCAGCAAACGGTGTCATATTAATGCATAACCATCCATCAGGAGGTCTTGTGACCACTAAACGTGGAGGTAGGCCTAGAAACGAAATGTTTGTAGTATTAAATGGAGGCAAGTAAGCACCCCTCCATATCTCTACCTCTACGACTAAACTGTCAATATAGGTCTGAATAGTAGTGCACCCTGAACTAGAGACATCCTTGTAACAGGATGTCGCCGAGGAGGACCATACAATTTAGCCTTCCCCAGGGAGTCGGCGGGGACGCTTCCCAGTGCTCTGGGTTTTTGCTCCAGGTGGAGCTCTACTTCGCCTCCATAAGCCCTCACCCGGGGGATAGGGAGAAGATCTCGGCCCGTGCCTCCGGCTAGACAACCTGCTAGCCACCCACGGACCCACCGGGAATGATCAGCCCCCTCTGGCACACCCCGTCACCCGACCTGAACCCATGGAAGTGGGAGGCGCCGCACCAAGGGAGACGGTGCGGTCTAGGGAGTGTTCCTTTTGTGGGAGGAAGGGACACTCTGCCTCCTACTGTTTCCAGTGAGAAAGGCCCGAGCAGAGGAAGCCTGACACCCCTACACTGAGTCAGGTGAGTAGACCACACACACTGTCAGGTCTCTCTGCGAAGCACAAGACACTTTTGGTGGTCTTCCCTGATTTTCTCCCAGTGTAAGGCGATCGTAGACTCAGGCGCAGCTGGGAATTTTATGGACAGCGGTTACGCACAGAGACTGCGCATTCCGCTGGTGCCATTGTCTCAACCTAGGTCCATTACGGGCTTAGACAGCAAACCACTAGGCACTGGTCTCGTTGAGCACTTCACGGTGCCCATCACTATGACTGTACAGCACGCCCATACTGAACAATTGAATTCCATGTTATCCACTCACCTGCTTTCCCTGTGGTGCTGGGTCTTCCCTGGTTGTCGGGACACAACCCAACTATTTCCTGGTCGCAGAGAGTGTTGACAGGGTGGTCTCAGGGGTGTCAGGAGAGGTGTCTAGGTGTTTCCGTTGGTGCGACTTCGGTGAAAAGTCCAGACAGTGTCTCCGCAGTGCGCATTCCCCCGGAATATGCCGATTTAGCGCTGGTCTTTTCTAAGGCCATGGCTAGTCGGTTGCCACCACATCGGACCGGGGATTGTGCTATAAGGGAGACGCTGTGCCGCCTTATTGTCATGTGTATCCCCTGTCGCAGGCTGAAACGGCAGCGATGGAGACCTACGTGGCCGAATCCCTGCGGCAGGGGCAGAGCCGCCGTTCCACCTCGCCCGCCTTCTCGAGTTTCTTTTTCGTGAAGAAGAAGGATGGGGGTTTGCGTCCATGCATTGACTACAAGGCACTGAATAAATGAGTCAATGCATGGGGCACGCTTCTTCACGAAACTGGACCTCAGGAGCACGTACAACTTGGTGAGAATCCGAGAGGGAGACGAGTGGTTGACGGCCTTCAGCACCACCACGGGGCACTACGAATACCTGGTGATGCCGTATGGGTTTGATGAATGCCCTGGCAGTGTTTCAGTCCTTTGTGAACGATGTGTTTAGGGACATGCTGGGGCGCGGAGTTATGGTTTACATCGACGACATCCTTGTGTATTCCGCTACGCGTGCTGAGCATGTGTCTCTCGTTCGCAGGGTGCTGAAGCGGCTGTTGGAGCATGGAGCATGGCCTGTACGCTAAAGCAGAGAAGTGCGCATTCTTCCAGCGAGCCGTCTCCTTCCTCGGATTTCAAATTTCCGCCGATGGGGTGTAAATGGAGGTTGATCGTGTGTCAGCCGTGCGTGTTTGGCCCGTTCCTATCACGGTTAAGGCGGTACAGCGGTTTATTGGGTTTGCCAATTTCTACCGTAGCTTCGGTAAGGTAGCAGCTCCTATCACTTCCTTATTGAAGGGTGGGCTGAGCCACATCACCTGGACGGCCGAGGCAGACAAGGCATTTTGCACCCTTAAGAGAATGTTCACCTCTGCCCCGGTTTTGGCTCACCCCGACCCGTCACTGCCGTTCATAGTGGAGATGGATGCCTCAGAGGTAGGGATAGGTGCTGTGTTATACCAACTATCAGGTACCCCTCCTAAGCCTCGCCCCTGCGCTTTTTATTCGCGGAAGCTCAGTGAGGCAGAGCACAACTATGGCGTCGGTGATAGGGGGCTGTTGGCTGTGTTTAGCGCCTTGACTGTTTGGAGACATTGGCTCGAAGGAGCGAGACACTCGTTTGTAGTCTGGACCGACCACCGAAACCTGGAGTATATCCGGGCGGCGAGGAGACTGAACCCTCGTCAGGCCAGGTGGGCGTTGTTTTTTGCCTGGTTTGATTTCACGCTGTCATACGTGCCGGGTTCGAAAAACGCCACTGTCTCGGTTTGTGCAACGCGGGTGTGAGGTGGGTAGATGAGACACCGATTCTGCCCACCTCGTGCATTGTGGCGCCAGTTCTGTGGGACGTGGACGCGGACATTCAGGGGGCGTTGCGCGGCGATCCTGGGCCTCCTGGGTGTCCTGTGGATCGTCAGTACGTCCCGCTGGATGTTCGTGACTGTCTCATTTACTGGGCCCACACGTCCCTTTCCACAGGTCACCCGGGCATAGACCGTACTGTGCGCTGCCTTACCGACAAGTACTGGTGGCCTGGCCTGGCCAAGGATGTGAGAGTGTACGTGTCCTCCTGTTCGTTGTGCCCGCTCCACAACGACCATGGTCTCACCTGTCCATTGATTTTTTAACCGATCTACCCCCCTTACTAGGCAACACCACGATCCTGGTTGTTGTGGACCGGTTTTCAAAGGCCTGCCGGTTCCTTCCCCTCGGGGCTGGGGCTCGCCAGAAGTCCGCTGCTGACCGCCAGGGTAGCGACGGTCTACACGGTGGGCGACCGGGTCTGGCTCTCGACCCGGAACCTCCCTCTCCACCTGCCTTGCCGGAAGCTGGGCCCGCGGTGTGGGGCCGTTCAAAATCCTGAGGAGAGTGAACGAGGTAACCTATAAGTTACAACTTCCCCCTGAATACAGGATTAATGCCTCGCTCCATGTGTCTCTCCTCAGGCGGTGGGTGGTGGGTCCCCTCCAGCGATCTGAGGTGTGGGAGGTCCCTCCGCCCCCTCTGGACATCGAGGGGGGCCCGGCATACTCGGTCCCTGTACCTTTACTGCAGACCGTGTGACCAGTAAGACCTGATAAGGACCCTCCCATTTGGCTCCTAATGTGTCAGTAACATGTTTCTTCACCATAACCCACTGCCCTGGTACTATATCATGGCCTCCTTCTGGGACTTCTCCCCATGCATTTCTAACCTGCTGTTCCACTCCTTTGACTGCCTCAGTGAGTGTCATGCAGTAATTAAGGAGTGCATCGCTCATGAGATGTATGTCAGCTTTTCTTAAGTCCACAGTGCCTGGCAGGGACATTGGTCGTCCAGTGATGACCTCAAATGGACTTTGTGTCTGTGTAGCTCTTATGCTGCAAAGAACAGTAGGGAGTGCATCTGGCCATTTCACTCCTTCTTGGTGCATTTTTGACTTTCTTTCAGTACTTGATTGCACTGTTCATCCTGTCCTCTCGACTGAGGAGGATATGAACAATGTACTCTCTATTCCATATTCATCAGCCGAGACACTTCTTGGCACACCTTTCCTGTAAAGTGTGTCCCTTGGTCGGAATTAATTTGTTCTGGTAATCCCCACCAGGGAATGATTTCCCCAACTAATATTGTTGCTGTGTGATGTACCGTTCCTTTCTTGGTCGGGTATGCTTCTACCCAACGTGAAAACTGATCCACTATCACCAACACGTCTTCGTAACCTTTACTCCTGGGTAAAGTGATGTAGTCAATTTATAGATGTCTGAATGGCCCCACTGGGGCAGGTGCTCAACGTGTTTGCACCTTCACTTTCCCATGCGAGTTGTTTTTCATACAGGTAAGGCATCCTTTTACAGTGGCTTCAATTTCTCTTTTTGCTTTTGAATTCCACCATTTGCCTATGAACCTGTTTAGGACTTTGTCCCCTATGTGTCCCACAGAATGTATCTGTGCAGTAAGGTATGGAAGCAACGCGTTTGGTGCCACCCATCGATGGTTGTATTTCCACACACCCTCTCCTTATATTTTGCATCCAGCAGACATCCACTCCCAGACTTCATCCTTTGGAGCGCTGTCTTGCATTTCTCTGATATGTCAATGTATCCATTACATATCGTCAAACTAGTTTTGGTGGGGTTGATGTTCTCTTTGCTGCTGCTTTTGCAGCTCTGTCCACTAGGTCGTTGCCTTTGCTTTCCTCCGTGAGGATTTTTCCATGAGCCTTCGTCTTCAGAATGGCTACTTGTAATTGGAGAGCCTCTAGCAGCGCCAACACTTCAGGTCCATTTCGTACAGGTGTTCCCGGTGATGTCAGGAAACCCCTGTTCCTCCATATCTTTCCAAAATCATGTGTTACGCCAAAAGCATATCTCGAGTCTGTATATATGTTAGCTGTTTTCCCTTCAGCATATCTACAGGCCTCTGTTAATGCTACTAGTTCTGCCACCTGTGCAGATGTTCTTGCTGGTAAGATTCCTGAGGCAACAACATCTGTTACTGTAGTCACTGCCCATCTAGCCTTCCTTTCTCCCCCCTCCACAATGCTGGAACCATCAGTAAACAGCACATGTTCCAGGTTCACAAGAGAATGTAGGACTGTGAACTCGTCAGCAAGCTGATTCAAAACCAGCTCTGTGCAATCATGATCCAGCAATGTGGGATCTGAAGGAAGCAACAACATGACAGGATTTGTGGCCATGCCATGCTGAATAACAATGTTGGGTGCCTCTAGGACAGTAGACCACTTGTTCCACCGGGCGGCAGTAACCTGAGCTGCACGATTCATTGAGGAGAGTATGCACGGCATGTGGACACTTGATTATAAATTGTTGGTCAAGGACTAGTTGTGCCACCATTGAAACTGACAGGTATGTGGCTTGCATCGCTCTCAGACAGGGGCCCCATCCCAATTTCTTGGAGTAATAACCCACTGTTTTCAGACGGTCGCCATGGTTCTGAGTGAGAACTGACGTCATGTAGCCATCCTTCTCAGCCAAAAAAAAGAGTAAACGGCTGCCCTGTATCAGGGATCCCCAATGCCATGATCCTTCAATGCAATAAATGCGTTTCCCTGGACAGGGTCCCTGGACTGTAGGTCACCCCTCAAGAGATCATTTTGTGGTTGTGCTATTTCAGCAAATGAATCCACCCAACACCTGTTGTAGTTACACAATCCCATAAATGAACATAGTTCTCTTATGGTGGTGGGTTTTTTGACAGTCTGTATGGCTGTTGTGCGGCTCTGTGTTAATCTCCAACCCTACGGCTCAAAGCACCAATGTGTTAGAAATCAGCGGCTACGTATAGTGGTAAAAAAATTTAGAACCTGTATCAAATCGAGGGAGAAGTTCACTCAACTTTATTGGAAAATTGCAGCACAGATGTCATTCGGTGAACGTTCCATTATCTTCTCACTGTAATGTTAGTTACAAGCTGATATATACATTGAAGGGTGTGTCTACTGTTGAAGTCTACACTTCACCAAGTTGGTTTGTTGGAAAGGAGAATAAAACACCAGGAGTCAGGTCAATTACCGTACCGCATATTCCGTTTATTACAAAAGCTTTTGGAGACAAGTGTCGCCGCACAATGTCTAAGTCCGGTCAAAACAGTATTTTATACTTCAACTACGCCCAAAAGATAGAGGCGTTAAGTTAGCAAAGCAAGTGTGTCATTGGTCCAATTCCAATTCTATACCTAATAAGGATAATGCAAACATCTTCTTGCCCCCTTCTGGTTTCTGTCTTGTCTGTCAGACTATGTGTGTGTGTCTCTAACCTGTGTCCTGTTTCTCAAAAGACAGACATACTAAATCTTTCTCTCCCCGGCAACCGCTTGAACAGGGTTTCCTGTTCTCCTACTTGCACCTTCAGTTTCAGCTTATGTTACAAACACTTAATATTTTGCTTCATTGCTTACAACAGCTTACAACAGTTCATTAACTTATACAATCAATATATCTACAATTCCCCCTTTTGATCTCTCCCCAGAGAGATCACCCCTATTCGCCAAGCTCCAGTTCTCCTGGGTCATGCTGCTCCAGTAGAGGCATCAGCATCCCTGGTGGCGGTCCTGGAGCCTTCTCAATGGCTGTAGAGATCACTCTCATGGCGAGCCCTCTTATGCAGGGGATACAACAACACCCAAAAGTAACCATTATAGCACCAAATGTAGCAAGCGATAAAAGAACAAGGTTATCAAACCTATCCACTGGCCGAACATCGAGGTCAGCCATTCCTCCAGCGGATTATCTATCCCAGAATGCTCGTATGTGACCCCTTGACATAGTCCAATTCAATCCCCCAAAATTCCTCAAATAGGTGTCCTCAGGTGGGGTCGCGAACCTCTTCGCTGGGGGAATGAAGACCCGATGCCAACCTGGGAAACCTGTAACAACATACAACACACATATCATTATTCCACCAATTCCCATATACCATTTCATTCTACTATCATCTCCCCAAACCTTTCTCTGTGACCCTATCATCTTGGTACGAGTGGTAGGAGCCACTTGGTGTCCTATACCCCCTTTTTTTACAGTATTCTTCAGTTCCTTCCCCTAAGAGTCTATTCCCCTGGCGCAGTCCTTTGTCTCCTTCACTCGCTCGTAGTCCCGCAGTGTCCTGGGGTCCGCTCCTGGCACCGGTCCGGCTGGTGCTGGTCCTCCTTCCGTCCACACTGGGGAAAGCTCCTCCTTCCCGGTTTGGATGAGGTCCGTTAGCGACCTCCCTGGCTCCTGCGCTGGTGTACACTCGCTCCAATGGTACCAGGTCTCTCCTTTGTCCCTCAGGCGGACCGCATGGCTCGTTCTCTCCACCACCTGATGAGGACCCGTCCACCTTGGCTCCGACCACTTTCGCTTGATGACCTTCAGCAGCACCCACTCCGCCTGGGGCAGGTTCTGGTCCAGCGGGTGCGGGTCCCTCCGTTCTCCGACTCTATTGGAGAATTCTGAAACGAGAGCTCGCAATTCATCAAAATACACTCTGTGATCTTTGGGCCACTTTTCCCCTTCCGGGACCGCAGGCCCCGCGGCTGGTCCTGGAAATGGTCTCCCCGTCAGCAGCTCGTATGGGGTGAACCCAGTGGTCTGATTTAACGAGCATCGAATCGTCAGGAGTGCCAGTGGCAGTGCATCCACCCAGTTCAATTTAGTCTGTGCACATATCTTAGCCAACTTGTTTTTTAAGTTTTGGTTCATCCTTTCTACCTTTCCCTGGTACTGTGGATGGTATACCGTGCCAAAAGCATGTTTTAGGCCCAATAAGCTCTCTACCTTCTGTAAATCACTGTTCTTAAAGTGAGTCCCATTGTCTGACCTGATTTTCTCTGGGCAGCCGTGTCTGGGAATGTACTGGTTCACTAAACACTTGATCACTGTCTGGCCCATAGGCGCCGATTTATGTTTTCCTCCGTGGGTGCTCATAGGCGCACGCCATTTATATTTATATATATACACACCTATATATACCTATATATACACACCTATATATACCCATATTTACACCTATATATACATATATAAACGCACTACGCACACCTATTCATTTACTTATTAATAAAGCCGTAAAGTAGATCTTTCAAAATTTACCACTTATCACAAATACAGGATTGGAGATGAAAAGTTTAACTGACACGTAGGCCTAACCGCGATCAGTTCGTGGGAAATTAATGTTTTGCGCTATTATCTAAATATCGATAAAAAAAACGACAGTTTCTGGGAGTTTCTCCCTAATTTCTGCTACGAGTTTTTGATAGTGGCATTTTTTCATCTGAGAAACGCTGTGATTGGTGGATAGGGAGCACCCGGAGCAGGCGACTGGTTATGTCGCTGTCACTAACATCGACATAACCAATCACAGTGTGACAGACGCTTTACATATCACCAACGGCAAGTTTAATTTTAAATGAATGTAGCCTATTGGCGGACTGGCGGTCTGGCACACGTGGGTGCTCGTGCTCGGTATTTCCGTGGGTGCTCGCTATTTTCCGTGGGTATCGGCGCCTATGGTCTGGCCACCCTGTGAACATGTCCACACACACTAACATGTAGCGGCACCCCCGTACTGTTTCCCCCATGTCCGTGTAGTCTATCACTACCCTGCTGCCTGTTTTGCTGCTGTGTCTGCCGCTTGATTTCCCTGAGCTACTACATTATTTGAATTATCGTGTCCTCGGCTAATTCTCTCATCTCTGCCTCGTGTTTAATCGGTTTGTCTCCTGCTGTTCTAAACCCAGCTTTTAACCACTGTCCTAGCTTTCAGTGTGACTAAACCCTCTGGTGTTAGTTTCACTACCGCAAACGCCGCCCTCAGCCCATCTTGTTCGTGTCTGAAACAGCACCCATCAGTGAAGAAGTCCTCTGCCCCTGGGAGGGGTTCTGCCTCCAGATTGGTTTGTGTCTTACTCTCCCTCACTACCTCTTGCGCGCACTCATGTGGTAGCCCTGTCCCCATTCGGTCTGCCATATTTATCCCTTCATGTGTGAAAATCTAATTTGGAGCCCCGAGAATTTTGCTTAGGTGTTGTTGCCTGAGGGATCACTATGTGTGCGCATTTCTGAATGAGTCTCGCTACCCCCGCTGCATGCTGTGTGCAGATGGGGTTGCCTTTTTTCGGTTTTGTCAAATCCTACGCTTATGTACATAAGGATGTTCCTATCTCCCCCTTTTTTCTGAAACAGGACCCCGTTCATGACCTGTTTCAGAAACATCTAGAAAAAAGGGTTTTGTGTAGTCGGGTACGGCCAGATCAGCTGCGGTGGCTAGTTGTTGTTTCAGCAAAATGAAGGCCGGGTCGGCCGGACAAGTCCAATTGAGAGTGGCATTTCCTGAACAGTAGTGGGTTTAGGATGATGGAGGATGGTTGTGCGGTGAGCTGGGGAAAGCCCCGCTCCCTTCTGCGAGATAACTCTGCCCAGAAAGGAGACCTGCGTCCTTACCAGCTGTAGCTTTTCTTTTGACACCTTGAACCCTTTCTCAGCCAGTCTGGTGAGGACCGTCATTGTAGCTTGGATGCAGGCGGCCACCGTCGGGGACGCCAGCAGCAGGTCATCTACGTACTGGACCAAAGTTACCCCTGTCGGCAGCGAGCATCCTTGCAGCGCTTCTCTCAGTACCTGGTTGAATATGCCAGGGGAAAGCGCGAACCCCTGTGGTAGTCTCGTGTATCGCCATTGTCGACCCCTATGTGTGAAAGAAAAAATATCACGAAGTTCCTCTGCTAGTGGGAGACAGAAAAAAGCTATAGCCAGGTCAATTCAGGTGAACCATTTTTGATCAGGGGTCAAATTAGTGAGTGCTACATACGGGTTAGGTACCGGTATAGTGGGTGTGAGTAAAATGTTGTTAATAGCTCTGAGATCATGGGCCATACGGTATTTCCCTGTCCCTTTCTTTTCGACCGGGAGGATAGGCGTGTTCCACGCGGAACCTGATTCCTCCAACACCCCTGTGGGCCACAAACCATTCACTGTCACATCCAACCCTTCCTCTGGCTCTGGTTTGTGTGGGTATTGGGGCAGCCATATGGGCTCTCCCGGTCCGATTTTAAAGGTGCCTTATCACTGTAATTGTTGAGGAGAATGTTCTTCTTAAGTTAAAGATAGCAGTGTTAGAGGCTCGGCTTCTGACGCAAATGTCAGGCAAGGATTATGCTAGTGTAGAAATAGAAAATTCTGCGTCAGTGCCACCAGGTAGAAACGATAGTTTTGTTAGCCCCCCGGCACAGCTCCTGCAGCCGGGCAATAACTTTCTCTTGGTCACTGGGAAGAAATGCCGTCGACCAGTTAAACCTGAATCGTTGCTAAATCCAACTGAGACTTTCAACAGGTTTTCCCCACTGGAGTCGGAGTCAAGGCCAGAGCCGTCTTTGGAGGGGAATGATCGGCAGGCATGTTCTACCGGTGGCCTTGAAAAACTAAAAAACTTAGTCATCGGCGATTCTATTACACGTAGTATTAGACTAAAGAATCAGCCGGCGATCGTACATTGTTTACCGGGGGGCAGAGCCACCGACGTAGCCGCAAATCTGGGGTTGGTGCTAGCGAACTCTAAGTACAGAGATCTTGTTATTCACGTTGGCACCAACGACATTAGGATGAAACAGTCAGAGGTTACGAAGCAGAACATAGCATCAGCGTGTAAACTAGCTAGAAAGATGTGTCGGCATCGAGTAATTGTCCCTGGCCCCCTCCCAGCTAGGGGTGGTGACGAGCTCTACAGCAGACTTGCGCAACTCAATCGCTGGCTGAAAACTGAGTTCTGCCCGTCGCAGGAGGTAGAGTTTGTACTGGCCTTCTTTTTGGGACTCTCCCAGAAATAGGGCCAGGCCTGGTCTGCTGAGGAGCGACGGACTCCATCCTAGCTGGAGTGGTGCTCTTCTTTTATCTAGGAACATTGACAGGAGTCTCACTCCTAAAGCTTTAACATGAGATAGGGTGCAGGTCAGGCTGCAGGCTGTTAGCCAGCCTGCTAGCATAGTGGAGTCTGTCAATAGCATAGCCAGAGTAGTTAGTACAGCTTTACCTATTGCCACTGTGACTCGTTCCAGGCTGAGAAAAGTTAAACAAAGTAGTGCTAACAAAAACAACCTTATTAAGATAAAGCCTTCCTCCACCTCGGTCAAAAATAAAAATGATTGTATCACTTCGCATCTCAAAATGGGACTCCTAAATATTAGATCCAAAGGCAGTTGCAGTAAATGAATTAATTTTTGATCATAAACTAGATGATATTGGTTTATGTGAAACATGGCTAAAGCCTAATTAATTCACTGCCTTAAATGAGGCCTCTCCTCCTGGTTATACTGGTTATACTACATATCCCTCGTGCGTCCCGAAAAGGAGGGGGTGTTGCTCATATTTATGACAGTAAATGTTTCATTCTTTTGAAGTTTTACTCATGAAAGTTAACCAGGCCGATAAATCATTTTACGGGCCATACACATTGTTCCTCAGTGGGTTTCCAGAAATCTTGTCTAACCTTGTAGTCATGGCAGATAGTATTCAAATTTTTGGCAATTTAAATATTCATATGGAAAACTCCAATGATCCTCTTCAAAAAAGCCTTTGAAGCCATAATTGACTCAATGGGTTTCATCCAACATGTCTCAGGTCCAACACATTGCCACAATCATACCTTAGATTTAGTGCTGTCACGAGAAATAGATATTGTAGATCTAATAATTTACCCCCAAAATCCTGGATTATCGGATCACTGTCTTATTACATTTACCGTTAAAACAAGAAATCCACTTGCCCCCCAAACAATGAGTTTCAAAAGCCGTACTATAAATTCTCGGACTAAAAATAAATTCCTTGATATTCTTACAAGTTCGCTCATTAACAACAGAGTAAATAAATTTGTAAACGATCAAATCGAGGATCTAAACTAAATACTACGAAATACATTAGACACAGTTGCACCACTAAAAACTAAAGAAATACGCAACAAGAAACGTGCTCCCTGGTACACAGACAATACTAAAGCATTTAAGCAAGCCTCCAGAAAATTGGAGCGAAAGTGGCGCTCCACCAAGTTGGAAGTATTTAGACTAGCCTGGATAGACAGTACACTACAATTCCGAAAATCACTCACGTCTGCTCGATCAGCTTATTTCTCCAATCTGATTGAGGCGAACAAAAACAATCCAACAATCTCTTTGATACAGTTGCAAAGTTAACAAAAAAGCAAAGCTTAGCAAGTGAAGTGGGTCTTCACTTTAGTTGTAATGAATACATGAACTACTTTGATGAAAAGATCGTCACCATTAGAAAACAAATAACTGACTCCTTAAATAGTTATGGTCCTCAAAATTTCAGTTGTCCAAAAAATTTCCTGAACCTCCCTGACCAGGTGTCAATGGGGACACTTGCATTTTTTGATACCGGATCGCTTGACACATTTACAAAATGTGTTCTAAACCCACAAACTCTCAGCTAGACCCGATTCCTACAAAATTACTTAAGGAGTTATTTCCTGTGCTAGGTCAGCCAATGCAGAACATAATAAATTGCTCCCTTTCCTCCGGATGCGTACCAAACTCACTAAAAATTGCGGAAATTAAGCCTCTTCTAAATAAATCTAATCTGGATCCCGACATATTAAACAATTATAGGCCAATATCGAACCTCACGTTCCTCTCAAAAATCTTAGAAAAATTTGTTTCCCAACAACTGAATGCCTTCCTAAAGACAAAAAACATTTATGAAATACTCCAGTCCGGTTTTAGATCCCATCATAGTACTGAGACTGCACTCGTGAAGGTAACAAATTACCTTCTAATGGCCTCAGACAAAGGTTCCGCATCCGTCCTGTTGCTTCTTGATCTTAGTGCTGCTTTTGACACTATTGATCACTCAATAGAAACCCATATTGGGCTACGTGGACATGTTCTAGCCTGGTTTAAATCTTATTTATCTGAAAGATATCAGTTCGTTAGTGTGGATGGCATATCCTCTGACAAGTCAAAGGTATGCTATGGAGTTCCTCAAGGCTCGGTTCTGGGCCCATTATTGTTCTCACTATATATGCTCCCTCTGGGCGATGTAATCCGAAATCACAATATTAACTTTCATTGTTATGCTGATGACACACAGTTATATATTTCAATGAAGCATGGAGAAGCCCCTAAATTAGCTATTTTGGAAGCTTGCGTTTCAGATATTAGGAAGTGGATGACAGAGAATTTCTTGCTCTTAAACTCAAATAAAACAGAAATGCTCCTTTTAGGACCCAAAAAACTAAGAGCGTTGTTAGCAGATCTCACTGTGAACCTCGACGGCTGCATGGTCGTATCCCAAAAAACTGTAAAAACCTCTCCTTTGAAGAACATATAAAATATGTCTCAAGAGTTGCTTATTTTCATCTTTGAAACATTGCAAAAATGTGAAACTTTCTATCAAAAACGGATGCAGAAAAATTAATCCATGCTTTCGTTACTTCTAGACTAGATTACTGCAATGCTCTTCTCTCTGGTTATCCAGACAAATTAATAAATAAACTTCAATTAGTGCTGCACACGGCTGCTAGAATCCTAACTAGAACAAATAAATTTGAACACATTACCCCTGTCCTGGCGTCCTTACACTGGCTGCCTGTTAGGGTTAGGGCTGATTTTAAGGTTTTACTCTTAACCTATAAATCAATACATGGACTTGCTCCTACTTACCTTGCTGAAATGATCCAGCCATACATACCTACACGTAACCTTAGATCGCAAGATGCAGGCCTTTTAATTGTACCTAGAATTTCTAAACAAACAGTTGGCGGCAGGGCCTTTTCTCATAGAGCTCCACTCCTGTGGAATGATCTGCCAATTAAGGTTAGAAATGCAAACTCAGTGAAACTTTCAAGTGTCTACTAAAAACTCATCTCTACAGCACGGTTTATAATTAGGTGTAGCCTGGCCCGGGGGCGTGAAGGTGACCAGTAGGCTTGATACTGTCCACCCTTGCTGTCTTGCCAGGTGGGCTCTTGTCGCCACTGAGATGCCCTCCCTCCAATGCCTTTCGGGGGAAGAGTCACTGGCTTGTTGTTGACTCTGTTGCGCGCTTGTACTGCTGTACGCTGCTAGCAATACTCGGCCCTTATTCAGGGGGGTTGCGGTTGGTGGGTGTCCCTTTGGTTGATGCCTGGCAATGTGGTTGGATTGATTTCCAGCCTGTTGGGCCCTGACCGGGGCCTCCCCCGGGTAGGGCCACAGTGTCACTGGACCCCCCCGTCTCAGTTCCAAGGTGTTACGCTGCTATATTCCTGTGCTGGGGGATATGAGGGATGTACTACTAACTTTTCTCAGTCTCCTCCAGTTTTACATTTTAGGAGGAGATGAGGTCCTGGTCCACACCTGCGGATTACCTGGTTTAGGGGGCCCGTTGCTGTCCCTGTCCTTGTCCACCTGGTCATACTTCTGACCTAATCTAAAATCAAATAGACTCTGGATTTAGCCCAGAGAAATGTATTTATTATTCTAATTGGACTCTTAATATCTCAACCGGCACAGCCAGAAGAGGACTTGTCACCCCTCTGAGCCTGGGTCCTCTCTAGGTTTCTTCCTAAAATTCAACCTTCTTAGGGAGTTTTTCCTAGCCACTGAAATTCAACACTACTGTTGTTTGCTCCTTGGGGTTTAAGGCCGGGTGTCTCTGTAAAGCACTTTGTGACAACTGCTGTCAGTTGACTTCCTCACTGATCTTCCCCCTTCACAGGACCATACCACCATCCTGGTCGTTGTGGATCGGTTCTCGAAGTCCTGCCGCCTACTGCCCTACAGACCGCGGAGGCCCTATTCACACACGTCTTCCGGCACTATGGGGTGCCCGAGGACATTGTGTCTGACCGGGGCCCCCAGTTCATGTCCAGGGTGTGGAAGGCCTTTATGCAGCACCTGGGGGTCTCGGTCAGCCTGACCTCGGGCTACCATCCCCAGTCCAATGGGCAGGTGGAACTAGTAAACCAGCAAGTGGGCAGGTTCTTTCGGTCCTACTGCCAGGACCGGCCGGGGGAGAGGGCAGATTTCCTGCCTTGGGTGGAATACGCCCTCAACTCTCTGCACCACTCCTCCACGGGCATGTCACCTTTCCAGTGCGTGCTGGGATACCAGCCGGTTCTGGCACCCTGGACGCCGAGCCAGACCGGTACCCCTGCGGTGGATGACTAGTTCCGGCGGGCAGCGGGCACATGGGAGGCTGTGCAGGCTCACCTCCGGCTCGTTGTCCACCGCCAAAAGATCTTTATGGACCGCCACCGCAGGGAGGCCCCGGTATATTGTCCGGGCGACCGGGTCTGGCTCTCGTCCAAGGACCTGCCCCTCCGCCTGCCCTGCCGGAAGCTGATCCCGCGGTTTGTGGGGCCCTTTAAAGTCCTGAGGAGATTCAACGAGGTGACGTATCGTTTACGCCTTCCCCCCGACTACTGTATTAACCCCTCGTTTCATGTGTCTCTCCTCAGGCCGGTGGTGGCTGGTCCCCTTCAGGGGTGTGAGGTGCTGGAGGTTCCTCCCCCCCCTCTGGACATCGAGGGGGCCCCGGCGTACACCGTCCGCTCCATCATTGACTTGAGGGGGCCTCCAGTACCTCGTGGAGTGGGAGGGGTACGGCCCGGAGGAACGGAGCTGGGTTCCGGTGAAGAACGTCCTGGCTCCCGCCCTCATACGTGATTTCCATCGACGTCGCCCAGATCGCCCCGCTCCGCGTCCCCTGGGTCAGCCCCGGGGCCGGTGTCGTCGCGCGGCTATAGCTGGCCTTCTGACACCACCGCACTTCTCATTATGCATTTCACCTGTGACTTGTTTAGCGCACCTGGTTCTCATCCTCATCATTCCCCCCAGTATATATGTTCCCTCTGCTTTCCCTGTCTTTGTGTGTTATTGTCTCCCTGTAAAGAAGAGCATTGTTACGCTTCGCCATTCGTTATCACTATCATTAAAGAAAACACAAAGAAGTATCACTTCGTTCTCCTGCTCTTCCTTTCCACTCAAAGCCGTGACAGTTCTCTACCTAATTAAGCAAGATATCCTAATTCCCAGAGTATCCTGTTTTTGTTATCTTCTGCTTACCATGTTTTTTTCCCCGTTCGTTTCCAGACCCTTGTTCCGAGACCCGTCCTGTACCTCCCTCCCAACTACTTGGATCACCTATCTGCCTTCCCGTTATCAACTTTCGCCTGGACTGTTTCCCCGCTCTGTTGACCGAACCCTGCCTGACCTTCTGACCATTCTTGCCTCCCGGACTTCGTACCACTGCTACCCACTATCCACCCTCCAACAATACATTCATACCCGCCTACGTAATTCTTACGTATCTCCACTAACATCTCAGACTACTGCGATAAACATCTTCATTGTCCTTTTACCCCGGTGTCTGTATCTGCTTCTGGATCTTACCTCTGTCCTGAGTCCCGGGAGTCGTGACATATAGATAGATAGATAGATAATCTATGTATTATGTATATATACAAATACATACACATATATACAGCTCTGGAAAAAATTAAGAGACCTCTGCAAAATAATTTTCTCCGGTTTCTCTGGTTTTACTATACTATATGTCTTTGAGTAAAATGAACAGTTTCATTCTTTAAACTACTGACAACATTACTCCCAAATTCCAAATAAAAACATTGTCATTTAGAGTATTAATTTGTAGAAAATAACAACTGGTCAAAATAAAATAAAAAAAGATGCATTGTTTTCAAACCTCAAATAATGGAAAGAAAACATAATATTAATTTTTCAACAACAAAATAAATTTTTTTTTACTTCAAATCAATATTTGGTAGAATAACCCTGATTTTTAATCACAGCTTTCATGCGTCTTGGCATGCTCTCCAACAGTCTTTCACATTGCTGTTAGGTGACCTTATGCCATTCCTGGCACAGAAATTCAAATAGCTCAGCTTTGTTTGATAGCTTGCGACCATTCATCTTCCTCTTGATCGAATTCCAGAGGTTTTCAATGTGGTTCAGGTCTGGAGATTGGGCTGGCCATGACAGGGTTTGGATCTGGTGGTCCTCCGTCCACACCTTGATTGACCTGGCTATATGGCATGGAGCATTGTCTTGCTGGAAAAAACTGTTCTCATAGTTGGGGTTCATTGTCAGAGCAGAAGGAAGCAGGTGTTCTTCCAGGATAACCTTGTACTTGGCTTGATTCATGTGTCCTTCACAAAGACAAATCTGCCCGATTCCAGCCTTGCTGAAGCATCCCCAGATCATCACTGATCTTCCACCAAATTGCACAGTTCGTGTGAGACACTGTGGCTTGTAGGCCTCTACAGGTCTCCGTCTGACCATTGGATGACCAGATCTTGGGCAAAGCTGAAAATTTGACTCATCAGAGATGACCTTACTCCATTCCTCTGCGGTCCAATCTTTGCTTCTCAATGATGAAGGCCTTTTTTCTAGCTTTGCACAACTTCTGCCCTGCCCCTAGGAGCCTGTTTCGAACCGTCTTTGCCATGTACTTAACACCACCTGCTGTTTGCCATTCTTTTTGTAGGTCACTTGATGTCATCCTACAGTTGTTGAGTGACATTCAAATGAGTTGACGGTCATCTTGGTCAGTGAACAGTAGTTTTCTCCCTCTGCCAGTCTGTAGCTTTGTTGTCCCCAATGTCTGTTGTTTGACCTTGTTCTTATGAACTGCCATCTTTGAAATTTTCAGGATGGAAGCAACCTGATGCTCACTGTATCCCTCTGCCAGTACAGCTAGAATTGAACTTCTGACACTCACTGAATCAGAACGATGTTCCGAAACACTGGTGTCGAAACACTGTCAACTGATATTTAAGAAACCACTAGTGTCGATTGAGTGTCTGAGACCTGACTGCCTCAGGCTTTTAAAATTGAGGTGGCTATACCAACAACTTTGAATGGGTTGTGTCAATTTGTTGCAAGACAGAAATGTGTGAGATGAATGAGAGAATGTGAGAGTTAGCTGTGTGACAGTTGTTTGAACTTAGCCTTGTTAGTAGAAAGTTGTTTTAAAGTGCTTGTTGCAAAGCACAGGTTTCCACAATTCTCCGGCACTTGAGCACCCTGTCAATCGATGTTGACGCTTTCAAACGCCAATTTCTATTTTGCAATTGAAGTGGAAACGTTTAATTACAAATTACTTCACTAGTGGTGTAGTGAGTAGTGTTGCCATCTATTGAGCATGGCCACACGGATTTGAATCCAGATGGTTTTCAGTTTTATCTTTAAACAATATTTATTGTTGTTAAAATAATTTTTCATTTACTGCAAAAGGAATATAAATAGGAATAAAACACTTCTCACCCACATGCCTTTATCATCTAAAACATTATGATGTAGGAATGGTTAAATGAAAAGCAAGCTGGAAAGGCGGGATACGAATTGCAAGATATTTTCACTTTTCAAGTTGCAGATGCACCAAAGTGTTGAGCTACGAAATATGTTGTGGCTATATGGGAAAATAAGTCTCTATGAACATTGGAGACCTGATTTTTATTTCTCACTGGCAGATGTCACCGTCAAATAAATGTTTTGAATGTTTTGTAAAGCCTTGACACAAATGTTTAGATTATCACAGTGTTTCAGAAAGCATTGTCTTGCCCATCACTATCCATGACCAGTTCACAACAGTCATGATTAAGCAATGTGGCATCCCGTGGAAGCATGAATGTGGCCAGGTTTGAAGCTGCACATCATTGTTCTCCTGATGTCCCATGTCACTTTAACTTGGGAGAATTCCAATGTGGAATCAAGTTGCATGATGAGATTTTGGCCAATAATAGGTTTCTCAAATGGCCCTACATATTGGATTCAATTGTCTATGGTCCAATAGAAATTGTTAACGACTTGCTTTGTATCATGTATGCCCCTCTCCAACTCCCGTTGCGTTCTTCGTCTTACTGGTGTATTGTGGATGTATTAGTATTAGAAACTCAATGTGAACACTGTTTACCAGCAGATTAGCATAAATGCCATCAGATTTTCTACGTGCACCAGAAAGGATGAGACGCAAGAGGGGGTCTTCTAGGTCTCTGCCGCACCCAACAACTGTTTCTGTTGTGCAGTGGAGAGTCTCTTGTATTATTGCACCAAGGTGGTATCATCAGAACTGGTGCCTCTGTTGTTTCGTCTTGATTTGTTTGTTGTCTTCTCATTAT
Source organism: Esox lucius (assembly GCF_011004845.1). Lineage (NCBI taxonomy): Eukaryota > Metazoa > Chordata > Actinopteri > Esociformes > Esocidae > Esox > Esox lucius. The sequence goes on from NC_047569.1 coordinate 747,163, forward strand.
GTGCCTTTTCCTACATCATTTCTGTGTGTGTGCTGTGCGTCCAAAGTAGTTACAGGTTATTTTCTCCACTGCATATGTATCAGAAAAATCCTTGGACGTTTGAATGACTGATCACAGAGGAGCCATGAGTTGCTAGGATGTCAACAGTCACTCCAAATGTGTTATCTTCTTTCACCATAGTCTTGCACAGAGGCCTGAGACAATAATCTGCATGCTCATCATCATTATCCAATAGGTAGCCAAGAGGCTCCTTCCATGTGTCCCACAATGATGTACTCTTAGCAGTCTCGTTGTTCTGAGTGGGGATATATGGATGTGCCCTTAATGTTGTGACATGTTGATACTGGAGTCTGTTCCACATACAGTTCTTCTCTCACCTCATCCAGTGGTATTTTCTTTCTCTTCTTACTTTCTTGCTCTTTTTTCTGTTTTTGTTCAGCCAATGCTGTCAGACTCTCTCCTTCTTCTCATGTGACTCTCTCGTTCTTATCACCTCTTTTTCTGAGTTCAGCCAGAACAGACAAAGACCACCGTGTTTTGTGAGAAAAGTTTGACAATCTTTGTGTTTCTTCCCAGGCTGTTTGAATATCTGATCATTGAAAAATGCCATCGTCTTCCAGAGTTATGTCATATTTTTTTATTAAGTCCTACCAGTATTTGTCCCAAATTTTTTCTTTAAGTTGTTAGATTGATCTGACAGATTGATTAAATGTAATTGATCATTACATTTACTGAAACGGCAGGAGGGGTGGGCCTAACCCCACTGTTTTCGTGAGTGGATTTTTCCACAGACCTTATACAGTTAACTTCCAATTAACTTTAACATATACTTTTGATAAATAGCCAATAGTACCAGAGTTATTATATTTATACTATTTGAATAGCCAATAATACCAGATTTTCTAAACAAATGCCACACACTTTTCTTCACACATTGTAAACACTATACAGCATTATAACAAAAGGTACACTGTTCAATGTAGTGGCAGTTTTATGCATACTGGGTCTATCAATATTATTTTAACTATTATTGAAGTCTTTATCGCTACTTTCCCTAGTAGGCTCTGTTATAGATTCCGTGAGGAAGCTATGTCACTATGAAATCTGTAAAGCTAATAGTGTAGTTAAAGTAGATGTGTACTGCATGTACTATATTCATTTATAGCTGTTCATTCAATTCAGTTCTCAGTGGTGTGAGATGGTGATTGACTCACTGGAAGTTTTTATGGGAAATGTAGGCCTACTCCAGGAGCAGGACATCAGAAGGAAGTGGGAATGGAGGATTGCCAGCTCTCCTGGAATCGGATTTGCACGACCGACAGTTTCCGTCCCTGTCTGTCTTGGCTCCGGAATTAGCTGACAACACGTGGAGTGTTTCCAATCCAACTCAACCACCCTGCTCGTAGTGCCAGATTATTAGATCAACGTATATTTTTAACTGTTCGGCCAATAGTTGTTCATGTAGATTTGCACAAGTAAAAGAATAAATCAGGATTAGAGGCTTCTTCAATGTTTATTCAGCAGTCAAAATACATGTCTCCAGGTGTTACAATCACAGCACACGCCAGTGTTAGATTCTCTCTCTCTGCTGATTCTCACCATCTAACCATTGACTTTGGGGTAACTTGTGATATAAAGCAATGCCCCAAGATGGTCATGTCTAGTACCTTATCCATCTCCATGGAAACGGTATGGTATGCCTAAACAAGGAATGCAAAGCTAAGAATAGTGACAGTAATATCATACATATACATGAAACTAACATTCTTTGTACCACTAACTACAACCAACAATAGCCCTCGGCTCCTACAAAAGGTTAGGTTGGATTGGGATCGCTCAGTGGGGAAGAGCCATTATGCATTGTCAATCAGTGTTGATGTGCAATGCAACCACATGTCATCCACTTGCATGACTGAATTCTCTAAGCCTTTCTGAACACAAGCCTTTCTTCAGCTCATCAACAAAATGAATTAACATCAAACGTTTAAACTGCAGTCAATGTTCCCTACAATTCTAACACTGTTGGACAGGTAGAGCCCAGGCTTAACCAATTGATTCAAAGAGAGCTGAACAACTGGCTTAATCATTCCCATCAGAGATTCTTGAACTATAATAACCAGAACTGGATTCAAAAGGCATTTTGTTTTCTTTTTAATTGCTTTGCCTCTCTGATGCTTTGACAAATAGGCAGAGTTTGTACTTTTGGGACTATTCTGATAGTTTAATTGTGCCAGGGTTGCTCAGTAAAGTGAGGTTGGAGTATTTGGGGGAAATAAAAATGCTATTTCAACCCAGTTCAGATGCTAACCCATTGTGACAAGGGGGGAAATCTCTGTAATGATGGCCTTTCTAGAGGCTTGGTCATAGCACATCACCAAGACAGCAATTGATTAGATTCATAACAACTATTTTACCACAACACACTGAGCTTTCACTGCATTTACCCCCCCCCCCCCCCCCACACACACACACACACACACATACATATACTGTAATTTGCACAGAGGGAAGGAGAAACAGAGTGGTGGGGGAAAGAACGAGAAAGAAAACAAAGAGATACATCTTCCTATTCTGTAAACACCACAGTGGTTAGCCTGACATAGTAAATTTTCAAGCTTGATAATCAAACACCCAAGATGTGTCTAAATATTTGCGTTATTTTAGAAGCATAATTAAATATCAATTACTCCTGGCTAAATGTCTTTTCCACACTGTTTGTCGTCAAGAGCCGCAGGGTAGAAAACACGCTAGAGGTGTTCCTGTTTTCACAGCCAATAAGGCTGTAATGAAAAATGCATCAAACGACCCATTTGTCCTCGCCTGGAGCCGCCTAATCAGCCCCAGCGCGCTGGTGCTAGAGCCCCATCTCCAAACACTTGCAAAGCGGGTGCCATATCTTAATGCTTTACGCCTCAGTGGATTTTCTCCATTAGGACAGAGAACAGATTGTTTTTTGCTCTCTGCAGTGTCACTCTTAATCGTGTCATTATGCAGTGTCTCTCCGGGAATTAAACAAGACGGAAGTATCCCTTGTGGCCGTTTATTAGCTGTAATCATGGTAATGTGGCCAGGCTCTCTGTGTGGGTGTGACTGGCCTAAATGGATACTTTATAATACACTGTGTCAACAAGAGCATTTTGTTTGTTTGCGTGGCCATGTAGTGTCAATGTAAGTGCTTAGTGAGATTATACTGTATGACATTATTTCTATATGCACTGATTGTCACTAACATTAATTGTCTGTATCAGTGTTTGAGCTTGACTATATCTGTAATTACCATTGAATCTGTCCATGAATAATTAAAAAGTCAATTTAGTCTTTGCTTTAATTATACAAACACGATTGTATAAAAATGAAGCACTGAAATAACATTATTTTAGCTTTATTTCATAAATTAGACAGGTACATGATTTTGTTGATTTAAAAAATAGGTCATTAGGCAGGAATAGCCAACTGTTGATTGGCAGGTGCAAGACTGCGGTGTAATGTAACTGGCAGCATTCGATCATAAAATGGGCAGGTCTGTCTTCCCTCAGCAGGAAGTGTATCCCTTCCAGTAGAAGTTCTTGCAGCCAGCTTTGCGCTCGCGAGGGGGCAGGATGTTGGAGTTGTCCACTGAGCGCTCCAGCTCCATACGCAGGTCCTCTTTGTCCCCTGCCTGTGACACTTCGCTTTCCTGGACCTCAGACTCAGGTAAAGACAGTTGGGATAGAATGTCCTCCACTGCTTGCCTACTCCAACCCTGCACGTAAAAACAACACATATGTGCCCTCATATTAATAAAAACACACACTTATGCACACCAGCACAAGCCAAGGGAAACAAAATGTAATGTACAGTATATGTACAGTACACATATTTATACTTTATAAACACATATACACACACCCTCACTAAATGACTAAACATGCATACATTACCTGTGAGCTCTGGGGTAGTATATCTAACAGATAATGTATATCAATTTCCCAACATGAAACGTAACCTTGTAGTGTATTCAGGGTTTAAAACCTTGTTAAAGGAGACATTTTTACTTCTACTGGATTTGGCCTCACTAAAATGTATGAACTTCTACAAACATTTTAATTAATGGTGATGTACAGTAAACCAATATTTTCCTGGTCTGGGAATATGAAACCTGTAGTACCTAGTTTGTGATTATTCCATTGCACAGACAGACTGTCAGCAATCTAAGCAAAAAAAATATGTTATAGTGTCACAGTGATTGTGGCATATGCTGCAACTGTTTTACTAAAAACATTCACTTTCTCATACAGATGTGGTTCCTCAGATTTGATCATCCTGTTGTTGCGGCATACTTCATAGAAAATTGCAATGCATTCAAGGTTTAAAGAGCCACTCCAGTCACACTCCATTCAAACTGTCTCTCACTCATATCTGTAACATTCACAAAGTAAGGTTCAGATGTGCAGAAGATTGTTTGGGCAGGAGAAAGCACTACTCTGTTTCAATAGGCTGGAATCAGATTGTGTACCATGTTTTGTCTTGTGATGACTTGATTTGCAAAGAGGACTTTTCAGCTTGAAGCAGATATCAGAAGGATTACCATGTGAATGGGGTGGCTATATAAAAAGTCTTAAAATGATGTACTTTCTTTTTTGTAATAACATGTATCTGCAGTGATAAACTGTGTGTATAGCGTAACCAAGGAGAGCAATTATTTAAGTCTCTATTCAATTTATATTGCGGAATTGCTAAATGTTGCATAATAAATGTAAAAGTAATTTCAGATTGATCAGAAATATGAACGGTGAATTCAGTTTTCCCTGATCTAATAAGGAAACATTACCATTATTGTAATCTATCTGAAATGCTTCTATCTTTTCCTGCTTCAATTTCACCAGGAACAAAGTTAGCAATCACTAGCATTATATTTGACAAAGAATGCATTTTTACCATTCATCAGCTTTCCTATTTATGGTTCTCATACTAGTAAAACAGGTAATATACATTTAAATAAACATCAGAATTCCATATTAGCCAAATGCCAACATATTTGGACATAATCCAACATTTGTTTATTACAGAGTACATAACAGAAGTCCAACAGCATATTCTGATAATCACACCATCTTAATCTTGTGTTACAGACCTAGCAGTATACCAGTGTAACAATACACTCGTTATTGTTACCGATTTTAGAGGCAATGCTTCTCTGTAAATGGAACAGGGTTCTACACAGAACCTGTAACATCCTATGAACCGTTTTTGGAAGAAAGCAGTGAAATTATTCTGTTATTAATTCAATAGAACTTGTTGGAGATCCTAACTCTGGTTGCATTCCAGTAGAAATTACACTTTGCAAGTCACTTTGCAAGCAAGCATAATATGACTTGCAGGCCTGATATGGCCTATAAACCAGTGTTAGAGTATAATTAGGACATAAAAGAAAGGCCTTATCATATATATTGTCATGTATTGTCTTAAATAAAGTTATTGTAAAGGGTAATAAGGCATACAAGGACAGGGATTAGAGGGTTCTAGGATGAATGTTTAAAATGTTACTAAGATTATTCTTCCCGAGCATGGTGCTTGGGTTGTGGGTTTGATTCCTACAGGAGGCCATTTTGAAAATGTATTAATTCACTTATGTAAGTCTCTCTGAATAATAGTCTCCTAAATTACTTAGATTGTAGATGTAGATATAATGGTCACAGTAGGTGTAGTAAGTGCTTTATGGAATATTTTGCAAAGAGTAAGAAATACTACAATACTGTGTAAAATTTTTGTTTAAGTTGTGTAGTTTACTGCCTTAGTGGATCATGCCCCCAATAAGCCACAGCAATAAAAGATTAGGAAATTGTCCACCTCGGAAAGTACTCAGGGACAATTGTATCTGGATAGTATTCAAGTGTAAATGCTTCTTGATAGTCAAACTATTTATTAAAATATAATTATAATAGTAAAATGAAAACAGCTAATACGTTTATCACATGCAATTACCTTGACAAATGGTTTAAATATGAACTTATTTGAATGTTGACCATAATAAGACACCCTTTTGTTTCTTCTGTGTGTGCCAGTGCCAAATGCCAAGGCTACTTACCTGTGTAGCCGTTCCAGCAGCACGGGCCCTCTGAAGGAGTCGGCGGCTGTGGATGTCCAAATCAGGCTGTGAGGCAGCTCCATGGCTGCAAATTGCCAGGGTCAGAACCAGGAGGGCCAGGACACAGTGAATCTGGCAGAACTTCATCTCAAACAGAGCCAGGTCAGTTCTCAGAAATAAGACGTGGTGAGACAAGCCAAGCTGGATTTGGATGTGCTGGATCTGGATCAGTTGGTATGGAGTTGCCCTGGTTTTGGTGATGGGGTTCTGTTGGGCTCTTATAAGTAGCCTGTCCTCTCAGCTCATCACTGTTTCCTGCCTGGCGATGATGGAATGCAGCGTCATAAACCACTTAGCTGCATTCTGTTCCTCTCTTTGTTCAGCTACTTAGTCACAAAGACAGCTTCTCTAAGACTTATTGATTTTAGATTGAGGTGCAACAATAAAACAATTAGGCAGTTCAGATTCAGCACACACCACTAATCTAAATCAAATACAACCAAAACATTTCTGCTTCCTAAAAGCCTTTAAAATCAGGAAGCAGGAGTTACTTTTGTGTAAGCAGTATAATAAACTTAAGTGATGACATCATTGAACACTCCCAAACAAAAGATTTCTCTAATAGATTTTAGGTGGATTAATTACTGACAGATATTGCCATAGCAGTACAGTAAATACACTGTACATGTAAGAGTGTCTTCCAAATACATTTTATATGTGGGTATAACCATATAAAGTGTGTTCTTTCCTACATTGAGGTTTCTAGGTGGAACCCACTGCAAACAACTACAAAGCTTTGCTTGTTCTACAATTTAGGATATTTTTTCAAGGAGCCTAGCTTACTGCCTTAAGGGATCATACAACCAATACTATATGTTCAAGGTAATAACATCGTAAGGGCCATGCTTATCAGTATTCTGGGACCATTTAAGTGTCAATGGATCTTAATGGTCAGATATATACACTCACCTAAAGGATTATTAGGAACACCTGTTCAATTTCTCATTAATGCAATTGTCTAATCAACCAATCACATGGCAGTTGCTTCAATGCATTTAGGGTTGTGGTCCATGTCAAGACAATCTCCTGAACTCCAAACTGAATGTCAGAATGGGAAAGAAAGGTGATTTAAGCAATTTTGAGAGTGGCATGGTTGTGGGTGCCAGATGGGCCGGTCTGAGTATTACACAATCTTCTCAGTTACTGGGATTTTCACACACAATCATTTCTAGGGTTTACAAAGAATGGTGTGAAAAGGGAAAAACATCCATTATGCGGCAGTCCTGTGGGCAAAAATGCCTTGTTGATGTTGAGGTCAGAGGAGAATGGGCCGACTGATTCAAGTTGATAGAAGAGCAACTATGACTGAAATAACCACTCGTTACAACCGAGGTATGCAGCAAAGCATTTGTGAAGCCACAACACGCACAACCTTGAGGCGGATGGGCTACAACAGCAGAAGACCCCACCGGGTACCACTCATCTCCACTACAAATAGGAAAAAGAGGCTACAATTTGCACCAGCTCACCAAAATTGGACAGTTGAAGACTGGAAGAATGTTACCTGGTCTGATGAGTCTCGATTTCTGTTGAGACATTCAGATGGTAGAGTCAGAATTTGGCGTAAACAGAATGAGAACATGGATCCATCATGCCTTGTTACCACTGTGTAGGCTGGTGGTGGTGGTGTAATGGTGTGGGGGATGTTTTCCTGGCACACTTTAGGTCCCTTAGTGCCAATTGGGCATTGTTTAAATGCCACGGCCTACCTGAGCATTGTTTCTGACCATGTCCATCCCTTTATGACCACCATGTACCCATCCTCTGATGGCGACTTCCAGCAGGATATTGCACCATGTCACAAAGCTCGAATCATTTCAAATTGGTTTCTTGAACATGACAATGAGTTCACTGTACTGAAATGGCCCCCACAGTCACCAGATCTCAACCCAATAGAGCATCTTTGGGATGTGGTGGAACGGGACCTTTGTGCCCTGGATGTGCATACCACAAATATCCATCAACTGCAAGACGCTATCCTATCAATATGGGCCAACATTTCTAAAGAATGCTTTCAGCACCTTGTTGAATCAATGCCACGTAGAATTAAGGCAGTTCTGAAGGCGAAAGGGGGTCAAACACAGTATTAGTATGGTGTTCCTAATAATCCTTTAGGTGAGTGTATACACACACACACACCGATCAGCCATAACATTTTGACCACCTGCCTAATAATGTGTAGGTCCCCCTTTTCCCACCAAAACAGCCCTGACCCATCGAGGCATGGACTCCACCTGACCTCTGAAGGTGTGCTGTGGTATTTGTCACCAAGATCCTTTTAGTCCTGTAAGTTGCGAGCTGTGGCCTCCATGAATCGGACCAGTTTGTCCAGCACATCCCACAGATGCTCGACTGGATTGAGATCTGGGGAATTTGGAGGCCAAGTCAACACCATGAACTCGTTGTTGTGTTTCTCGAACCATTCCTGAACCATTTTTGCTTTGTGGCAGGGCGCATTATCCTGCTGAAAGAGGCCAATGCTATGAGGCAGGACCCAAGGCTTCCCAGCAGAACATTGCCCAAAGCATCACACTGCCTCCGCCTGCTTGCCTCCTTCCCATAGTGCATCCTTGTGCCATGTGTTCTCCAGGTAAGTGACACACACAGCTATCCACGTGATGTAAAAGAAAACGTGATTCATCAGACCAGACCACCTTCTTCCATTGCTCCGTGGTCCAGTTCTGATGCTTACATGTCCACTGTGCTTTCCTCAGTGGACAGGGGTCAGATCCTAACGCTTGCCCATTTTCCATGCTTCTAACACATCAACTTCGAGGTCAGAATTTCAGACCTCAAATAATGCAAAGAAAAAAAAATCATATTGTTTTTTTCAACAACAAAATACTAATGTTTTAACTTTGGAAGAGTTCCGAAATTTGGTGGAATGGAATAACCCAGATTTTTAATCACAGCTTTCATGCGTCTTGGCATGCTCTCCAACAGTCTTTAACATCGCTGTTTGGGTGACTTTATGCCACTGAAATTCAAGTTCGAGGCTTGTGAACACCCATCTTCCTCTTGATCAAATTCCATAGGTTTTCAATGGGGTCTGGTCTGGAGATTGGGCTGGTCATGACAGGTTCTTGATCTGGTGGTCTTCCATCCACACCTTGATTGGCCTGGCTGTGTGGCCTGTCCTGCTGGAAAAAACTATTCTCAGAGTTGGGGAACGTTGTCAGAGCAGAAGGATGCAGGTGTTCTTCCAGGATAACCTTGTACTTGGCTTGATTCATGTGTCCTTCACAAAGACAAATCTGCCCGATTCCAGCCTTGCTGAAGCATCCCCAGATCATCATCTATCCTCCACCAAATTTCACAGTGGGTGCGAGACACTGTGGCTTATAGGCCTCTCCAGGTCTCCATCTAACCATTAGATAATCAGGTGTTGGACAAAGCTGAAAATTTGACTCGTCAGAGATTACCTTACTCCATTCCTCTACGGTCCAATCCTTATGGTTTTTGCATACTTCATGGCTTCATACTGCATGGCTCTTCTTTGCTTCTCATTGAAGAAAGGCTTTTTTCTAGCTTTGCACAACGTCAGTCCTGCCCCTAGGAGCCGGTTTCTAACCGTCCTCGCCATACACTTTACCCTAGCTGTTATTTGCCATTCTTTTTGTAGGTCACTTGATGTTATCCTATGGTTGTTTAGTGAAATTTGAATGAATTGACGTCATCTCGGTCAGTGGACAGTCGTTTTCGCCCCTCTGCCAGTCTGTAGTTTTGTTGTCCCCAATGTCTGTTGCTTGACCTTTTTCTTGAAATTTTCAGGATTGAAGCAACCTGACGCTCACTGTATCCCTCTGCCAGTAAAGCCAGAATTGAACCCTTCTTTACCTCACTCAAAGCTTTTATTTTCAATTCTTTTGTCATGCTGAATAGTTTAAAAATAAATTGTAATTACCTTTGAGGTACTACTTACACTGTTTTTGCCATCCAGCTGGTCCTATTGCAAGAGGATAATGATGACCATAGCAGTGGTTTTTATACTTTTCCTCGTTAAATTAGATTTGGTTCGGGTAATCACCTAATCAGTACATCATTAAGTAAAATGTAGAGATGCTGATTTAAGAAAAATTAGGAGTGGTCTCTTAATTTTTTTCCAGAGCTGTATATATATATATATATATATATATATATATATATATATATATATATATATATATATATATATATATATATATATATATATATATACACACACACACATACATATACAAACACACATACAAGTGACAAACTAAAAGAATAACCTGAACACTTGACCGTTACATTGAGGGGGTCCGGAGGCTCCATTATGCCTTGGGGGCATTTTCTTGGCATGGTTTGGGTCTACTTGTCCACTTAGAGGGAGGGGTCACTTTTGATTTAAGTTTTCTGTGCACTGACAAAAGTACAAACTTGAAAGAAGCTACAAGTTTTGATGGGTAGGGGGTTCTTTTGCATGGTCTGTAGATCCCTGGGTTAGGCTATCTGATGTACGTAAGTCCTCCAGAGTCATACGTCAGGCATGCTCTGATTGTATTTAAAGAGTAATACATGATTTGTACTTTCAAGGGTGTTGCTTCGAAAACAGGTCCACTGTGTTTGTTCACTACACCTAAGGGACAGCGCAGACATTGCCAGGACCAATACCTAGTAAAAACATGAGGGAATAACACCTGTGGTTAAAGCAATGTACATTGTCTTGTGTTTGAGTGTCTTGTGTCTTGTGTGTTGTTTTGTCTGTACAAAAAACTGTGTTCCTTGTTGAAATAAAGGTTTAATACATTTCATTACAAAGTTACACTGAGTTCTTTACTTTTGAAGGAGCTTCAGGCCTTTATAGCAATGACTGGTTAATGTGTGCACAAGAGCTCCACAAATCTGGCATCTATGGGAGGGTGGCAAGAAAAAAGTCCCATATGAGATTTGCAAAAAGTACATTGGAGATGAGACCAAAAATGAAATTTTTGGCTAGAACGCAAAACAGTATCTGACAAAACCCCAATACATCTTTACACCTAAAGAACCCCATGCCTACAGAGCACGACAGTGGTAGCATCCTGTGGGGGTGTTTCTCTTCAGCCAGGACTGGAGCACTCAGGATAAAATGGAAAACGGACAGTGCAAAATACCATAAGTGTGTGCAAAGCTGTCGCCAAGGCAAAGGGTGGTGAAGAATCTACAATATAAAATGTATTCTGCCTCTTTAACACTTTTATGGTTGCTACATGATTCCATATGTGATATTTCATAGTTTTGAAGTCTTCATGATTATTCAACAATGTGGGAAATAAAACAAAAGGCCTTTGAATGAGTATGTAGCATTCAAAAGTATGTATGTGGTTAACATTCATTAATTACAGGGTTAAAATCTAATAAATGTAATAAACCATAACTGTTGCTAATAAATTATACAGTATATATTAGTCTCAGATATCCCTCAGGAAACATTAGATGGAGTGTCTTTACTATTAGTTTTTATTAGGCTACATTGATTTCTAGAATCAGTTTAATAGTTTTTATAATTGGTATATGCTTTTTCACATACCTATTAGTTTTTTCTTAGTCAATACTGCATTGTCTGCTTATTTGTAATGAAGGCTGCATTACATCTGAAGTATTGGGTCAATGTTTTATTTTACTGTACCTTCACTGCTCCCTTGTGGAGGTGGATGACAATTACAGTCACAAAATACAGGATGCTTTTTCAAATGTCAATGATATTTTCAAATTTCACTGCTACTTTAACACCTGTCCCCACACTTAACTTCAGCTGGTCGACCACTTTAAAACTTGGGCCGTGTGAAAAAGGCTGTTTCGGACTGTTTCCATACCTTAGAATCTCTATGTATAGATGATAAGTAGAAGTCCGGTATTGAAAGGTAGTTACATAGACTACTTTTTAAACAGTCAGCACTGGAGAAACCGAATGCAAAATGCAAATGACTACTAACAATTATCTATTGTTCCCTTTGTCAATTCCACTCAGCAAAACAAACAGACGTAGGCATATTAGGTCCAACATTTAAAAAAGTATAATTGACTATGCAGTTAATACTCTATATTAATATGACTCGTTATATCACCAATTTAAGGTCATATAATATAAAATGTTGTTGTTCCCTCTTTAGAATGCACTATGGTATATTTTCATAATCTGAATGACACATTACATTATTCCATAGAAAGACTTAATTCGTTTTAACAATGTGTATTATCAGTAAAACGCAAGTACTTCAATTACTTAATGCATACATCTAAACTGTTAATGTGGACAGGCGAAAAGTGCCTAATATCAGCTGAAAGAATAGTGCATTATTTTGACTCTTCACATAATGCCAATGAAACCTAGAATTGATAGAAGAGGTTACTTGTAGTTTAGGCTGATGTGAGATGATTTTTCATGTTAAGATCTCTGTAAGCCTACATTAATTCTTCCATTACCTCTTTATGCACAGGTTTCGCAATCCACAGTTTTAAAATTACATTTAAACAATAAGTTTACTCAAGATTTAGTATTAAATACACTGGCAAAAGGCATAAATACACTTGCAAAAGGTTATAGAGTAGCCCATGTAATTATCACATTATACACAATATACAGCATTTCATTAGATACACCTGCTAGTACTGGGTTGGACCCCCTTTGGCATTCTTCTTTCTTCATGGCATAGATTCAACAAGGTGCTGGAAACATTCCTCAGAGATTTTGGTCCATATTGACATTATAGCATCATGCAGTTGCTTCAAATTTGTCAGCTGCACATCGTTGATGCCAGTCTCCTGTTCCACCACATCCCAAAGCTGCTCTATTGAATTGAGGTCTCCGTTCCAAGGTGTTACGCTGCTATATTATTGTTCTGGGGGATATAAGGAATGCACTTCTAACTTTTCTCAGTTTCCTCCAGTTTATAATTTTAGGAGATGAGGTCCTGGTCCACACCTGCGGATTACCTGGTTTGGGGGGCCCGTTGCTGTCCCTGTCCTTGTCCACCTGGTCATACTTCTGACCTAGTCTAAAATCAAATAGACTCTGGATTTAGCCCAGAGAAATGTATTAATTATTCCAATTGGACTCTTAATATCTCACCCGGCACAGCCAGAAGAGGACTGGTCACCCCTCTGAGCCTGGGTCCTCTCTAGGTTTCTTCCTAAAATTCAGCCTTCTTAGGGAGTTTTTCCTAGCCACTGAAATTCAACACTACTGTTGTTTGCTCCTTGGGGTTTAAGGCCGGGTGTCTCTGTAAAGCACTTTGTGACAAATGCTGTTGTAAAAAGGGCTTTATAAATAAATTTGATTGATTGATTGAGATCTCCAAATCCGAGGCCATGGTCCTCAGTCGGAAAAGGGTGGCTTGCCCACTTCAGGTTGGTGGAGAGTGCTTGCCTCAAGTGGAGGAGTTTAAGTATCTAGGGATCTTGTTCACGAGTGAGGGAAGGATGGAACGGGAGATTGACAGACGGATCGGTGCAGCTTCTGCAGTAATGCAGTCGATGTATCGGTCTGTCGTGGTGAAGAAAGAGCTGAGCCGTAAGGCGAAGCTCTCGATTTACCGGTCAATCTACGTTCCTACTCTCACCTATGGTCATGAGCTTTGGGTCATGACCGAAAGGACAAGATCCCGGATACAGGCGGCCGAAATGAGCTTTCTCCGCAGGGTGGCTGGGCGATCCCTTAGAGAGAGGGTGAGAAGCTCGGTCACCCGGGAGGAGCTCAGAGTAGAGCCGCTGCTCCTCCACATCGAGAGGGGTCAGCTGAGGTGGCTTGGGCATCTGTTTCGGATGCCTCCGGAACGCCTTCCTGGGAAGGTGTTCCGGTCCCGTCCCACCGGGAGGAGACCCCGGGGAAGACCTAGGACACGCTGGAGGGACTATGTCTCCCGGCTGGCCTGGGAACGCCTCGGTGTCCCCCCGGAAGAGCTGGAGGAAGTGTCTGGGGAGAGGGAAGTCTGGGCATCTCTGCTTAGACTGCTGCCCCCGCGACCCGGCCCCGGAAGAAGCGGAAGAAGATGAATGAATGATTGAGATCTGGTGACTGTGGAGACAATTTGAGTACAGTGAACTGATACGCATTGTAGAAAATTAATTTATTATTATTATTATTTATTCACTATTTTATTAGAAGGGTTTTGTACTATGTATGCTTGATCAATTAAACATATACTGAAAGACATGACTCTCTCTCTGTCTCCAACTTATAAGGCCAGTGTCTTGTGTTCAGGGGCAGTGATGAATGGAATGTCGGCTGAGCAGGGCCTTGGCTCCTTTTAGCAGTATGAAAAACAGGCCTCTGCCGGTGCGATAAAACCGCCATAAGAAACTGTTCTCTAGGAGGAAGCTCTTAAACAGAGCTCTATTCCTTATTGGGAAGAGCATAGTTATATATACAGTGGGGAGAACAAGTATTTGATACACTGCCGATTTTGCAGGTTTTCCCACTTGTAACTTACAAAGTCTGTCATTTTTATCATAGGTACACTTCAACTGTGAGTGACGGAATCTAAAACAAAAATCCAGAAAATCACATTGTATGATTTTTAAGTAATTAATTTGCTTTTTATTGCATGACATAAGTATTTCATACATCAGAAAAGCAGAACATAATATTTGGTACAGAAACCAATTACAGAGATCATACATTTCTTGTAGTTCTTGACCAGGTTTGCACACACTGCAGCAGGGATTTTGGCCCCCTCTTCCATACAGACCTTCTCCAGATCCTTCAGGTTTCAGGGCTGTCACTAGGCAATATGGACTTTCAGCTCCCTCCAAAGATTTTCTATTGGGTTCAGGTCTGGAGACTGGCTAGGCCACTCCAGGACCTTGAGATGCTTCTTACGGAGCCACTCCTTAGTTGCACTGGCTGTGGGTCGTTGTCATTCTGGGAGACCCAGCCATGACCTATCTTCAATGCTCACTGAGGGAAGGAGGATGTTGGCCAAGATCTCGCGATACATGGCCCCATCTATCTTCCCCTCAATACGGTGCAGTCGTCCTGTCCCTTTGCAGAAAAGCTTCCCCAAAGAATGATGTTTCCACCTCCATGCTTCACGGTTGGGATGGTGTTCTTGGGGTTGTACTCATCCTTCTTCTTCCTCCCAACACGGCGAGTGGAGTTTAGACCAGAAAGCTCTATTTTTGTCTTATTAGACCACATGACCGTCTCCCATTCCTCCACTGGATCATCCAGATGGTCATTGGCAAACTTCAGACAGGCCTGGACTTGCGATGGCTTGAGCAGGGGGACCTTGCGTGCACTGCAGGATTTTAATCCATGACAGCGTGTGTTACTAATGGTTTTCTTTGAGACTGTGGTCCCAGCTCTCTTCAGGTCATTGACCAGGTCCTGCCGTGTAGTTCTGGGCTGATCCCTCACCTCCCTCATGATCATTGATGCCCCATGAGGTGAGATCTTGCATGGAGCCCCAGACCGAGGGAGATTGACCGTCTTCTTGAACTTCTTCCATTTTCTAATAAATGCGCCAACTGTTGTTGCCTTCTCATCAAGCTGCTTGCCTATTGTCCTGTAGCCCATCCCAGCCTTGTGCAGGTCTACAATTTGGCGTCTGTTGACTGAGTGTGTGAACAGGTGTTTTTTATACAGGTAATGAGTTCAAACAGGTGCAGTTAATACAGGTAATGAGTGGAGAACAGGAGGGCTTCTTAAAGAAAAACTAACAGGTCTGTTAGAGCCGGAATTCTTACTGGTTGGTAGGTGATCAAATACTTATGTTATGCAATAAAATGCTAATTAATTATTTAAAAATCAATGTGATTTTCTGGATTTTTGTTTTAGATTCCGTCTCTCACAGTTGAAGTTTACCTATGATAAAAATTACAGACCTCTACGTGCTTTTTAAGTAGGAAAACCTGCAAAATCTTCAGTGTATCAAATACTTGTTCTCCCCACTGTATATAGTAAATGTCCAGATTGATATATCTCAGTAGTTAGTGTAGGGTATATTGTGTCAGAATGGTGATTTATGGCCCTGGGGGACGGGACTTCCATATTGATGTGACAGGTGGGCGGGACATCCGGTTTGTAGGGTGGGACTTCCGGTATGACGTATGTTAGGGTGGGACTTCCTGTATGACGTATGTTAGGGTGGGACTTCCGGTATGATGTATGTTAGGGTGGGACTTCAGGAGTGACGTATGCATGTCTGGTGACTTTGTGATTTATGATTACATTGATGTGTCAGTGTTTGATGTTTTACAACGCCTGATGAGCAAACCAGACTAGTGTTATAACAGGTGGGTTATGATTGATGATGAACAAATGGGGCTTAGGGTTCCGGAATGTTAAATTCCCAGGCAGTAAATAAGTGTTGTGTCAGCGGTAAGGTGTACAGCAAATGGTGTTCGACAAATATAAAACCCTGGTGTTTTATCTTCTGACAAGTGTTGCAACAGCTGGCATACAAACGGTGTTTGTTAACCTTTCATGTTTTATGGGTTGACTGGCGTGGTATGTGTATTTAAACACGCTGACATCGGGGTTGGTTATTCAGTCTTGCCTGAGCGAACTTACCTACACATTACATAACATGGAGGATTGTGCTGCTATCAATGTTTTGGGTGAAACACCGGTGAAAGCTAACAGCTTAAACGCAGCTCAGCAATTTGGTAAGAAATTGCAAATGGACCGCAGAGATGCAATCAACATGCCAGCCCCGAAGAAACCGATGCAGAGTTTAACCCGAATCCATCAATTACACCCGGATATGGTGGCACAGGAGTGGAAATTGGACGATGGTCGGATCGGGGGATACATCTTCAACCCAGAGCAACCGGAGGTTGCATTTTATGAATTACCCGAAGGCCAAGTGTTTAAGGCTGGTGTGACTGATCAAATGGTTTTTAATGCCAGTTTATGGGCCACCTTTCGAAAAGTGTTTTATTTGGGGCCAAAACAAGGCCCACATAATACAGTAGATGTACTGTTTAAAGTTGTCGAGGGGCTGAAAGAGTATGACTCTGTCAGATTGGAGTTATTTCCGTAAAATATCAGCGGGTTAGTTTGTGACTGCGGACTGATCGACTGACCTAAGACCCCGAAGCCCCGCCTTAAGCCAACACCTTCATCAGCACAGCACAAAAACCGACAGACTGCCGGTGACATTCAAGCAGTCGGAAGAATTTACGAAACATGTCTCAAGATTACAACCAAGCGGTGATTGAAGAACCCAAGGCTGAGGACTGGCTGTGTGACGCCTGGGATGACAAAGCTGAAGCCTTCTACGGAACCCCCGACCCAGACAGCTCGATTCCACCGGCATACCCAACAAGAAACTACCATTGGATTGACAGGGTTGGTGATCAACTAGGTCCTCTTAACCTGTCATACCTTTCAAATGCTAACAAGAGTTGTCACAAAATGGACAAACAACTTGCACCAAAAATTTTAAAGATCATCAAAGCAACAATGGGTATGATTCTGGAAAACGTTGTTGGGGCTATTCTACACAAAGCATGCATCGGATGCGAAGTGGACCACCCGAGCCAGACAAGACATTCATGTCTCGAACCACCTGAGTATTTTTTTCATCTGGTTTTCACACACCGATGACTGATGTTCACGAGGCCGCTGAGAACTTTCTGCACGAGCTCAAGTTGGAGCCGAACATCACACAGAGACTGAGTGAGAACAGGGATGAGTACATGGACAAATTTAATGAGGATGTTGTATGCGACGCAGCGGGGTCATGGTGTGATGAAAGCAAAGAGTCTGTTGTCTAAGGCCAGGGTAGCTTCAGTTCTCATGTTAACATGTATATAAACAAAGACTATGAGAAATCTGAATGTTTGTGTAACTTTTCTGAATATATTGGTTGTGTAATTTCGAAAACTCAAATAAAACATTGTTAAACATTTATTAATTCTCATTATTGCTTGAACACTCTACGATGTCTGAACAGGTTATGAAAAGTATTTACTATGACCCGGCAAACCCTGGTCCTTATGTGGGTAGAGAGGGTTTGAAAAGAGCATACTTGGAAAAAAAACGGGGAGATCCTCAAAAATGGTGAGGCCGATGGCTGGCTGCTCGCCCAGGATACATACACGCTACACAGGCCTGTAGCTATACATTTTAAAAGAAATAGAGTTATTGTTCATGATATAAATTCACAATTTCAGCTGGATTTGGTTGACATGAGTGCTTACAGTGTGGAAAACGATAACATGAAATTTATGTTAACATGCATAGATGTATTAAGCAAATACGCATGGATTCGCGTGCTGAGAAATAAAAGCGCTATAGAGGTAAAGAGAGCATTTGAAGACATTAAAAGAAGGAAGAACACCACAAAAAGTACAAACTGACAAGGGGAAGGAGTTTTTTAATTCACAGTTTGAAATGTTGATGAAGAAGTACAACATAAAACATTTTGCTACAGGAAATGATGTCAAAGCGAGTATCGTTGAGAGGTTTAATAAAGCAATTAAATCACAAATGTGGAGGTATCTGACAGCAGCCAACACTCACCGCTATGTTGAGGTTATTCAAGATTTAGTTTGTGGGTACAACCATAGCTACCATCGGTCTATTAAGATGAAGCCTGCTGACGTTTGTGAAGAAAATGTTAGATTAGTTCTCAAGAACCTGTATGGCACAACATTAACGAGAAATGGTAATCAAAGCTACAAGTTCCAGGTTGGGGATACTGTGAGACTCTCAAAGCTGAGAGGTGCGTTTACAAAAGGCTATGAAAAAGGGTACACAGATGAATATTTTACAATAACAGAATGCATTCCTCGGGTACCTCCTGTATATAGAATAAAAGATTACGATGGTGATGTGATAGTTGGGACCTTTTATGAACAGGAATTGCTGAAAATAATCGTGGCTAAGGATAAAACTTTTAAAGTGGAAGCAGTTTTGAATGAGAAAGTACAGAAAGGGAGGAAAATGTGTCTTGTGAAGTGGCTTGGTTGGCCTGAGAAATTCAACAGCTGGATACCATCGGAACAAGTGGTTGACCTAGAAACTGGATAAAACTCCAGGATTTACAGGATCACGTCATTTACATTGACTGCGATCAGCATGGATGACGGTGGCTTCTACATAACACTACCCAGTAACTCATCAAGTCATGTCTATCCAAGCAACACGAGTTCGTGCTATACCACAAAATTTGCCAAAGGTATAGATTTGAAAGGCGATTGGGAAGTATCTTTGATAGAGTTCCAATACCCGCATACGTGGAAAACTTTTACACAGGGCGAAAACGCATTTGAACTACTTGACTTGAAAAACGACAAAACTTGGAAATATGAACTCGACACCGGTTATTACAGCAGCATATTAAAACTAGTGCTAGAGCTCAACAGTCATATAAAAACACATGGTTTATCGGTGGGGTACAATGAATTTAAAAATAGAGTGTTTCTAAAAGGTGAGCCCCAGTTTAGTTTGAAATTTAGCGCAAAACTGGAACAGATATTGGGGTTAAAACCAGACAAGCGGTGGTCCGCCACATGGTACGGAACATACCCCACAGATATTCTGGCGGGGTTTAACACCCTATACATCTACACAGATATAATTGATTATCAATGTGTTGGTGACAGTCATGTACCACTGCTGCGAACTGTACATATTACAGGGAGAAAGAACGAAGTTGTCACATTGACGTAACGACAAGCCACGCTACGTACCTCTTAGTAAGAGAGAATTTGATGAGATCTGTATTGAAGTAAAATCTGATCAAAACCAGCTGGTTTCATTTGTAGTGGGGAAGGTGATTGCAAAATTACACTTCAGACCCGTCAAACAATCTTTTAGAGTTTAAGATGCAGCCGCAGAAGCTCTATGATGATTCTCGAAGGTATGTTGAATACTACACAACACAGGCCGGTAACGGTTTACCAGGGTATCATGGTAGCTCAGCAATGTATGGGGCCGGTCTAGGGGGCCTTTTCCGGATGGCAATACCTTTGTTGAAGCGCAGGTTCTCCATAGCAAAACCACATCTGAAGAGTGCGGCTAGGAATATAGTCGGCGATGTTGTCAACAGTGTTATGTCACGACAAACAAAACAGCAGGATGGTTCTGGATTGATGGTTATGTCTCGAGGTGTTAGAAAGAGACCACCTGGTAGGCGGAGCCTACCCAGGAGTAAAAAACGCAAGAATGAGACAAAAACAAGAGCCAAGGTTAAAAGAGGACATACACCCCGGAGGACACTCAAAGGGAACACGACAAATCTGATTAAGAATATATTTTAGAGAGATGGCACTCCTACACCATATGTCTGGCGAATGTATGAAGACAGAGTTGGATTTATTCACAGTTCCATTCACACAGACATCTATTGAGAAAAATACATACATTGAAATACCGACCCTATCAGCAATATCAGACGTAGCCCCTCTGGAGTTCTTTATTGCCGGGAATGGCGAAGACTACGTTGATCTAAACAATACTTTGCTGTACCTACGTGTAAAAGTCACTAAACCGGACAGAACTAATATTGATGCCGGAGCACGTGTTGGGGTTATCAACTATCCGATAGCCACCCTATTTTCACAAGCGGATGTCTCCTTGGGTGATCGTTTAATTAGCCAGAGTAGCAACACATACCCCTACAGAGCCGTTATAGAGAGCATTCTGAATTATGGATGTGATACATTAAAGACACAGTTTTCAGCTGGGTTGTTTTACAAGGATGCCGCAGGTCACATGGATGTTACGGACCCTGCAGGCGAGAACGATGGACTTACGAAAAGGGCAGCCTATTCGGCGGATAGCACAACATTTGAAATGATCGGCCCTGTTCATAGCAATATCTTCTTTCAAGAGAAACTTATGTTTAACGGCGTTGACATAAAGGTTAGGATGGTGCGCGGTAAAGATGAGTTCTGCCTTATGGGGGTCGGGGATGTGCGTTATCGTTTGCATATACTATCAGCATCACTATTTGTCAAGAAAGTGTCTGTATCGCCAGCCGTGAAACTTGGACACGCTCAAGCGCTACTCTCAACCAATGCCAAGTACCCAATTCAAAGAGTGTGTATGAAGACATTTAGTTTACCGGCTGGGGGTCGTGTTTGCAACCAGGAAAACCTATTTTTAGGACCTCTGCCAAAATGTATTGTAATCGGATTGGTGGACAATGACAGTTTTACCGGAAGTTACACAAAGAATCCATTTAATTTCAAACACTATAATTTGGAGTTTATGGCTATGTATGTAGATGGTCAGCAATTTCCTAGCAAACCATTCCAACCAAATTACACAACAGGGTCAGCAGTGCGTGAATTTTACCAATTGGCCTTAGCTTCAGGAAAACACCTAAAGGACCAAGCCTTGGCTATTGACAGGTCGGACTTCTTACACGGCTATGCCCTTTATGCATTCAACTGCGCGCCAGACGAGGAATGTGGTCAGCACATATCCTTGATCAAGTCAGGGAATGTATGACTTGAGATGAGGTTCAGACAACCACTACCCCACACAATTAATTTAGTTGTTTATTCAATCTTTGACTCCATTATCGAAGTGTCAAACTGGCGACAAGTCATGGTTGACTACTATTAGGAGAACTCTGTGGTCTCTTTCTAACACCTCGAGACATAACCATCAATCCAGAACCATCCTGCTGTTTTGTTTGTCGTGACATAACACTGTTGACAACATCGCCGACTATATTCCTAGCCGCACTCTTCAGATGTGGTTTTGCTATGGAGAACCCGCGCTTCAACAAAGGTATTGCCATCCGGAAAAGGCCCCCTAGACCGGCCCCATACATTGCTGAGCTACCATGATACCCTGGTAAACCGTTACCGGCCTGTGTTGTGTAGTATTCAACATACCTTCGAGAATCATCATAGAGCTTCTGCGGCTGCATCTTAAACTCTAAAAGATTGTTTGACGGGTCTGAAGTGTAATTTTGCAATCACCTTCCCCACTACAAATGAAACCAGCTGGTTTTGATCAGATTTTACTTCAATACAGATCTCATCAAATTCTCTCTTACTAAGAGGTACCTAGCGTGGCTTGTCGTTACGTCAATGTGACAACTTCGTTCTTTCTCCCTGTAATATGTACAGTTCGCAGCAGTGGTACATGACTGTCACCAACACATTGATAATCAATTATATCTGTGTAGATGTATAGGGTGTTAAACCCCGCCAGAATATCTGTGGGGTATGTTCCGTACCATGTGGCGGACCACCGCTTGTCTGGTTTTAACCCCAATATCTGTTCCAGTTTTGCGCTAAATTTCAAACTAAACTGGGGCTCACCTTTTAGAAACACTCTATTTTTAAATTCATTGTACCCCACCGATAAACCATGTGTTTTTATATGACTGTTGAGCTCTAGCACTAGTTTTAATATGCTGCTGTAATAACCGGTGTCGAGTTCATATTTCCAAGTTTTGTCGTTTTTCAAGTCAAGTAGTTCAAATGCGTTTTCGCCCTGTGTAAAAGTTTTCCACGTATGCGGGTATTGGAACTCTATCAAAGATACTTCCCAATCGCCTTTCAAATCTATACCTTTGGCAAATTTTGTGGTATAGCACGAACTCGTGTTGCTTGGATAGACATGACTTGATGAGTTACTGGGTAGTGTTATGTAGAAGCCACCGTCATCCATGCTGATCGCAGTCAATGTAAATGACGTGATCCTGTAAATCCTGGAGTTTTATCCAGTTTCTAGGTCAACCACTTGTTCCGATGGTATCCAGCTGTTGAATTTCTCAGGCCAACCAAGCCACTTCACAAGACACATTTTCCTCCCTTTCTGTACTTTCTCATTCAAAACTGCTTCCACTTTAAAAGTTTTATCCTTAGCCACGATTATTTTCAGCAATTCCTGTTCATAAAAGGTCCCAACTATCACATCACCATCGTAATCTTTTATTCTATATACAGGAGGTACCCGAGGAATGCATTCTGTTATTGTAAAATATTCATCTGTGTACCCTTTTTCATAGCCTTTTGTAAACGCACCTCTCAGCTTTGAGAGTCTCACAGTATCCCCAACCTGGAACTTGTAGCTTTGATTACCATTTCTCGTTAATGTTGTGCCATACAGGTTCTTGAGAACTAATCTAACATTTTCTTCACAAACGTCAGCAGGCTTCATCTTAATAGACCGATGGTAGCTATGGTTGTACCCACAAACTAAATCTTGAATAACCTCAACATAGCGGTGAGTGTTGGCTGCTGTCAGATACCTCCACATTTGTGATTTAATTGCTTTATTAAACCTCTCAACGATACTCGCTTTGACATCATTTCCTGTAGCAAAATGTTTTATGTTGTACTTCTTCATCAACATTTCAAACTGTGAATTAAAAAACTCCTTCCCCTTGTCAGTTTGTACTTTTTGTGGTGTTCTTCCTTCTTTTAATGTCTTCAAATGCTCTCTTTACCTCTATAGCGCTTTTATTTCTCAGCACGCGAATCCATGCGTATTTGCTTAATACATCTATGCATGTTAACATAAATTTCATGTTATCGTTTTCCACACTGTAAGCACTCATGTCAACCAAATCCAGCTGAAATTGTGAATTTATATCATGAACAATAACTCTATTTCTTTTAAAATGTATAGCTACAGGCCTGTGTAGCGTGTATGTATCCTGGGCGAGCAGCCAGCCATCGGCCTCACCATTTTTGAGGATCTCCCCGTTTTTTTTCCAAGTATGCTCTTTTCAAACCCTCTCTACCCACATAAGGACCAGGGTTTGCCGGGTCATAGTAAATACTTTTCATAACCTGTTCAGACATCGTAGAGTGTTCAAGCAATAATGAGAATTAATAAATGTTTAACAATGTTTTATTTGAGTTTTCGAAATTACACAACCAATATATTCAGAAAAGTTACACAAACATTCAGATTTCTCATAGTCTTTGTTTATATACATGTTAACATGAGAACTGAAGCTACCCTGGCCTTAGACAACAGACTCTTTGCTTTCATCACACCATGACCCCGCTGCGTCGCATACAACATCCTCATTAAATTTGTCCATGTACTCATCCCTGTTCTCACTCAGTCTCTGTGTGATGTTCGGCTCCAACTTGAGCTCGTGCAGAAAGTTCTCAGCGGCCTCGTGAACATCAGTCATCGGTGTGTGAAAACCAGATGAAAAAAATACTCAGGTGGTTCGAGACATGAATGTCTTGTCTGGCTCGGGTGGTCCACTTCGCATCCGATGCATGCTTTGTGTAGAATAGCCCCAACAACGTTTTCCAGAATCATACCCATTGTTGCTTTGATGATCTTTAAAATTTTTGGTGCAAGTTGTTTGTCCATTTTGTGACAACTCTTGTTAGCATTTGAAAGGTATGACAGGTTAAGAGGACCTAGTTGATCACCAACCCTGTCAATCCAATGGTAGTTTCTTGTTGGGTATGCCGGTGGAATCGAGCTGTCTGGGTCGGGGGTTCCGTAGAAGGCTTCAGCTTTGTCATCCCAGGCGTCACACAGCCAGTCCTCAGCCTTGGGTTCTTCAATCACCGCTTGGTTGTAATCTTGAGACATGTTTCGTAAATTCTTCCGACTGCTTGAATGTCACCGGCAGTCTGTCGGTTTTTGTGCTGTGCTGATGAAGGTGTTGGCTTAAGGCGGGGCTTCGGGGTCTTAGGTCAGTCGATCAGTCCGCAGTCACAAACTAACCCGCTGATATTTTACGGAAATAACTCCAATCTGACAGAGTCATACTCTTTCAGCCCCTCGACAACTTTAAACAGTACATCTACTGTATTATGTGGGCCTTGTTTTGGCCCCAAATAAAACACTTTTCGAAAGGTGGCCCATAAACTGGCATTAAAAACCATTTGATCAGTCACACCAGCCTTAAACACTTGGCCTTCGGGTAATTCATAAAATGCAACCTCCGGTTGCTCTGGGTTGAAGATGTATCCCCCGATCCGACCATCGTCCAATTTCCACTCCTGTGCCACCATATCCGGGTGTAATTGATGGATTCGGGTTAAACTCTGCATCGGTTTCTTCGGGGCTGGCATGTTGATTGCATCTCTGCGGTCCATTTGCAATTTCTTACCAAATTGCTGAGCTGCGTTTAAGCTGTTAGCTTTCACCGGTGTTTCACCCAAAACATTGATAGCAGCACAATCCTCCATGTTATGTAATGTGTAGGTAAGTTCGCTCAGGCAAGACTGAATAACCAACCCCGATGTCAGCGTGTTTAAATACACATACCACGCCAGTCAACCCATAAAACATGAAAGGTTAACAAACACCGTTTGTATGCCAGCTGTTGCAACACTTGTCAGAAGATAAAACACCAGGGTTTTATATTTGTCGAACACCATTTGCTGTACACCTTACCGCTGACACAACACTTATTTACTGCCTGGGAATTTAACATTCCGGAACCCTAAGCCCCATTTGTTCATCATCAATCATAACCCACCTGTTATAACACTAGTCTGGTTTGCTCATCAGGCGTTGTAAAACATCAAACACTGACACATCAATGTAATCATAAATCACAAAGTCACCAGACATGCATACGTCACTCCTGAAGTCCCACCCTAACATACATCATACCGGAAGTCCCACCCTAACATACGTCATACAGGAAGTCCCACCCTAACATACGTCATACCGGAAGTCCCACCCTACAAACCGGATGTCCCGCCCACCTGTCACATCAATATGGAAGTCCCGTCCCCCAGGGCCATAAATCACCATTCTGACACAATATACCCTACACTAACTACTGAGATATATCAATCTGGACATTTACTATATACAGTGGGGAGAACAAGTATTTGATACACTGAAGATTTTGCAGGTTTTCCTACTTAAAAAGCACGTAGAGGTCTGTAATTTTTATCATAGGTAAACTTCAACTGTGAGAGACGGAATCTAAAACAAAAATCCAGAAAATCACATTGATTTTTAAATAATTAATTAGCATTTTATTGCATAACATAAGTATTTGATCACCTACCAACCAGTAAGAATTCCGGCTCTAACAGACCTGTTAGTTTTTCTTTAAGAAGCCCTCCTGTTCTCCACTCATTACCTGTATTAACTGCACCTGTTTGAACTCATTACCTGTATAAAAAACACCTGTTCACACACTCAGTCAACAGACGCCAAATTGTAGACCTGCACAAGGCTGGGATGGGCTACAGGACAATAGGCAAGCAGCTTGATGAGAAGGCAACAACAGTTGGCGCATTTATTAGAAAATGGAAGAAGTTCAAGAAGACGGTCAATCTCCCTCGGTCTGGGGCTCCATGCAAGATCTCACCTCATGGGGCATCAATGATCATGAGGGAGGTGAGGGATCAGCCCAGAACTACACGGCAGGACCTGGTCAATGACCTGAAGAGAGCTGGGACCACAGTCTCAAAGAAAACCATTAGTAACACACGCTGTCATGGATTAAAATCCTGCAGTGCACGCAAGGTCCCCCTGCTCAAGCCATCGCAAGTCCAGGCCTGTCTGAAGTTTGCCAATGACCATCTGGATGATCCAGTGGAGGAATGGGAGACGGTCATGTGGTCTAATAAGACAAAAATAGAGCTTTCTGGTCTAAACTCCACTCGCCGTGTTGGGAGGAAGAAGAAGGATGAGTACAACCCCAAGAACACCATCCCAACCGTGAAGCATGGAGGTGGAAACATCATTCTTTGGGGAAGCTTTTCTGCAAAGGGACAGGACGACTGCACCGTATTGAGGGGAAGATAGATGGGGCCATGTATCGCGAGATCTTGGCCAACATCCTCCTTCCCTCAGTGAGCATTGAAGATAGGTCATGGCTGGGTCTCCCAGAATGACAACGACCCACAGCCAGTGCAACTAAGGAGTGGCTCCGTAAGAAGCATCTCAAGGTCCTGGAGTGGCCTAGCCAGTCTCCAGACCTGAACCCAATAGAAAATCTTTGGAGGGAGCTGAAAGTCCATATTGCCTAGTGACAGCCCTGAAACCTGAAGGATCTGGAGAAGGTCTGTATGGAAGAGGGGGCCAAAATCCCTGCTGCAGTGTGTGCAAACCTGGTCAAGAACTACAAGAAATGTATGATCTCTGTAATTGGTTTCTGTACCAAATATTATGTTCTGCTTTTCTGATGTATGAAATACTTATGTCATGCAATAAAAAGCAAATTAATTACTTAAAAATCATACAATGTGATTTTCTGGATTTTTGTTTTAGATTCCGTCACTCACAGTTGAAGTGTACCTATGATAAAAATGACAGACTTTGTAAGTTACAAGTGGGAAAACCTGCAAAATCGGCAGTGTATCAAATACTTGTTCTCCCCACTGTATATATAACTATGCTCTTCCCAATAAGGAATAGAGCTCTGTTTAAGAGCTTCCTCCTAGAGAACAGTTTCTTATGGCGGTTTTATCGCACCGGCAGAGGCCTGTTTTTCATACTGCTAAAAGGAGCCAAGGCCCTGCTCAGCCGACATTCCATTCATCACTGCCCCTGAACACAAGACACTGGCCTTATAAGTTGGAGACAGAGAGAGAGTCATGTCTTTCAGTATATGTTTAATTGATCAAGCATACATAGTACAAAACCCTTCTAATAAAATAGTGAATAAATAATAATAATAATAAATTAATTTTCTACAATGCGTATCAGTTCACTGTACTCAAATTGTCTCCACAGTCACCAGATCTCAATCATTCATTCATCTTCTTCCGCTTCTTCCGGGGCCGGGTCGCGGGGGCAGCAGTCTAAGCAGAGATGCCCAGACTTCCCTCTCCCCAGACACTTCCTCCAGCTCTTCCGGGGGGACACCGAGGCGTTCCCAGGCCAGCCGGGAGACATAGTCCCTCCAGCGTGTCCTAGGTCTTCCCCGGGGTCTCCTCCCGGTGGGACGGGACCGGAACACCTTCCCAGGAAGGCGTTCCGGAGGCATCCGAAACAGATGCCCAAGCCACCTCAGCTGACCCCTCTCGATGTGGAGGAGCAGCGGCTCTACTCTGAGCTCCTCCCGGGTGACCGAGCTTCTCACCCTCTCTCTAAGGGATCGCCCAGCCACCCTGCGGAGAAAGCTCATTTCGGCCGCCTGTATCCGGGATCTTGTCCTTTCGGTCATGACCCAAAGCTCATGACCATAGGTGAGAGTAGGAACGTAGATTGACCGGTAAATCGAGAGCTTCGCCTTACGGCTCAGCTCTTTCTTCACCACGACAGACCGATACATCGACTGCATTACTGCAGAAGCTGCACCGATCCGTCTGTCAATCTCCCGTTCCATCCTTCCCTCACTCGTGAACAAGATCCCTAGATACTTAAACTCCTCCACTTGAGGCAAGCACTCTCCACCAACCTGAAGTGGGCAAGCCACCCTTTTCCGACTGAGGACCATGGCCTCGGATTTGGAGATCTCAATCAATCAATCAAATTTATTTATAAAGCCCTTTTTACAACAGCATTTGTCACAAAGTGCTTTACAGAGACACAGCCGTCGAGGTTCACAGTGAGATCTGCTAACAATACTCTTTTTTTTTGGGTCCTAAAACGAGCATTTCTGGGTTTTTTTTGTTTAAGGACAAGAAATTCTCTGTCATCCACTTCCTAATATCTGAAACGCATGCTTCCAAAATAGCTAATTTAGGGGCTTCTCCATGCTTCATTGAAATATATAACTGTGTGTCATCAGCATAACAGTGAAAGTTAATATTGTGATTTCGGATTACATCGCCCAGAGGGAGCATATATAGTGAGAACAATAATGGGCCCAGAACCGAGCCTTGAGGAACACCAAAGCATACCTTTGACTTGTCAGAGGATATGCCATCCACATTAACGTACTGATATCTTTCAGATAAATAAGATTTAAACCAGGCTAGAACATGTCCACGTAGCCCAATATGGGTGTCCAGTCTCTCTAAGAGAAGGGAGTGGTCAATAGTGCCAAAAGCAGCACTAAGATCAAGAAGCAACAGGACGGATGCGGAACCTTTGTCTGAGGTAATTAGAAGGTCATTTGTTACCTTCACGAGTGAGAATTGGTAATAGGGATGGATCTACACTCACCTAAAGGAATATTAGGAACACCATACTAATACTGTGTTTGACTCCCTTTCGCCTTCAGAACTGCCTTAATTCTACATGGCAGTGATTCAACAAGGTGCTGAAAGCATTCTTTAGAAATGTTGGCCCATATGGATAGGATAGCATCTTGCAGTTGATGGAGATTTGTGGGATGCACATCCAGGGCACGAAGCTCCCATTCCACCACATCCCAAAGGTGCTCTATTGGGTTGAGATCTGGTGACTGTGGG
This sequence comes from Esox lucius, assembly GCF_011004845.1. Classification (NCBI taxonomy): domain Eukaryota; kingdom Metazoa; phylum Chordata; class Actinopteri; order Esociformes; family Esocidae; genus Esox; species Esox lucius. The sequence goes on from NC_047569.1 coordinate 776,510, forward strand.
GGCCATTTCAGTACAGTGAACTCATTGTCATGTTCAAGAAACCAATTTGAAATGATTCGAGCTTTGTGACATGGTGCATTATCCTGCTGGAAGTAGCCATCAGAGGATGGGTACATGGTGGTCATAAAGGGATGGACATGGTCAGAAACAATGCTCAGGTAGGCCGTGGCATTTAAATGATGCCCAATTGGCACTAAGGGGCCTAAAGTGTGCCAAGAAAACATACCCCACACCATTACACCACCACCACCAGCCTGCACAGTGGTAACAAGGCATGATGGATCCGATCCATGTTCTCATTCTGTTTACGCCAAATTCTGACCATCTGAATGTCTCAACAGAAAATCGAGACTCATCAGACCAGGCAACATTCTTCCAGTCTTCAACTGTCCAATTTTGTTGAGCTTGTGCAAATTGTAGCCTCTTTTTCCTATTTGTAGTGGAGATGAGTGGTACCCGGTGGGGTCTTCTGCTGTTGTAGCCCATCTGCCTCAAGGTTGTGCGTGTTGTGGCTTCACAAATGCTTTGCTGCATACTTTGGTTGTAACGAGTGGTTATTTCAGTCAAAGTTGAATATCAGCTTGAATCAGTCGGCCCATTCTCCTCTGACCTCTAGCATCAACAAGGCATTTTCACCCACAGGACTGCCGCATACTGGATGTTTTTCCCTTTTCACACCATTCTTTGTAAACCCCTAGAAATGGTTGTGCTTGAAAATCCCAGTACCTGAGCAGATTGTGAAATACTCAGACCGGCCCGTCTGGCACCAACAACCATGCCACGCTCAAAATTGCTTAAATCACCTTTCTTTCCCATTCTGACATTCAGTTTGGAGTTCAGGAGATTGTCTTGACCAGGACCACACCCCTAAATGCATTGAAGCAACTGCCATGTGATTGGTTGATTAGACAATTGCATTAATGAGAAATTGAACAGGTGTTCCTAATAATCTTTAAGGTGAGTGTATTGCGTTTTATTGATCAGACTTTTGATTAGCAATACATTGATAGCGCAAGTTTCTTACCCAAGAAATGCCATAGGCTCTTGGTTTTGAAACATCTGTTAATGGATGGTTTCTGCATTTTTTTCAGTTCTGTGTGTTCTACATTGGTCCTTATCCCTGTCCTGTCCTGAAATGTTTGGGGCTGACCAAATGTCAATCCGTGACAGAAAGGTTTATGGCATGGTATGAAACAGTTCGTCATCAGACCTTTGCCTTTCAGGAAGAGATGGAAATGTATTGTGACAATGAAGTGTCCATTTCGCATGAAGGACATTTCAAGTTCAGAGACGAAAGTAATCAACAATGCAGGCGTTGATTCGCTGAGTTGTATTACAATCGCATCAGTCTGCATGAAATTCTATTGTACTCATTTTATGACTGAGGGCTCCATAGCTATTCTTTCACTTGATAGGCAACAATATAAAGCCCATTTGAGTGGCTCTATTCAATGTTTGGAGTATTTGGCTGAGACAAAAAACATCTTTATTCAGCATGCCTTGAAGGGAGGTGAAAAAAAGTTTGGACCTTATCATGTTGACGGGTATGCCGTCATCGATGGCATCGAGACAGTTTTTGAGTACAACTAATGTTTCTTTCACGGCTGTACATCTTGCTTTATGCCACAGAAAATGTGTGCATTAACCCAAAAGAGCTTTGGAGACAAAATCCCAGTAACTGAGCAGATTGTGAAATACTCAGACCGGCCCGTCTGGCACCAACAACCATGCCACGCTCAAAATGCTTAAATCACCTTTCTTTCCCATTCTGACATTCAGTTTGGAGTTCAGGAGATTGTCTTGACCAGGACCACACCCCTAAATGCATTGAAGAAACTGCCATGTGATTGGTTGATTAGATAATTGCATTAATGAGAAATTGAACAGGTGTTCCTAATAATCCTTTAGGTGAGTGTAGAATCCATACGATAAGGAATTACATCCTGTATATTCATCAAAACAAAGTGAACATGTTAAAAAACATGAGCATTCACTAACACCATCAAAGACATCAATGTGCAACACGGTTGCTTGTGTGAAGGAATTATAAACTATATAACCTATAAACAAATGTCTCTAACATAGCTAAACAGGTCTCAAATTTTACTTTACCACAGTACAATCACACAGGTCTGTGAAATTGGCTATCATTACACATATCATTATAATATCCTGTAGTTTCTTGGCACATACCTGAAATGTTCTTTTGCACATGCCTGAAAAAATTGTTTGCCCCCTAGGGTTAATCTGCACAACTAAATTATAGGAGTGAAAAACTGCATCACATGTTTGCACTGGTTTACCTGTTGCAACCATCAAGGTGATTGTATTAGCATAGCTACAGCCTACACATTTAGCATTTTTACAGACAATAGCCAAACAACCTCATGAAAAACAGAAACAATGTCTAGATTATCCTCCTAAATTTTTGTCCAAATAGTGGCAGCCAAACCCTAAATCAAAAATGTTATGCATTTTCTTTGACCACATCTGTGGTTCTATTGATTGCTTCAGCAAAAATAGGGGATGACTTTAGGTCTCTACCCTCACTTCAGTTGGTTTTGATTTCAACATCAAAGCTATTGAGGAAAGAATATTTAGCTTTCACTTAATGTTTGAAAATCCCAAAACTGAATATACTTGTGTTGGTAGAATTGCCACAGATGAGACCAGACTGAACACTTTAACTTAACCCTTAGTAAAAGGCTACTCTGATATACTGGGAAAGGTTGGTAGGGGCCATCCCAAGTGGGTCTGCCCCACTTCCTGAAGCCCTGAGCTTAACTCATTTATGGTGGGCCATTAGAAAGGCCAAATGTGTTGTTCAAAGAATATGAAATTTAAATTCCCACACATTAAAAAAGCTGACATGGTCCTCAGACTATCCTTTGAATTTAACCGACATCATTCGTTAACTGAAGATTTAGATTTAGTGTCCAACCCATCTAGTATTTTACCAGATTAGAAAATCATTGTACCAATTTCCAATTCATCACTAGGTTTCAGATGTACCCACGTGTACTAGCAAACAGCTCAGCATGCAACAGACAGTTGCGGTGGGCCTCGGTTAAGGCCTACCCACATTGTCGTGAGACCCCCCTTGAGGCCTAACGGTTTTAAACATTATCATCAACGCAATAAATATGTTTGATTAAAAATTACATAAGTACACATGACAAAACAGGTTATTTCTTGAATATCTATTAAAACATGCTATATACCATCAAAGTGCTTTTCAAACTATGTGTAATATTCAATTAAATAAGCTTGGCTATTACCGAGGAAGGTGATCAGATTTCCTTGATAAGTTCCAGCTTCATTTAATGGTTAGATATGATACATTTTAGGAAATAAACATTCAAGAACTCTGAATCAATGATTATGAAAGCTCGTGTCAGTTCTTAGTATCGTCCATGATTCCAGGATCCCATTAGAGTGACTCCATCTTGAGACTACTTTCGGTCGGCCAGGTGGTCAAACAGAATGAATCTTCGTTCATTTTGATTGTCTCCTTTTAACTGTTCTCCTTTCTCGGCCATCTTAACTTTCATTTTATCTTCTCTCTTTGTATGTACCACATTCTCATCTGTCCATACACAACTTCCTCGGAATCAATCTTGTTTTGCCTGAAAACGTTCTTTTTCTTTCTGTCCATTTCGACACCAGGCATCATTGTTAATCATCCTTTTCGTTCTTGGTGGTGTCCAATTTGCGCCATTATTTTTAAACATGACTGCTGTATGAATGTTGTATTTGTACAACTGCAATCTTGACAGGTCGTTATATGGCAAAGTTTTACGACTCAATGTTCAGTTGTTCCAGTAACCAGGAAAAACTACTTCTTCCTACCCCTAAGCTCTCCAGCCGAAGTTCAGTAGAATCGTTAAAACTTGTCCATCGGGTCGCAGCAGCGTCATATTAGAAATCAGCTGTTTTGTATAATGGTTAAAATAATAATATTATTTAAAGCTGCGAGTAGCATTTCAGGGGGCCAAGCGGGGCACAGGAAGCATCTCATTGCATGCTCTCACTAGAGAAATGTTTTGCTATTTAAAAATTTAAAAATGCCCAATGCCGCTAGTAGTCAGGATGTCCAATCGAAGGAGAGGAAATCAAAACAAAAGACCATGAAACCAGAAAAGGAACCAGGCAATCCTAGTTCAGCTGATTAGGAGGGATATATATTGTTGTCGCTGGCAGGTTTAAATCTCTGGTTTTCTATGTGGCAGACTGTCTTTAATCATTACACTATTTAAACAGCAGAATGCAAATTTTACGTCAGCCATTACATGTTTGCTGAAATAACGTGGACAAAAGAACATTTATTAACGGAACTAAAGAGTAGTCTTGCACAAAGACTATATAGCTAATAGCTATACATCCTACTTATAATGAAAACAATGACTCCAATCACTCCATGGCTGATTTGTGTCTTTGGAAAACAATAACAGTATATAAGGATCACGTAAAACAATTATTCTAAATACATGAGAATCATGGTATTACAGAGGGGATATATATTGTTGTGCGAAGGCTGAAAAGTGGTTATACATTTCTGAAATACAAAATATGGAACATCTCAAAGGGGAATCAAACCTGGGTCAGAATATTGCAGAACAGGGACGTCCCCACTACACCACAGGGGCTACTGGTTGTCCTTACATCTCTCTATCTTCTCCAAATGTACATTTTACCCCAGCCATTACAATTTTGCTGAGATAAAGTGGGCAACAAAACGTTTGTAACGGAACTAAAGTGTACTGTTGTACAAAGATTATTATAGATGGCTAGCTAATAGCTATAAACCCAATAGACATCATATATAAAGGCTAGATGTCTTATGGCGCAGTCACTTCCGGCCATCTTGTCACAGGCAGGCTTTCTGGCAAGCTCTGTGGTACCTAATGTAAGGTGAGTGATCAGCACGAACACAAATACTCTTGTCTCGCTGAAACCTTGACGGATTTACAAACGGTTTGGTTTCTTACAAACGTTATTAACGTGGCTATAATTCTGAATGCTTGAAAATGCTGAAATTGCAGCTTTTCTTTTCTAAAAATAGTTGTGTATCACGGCTACTTGCGCACGTTATCAAGGCAGATATCACAATCGAGCTGTTCGATTATAAAAGTTTTACTGACACCAATAACGATTTTATGACGACTAATCTTTTGTCTAAATTACAATATTTGTGGATGTGGTTGTAGTTATTTGCTGGCTAATAACAATAAGCTTTGAGTGGGACATATAGCAGCTAACGTTACAGTTTAGCTGCTAACCAGCAAAGTTGCACATGATTCTCTGTCCTGTAAGATGTTCGGTCCTGTCTGCATCGAGTTCATAAGATGCTCTTTTCTGTCTACATCAAGTTCATGGTTTGGTACATAGTATAATAATAATAATATCTTGCTACAATTTGTTTGCTGTCTGCAAATGTTTCAGTTCCAGTTCTCTTGTATTCAGTTTTTTTCTCCCCAGATGCCGGTGTCAAAATGGTATGTATTGTTGTCTGAATGTTATGTTGTCAATTGATTCAAAAAGGTTTAGTGTCCTAAAAGTAATTTTAATGATCCTAAACCTCACACTGATTATACTTTTAAGGTCAGGGATGCAAACTAGTCAGCTTTACTAGTCATCCTATTCTGTTAGTTTGCGTTCCTGCTTTCTTGTGTCCTGTTTTGGCAGGGTCATCATAGTAATACAGTATTTGCTTTTGAAGGTTCCTCTCTGTCCCGGGCTTCATCATAAACATTCACACGTTGATGTCGATGGTACCTGTGCTGCTTGAAGGACCGCGATATGTCCTGACCTACAGGTTCAGCTTCATCATTTATATTTACCAGCCGCAACACTAAGTGACACAGTGTCAGCAAATGCTTGTGTTGTTTTCAGTTTGTAGGTCCATGTTTTTTTTTATTTTTGGTAAAATGTGTTTTCTGAAGACATACACAATGCCTAACCATTTTGAGTATTTAGAAAAATGCCTGTGTGTTTGACTATTTGTTTGCAGAATTTATCATCACTGATACAGTCTGAATTGTATGATAATGTCATTCAACTTATTTTATGTGGAAAGGTCATTCAGGGGTGGCTAGTTCTAATTTGTCTATTTTTTACAGTTTATTTTTAACCATAAAACATTTTAAAGCATGTATTGAATATCTGTGTACTATACTCATATCTTTTTACAGTGGCTGGAATAACAACCCTAACGCCAGCCAGTTCAAGTACATCTTTAGGAAGCTGATGGCCCGGTGTGGGGTTGTTAAACCATGCAGAGGCAATGTGACGGCACAGGATGACACAGAGTCCCTACCAGCTGTCATCGACACCTCTACAAGCCTGTCAGCTGTAGATATGTCCTCTGCAGCAGGAGGAGAAGATCTTCCATCCCCGTTTGCTGACATTCCATCCCTAGTACATGACCACAGCTACCTTCCCGTCCGCTTCGATGGTCTTTTGGACAACACTCTCGTGTACATTTCAGGTAAAGGCTAAATGAAAGTCGATTTTCCCTTTAACCAAAAGTGTCAATAGTCAAAATCTGGGGAAAAACAATCTCACGATAGTCCAAAAAGAGAAGTGTTCCCTTAATTTCCCCATGCTTATTAATGATTATTGTTATAAGTTATGATTACTATATTAACTCAAATTTCAGGATTTGTTGTGTGACGGGCTCTGAAGAAGCTGTCGTGTGATGTCTGCCGTTCCAGCCTGGTGACAGATGCTGCATCTGCCATCAAGGACCAGAGCTACCACCTGCTGACTTTAAAAAACAATGGCGGTCTGGTGATTCCATCAGAGGGAACCGTGAGGGTCGTCAAGGCAGCAGAGTGGGTCATTCGGCAGTCATCAGGCAGTACCAGACGATCACAGCCCATCAAACTGCTTGAGGTTGTTTACATTGTCTGAAAAAGGATCGGTTCAGAGGATGTTTGTGTTAGGGGAGCACATCGGCGAAGACGCAGTATGGGATAGACAGCCACCACAATATGCTGTTAAAATTAATTGTGTCCCTGTTTTTTAAGTTAAGGCTGCACCACATCGCCAGAATTACAAACCTCAGCTTACAGAGCAACAACATGCGACAAACTGCTTGATCTAACGATTACATATTGTCAGTTACTGATAATAGTGGTACTAAGATAATAAATTTACATTTCTTATGAAAAAAAAACATTAAAATATTTACTGTTTTAATAACATATGTTATGTATCAGTGAGATTTTTCACAATTTCTGAGATGTTTTCAAAGTACTGTAAATATGGTAAATATCTAGACTATATAGACATGTTGGGATACAAACATATTACTAGCATTATAATAGTACATGGTTTGTAACTGTGATTTTTCCTTTCTGTTTACAAATAATAGATGGACCCTAAAACATTTTATGGTGCAAGGCCCCCACTTTTCTGGCCCTTACCAGAAAATCCTCAAGACACTGATGCTGATCTGAGCGATGACAAAATTGAGGATCCTGATTATCAGCCCATGCTAGCAGAAGTCACTGGGGACACTTCCTGCCTACAATCAGCATATGGGAGGCATTGATCTTTCTGACATACTGGTACACATGCTGAACCCCAGCCAAGTCAAGGCGATGGTACTTTCCCCTGTTCGGATACATCCTTGACCTGTGCATCTCAAATTCCTGGCTGGTCTACACGAGGGACTGTGGCCTACTGCACGAGAAACCAATGCCTCTCAAAAGGTTCCACCTGGCAGTCACCCACAGTTTGGGCAAGTCAACAAGCCAGCATCCAAAGTTGGCCGACCATCATCCTCCTCTCCACCACAGATGTCATCTCAGAAGAAACGCTACAATACACATGACCCTCTGATAATTCTCCTTAAACGTCCTAATATCGGTCGTCAATCTCTTAGATAATTTCATCTTTACAGATGCTAGATGAGCGATCTATAACAGGTCTTAAAACAGCTTTGTTAGCTGTCTATAGCGTAGCTCTCCAGCACAGCACTAATCAACTAGCAAGCGAAATTCATGTAGCTCAATTAGTAAATTAGCTAGCTACAATAACGCATACAAAATAGTTGTAAGATATTTGGTCTTTATCTGCCATATACCTTGTTTGAAACAGGAACGAACTTGCTATAGCAATGAGAGAGCGGACAATGTATGCTTTACCTGCTTGTGCGCAACATTGTGAGAAATTAGGTTGCTAACTAGCTCAATCCAACTCTCCTTACTATGCGATATAGGCTATTACTTCACTTCAGGAAAACGCACGCGCAAGCAGCTTCTGTTGCAAAGAAGTCTAGCTGCACATATCAGTACCAGAAACGATTATGAAACAAAGAAGCGAGGTGTCAGAGTTTGATACCCTCTGGCTCAGAGTATTTTTTTGTTGCCATGGCCTGCCTGCCACTGTGAAATTACTGCCAGGTGCTGAAGCACGTTGTCCTGATTCGTAAGAGGCGGACAATAATGCAATTTCGAAATGGGGAGTGGGAAAGTCCCTAATGAAGTGTCCGCCTTCGTAAGATACCGTTTTCAAAAATGTTGCTTTCCATTAGCTTGTTTAACAGTTTCCATTTCCAGTGTACAGGCTACATTAGATCACCTTTGACAGGAAATGTTGCGACAATTAGGCCTATTATATCTATAAACGTTTCCAAAATATACCACAACAATTTTCCAAATAGGCTAATATCTCAATTACAATACCTAGCTTCATTTGAAACTTACCCACAAACCCAACAGGCCTACTTACGATTTGAAAACACAGTTGTGTACTCTTGGAAAGCTCGTAATCTTCCGAAATACTAAAACCTTGTAAAAGGGAGCAGGTGTGACCTAACGAACAATTTAAGCTGTCGATGGGATTGGACATGACAAGGTCATTGATTCTTAATTGACAGGAAGTCACATGGCAAAAAACCTGACCGGCTGCAAAAGTAAAGTCTTACCAAGTGAAATTAGAAAAAATATCTTCTAAAAACATATACCTATGTGTACAATAATATATGATTTGTGTAACATTTAACAAGAAACTAACCTCATTGGACACATACTATAGAAACAAATTCTTTAGTATTACCCGGAATACCCTCAAATATTAGTGTTTTTAAATTTTTTATTAATTGACGAATATTGAAGGTTTTCTTTACAAGAGGAAAATAAAATTATAAAATTGACCTCTTTTGAATAATAATTTCAATAGGGTTAGAATTTACACAGGCATTTATCATCCATAGCCTAAACCTTAAGATGGTTTGCATTTGAATCTAGCTAATGGCAGCAGCAATTTCAACTGCCAAGACCAACTTACTGTTCAAGGAGATTTACAAACCATTAACATTTGCTCTTCCTAAAATAAGAGTTCCTTCAAAATAATAGTTCAATATAAACAAAAAGATTACATTGAGGACTGAATGCTGTCATGCTCCCAACACCCCACCCATTCTGCATTGACTGACAGGCACTGCCATGGAGAAAGAGAATAACACAAAATTTGGGGACTGAATGCTGCCATATTGTTTGAGATATACATTTTTCATATAGAACATTTAAATATCATTGTCCAAAGAACCTTCACAAGCAAACAGCATGCCAATCCGTTCCATGATATCAGAGTGGATGGTGTTTAGGTAATTTTACCTAATTCACTTATTGCGGTCAAATCGTTTGAGATATCAAAATTCAGAATAATTCAATTGAAGATACTCGTCCCAGGGTCCTTCTCAGCAAACAGCATGCAAATCCGTTCAGTGGTCACCGAAGAGATGTCCTTAAAGTGTGTATTTTACAGTTCATAAATGCTCATAGTTTTCAGTGTCGTTGTAGCGCCCCCTTAAGGTCTATTTGGTTAAAACTGCACAGGTCCATCCATGGACCTGATGTGTAGTGCTATGTTAAAGGACGTAAGTCTCGGATGTTCCTGACAGGATATATAGCCTGACAAAATGCCACACCCATGTAAAAGTAATTAGCCAATTATGCGCGCATCGTTTGAGATATCAAAATCCCAAAGAATTTAATTGAAGATACTGGTCTCAGGGTCCATCTCAGCGAACGGTGTGCAAATCCGTTAATGTCATTAACGGGTTTTTCACAAAAGTTAAAATGGAGGCCATATTGTTTGAGATATCAACTTTTCTTCTAAAACTTAAAGACAATGGTCCTGTGGTCCTTTACACCTATTGTCAACCAACTCTGTTCAGCGGTTTTGGAGATGTCGTTTAAGTGTGTTTTTGTTAACAGCAAAATCGTGAAAACATTGGTGATGTTTATAGTGCCCCCAAGAGGTATTTCTGTATGGGACTTTTTCTGTCCATTCCTGACAGACACATTTACGAGTATGAGTATGATTTACGCTGATTTAGGCCATACTATTTGAGATATAAACTTTTCTTATATAACATTTAAAGATAATGGTTTAAAGGTCATTCACACCAAACGGCATGCAAATCCGTTCAGCGGTCTCGGAGGAGATGTCGTTAATGTGTTTTTCACCAAATTCAAAATGTAGGAAAATCCAAGGGGCAAATTTGAAAGACCCCAGAGACTTATTTGGTCAACATGAGAAGGGGCATGTATGGAACTTGGCTGCATGACTCTATGACATTCAGTTCATGAGATATGCATGCTCAAACCTTCAACATTTGACTAAGTGCTACAGCGCCACCATGGGGTGTATAGGTATAGTAATGGCCGGCAAAAAGTATGCAAAGTTTCATGCAAATTGAGCCACATATAGCCGAGTTACGGGCCTCTGAAAATGGGCCCGGAGAAAAATAATAATAATAATAATAAAACCAACAAAAACGATAGTGTACTGTACCTACGGTACTTGGTCCCCTAATAATAATAAAACGTACAAACATTAAAGGGTTCCAGCAACTTCGTTGTACTTCGTTGTACACCCTTCAATGTACCTGAAATACATTGAAGGGTGTGTCTACCTAGCAAAGATCAGGTTTCCAAGACAGTTACCCCAGTGCCAAATGGTCAATGTAAACATTCCTGTGGTTATCAGAGCGCAACCTACAGACAGATAATCTAAACAGAGATGTTTCTGTTCTCATTATCTAGGCACATTTGCTTCCAATGAAACGTACATTCATATTGTAGTTGTTAATGCTCAAATTAAGTGCATAGAGTGCGTAGTGATTGAAAAGTAAAAATGTATTTCAAATGAAGCTAACTAGAATGTGAGTGTGTGACCATTTATTATGGTCAGAGGAATGTGAGAACACAGCCTTATCTATATGAATTACTGGCGGTTACATTGTAATTTGAAATGGTGGAAAAATATGTGGAATTGTATGAATGTATGCTTGTTATGCCTAGATTACAACAGAACATCCGTTTATCCATACAGAGGAAGTCATTTTCTGTCAAAGCCCGACAGTAATTAGCCAATGGACTTACGGTACTTTGTTTTGTTTTCTAGATTGCAATGTTGATCTTTGAGATACATTTTGAAACATCATGAACAAGAGGCTATATGCACTGCAATTCTATTCAATAAACACATTTCTCTCTCCCTTGACTCTTGACAGGTGCGTACTTAACAAAAGTAACCACTATACAAAATGGCTGATTTATTGCAGTTATGGTGCAGCGACCCGATGGAGAAGTTTTAACAATTCTACTTAAATCAACTGTAGAGCTAAGGGGCTCATTTTGCAATCTCATGGAGGAAGTTGTTTTTCCCACTTACTAGATGCAGATTTTTTTTTTTACAGTGAGTCGTAAAACTACACCATACCATACCATCTTCTTCCGCTTATCCGGGGCCGGGTCGCGGGGGCAGCAGTCTAAGCAGGGATGCCCAGACTTCCCTCTCCCCAGACACTTCCTCCAGCTCTTCCGGGGGGACACCGAGGCGTTCCCAGGCCAGCCGGGAGACATAGTCCCTCCAGCGTGTCCTAGGTCTTCCCCGGGGTCTCCTCCCGGTGGGACGGGACCGGAACACCTTCCCAGGAAGGCGTTCCGGAGGCATCCGAAACAGATGCCCAAGCCACCTCAGCTGACCCCTCTCGATGTGGAGGAGCAGCGGCTCTACTCTGAACTCCTCCCGGGTGACCGAGCTTCTCACCCTATCTCTAAGGGATCGCCCAGCCACCCTGCGGAGAAAGCTCATTTCGGCCGCCTGTATCCGGGATCTTGTCCTTTCGGTCAAGACCCAAAGCTCATGACCATAGGTGAGAGTAGGAACGTAGATTGACCGGTAAATCGAGAGCTTCGCCTTGCGGCTCAGCTCTTTCTTCACCACGACAGACCGATACATTAACCGCATTACTGCAGAAGCTGCACCGATCCGTCTGTCAATCTCCCGTTCCTTCCTTCCCTCACTCGTGAACAGGACCCCTAGATACTTAAACTCCTCCACTTGAGGCAGGCACTCTCCACCAACCTGAAGTGGGCAAGCCACCCTTTTCCGACTGAGGACCATGGCCTCGGATTTGGAGGTACTGATTTTCATCCCCACCGCTTCACACTCGGCTGCAAACCGTCCAAGTGCATGCTGAAGGTCCTGGCTTGAAGGGGCCAACACGACAACATCATCTGCAAAGAGCAGAGACGAAATCGTGTGGTCCGCAAACCTGACACCCTCCGGCCCCTGGCTGCGCCTAGAAATTCTGTCCATAAAAATTACGAACAGAACCGGTGACAAAAGGCAGCCCTGCCGGAGTCCAACATGCACAGGGAACAAGTCTGACTTACTGCCGGCAATGTGGACCAACCTCCTGCTTCGGTCGTACAGGGACCTGACAGCCCTTAGCAAGGGACCCAGGACCCCATATTCCCGAAGCACCCTCCACAGGATGCCGCGAGGGACACAGTCGAATGCCTTCTCCAAATCCACAAAACATGTGGATTGGTTGGGCAAACTCCCATGAACCCTCCATCACCCTGTAGAGGGTATAGAGCTGGTCCAGTGTTCCACGGCCTGGACGAAAACCACACTGTTCCTCCTGAATCCGAGGTTCTACCATCGGCCGTATTCTCCTCTCCAGAACCCTGGCATAGACTTTCCCGGGGAGGCTGAGAAGTGTGATCCCCCTATAGTTGGAACACACCCTCCGGTCCCCCTTCTTAAAAAGAGGGACCACCACCCCGGTCTGCGATCCGAGAGGCACTGTCCCCACTGTCTTTTTTTATTCACTTATCACCCCAAATGTTCCAGTAAACTCAGTTTCTGTTAAGAAAAGGTACATTAATGAGAGTACCAATGCTCAGTTTATTGAAGCCATAGTTATCTCTCCAACAATAAGTGCTGAGTCAGTTGATGTACTCCTGGATCATTTTAATGCCAAAATATTGAATATTGAAACACCATGGAGAACCATCATGCTGGTTAGCGCCCTGAAAAGAGAATGTAGGAAAGCGGAACGTAAGTGGAGGAAAACTAACTTCAATTTCACTATGAAATCTATAAACAAAGCCTTGGTTGCTTCAACAATGAGTTATGCAGGGCCAGACAGCAACATTTATTGGGAATGATGAACAAAAATATCAACAATACCCACACTCTATTTGTCATGGTTGACAAGCTTAAAACCCAATAAAGCAGATAGCATCAGAACTCATGTCCACAGTGAAATGTAATGAATTTGCGTGTTTCTTTAGTGAATAAATTATAAGTATTAGACGGAAAATCAGAACTACACAGTCTAACAAGGACTCTGTACCGTCACCACGACCACCAAGACATAACTTGGTTATTATGTCGCATTTTTACAATTGATACAATTGATCAAAAATCCCTAGAAGAAACAGTTTGACATTTTCCCAATGTCTCTAAAAACAGCTGCCATTAAGTCCCTATTAAAAAAGAGAACACTGGATGCATCTATAATGAACAGGTTGTCTTCAATCAACTCAGCAATTTTGTGACCTCTAGAGGTCTCTTAGACATATTTCAGTCAAGTTTTCCCGACCTCACCACAGTACTGAAACGGCCCAGATTAAAGTTTTAAATGATATACGTCTGAATACTGATTCTGATAAAATGACAATTCTGGTTCTATTAGATCTCAGTGCAGTATTTCAAACTGTAGATCATAGAACACTTATAGATAGGCTAGTAAATTGGGTAGGACTCTCCGGGACAGTCCTTGATTGTTTCAGATCTTACCTAGATGGCCGGAGTTACTTTGTCACCATTGGTAATCATGAATCTGATAGGGTGGCTATGACATGCTGAGTACCACAGGGATCAGGTCTCGGACAGCTTCTGTTCAATCTTTATATGCTACCTCTGGGCCAAATTCTACAAAACAACAACATTAACTACCACAGCTATGCCGATGATACTCATATATATATATATGGCTCTCGAACCATATGACCACAGCTCAATAGACTCTCTGTGTCACTCTATAGAGCACATAAATACCTGGATGAACCAAAATTGTATACAAATTAAATAAAACTGAGATTATTGTGTTTGGAAACAAAAATAAAAGAACAGGTATTAGTGAAAAGCTGGATTATTGTGCCCTTAAAACCAGGGATCACGTGCGTAATCTTGGTGTTCTGATAGACTCAGACCTAACATTTAACAGTCATATCAAAATGGTCACCAAAACAGCATTCTATCATCTAAAAAATATAGCCAGAATCAAAAGCTTTTGTCCCAAAAAGACCAAGAGAACCTCATCCATGCTTTTATCTATAGTAGGGTTGACTACTGTAATGGCCTCTTAACTGGACTCCCGAAAAAGACTGAATTGCAGCTCATTCAGAATGCTACTGCTAGAATGTTAACCAGGACCAAGAGAACAGAGCACATCACACAGAGTGGTGCTTTTAGTTTATAAATCTCTGAATGGTTAGGACCCAAATACATTTCTGATATGTTTGAAGAATATAAACCGAGCAGGGCTCTTATATCCATGAACACAGGTCAGCTAGTAGAGCCCAGAGTCTAAACTAAACATGGAGAACAGGCTCAGGGCAACACATTCGTTTTTTCCATTTTGTTGTAAATTCACATACGAGAGCATGTTCACCTGACTGATGTATGGCAGCTTGTCTAGCAGCATCTCAAATACAGGAAGGTATCTGATGAAGAATTTGCCGGGGTTGCCTGCACATAGCAGTGGTGTTATTTAGCTGTCCCACTCATGTCTGATTGAGAGTTTGAATACAAAATAGAGCCACAATGTCTGGTAAGGAGCAAATAATAAAATAAAGAAGTGGTGTTTTTCCCCCTCACAAAATAAATACCAGTATTTCAGTACATATTGTAGATCACCAACCCCCTTAAAGAAACTTGTGTCATTGGGGAAGGATATGAATAAATATAAATCTAATAGATGTTAACTCTACCATGCTGCTTGTATATCACTTTTGACTTTAACTACTGGGCTAGACATAGAGGTGGTGGAGAGAGCACACATCCAATTTGGCCATTTCTTCTCAAAGGTGTGTTCCTGCAACCTCCTAAGTTATAACAATATGTGTTTAAGCAGTGACAGGAGGGACTTCCTATTATTGCAAAATGAATGCAAGGAAGTGCACAAGTATAGTTTGTTTTGGAAAAAGGGTGAAGAATTGGGACACAACTAACACATTAATATTATTCAATATGCTGCCTATTATAAACTAGACACAATCCACAATGATTCTGGCACCTCCACTTCCTGCCTATCCAAGTAATTGTAGGCTGCTTGTATCATCTTTTATAGATAAACTCCGTGAGGATGAGATACATGTGGTATGTGAACATTACTTCCACATCTGCCTGTCACCACTCTCCTCCACTCCAGCCACCTGTTTTGGTCATCTGGACCTCCTAAACAGACAGACAATAGAACCCTAAATAGCTAGTTATTTAACTGTTCCTACTGTTACAAGGCACAAAACAATTTACCATAGATTTTTCCTGATGTCCTCCTTGTTATAAAGGTAGTTAGCTCATCTAACCAGTGCCATTGGGCTGGTTGGATAGCTACAAACTATTGAACCTTTTCTAATCTGAAATGAAAAAAATGCTCACATATAAACAATTATTAGGCAAATATATCCGGGCTAGGTTGTTTACATACTGTTGCGCTTATTTCACGTGCGTCCATTCTACCTATTAATGTAGCAAGCCTACAACGTAAACGGCCTGGAGCCGCTGATGTTGCCCAGTCTGGTTGACCACTGGAGATGCATTTCCTCTCTTAAACCCGCCCACTGTGAAATTTGTGTCAAGAACTCACAAGCGCAAAAAAATTAAACGAGAGCAAAATCCAGGGTCACGTAACCAAAAATAGGAAAAAACTGCAGCCAAAAACATATTTGTTTTAACCCCTTTCGCGTTATCAAGAAAATATATTCCCTATCAAATAATTATTTGCATTACTTTTCAAACAATTTGTTTTCGCATTTCAAAAGATGTCATTTGCAATATATACATGTTTGATCTTGTTTGATTTGGCTTTTTAGTTTGTCTTGCATTCAATATTAATTATTTTGTATTAGTATTAATACTAATACTTCTGTTTGTTCTAATTGAAACAAAAGTAACTCCATAAAATAGTAGTTCAAAATAATGATTCGCTTGCGAACCTCGCTAAAGCCCATGTACAAAAAGACAAAACTCAAAAATCCATGCCATGTTTTCAGATTGCAGAGATTTGCCTAATCCGGTTGAAAGCCTCGTCTTGATTGGTTGTGAACCTTGTCATTTTCACTCGACCCGGCTAATTGTGGTATTGGCGGGGATTGCTGAAAATTCTGACAAATGGTTTAAGGATGTTGTAGCTATATGGAGGTATCTTCTTAGCTCATTAGCTATAGTCTGCATTCTTATGTTGATTATTTGCTTTGGTAAGGAACACCAAATTTTGTATGGTAATATTTTCCATCTTTTCCATTCAACGTAGCTATTTAGCTCGTGCTTTTTTTTAGCCGTCTTCTGCCCGTAATCACTTGTGAGTCCTAGATGTTGTTGCTGTTAATATGATTTAACTACTGTAGTAACTGTCTAAGGAATGTGAAATACGTTTTTTTTAAGTTTATCTTCTTACTGCAGCTATCATTCGCTCAGGGGGACCGACTGACTTTAATTTAGTTAGCGAACTAAGGTAGCTACTAGTTGGCTGAAGACGTAAAGGCTGATATGCCGTCGACATAATAATATCGTGGATTCATTATAGTAATCCGTTAAACTCGGTCTGGACGTTTTATGTGTTTATTGATAATGATAAATCTCTATCCGTGTCTGTTCCATGTGTTGACAGGTCATTGTTACTTAATTGTTTCATTTGTCCCGGTTAGTTAATGTTAGCTACCTGGTTTGCTAATATGCTAATGTTAGCTACTAGCTCTAACATTACCTACACTGGTTGAAAAAATTATCGCAAGCAGAATAAAATGTTTTTTTTTGCTAGATACTATTTAGTTGACATTGAAGTGATAAACACAGGGGCTACAGTTATGATCCAGGTCCAACAGCAGCTAATCCACATAACCAACAAGTAAAGAATCTGGAACGCGTGCCATACAAACAATATAATTTAGTTATAACATTTAAAATTTTAGGAAATTAATCGTTTTTAAAGCATTTTTCAGGCAAACATTATAAGTAGTTCTGACCCAATAACATTTTAATCAATATAATCGGGTCCCTGTACGATCGAGGCAGGAGCTTGGTCCGCATTGCCGGCAGTAAGTCAGACTTATTCCCAGTGCATGTTGGAATCCAGCAGGGCTGCCCTTTGTCGCCGGTTCTGTTCGTAATTTTTATGGACAGAATTTCTAGGCGCAGCCAGGGGCCGGAGGGTGTCAGGTTTGGGGACCACACGATTTCGTCTCTGCTCTTTGCGGATGTTGTTGTGTTGGCCCCTTCAAACCAGGACCTTCAGCATGCACTGGGACGGTTTGCAGCCGAGTGTGAAGTGGTGAGGATGAAAATCAGTACCTCCAAATCCGAGGCCATGGTCCTCAGTTGGTTAAGGGTGGCTTGCCCACTTCAGGTTGGTGGAGAGTGCCAGCCTCAAGTGGAGGAGTTTAAGTATCTAGGGGTCTTGTTCGCAAGTGAGGGAAGGATGGAACGGGAGATTAACAGACGGATCGGTGCAGCTTCTGCAGTAATGCGGTTAATGTATCGGTCTGTTGTGGTGAAGAAAGAGCTGAGTCGCAAGCGAAGCTCTCAATTTACCGGTCAATCTACGTTCCTACTCTCACCTATGGTCATGAGCTTTGGGTCATGACCGAAAGGACAAGATCCCGGATACAGGCGGCTGAAATGCGCTTTCTCCGCAGGGTGGCTTTAATGCTATTCTTCACCAAACACTATCAATCACTCTGACACAGTATGAATTCTATAAATAAAACCGGCTCATATAAATTAGCCTGCAATTAGCATAATTTCACATCTTGTTTTTTGAATTTGTTCATTTCTGATTCCTTTTGCAGTTTTGCTTTCTTTTAAGCCTTTTGCAAAGGCCTTAGATTTAGGACAACTACATCCACTAGAAGCCACTGGGTCCACTAAAGGCATGTACAGACCCTCCAAGCGTACCCTGTTGAACTTGGGCTGGATCAGATCTATCTGGGTAAACACATACAGGGGGGTCTGTGGCTACTGGTGTGTGAATGAGTCTAAACCAAGAAAGGTGCTTGGATCTCCATTGTGATGAACAACGGTTTTTCTGATGTAGTGAAAATACCTAACCAGACCTTGCTAAACCTTTTCCCAAATCTGTAACATCTCTCTGTGGACAAGGGAGCCCCCTGGAGAGGATATCTAAGCCTGGGTTTCAATGCATCAGTGGCAACAGGGAAAGTGAGTGGATCCGTCTGTTTGTTGTACACCAAAGCTGTACTGTTGTTGATTCTGACTAGAATATATTCTGTGAGGAACTACACTACTGTTTTAAAAGTTTGAGGTCACTTAGACATTTCCTTGTTTTCCATGAACACTTAGATTAAATGAGTTTGAATAGAAAATGTATTTATTCATTAATAATATTAAGGTTAGTTTTTCCTAGCCACTGAAATTCAACACTACTGTTGTTTGCTCCTTGGGGTTTAAGGCCGGGTGTCTCTGTAAAGTACATTGTGACAACTGCTGTTGTAAAAAGGGCTTTATAAATACATTTGATTGATTGATGGTTATAAATAATGTTTTTTAATTGAAATTATTGTCAAATTTTGCTTTTGTCCAATAATCCACCATTTGCAGCAATTACAGCTTTGCAGACCTAGTTGTCAATTTGTTGATGTAATCTGAAGAAATTTCACCCCATGGTTCCTGAAGCACCTCCCCCAAATGTAATTGGCTTGTTTGGCACTTTACGTACCATGCGGTCGTGCTGTTCCAATAACAGCTCAGTAGGGTTGAGATCTGTTGACTGTGCTGGCCACTTCATTATAGACAGAATACCAGCTGACTGCTTCTTCCCTAAATAGTTCTTGCATAGTTTGGAGCTGTGTCATTGTCCTGTTGGGTCATTGTCCTGTTGATGGAGGAAATTGGCCCTAGTCAAGCGCCGTCCACAGGGGTATGGCATGGTGTTGCAAAATGGAGTGATAGCCATCCTTCTTCAATATCCTGTTTACCCTGTACAAATCTCCCACTTGACCACTACAAAAGTACCCCCTGACCATCACATTGTCTCCACTATCTTGTCACATGGCTTCAAGCACTTCTCCAGCATGTTTTCATTTTGGTCTGCCTCTCACGAATGTTCTGCTTTGTGATTTGAACACCTGAAACTTAAATTTGTCTGTCCATAGCACTTTTTCCCAATCTTGCTCTGTTCAGTCTGTCTTCTTTGCCCATCTTTTCTTTTTATTTGCCAGGTTGAGTTATGGCTTTTTTTATTTGCAGAGCAAATAGCATTTTAAAATGATAAACTTAGATTAGCAAACACAACGTGCCATTGGAACACAGGAATGAAAGTTTGTGATAATGGGCCTATATACACCTCTTCACTGTGTTTCTAATCAATTTTATATTACTTTAATGTAAAACAAAATTAGCTTTTCTTTCAAAAGCAAGACCCCTTTTGAAGGGTAGTGTACATAAAAACCATTAATAATTTTACCAATGAAAAAAGTAGGGCAGAGCTCCCTGAAACTGTATGAGTTGGTTACTTTGATGACAGTTTTATTTGGTCAAGCTATTTTTGATGAAAAAATACTTTAAAAAAATATATATATATTCCCAAATAAACTTTTAAAGAACAGGATATTTATGGTAGGGATCAGTCCCTGAACCTACGTCTGTTTGTTATTTTGATATGTTTTATTGGGTCTGAGCCAGTGTTTTTAATTTTAAATTTTTTTTATTAACTGAAATATTGTATAACTAAATTATGTTGATGGTAGGGCAGTGTTCCCTGAAGGTGTATGTGTTGGTTGTATAGATTAATGTTTTATTGGGTCAGAGCTATTGAAAATATTTAATGGAAATCTGCTTAATAAATATTAAGAATTTCCTAAATTGTTAAACTAAAGTTCATGGTATCATGTTCATGGTAGGTCCGATGTCCCTGAAGCTATATTTAATGGTTATATAGATAAGTTATAAAGGCTCAGCTGTGGTTTTTTTCATTGACGGGCAACAGATAACGTTTATTTAATATAACGTTTATATAAGTGGTCTCTTAACCCTCGCAGCGGTGGAAAGCCGCTTTTTACATACGTACATATGACAAAGATAGGTAAAAACAAGTGTTGGTTGTTCCCTATCTTGAGGCAATTTAGAACATTTCATTTCTGGCAGATTACATTGACGATGTGTTGACGATCAAAGTCTGAATCTTCAATATAAAGCTAACTTCACTGTAGTATTATCCTGTATATAACTTTCTTCCTAGCTATCTAAATTATTACAGTAATTGACCAATTACAGGCTTTCCACAGATGACCCAAGTCCAACAGCGATGGACGCCAGGAGAAATATTTTTGACTCTGTCAAAGATCAAATATGGCAAGGTAACCAGCTGGCTAGCTAGACATTTTTTATTTTACATCTCCTTTTCTCATTGAAGTTATGTTGTTGTGGCCTGTTGTCCTGCAGTCTATGCTGGTGCTTCTGGTATATATTGCTGCAGTATCGGGTTAGATTCCAGCCTACTGCTATTTTAGCACCCTCATGTCTTTCTCATTTGCCCTCTGCTCTCAGTCGAACAGAATTTCATTTTGTGAATTATAAAAATGTAATAATATTGTCTGTTGATATATTTGCCAGCAATGTTACATTTTATATAATGAATACTTGACTCTTGTCTCCTATACATCCATGCAGATTTGGGACCTCTGGACCCAAACTGGTTTGAGGAACTAACTGTGAAAGCTTCCAGCAAGGATCAGGGTGATACTGAGAGAGAGCATTCCAGCACTGCAAAATCATGTGGACAAGATGGAAGTTTCAAAATACTTTCTACCCTGGATAGTAGTGATATGTTCTCTACCCCAAAGGTCTTCAGGCACAGAAAACTGCAGTCTCCTGAGTCATTGATAGATAAGGAACCTTTTCCTCCTGATCAAGGTAATGAAAATGTATTTGCATTTTTACAATGGACTATTCTCAATTTCATCGTTGACCTCACAAGATTCTAAAACTCCTTTAGTGTTATTTTCTGAGATAAATTGGTATTGACAATCAAAATGGACACATCCTCCATCCAAATATTAATTGTTTTTCATTTTCTATTTTGTTCAAGCAACTTAAAGCCTTCTACATAAATGTCGCATCAAAGTAGTTTACAAATGCATGATAATCACTTAATTGTTCTAATGGAATTACTGCTGACAATATTTCTCAATTAGGAGTGTGGTAAACGTTCTGCTTTAATCAAAGCAAGGACTACATTTCTGGGTTTTTCTAGGTGGGAGCAAAACATGTACCTGTATATACATAGAAAGGTATTGGTCATCAATTAAAATATTTAGCTAATTTAAATCTCGTCACATTAGCTCATCCATCACGCCACCGATTCAGCTGACATCTGTTTTATGCTACATTTTATTTGGCATAGACAAAGGAAAATAAGTCAAACATTTTCACATCTTTATTTATTAAAATTACTAAGCTACATGCCATTCTCTTAAATAATGGGCTAAATGTAATCATAAAATAATATAAGCAACAAAAAAAGTCATTTGATTTCTGTTCTCTTGCAAAATAACGCAAACACATTATTCTGTTCAACCTGGCCTTCAGGCCTGTCTTACTCATGGTTTCAAGCCAGAATACTACTTAAGTTTCAAGCATGATTGGTAGCATATAACTGTTTCTGCCTATGCTAAAAACTCTCTCAGGTGGCAAGCTTGTGGTGGGGATGCACAGATAATTCTGTGCCAGTTTGCTCAATTTTGAAAAGTTGATATGATGCTGCTTTCACCAAGCTACCCGGATCCTCTTTGCTGTCTACAAAAGAGGAAACCACATAGCAATTTAACTGGCTTCAGTGCTTTCCTCTGTGAGACTGTGGGGGCAGTTGTTGCTTCTCTTGAAAATGCTCCCCAATGACTTCCTGGGTCTTTTCTCTTCTGGTGCAATTGCAGTTGCTTCTTGGATTTCTGTGTTCACTGTAGGCCTCTCCACTGTTGGTGATACAGCCTCATCTTAATTTCCAATCTTGTCTGTGCCTTCATACAGTACTTTTCGTTCATGTAGGCCACATTTTTTGCCTACATGAACTTGCTCACAGTTGTTTCCCCCTCCACAGGGAAAACATTTTGTTAGTGGGGTCCGAGCTTTGAATTGCACTGGCAGGTTTGAGCTTGTTTTGAGCTCCTTTCGTGACTTCACCAGGGCAGCCTTGTAGATGCCAATAATGTAATAACATTTCTAAACCAATAATGTAAAAACTTTGTCCCATAATGTATTAAGTTATTACATCGAGAGGGGTCAGTTGAGGTGGCTTGGGCATCTGTTTCGGATGCCTCCGGAACGCCTTCCTGGGAGGGTGTTCCGGTCCTGCCCCACCGGGAGGAGACCCCGGGGAAGACCTAGGACACGCTGGAGGGACTATGTCTCCCGGCTGGCCTGGGAACGCCTCGGTGTCCCCCCGGAAGAGCTGGAGGAAGTGTCTAGGGAGAGGGAAGTCTGGGCATCCCTGCTTAGACTGCTGCCCCCGTGACCCGGCCCCGGATAAGCGGAAGATGATGGATGGATGGATTATCGGCTGGCTATTACAATTGGCTGGGTTAATTTAAAAAAAAAAAGTATTAAACATTTTAATAATTGGGGCTGAATGTTGTTGTTATTGATCCTGCAAATTAACCTTAAATGTTCGATTTATCCATATTGAACAACCCATGACCTTTGTTAAAAATATGAAAGCTTGGGCCTTGAGACTTGTGCTTAGTGTATGTCAACTGGGGGCTACTTCTGAAGAAATGGGTGAAGTGGCTAAGCTGCATCTTTTCCCAAGCTCAAGATATGATCATAATTTCATTAAATACTTATGAAAATTGATGTTGACTATTTGAGAGTGCACTAAACATGCAACCATACAAAAATAACAATAGGTAACATTTTGGGAGTACTAAACCTAACCACCTCACACTAATATCTATAGGTTTTAACAAGATCAGACAATTTTAGATTTGCAGGATCAATAACAATACCAATGAATCTTTCTTGAAACATGGGTGCCATTTCATAAATGCGTTGACCGCTTTGAAGATTAATTTGCAGGATCAGTAACTAAAGAATTCCACAGTAGAATTGTCTGATGTGGTTCCAACCTATAGATATTTGTGTGAAGTTGCTTGATTTAATACTCCCAAAATGTAACTTTAAAAAAAAAAATTTGCGTAGTTGTATGCTTTGTGCAGACCCGAATAGTCAAGACTGCATGACTATTTTTATAACAAATTTGTAGATTAGTGACATTATCTTGGGTATTTACTTTGGGGAGAACAAGTATTTGATACACTGCCGATTTTGCAGGTTTTCCCACTTACAAAGCATAAAGCATAATTTTCATCATAGGTACTCTGCAACTGTGAGTGACAGAATCTAAAACAAAAATACAGAAAAGATTTTTAAGTAATTAATTTGCATTTTATTGCATGACAATTATTTGATACATCAGAAAAGCAGAACTTAATATTTGGTACAGAAACCTTTGTTTGCAATTACAGAGATCATACGTTTCTTGTAGTTCTTGACCAGGTTTGCACACACTGCAGCAGGGATTTTGGCCCACTCCTCCATACAGACCGTCTCCAGATCCTTCAGGTTTCGGGACTATCGCTGGGCAATACGCACTTTCATCTCCCTCCAAAGATTTTCTATTGGGTTCAGGTCTGGAGACTGGCTAGGCCACTCCAGGACCTTGAGATGCTTCTTACGGAGCCACTCCTTAGTTGCCCTGGCTGTGTGTGTTTCGGATCGTTGTCATCTTCAGTGCTCTTCTGAGGGAAGGAGGTTGTTGGCCAAGATCACACAATACATGGCCTCATCCATCCTCCCCTCAATACGGTGCAGTCGTCCTGTCCTCTTTGCAGAAAAGCATCCCCAAAGAATGATGTTTCCACCCCCATGCTTCACGGTTGGGATGGTGTTCTTGGGGTTGTACTCATCCTTCTTCTTCCTCCAAACACGGCGAGTGGAGTTTAGACCAAGAAGCTCTATTTTTGTCTCATCAGGCCACATGACCTCCTCCCATTCCTCCTCTGGATCATCCAGATGGTCATTGGCAAACTTCAGACAGGCCTGGACATGCGCTGGCTTGAGCAGGGGGACCTTGTGTGCTCTGCTGGATTTTAATCCATGACGGCATAGTGTGTTACTAATGGTTTTCTTTGAGACTGTGGTCCCAGCTCTCTTCAGGTCATTGACCAGGTCCTGCCGTGTAGTTCTGGGCTGATCCCTCACCTTCCTCATGATCATTGATGCCCCACGAAGTGAGATCTTGCATGGAGCCCCAGACCGAGGGAGATTGACCGTCCTCTTGAACTTTTTCCATTTTCTAATAATTGCGCCAACAGTTGTTGCCTTCTTCCCAAGCTACTTGCCTATTGTCCTGTAGCCCATCCCAGCCTTGTACAGGTCTACAATTTCCTCCCTGATGTCCTTACACAGCTCTCTGGTCTTGGCCATTGTGGAGAGGTTGGAGTCTGTTTGAGTGTGTGGACAGGTGTCTTTTAAACAGGTAACGAGTTCTGTGAGAGCCAGAATTCTTGCTGGTTGGTAGCTGATCAAATACTTATGTCATGCAATAAAATGCAAATGAATTATTAAAAAAATCATACAATGTGATTATAATTTTTTTTGATTCTGTCTCTCCCAGTTGAAGGGATGAGACAAACTATGATAAAAATTTGACCTCTACATGCTTTGTAAGAAGGAACCTGCAAAATCGGCAGTGTATCAAACACTTGTTCTCCCCACTGTAACAGGTTACTTTTAAGCTACTTTTGCCTTACTTACTTTTAGTTCAAAATGTTACCAGTTGTTGTTTTTGAAGGATTGCATGCTATTTGTACTCTGGGTTATTTGTTAGAAGTGTTGAGAGGTCTGAAAATGGACCTATTGGAATGATAAGACATGGTTTTCTAACAGTTATGAAGGTAGGATTTTGTCCTCTCCACTTCAAATACTATTTCATAGAATGTTCTAAATTATCCATTAACATCAATTTTGTTTTGTGAATTAGGTTTAGGTTAATAGTCATTGAGATTTGTTTAGTTTTATTACAGATTTCTAGTTTTAAATGGTTTGTAGTTTACAGGTCAGCATTACAAATAGACAGGAAAGATGTAATCTTACAAGGAGTAATTTTTGGTCTTTTTTTTTTTTTTCCATATGAAGCTGTAATGGCCCATTGATGTGAATGAGAAATTTCAGAGTGCAAAGAGGCTCAATAAATATTGAAGTAGCCGAGATGCCCTGTTTCAAGTAGCCAAGATGCCATTAAAGATGTCTCTCTCTCCTTGAATAGATATTTGAATACATTTTTTGTCATAACTTAACGCATTGCTATTACTCTACACCTCCATTTTCAATGGTGTAGAGGTAATATCGGTTATATTCTGTAAAATATCACATGTAATTATGGCAACACTGGAGAGAGTTAACCTAGAGGCCCTGTCTAATAGCTATACCAAAAAAAGAATATAGTGTGACTGTTCAACTTCCCGGCACTGACACTTGTAGCGGGGTGCTAGAGACCAAGTTATTGTGGTTCTTTTTGGCGTATATTTCAGCAAACAGTGGAACATACGAGGCTTCAGGCCAGTAGTCATCAAACAAAGGCAAGAAATAAACTGCAAAAGCTACCGAAAAGAGTCCAGGTACTTGCTTTACTCAAAACAAAAGATATCTAGATAATGGAGTGCTCTTGCTTTTTCCTCACTGTCTCTGATCCCACCATGTGAGGCCACCGACTATAGCAGGCATTGTCCCGGTTCCCTCATTGCTGCCTTCCCTCTCTTGATCTGGGCCAGCTAAACTTAAATAGAGGGAGGTACATCATTAGTGAAGGCAGGTGTGTGAGTGTGGGGTGCATTACGTACCAAGCCCCAGTGTAGGGCGCTGTTGAGTTGGTTTCCCTCGGCCACAGGACTCAAAATAGTTATTTTTCAATCTTTGAGGGCTCATAACTAGGTAGCTTCAGATTCTGATTCTCTCCAAGGTAATTTCTTTTTGTCATTAACTGTGGGAAATCATGGTAGATTGCATGATCACATCCATCTGATGTTCAAAGGCTATTTTCTAAGGTGGATAGTGTTTTGACATGACCCGATGCTGTTAGACATTTCTAACTTTGTCAGCATGTTCCTTAGAACTCTTCTGTTAGTTGCATGCAGTTTTACATTTTTTGTCATTTATTTTGGGATTCAGTACCATTTCAAACTATATGTTGTAGTTAGCAGAAAATAAAGAAAATCAATCCGTACTCATTACAAACAACTGTAGTTATTTGTTATGTAAAAATGAAGTGAAAATAACATTTGAGGAAATGGGGACCCTTTGAGATTATAACCCTAATGCAATTTTACAAAACTAAAACTGTCTAAACGGTTTTCTCTAAAATAGGTTTAATTATTGTAGAACTTGCTATTATGTGAAGTTGGGATGTACTGATTAATTGGCCAGCAATCGGTATTGACCGATTATAGGCAAAAAAATATATAATCTCTATCAGCCGACTACTTTAAAATGGATGATTTACTTACGACCGATTGTGTTGTCTGAAAAAGCGTCATGCGTACCTCATTTTTGCAACATTTCTCCAGACACGTGTCAATGAAATGTATAGTGCCATGCTGCTTTGTTTTATATAAGATGAGAGCTTTCACACTTAGTCAATAAACATTTTGGCAGTGTGGACATAATAGTTTTGGATCAGGGCAACAGAATTGCCACTTGTATGTCCTACAGAAATATCAAGAGGCAGTTTAACAAAATTCTTACATTTTGAACTCTATTCAGCATCTTCATTTAGAAAAAGTAGCTCTCACAGTGCAAAAGATTTCACAGAGAAATTAATGGTATTCATTGTGTTAGATGACCAACCTTTCTCAGTTGTGGTGGATGTTGGTTTTTGAAGGCTGATGGAGCATATTGAACCGTGCTACTGCCTAACGGGCGTTATTTTCTGATGTGTGTTTACCAGAAATGTACAACGTTGTAGCTACACACAGCAATGCTTCTGGCTTATGTCAACTTGGCTATCTGGTTTACAATGGACATTTGTAGCTCTGATGTAAGCCCGATGAGTATGCTCAGTCTGAATGCACAATGGATAGTATCTCAGATTTTAAGTCAGATTCAATACAGTGTAAAAAGACATGCAAAACATCACTACTATTTATTATTTTATTTTTATTCTTATTATTGGCCATAGTTCCCTGAACAAAAGAAGGCACACAAAGGTTTGGCTTGTCGTTTCCGTTCGCCATTATTAAGAGGCTGCATCGACTACTTCAGTTGCTAAGTTACGGCTCCAAGATTTGTCTCCGGGGGGAAACTGAGTTTGGAATTTTAGTTCTACACAAAAAGGTAACGCAGCATGTTTACTATAGCGTATCAAACCAAATGTCCTGTACCGAACGGTATGGTACGGATACGTTTACCATAATACAGATGGTGTTAATAAACGGATGTATACAATTAAAAGTTTTAAAGTTTGTTCTTTTTGTTGCTTACTGTAATAAACTGTGTTATGAACTCGTATGTTTGTAATATGACCGGGGAAGGAACATGTATATGTTCCTTCCCCGCTCATTTCAGATAACATATGTGTAATGGATGAATCTTAAGAATTTGAATTAGTTAGGCACGTGCATTATTAATTAACCTACTGCATTAGCCTGTATTGTATGTTTAATACACTAATCTGTAAAGAAATCACAGATCATATGTTCTTATTGAAACTGTTACCTCAGAATTATTTACTAAATGCCACCAAGGCTTGTACCCCAGTCATACAAATCTGAGGTAAAATAGACTACCTCCGTTGCTGGAAAGAAATGTATCGGTTTTGTAGATGGGTTTCCCTTTGCATGGCTTTCATAAAAAAAAATATACACCATATGTCAAATTGGTGGCCTGATAAGTATTTTCTTATTCAAGTAAATTTATATGGGGAAAAAAATTGTATAATTAAAATGAGCTGAAATTAGAAGCCTCAAAAGAAGCAACATTCTGATTTAATATATGACTGTTACAGAAATGTCAAAACATTGGCATAAGCCAATTATGTTATGAACATCGGCTATCTGTATTAGTCAATAACTTTCTTATCGGTGCATCCCTAATGTATAGTGTGAATGAGAGTTACATTTCTTGTTTTGTGGTCCGATAATCCTCCATTTATATTCCAATAGGGCCTCTCTGAGACCTCTCTAAATTCTTACCCTATTTCACAAAATGAACTAAAACAATATCTTAATTGTATTATTGCAGCTGGTTATTGATATATGATTTTGAACATGCTATGACATAGCATGTGAAGTGTAAGTGTCAACCACATAATTTTAATAATCATGCCTTTACATCCCATTAGGGCCTCTAAGAGACCTCTCTTAACCCTAGGGCCACCAAATACCTACGGGAATTGGAATTTGAGGTTATTAAAATAAAACTGCCATTTTGAAAGCTACAACCACCTCCTTCCATGACTTTTTCTAAATAGGCGTATATTACATTGTTCCGTTGTCAGAATTCTTAACTCACAAATGAAAAACTATTTAGAGACTACCTGTTTTTTTGTTGTTTTTTTACCCTGTTTTCCGACTTAATCGCCAATAGCCCATGGCACTTAGGGTTGGTAACCAAATGGTACCCAGGTGCTAATCACCCCTCACTGAATACATGACGTAAATGAATGAATACGCGATACTCCCCGATGAATGATAGTCTTGATTTTGAATGAAAAGATTTCCATGACCATTCTACAATCTAATTAGGCTATTATTGAAACCTAATAAAAACAATATAGGCTACTTGACAATTCAACGTATGTATCACGTTACTTTCTTACATTCTTGTGTAGGCTAATTCATCAAATGTGAATCTAAAATATAAAAACAATTACCAGTTCAACAAACGTATTGCTACACCTTGCTGTTTTTGCCAGACCGCGTTAGGGGATCTGGCTAAGTAGAGTCAATGTCTCTTACTGAGTGATTGACTGAGTGACTTATTGACTACCTCTTTTTAAATAGTGTAGTCGTTAGAGAAGCGGACCTGCAAACTATAGGTCCCGAGTTCATATCTCCTCACAGGCGAAGCGAAGTTCGCATTATGAGTTTTTCTGTATAGACGGAAACTTGGTTGGCTAAAACCTCCAGTGACTGCATTATAGCAAGCCTGAAATAAAACAGTTTACAGTCATAGTGCAACTGTTTCTGGTGGATTTTCAAAGTACGCATCCGTGCATGCGTTTTGGGTCAGGATACACAAACACACATTTGCTGGCTACAACATAGGCTACAGTAGTTACGTTACAGTGAGCCTTAACTAAAGCTGTATGCAGTTATATTGCAGCTGTTTCTGGCATGGAAAAGTAAAACGTCAGTCTCGCTAGCAATTGCTAAATTCTTAGAATTATTCAGTTTAACACAATGCTCAATATTGTTGAGCGACTAGTGAAATGTGTAATGCCTTGGCGTTATGGTTAAAGACCTGCCTCTCACGTGGAAGGCTCACGTTTGAATCTGTTGTGAACAACAACATGGCCAATTAGCTGTTAAAAGGGCCAGTGGGAAAGGAGGATTTGTTCATAGACACGAGGCTATACTGACACCCATCGAACATAGAGCTCTGTGGTGTAGTGGTTAGCGATACAGCCTTTTATGTGGGCGACCCGGATTCGAATCTCAAGTGGGCAGTACTTTCTATTGCGGTCTGGCTGAACTAGGCTTGCCTGGTTTCTTGTTATATTAGGAGCGAGAGAGAAACTATATCTGGCTGGATGGTGAATGTGTATGCTAATAGTGCCGATTCGTATGCTCATGATGACAAACCGCATTCGGCTCTGGCTGTTAATGTTCGTCTGAAAGTCTTAGCATTTCTAGTGTTAACCTTAACCATAAATAACCCTAAATACACAAAGCTGACAATACTATAAAAACATTTCCAACTTGGTAACTTAGCTACTAGGCATTTTTATCTATAAGATTTTATAATATAAGCCCATATTACTGTGGAATTTTGGTTTGGAATGTTATTGATCCTGCAAATTCCCCTACAAAATGTTCAATTCATCCTTATGGAGCGAACCATGACCCCTCTGTAAAATATGAATGCTTGGGAGTATATACTTGTTTTTAGTTATTAATCAAAGCGTTCAATTCATTCTTCATTAACAACTGGCCAGGAATCTATGAAATTCTGAACAAAATTGCCCTACAATGTTGATTATTTCTGACGGCACTGAACCTTAATACGTTTCTTTATTTTTACTAACTTTCATAACAAAACAAATATCTACAGCTGTTTGTAATGAATATGGATTGTGTCTATTCATTTCCTGTATCTTTGGCCCTTCTGATAGGGCCTCTGTGCTACCTACAACGTATAGTTTGAAATACATACATTAAATAAATACCCGAAATAAATGACAAAACATTGTATAACTGCATGCAAACAAAAGTGTGTTTGTGTGTGTTTTCTCGGAGCTAGGACTAAGATTCAGGGGTCGGGATTGGTCAGGTTTTTGTGCCGCTATTTGAAAGAAGCAATAGTAAAGGGTCAGTGTTATGGAATTGAAGTCTGACACTAAAGCACAGTGATATAAATATATTACATTATCGGCTACAATTATGACTTTTTTTTTTATTTATTAACCCCGCCAATAATGTAAAAGCAAGCCAATAATGTAAGTACTTATTACATTGTGGGCAAAAAGTTATGTTTTTGGTTCAGAAATTGTATTACATAAAAAATGTCATGTACATTTTGTTGGCAGTTATTACATTAAAAGTAGTTATTACATTCTTGGCTGCTACGCACCTTTTTCCAGCTGTATGAAAAGGTGCTGACCACCTTCTTACACATTTGGTATAGCTCATTCTACTCAGGAATCTTTTCATGGAGGGTTCTGTTGTAAAATAGCACAGAATGTACTTTAAAACATTAAATGCATTTCCTTACTTGAATTGATAAAATGTACCCTTGACGTGAAAGACTGATTCTAAATTCAATAGTATTTCAAACTAATAACAAATTCAATACTATATTGGTTGTAACTTCAGATTTTTTTCACCAAATACCTAATAAAAATGTAGCCCTCTAACATTTAGTTTTTAATACATTTAACTGTATAACATAGGCCTACGAAGTTAATGACTAGGCGACGTTCATGGCCAAAACCCTGCTGCCTCGTCCATCCAATTAGGTTGGTGGCTTTCAAGATGTTTGGACCAATGTCTTTGGTGATGCGCACCTGCTTATTCGATGGCTGGTCCTGCGCTTCTAGGGAGTCCTGCAGTCCCTGGGCTTTTATCCCCCCCGATGTGGTCCTCTGGGCAGTCAGCAAGCACCTCCTGCGCTGCTTCCAGTCTGCATGAATATAGGTCATTGTCATTGACATGTAGGGTTCCATTGTCCTGGACCACAAATCAGTTGTTGTAGCATGTCATTTTGTCATGACATTTTGCATACAGGGCTGGCAATGTTGTTTCAGGGAGAAATGTTTTATTGATGGCATTTTGTATTTCTTGTCCAGAGTGTAAACCACCTTCTTGAAGTCACTTTGTTCAGCTCATAGACTGTATAAATAATGGACGACGCCCTTTCGCTCTTTTCCATTGGTGAAAAATGAAGCCACCAGTGTCCTGATACGGCGCTGACATCTTGGACTTGCGTCTGCGCAGATAGCGATCTTGGGACCAGTTCTGCGCAGTAGTTATGCGCAGTAGCGAGAAGGAAGTAAAGCCGTAAAGCCGCGAAATCAACGGACCCACCCCTGTGCCCCGCACTCACTCACCCTCGCAGAATGCGCATACCGTAATCAATCGCAAGTCCAAGTACAGTACAACCTTTGCTTGTTAAACCTAGACGATATGTTATAGCCTAACTTACATCATGTTTAACCTTAATTTATAATAGGCCTAATACAAAAATAATTGGTAACTTCTAGCTAACGATCACCTGCTAGCTATTAACATGGCTATTAACGAGGCTTGTTGTCTTTTAGCTAACGTTAGCTAGCCCATTACATTTATTTACTAATTAAATAGCTTATAAATTTAACTTACCGAAAACAATTCAAAGATCGATTGGAAATGCCAGATCGGTTAGCACAATGTACTGCAGAACACCCCATTATGTCCGTGTGAAATTATAGAAATTTTGAGATTAAATGTAAAGTTCTAATCTCTTCAGTCCTCCGAAGATTCAGTGGCTCCTCGGCTCAGATAGCTGTCAATCACAGCTGTGAATCACGACGTCACACCACCGTTTTTAGAGCATTAAATAACTAACTAAAAACAAACTTATTTTAAAAACAAACTCTTGAATTTACATTAGCGTGATACAAACTACAGTAAATGACAGAAACCAGCTTCGGAAAAAATATATTTGAAGGGTAATTAAATTGTTTAGTTGGTCTCGCGTCCCATTGAATAACATGGGGAGGGCGGGGTTTATGACCTATACTGGGACCACTCACCAGGGGGCGATCGAGACGTTTTGGCTTCACTTTTCAGGGCTTGTGCGGCACGCTTGGTTCAGCTGTTGAAATTGGGGTCCTGTCTTTTGCAGTTTTGTACATTATGGCATCTGTAATTTCATTTTGTATTGCCTGTGCAAACTAATCCATAATTGATTGTTTCCCCTGGGCAATGTGCTTGCCACAATGCTTGTTGGAGTCTGCCTCATTTTTCTTTTCCATGCATTCCTCATACTGTATCACATGCCTTTTTTTGACGGACCGCATAAGCGGAGCTGGCTTAGAAGACTCAATGTTACTGACTGACTACCCGTTCTTAATAGCGTAGAGACACGGGCTCCGGAACAACAGGTCCCGCACTTGACTCTCGTAATAGTCAACTCATTATGCCTGATGTTCAGGACAGACAAAAACTTGGCTGCCTACAACCCTATGGAGCTATGTAATAGGAAGCCTAAAATAAAACAGTTCTGGTGGATATTAGGATTTGTTCAGGATAGACAAACACTTCGCTGGCTACACAATTCTCTCGTCTTTTCACTTGATGAAAAAGTCAGTTATCGTCACCTGTATTGATACAGTAGTTATTGTATCAATCTCTTTCACGAACGACTAATAAGCTTTTAAATCGGCCAGTGGCATAGATGGTATTTGTGGTGGAGGGAAACTTTAAGAAACGTTACTCAGTTTAACACAATAGTTAATTGTGTCTAACGAAATATTCAAATGTGACGAAATCATATAATGTCAAGAGGCTATACTGACACCCAGTAAGTGTACAGAGGGCTGAACTAGGCTTGCCTGGTTTCTTGTTTAAAAGGTGGAATAAGTTGCTTGTATTACCTCACGTGATTGCAACAGTTTGACTGTACAAGCGCATGGCATCACTCTGCTTGATGTCATTTGTTTTAGTGCTGCTTTGGTTAAAGTAGCATTAAAACAAATGACACCTTCATTTCTGGGGCTGCATTTTCTTCCTCAATCTTTTCTACTGGTTCGAGGCGACAAGGATTATAGGACAAAACTACACAAGTCTATGAAGTGAAGCGACAATGCAGCATGGGATATGGAAAGGGCTCTGATTGGCTGTTGCAGTTTTGGTTCTTAAAACTGACATGCACTTTCATAAAAGCTGCACACTTTTGTAGGTTCACGTTTTCAAAAATGTTGGGATGCTGTGTAAAACGTAATTAAAAACAGAACGCAATGATGTGCAAATTATTTAGACCTAATATTGAATAGAAAATATAGCTGCTAACTAGGGTCCTTTTCTGTTTAGCCCGGAGGACGTGGCATCCACGATTCCCAAAAATAATCTCATTTTGATTCGTCAGAACACAGGAATGTAAAATGAGCTTGAGCTCAGAGAAGATTTTCACTTGGACAATGCCTCCCCTTCTTTAATTCTACAAGACTCACCTCTCTGGGTTACTCTTTTTTTTTTTTTTTTTTTATACCTAATCGTGTTACCAATTTACCTAATTAGTTGAGATTGTTTGACCAGGTTCTTTTTTTTAGTATTACACCACTTTTCCATTCTTTTGGTGCCCCTTTCCCAGCATTTTTTTGCTGGCATCAAACTCAAAGTTGGCATGTTTTTCAAGGAACAACAAGCATTTTCAGTTTAGAAGGGAAGAAGAGACGAAAAAGTTTCAACATTTGATATGTTGTTGTCTTTATACTATTTTATATTGAATTTTGAATCTTTGCATTCCTGTTTTTATTTCCATTTCTCCCTGGGGTTTTGTATTATCACCAAAAATGATTTTATTATCACCAGCTTATGCAAAAATGTCAGTGCTGATAATAATGTGTTAATCGTATCAACTCTAGTCTCAGTTGTAATTCAACTCGCGGGAACTAATAGTTTACCTTCATTACCTCTCACACAGGTCAGTAAGTATACAGACTAGCTTAGTTGTTGACATTCATTTTGCATGTATGTTGGAGGGCCATAGGTGCTTCTGGTGTCTTTGCTGCTTGAATGTGTACTCTGTTCTTTTCCAGTTTGCTGCTCAGGAACCTCTGGAACCGGAATAACAGACACAAGCCCTTGCTTATTTGGAACATCAGTAGGCAGGTGAGAATATCTATCATGTTGTTTTGTGCTGGATATATTAGGTTGGCATTTAAGACATATATTTTTGAATATTTCAAAGCCTAGCTCAATACTTGGTTCCTGATGTTGGGATGTCAGAACACCTGCTCTTATGATAGCTGATGTCATCAGTGCTTCTGATTTCAGTGAGACTTCCAGTAAACCATGTAGAACAACTTCGTATGGAGAACATTTTGGTAAGCAGACTGGTGACTTTTCAGTATTTGTACATGTGGATGTTTGTACATTTTTTTTTGTTTTGTTAATTTTTAATTTATTTTTGTCACATTTACAGGGCTGCTTGACATGCCGAACCAAATGGTAAGTACATGGAAGACTTTCGAACCAAACTGTTTAAAAAGTTCCATTGAATTTTTATTGAAGACGGACATTTTATTTTAGCAGGCACACTCTGCAAAACGTATTTCTGAAAGTCTGGGTGCAGAGTTAGACGCTGATATTTCCTGGACCAGTTCTCTTAACACACCTGTTATGTCACCCACAATTATTTTAAGTAAGTATGATGAAAGTATGATGTTGCATTAATTTGGATTTGGTTTGTTTATTGTATATTTGGTGTATTTTCGACATCAACCGACTTCTGGGATTGATCCTATCACAATATCAGATTACATATGTCACTCACTCAGTCTGATGTGCGCTGGTCTCACAAGAATCGGGGTGCAAACCCACCCACCACCCCTTCCTCCACCTGTTTGATTCTGTGTTTCCTTTTCATGGGATATGAAATTAATTATAATATGGTACTGATAGTGTTATTAGTAATATTGTATAAATGATTATGTGATGGCAGTGAGTTACCCCTGAGAAGCAGAACCTTGTGAGGTTCTGTTATGTTTCTTTTTTTTGGTTGCTCTTCTTGAATGTAGCCTGTTCTGTTTTGTTTTTGTCCTTTTTGTTTTTAGATGTAGATTGTCCTTCTGTATTATTGTTTACACGTGTCTTATTAGCACCCTATTCAGTTCGTTTTCTCAGGTTCATTGTGAGGTATTGTTTGCATGCTACGACTCTAGCAAGCTTGTTACTCTGTAAATCCTTTTGATAGCCCTTCCGTTGACCTAGCCTGTTTTTTCCTACAAATGATTATTAGTCTCGTCCCATCCTGTACTTTTGCCTGATCTGCTGTTCTGTCACCAACCTTGCCTGTTACTGACGACGAGTTTTGCCTGTTCCTGCGATTAAACCGACACACTCTGCACTTGGAACAACACCACCTACTGGTTTCATGTTCTTACAAACCTAATGCCAAGACCTGTATGAAATGATCATTTTATATGTTTCTTATAAATAGTTAAAGTAAAACATAATTTCTGTCTGAACTTCTCTTACAGCTAAAAGTGTGGAAAGTCGACCTCTTTGCCCAGTAAAACCTTCTGCTGGAGACCAGGTTATGGTAAGTATCTCATAAAAACAAAGAATCAATGTCTGTATGTTAAGTTTGCATTAATTGATATACTAATATTATAATAATATCTTATGTTATAGTTATACTTGATTTGAATAGTCAGAATTACCATCTGTGGATGCGCTACTGATTTAGAATATTAACAAACTATCAAAAACAAAAGGTTAATGCTTGCTACAGTTAAAATCAGAGGAGTGTACTATGAAGTGAGGCAACTGACTTATCAGGTAACTTCAGGAGAAACTTGGTGACATTGGGTGTAACTTCCCCATTAACCCATACTATGAAAGGTGCATGGATTTTACCTGAGGTTTGCGGTCATGGCAATTCATGCTGCATCTTTTTACTGCTCCGAGCATGTTATCTTTGTGGTTAAGTTGATTTTACCCTGTGTAAGCACCGCTCCTCCGCCCACAATCTTGTCGGGAAAAATGCAGAGACCCAATCGACATTGGCGCACAGATTGTGAGAGGCTCACTCCTCAGGGTGAGGGTGCTTACAGACTGTGCAACTCCTAGCTTACCCCAGTGTTGTTCTCTATGAAAGATATTGATTCTCATCTGAGTGAATTCTGTATCTTTGCCTGCTTCTAGGGACAGACGTCTCCACTGCCACTCGGCAGAGTAATGTCCTCACAGTTTGCTTTATTTTGCAATATTTTGCCAGCGGTCATGTATTCCATCGTTGATGCTGATCATCTGAGCAAAAAAATCTGCCACAAAATCTTCTGCCAAAGCCATTTCTATTCTTGGCGCAACGTTTTTTTTTTTCTTTCATTTGTGAAAGTTATTCTATCCAAGTCAATCAGTTCTGTTTTAGGCTTACTATAACATAGCTAATGATGGTTGTAGCCAGCGTAGGTTTTGTCTGTCCTGAACAAATCCTAATTGCATAATTTGTTCTGACTGTTGTGAGGCTCGAACACGGGTTCCTTGCATGGCAGTCCTCACTCACTCACTAGGAGACATTTGCTCTTGTCTTTATAAACTAGGATCATGCTAGATAATCTGTAAATAGGCCCCAGGTTCAAAAATAGCAATTTTCCTTTAATGTTCGAGATATTGATGTTTAGCGTTTTAGATAGTCAATAAAGCTTCTACAGATGACTATCCAAATAGTGTTACCAGTGTTATAACCTTACTTGACTTAGATAAAAAGTATTTACATTTTGTGGATATCACTAAATAGGAAATGCACAGAGACTAGATTATTTTCACAATTAAAGCTTTATTCAAGATTTATAAATCTGGAGCAGTTAACAACAGCATAGTCAGGTCAAGAGCTCTCTGTTGAAGGTTGACCTCAGGCCTATATACATTCAGTACAGCCCACTGTGTCCCCCTCCCATGCATGGTTAGTCTACATGTCTAACCAGCTGCTCTGCGAACTTCGGCTTACCAAGATAAGATGTTTACAGCCCTTGAGAAGTTAGCCGAAGCTATAGCTATCTGCTGTAGGCACATCCTGTACAAGTGAGCAGAGCCGAAACACACAAGGGCCTTACTAAATTACAGGATTATACTTAGAATAAGCAGTATGAGTTCATTGTACTAGGAATAACAATTTCCACCACATATTTCAGGAACCCATTGTTGGCCCCTTTGATTGCACTTGAGTACTCATGGTCAGGGCATTTTGTATATCAGACGTTTAGAAGATTATTTTTCTTTTCTCTCTCTCGCTCTCTCTCAGTTTGTGCGAAATCTTTTCCCCTCGCTCTCCAAGGAGTCTGAAAGTGCGATACCATCACTAGAAATAAATAATAGACCTCTTGGTCAACAAGTTGGTGAGTATTTGTTAAACTGTAACATTTGTAGACAAACCTTTTGTAGAACACTGGATAACATATAAGTACAGTGTTTTTTTCTGAAATATTAACAGGACGAGATGGCCAGTTAACAGGTGTGTTTGAAATGTCCGTTGGCTCACAAGACACACTACCTGGTGACGAAAGCGGCCTTTGGAAACAGACCATACCAAATGTCTTTGAGGATAGAGAAATCCGCAGCACTGTGGCCAGTGTCCTAGATGGAGCTGAAGATGTCCTGTCTATGTTCTTCAGCAACAGCAGTTTGGCTTTACGAAGGGTTAGGGCTAAGGAGAGAATCAAAAGAAAGCAAAGTGTCTCAACCAGGTTGAGCTCAATTAAGGAGCACATACCTACTGATAATATGGAACATGAAAAAGTGTCTTGCAAGAGAGGAAGAGAATACAGTGACACAAGTGCTACTTCAGAGTCCAGGACTGAAATAAAATCTGGGGATTTGGGGATTTCTCAGTGGACTCCAATTAGCCTATCTGAAATATCTGACTTTATGGATACCTTTCACTATGAAGGGACTTCATCTATGAAGCACATAATTGCACATGGTGCTATGGATTGCGCTTTCCTTGACTCTACTGGAAGCCTGCAGCCGGAACCTGGTTCCTCTAAACGGACTGTCCTTGTGGAGTCTGCGCTTTCGAGGAAAACTGTCCAAGGCTCCAGCCATCCAGATGGGTTTCAGTTGAAACGTTCTGCTGTTGGAAGCTCTCCTGAACACACTTTCGCCAGGAAAACAAGAACATTTGTTTACGGTGTCCAAAATCAACCTTCGTCAAAACAAGGAAAACATTCTGTTTCTCAGATGTTACTTACCTCCCATGTCACTCCTCCCAAAGGTAGAATTTATTTGATTCCTCATTTGTAAATGTCAGTATTTAAGTATCTACTGGATTAGACTATTTAACATGCAGATTCATGTGCTTTTTCCTTCCATTTAGGTAACAATCAGAACATAAACAATAATGAAACCATACCAAATAAACAAGAGTTAAATACTGGTAATCTTAAAAATACTGGCATGGATGGGAACAATCAGCTAGTACACCAGGAAAGTGCAACTGATAAAAAGATTTTTTCTCAAGCCCCGACCAAGGACCCTGTTTTTGATATGTCACAGCTTTGCAAGGTATTTGCACAAGATTTTAGTCAAGCAGTGGAATTTAGCAAACCATGCAGCCGAAGAGAAGAAGCTATTCAAAATGGCTTCTCCGCATCAGCCGGTCTCTCAACAGTGAAACAAACTAAAAGAAAACTGACTAAACTAGAATCTGGCCCCAAAACTCCTAACTATGTCACCAGGGATGTAATGCATACTACAAACATTACAAAAGTTACTGACACCAGTGTATTGAAACAGGCATTATCTTGTGAAACAGGAAGTCCACCGACCACTGAAATGAACTTCATTAGTCCACTCAACGGTGCCACAGTGTCAAAACAATCCAGTGTGAAATTCAATGGTCAAGTTTGTGTTCCATGTGGCAGTGTTTCAGGTTTCTTGCAACCTGACTGTGGTTTCAAAACCAACTCGAAAATGAAGATACACATTTCTTCTGCAAGTCTGGAGAAAGCCAAAAAACGGTTTAAGCAAATTGACGATGAAAGAGTGGCAGTCAACTGCTCGGGCATAGGCCTTAATGAGGAAGGTAATATGTCATCTGGATTAATGCTTGTTGATGAATCATGTTTACATCCTGACCCCTACACACACAAGATGACTTTTGAGAGCAAAGGTCTGTTGACTGCCTCACAGAGAGCTGATGTATCAGAACTATGCAGTCTTTTGGAAGATGCAGACAGCCAATTTGAGTTTACACAATTTAAATCAGCCAAGCATACTACTTTTGTCTCAACAGCGTCATCAGACAAAGACTTGGATCCGGACCTTCTCACTGGCATAGATTTCAATGACAGTTTCAACTCTGACATAGAGAAGCAATCATTGAAGATGGTCACCCCTGAAAAAAATACAATTGTTTCTCAGTGCAAGCGAATTTGCCAAGTTACTAGTAGTGATAATAAATCATTACCTATCAGTTCAACTGAGAAACCCATAGAACATGTACTTCTCAAAAGAGCTCTTTCTATTCACAGTTCTAGCTCTGAAAAAATTGCTAAAAGTTCCTTTGGTCTGTTGACAAAAAACACAACCAGAAAACATCTGGACAATATGAAAAAGAACACCAGTGAAAAGCAGTCTGATAGCAAACATCTTAAATGTGGCATAAGTTTTAAAACTGCTGAGGGTAATGCTATGGCTGTTTCAGAGAAGTGTCTGAGCAAAGCTAAAGCTTTGTTTGCAGATTTGGAGGAAGTAAATGAGACTAACACTAACGCATGTGCAGTGAAAAATACAGAACAAGTTGAAGCCTCCCCTGTTAAATGTAAAAGTGAAATTGATTCAAACAACAAGATTAGCAGTTTTACTTCAAACAACAAAAACAGCTATGAAAAGAAAGGTGACGTCAATGAACTGTGTGACAAATATATTGACAAGATGGAAGTAAATTTTACTAATTCTCACAAACACACTGATGATGATGATTTCCAGACTGCCAGTGCGAAAGCTGGGACCATCTCAGATTGTGCATCAAAAGAGCAGAAAAACAAGTGTGGCTTCACTACTGCTAGAGGAAAAAGAGTTTATGTTTCTCCAGCATCTCTACTTAAGGCAAGGACTCTCCTGAATGATTGTGACGAATTAGACAACTCTAAGCCTGGGAAAATACCCAGTTTATATGCAAATATATCAATTCAGAATATTAAGCAGAAAAGTTACTTTGGATTTCAGAAACCTTGTAGCAAAGCAGCAAAGATTCCTATGACAGCAAAAAATGAGTTGAACAGGGGTGGCACATCACATGATATTCGAGGACAGGAGAATAAAATGCTTGAACTGGATAATTCCCAAATTAATGTTAACAATTCTTTGCAAAATGGGTGTGATTTTTGCACTGCGAGTGGTGAGAGAGAGTGTGTCCCCTATGGAGCACTGCTCAAAGCTGAAGCTCTTTTTAGTGATTGTAATGTAGATGGAGAGGAACTTTCTAAATCAATGCTCAGAGTAGATTGTACCATTCCAATTCAGAATTCACTTCAGAAGCAAAACGGATTTAAGTGCGTCAATGGCAAGGGAGTAACTGTATCAACTAAAGCTCTTCAGCACGCAATGGAATGTAATACCATTGTGAATGCTGAAATAAACCAGGAGAATTGGGCTGCAAAACCGACTGATGTTGTGGTGATCAACTCAGAAAAAAGCAATTGTGGCTTTATGACAGCTGGTGGACAGAAAGTTGTTTCAGAAAAGGGTCTTTTAAAGGCAAGAAGCATTTTGAATGACAACCTTGATGAAAATTGCCCATACTTGGAGAAAGGTTTCACAAAAGAATCAAGTTTATTTGAGGCATCTAAATGGAAAAGTACTGATGACCTCAACACAGATTGTCATACGAATCTGATTCATGAGCTGCCAGTGAAGCATGGTCAATTTAGGACTGCTAGTGGCAAAGGAGTTATCGTATCAACTAAGGCCCTTCAGCAAGCAAAGGGGATTTTCACGGACTGTGATTTCATTGTCAATGCAGATGCGAAGCCGCAGAATTCACCTGAAAAACATCCTGATATTCAGAAGAACAACCAAGAGAAAAGCAGTTGTGGATTTATAACAGCTGGAGGAAAGAAATTGCATGTTTCTGAAAAATGTATTTTAAAGGCAAGGAGCATTCTGAATGAAAACCTTGATAATTGCAAATACTTGGAGAAAGGTTTCACAAACAACTCAAGTTTATTTGAGCCATCTCAATGGAAAAGCAAAGATCAACCAGAGACACATTGTGAATTTAAATCCGCTAGTGGTAAGGGAGTAACTTTATCAGTTAAGGCCCTTCAGCAAGTAAAAGCTCTTTTCAATGACTGTAATTCCAATATGGACAGCTTAATTAGTGCTGCAGCAAAACAAGAGAATTCTGAAATAAAGTCTGCTGATAGTCTGATCAACAGTCTAGGGAAAAGCTATTGTGCATTCATGACAGCAGGCGGAAAGAACGTTCACATCTCTGATAAAGGTATTTTGAAGGCCAAGAGCATTCTGTATGAAAACCTGGATGATAGTTGCACAAATGCCATTGAGAATGTTTGGGTTTCAGATAGAGTTCCATTACTCACTGAAGATGGAACAGATATCAAACATGGAGCAAGGAACAAATCAAATTCTTCTGGCATCCGTGGAGTAGAAAAGAGCTGTGATTGGGCATTACAGAAGCCAGAGTCTCTTTTAAATGAATGGGAAGTAGTTGAATATGCAGAATTTGAGAACGGTCTAAAAGTGGATGTGGAAAATATTCCAATAAAGGAACAGAATCAAATCTCAAGTTTTAGCACAACTCATAGAAATGAGGTGTCAGTTTCTGAAAAGGGCTTT
This sequence comes from Esox lucius, assembly GCF_011004845.1. NCBI lineage: Eukaryota > Metazoa > Chordata > Actinopteri > Esociformes > Esocidae > Esox > Esox lucius. The sequence continues at coordinate 819,334 of NC_047569.1, forward strand.
GAAGATGTGAAGTTTGCATATTCTCCTAGTGGGTCTGGCGATAATCCAGTAAGAAGCCCTTGTTTTAGCACAGCCAGTGGTAAAAGTGTGTCTGTTTCAGAAAATGCTCTTCAAGAACCAAGTGCTAATTTCAAAGAATGTGTTGATGATACCCTTGCCTGTTATACTAATCTTCACAAAAGTCCTGAAGAGAAAAGACGACTCAAGGTCCCTAATCCCACAATTCACAGTCAGTGTGAGCTGGTCAAAGCAGATGGACTGAAAGACCCCAAAGTGATTCAAACCAGTGTTAAAGTACTTCATCTGTCTTCACTGGGAGTATGTAAAGAGTCTTCCTTATCAAACTTGGAGTCTCTAGGGCTCAGTAGCTGTTCTGTAACCCAGAAAAGCTGCTTTGCTAAAAAGGCCATGGACTGTCCCAAGGCTCTGTTAGAGGCTGAAGACTTGACCAATCAGAGTCCTAGACTGCCAGAACAAGCTCGCCCCATGTCTTGCAAGGGAACTTTTCCGGTCAGAAGTGGAACCGGAAAAAGGCAGGCAGCGGATGTAAAGATAAGAGGTATGTTTTCTTTATATATCTCTATCTCTATTTTTTTTTTACTTGTTTAGTGTAGGGAAAAAGTACAATTCAGGATTGTTAGAATTGGGGTTACGTGTGTGTGTGTGTGTGTGTGTGTGTGTGTGTGTGTGTGTGTGTGTGTGCGTGTGTGTGTGCGTGTGTGTGTGCGTGTGTGTGTGCGTGTGTGTGTGCGTGTGTGCGTGCGTGCGTGCGTGCGTGCGTGTGTGCGTGTGTGCGTGTGTGCGTGTGTGCGTGTGTGCGTGTGTGCGTGTGTGCGTGTGTGCGTGTGTGCGTGCGTGCGTGCGTGCGTGCGTGCGTGCGTGCGCGCGTACTAGGTTTGCCAATTGAGGGTATGCTACTGAGAAATTACTACCAGGATTTTTCCTATATTTTATTTCAAATTGGGGGGTACTTCAGATAATCATAGGTATCTCTGGTCTTTGTTCTTAATACTTTGGCTGAAAACTGGTTATATCCAAATGGTAGTTGGATTAGTTATTTGAAAATAATCCTGTTTGGGTGCTTTTTTTGTTACAAATGTATTCAATCATAAATAACTAATCTATGGTAATCAATAGTTTACTTGTTACCAAAATGACTCATTTGCGTTGGAATCCTAGTGTTTACCAATATATTACAATATTATATTGTATTTGCAAAATTTTTATTAATTGGTGTTTTTTTCAATAAGACGAGCCGCCTCTTAAACGAAGACTCTTGGATGAATTTGATAGAACTGTGGATTGTAATAGACGTTCGTCATTCAGCCAAGTTAAAAGCAGCTCAGATGGTAAGACTGTCTACCCGTTCCATAAGTAACATGATTGTACAAATGAAAACCTAACATTGCCAATATGTAAATCAATGGTTTTTCTTTTATTGTGTTAGGTACATTTAAAGACAGAAGAGTGTTCAAATATAATGTGGCTCTGCAACCTAATGTCACTAGGCAATATCGGTAGGTTATCAGTTCAGTGCACATTTATTAATGGGTTGAAGTACATAACCTGTGTGTATTTTTGCATTCATAAATGTATTTCCTTTGCACAAAATATAAACACACATATTGCAAACATATATTGCCATCAGCCGTGTTTGTCTTTTCCATTAGTAAGCTGAGTCTTGTAGCACCAAGGCTCAATAAGAATGAACCGCAAATAACATCAGATTCTACCACGAAAGACATTAAACCAGTGAGCTCCAAGACTATTGTATTTGTTCCCCCATTTTGGAAGAATATCCAGCCTGAGCCACAAAGGAGCAGTGGGTGTCAGGACAAGGCTAAAGCGTCGGTTGTGTTTGTTCCTCCATTCAGAAAAGGCAACCATGAAACCACTGAGGGTTTCTCTAAGTCTTCAGAAGATAAAACGTCTCCCTTGGTCTTTGAAAGAGGTTTACATACTGAATCATCTGTCCCACTTCCTGAGTATAACCACATACCTGTCAATGACACTAGTTACGATAAGGCTAATAAGTCCGTTCCGGAACTCAACCAACAACGTATTGAGGAAACCGAAGCAGGAAGGGATGGTTGGAGTAGACGAGGAGTAGAGGCTGGTACTGCAAAGGAGTCTAAATATTGTCAGCCAGCCCCCAACTGCACAGGTACCCTTATGGCTATTGTAACAAATCTACTAATTTTAATAGGATTTTTGACATTATAACAAGGTGTGACTGTGTGATTAACAGAAATAATTGCTTATATTCAGTGGCTTGGCACCGAGTGTGTGCACTAAATCAGAACATGCAGATATCTGACAGCGATAGCATGAAAGTTTTTGAATCAGGACTACTGACATGATTTTGTGGGGTTAGCTTATAGTGAAATAGTTATCCATTTGGGTGTGTGTGCAGATGTGGCGCAAGACACACAATGCCTGCAACTGGCCAGAGACATGCAGGACATAAGGATCAGGAAGAAGATGCGGCAGACCATTAGACCTCTCCCTGGCAGCCTGTACCTGGCCAAAACATCTGGGTTGGCAAGGCGGACCCTGAGGAATGCTGTTAGGGGTCAGCACCCTGAACAACACACAGTAGAACAGGTACTGTAACTCGCACACATACTATAACACGTCTAACCTAACTCTCTAAACAGGATACCATTGCCCTTAAAGAATAATATTTAGTGTGATATCCTTAACCTATACTTGCCTAAACTCCTAACCTAAATTATACATACCAACAAAGACAGATGAACAGGTACTGGATTGGACAAGTGCATTCCTGAGTTCTTAAAAATATTCAGTCTTTTACACTCTGTGACAAGTTAATTCATTAAAATACATGTAGCCAAACCGAATCCATCACAGATAGTCGTTCTACCATCCGATTGTTCCACCATTATACTTATAGAAATCTGAAGAGTCATGTTATCAGCCAGCTGTCGACACACCCCATTTATGTGTCTGCTGCCCCAAGGCCAGTGGTCCCTATCAGCCATATTATGTTTTTTATGGCCAGAGGCATTATATCAAATGCCTGGCCTTGTGACACAAGAATGGGCTATGACTACAGAGCCGAAGATGCTCCAGACACTAGAGAATAGGAAATGAGTGATAGAGATGTAGGCACACATTTATGAAACTGTGAATAAAGTGTGAATCTTATGGGAATCACAATGGTAAAGTCTTGATTGTCTTAATTTGATGATAATAATAATGACAATAATAATAATAATCCTCAAGTTGGAACAAGGCTTGTGAATCTTAGTATGATCTTGCGTCTGAATAGTGGGGAGCTTTCCTGTAGACTAAATGAAGTGTGATCGTTGTGTAGGCCAGACATTTATCCAGTTGTGCTTCATCTGATTCAGCTGTTTGGCTATGGTGTGCATCTGCATGTTGCGGAAATCAGCTCTGAGAATGCTGAGGCTTTCCGCTTTGTTTGCCGACACCACTTCAGTAGCAAGGCATTTATAGAGGGGCGCCTTCAGCTGGGGGACGGGGCTTGGCTAATCCCACGTGACGATGGAACTGCAGGAAAATATGAGTTCTACAGGTACGGTTAATACAATGCAAATATATTTTTATCAAAACCTGTTCTGAAACAATATGTATTGGAGGCAGTAACTTTGACTGTTAAATCACCAGGTTTTAATTTATTGATTGTTAAGATAGAACAAATGTGCATTGCAATAGTAAATACATGCAATTTTTGTTTAGATTATTTGTTTATCATAACTTGCATTAACTTCAGTATATAGGTTATGCTGCAGTATAAACTACTTCACTATACAATACTGGTCAAAAGTATTAGAACACCACCTCCATTTTTCCAGTTTTTATCGAAATGTAAGTGTTTTAAGTCCAGTGAATGACCTGAAACGGTACAAATGTAAACAGTAAACTGAAATTAAAAAGTTTAGTTATTAAAAAAGGCCTTTTCAGGGATCAAGTAATGGGTAAACAACTTACAGCTGTTCTACAGCCATGGGGGTAAATGAAGCCTTAACGTTATTATATAGGTGTTTCCTTTAGAGAAATTGCAAAGAAGGTCAAGGTGTCAGAAATGTTTCCTTCACCATCTAAAGGCACTTGGAAACTAGAGGAAACTGACGAGATGCAAAACCAGAGCAGAAGCACTTTTCTGAAAGCCTACAGGACAACAACATCATCTTCAAGACAGTTTAACATTGGTTGAAGTAAAGTAGAAAGAAAGTCTGAGTTTCAGCTGTGAAGACAAGACTTCAAGCTGCAGCTTTGACTGTTAGAGTGGCAGTTAGAAAGCTTTTGCTTATGTGGCAAAATAAGAGAGGCTTGCCTGGGCCATGAAACACTGTCAGTGTATTACTGAAGACTGGAAGGTCTTATTGACATCTTCGGTAAATCACACAGGGTTTTTGTACACCGTTGAGTCGGCAAAAGGATGGTTCCTTAGTGTGTGACACCAACTGTCGAACATAGAGAAGGAGCTCTTTTGCTGGATCCAGTCAGCAACTTGCACAGTGTGAGTTGCACCCTGAACCTAGACATATTCCCCATGGAGCTGGTTTTTAGATTCAAGTTTTGTCATTAAACAAGTACAACGGAATACAGTTAAAATCTAACCAAAAGTTAAAATAGGAGATGGCAGAAAATGTATTAAGTATGGTGTGTGTTTCAAGTGGGATAAATAGTTATGCGGGTACAAATGGCAATTCTAAATAGCATTCTAGATGCAAAATGAAGGAGTTAGGTAAATTGAAGGAGTAAGGTAGCATGGACACCCGGATAGCAGCAATGAGGTTGCTGAGGTACCAAGCAAGTGTATTTATATAGCACAATTCATACATAGAAGCAATTCCATGTGCTTTACAAAGAGAAATATTAAAAAATGTAAATATAGAAACAAACACTCATGGTAGACATTTTTGACACTGTAAAAATGCAAGTACAATGGCAATTCTAAATATGCAAACAGGCAAATTGTGCAACTGAAATGCAGGGATAGCAGCAGTTTGGTTCCCGAGGTAGACACGTACCTGTAACAACTGAAAACTTCCATTATCAGACTTTGCAAGGCAGTGTCAACGTAGTGCAACAAGGTCCCTGAGAGGTGGGGGTGGTATGGTTAGTAGCATGCAAGCAAGTTTATTTATATAGCACAATTCATACATAGAAGCAGTTCCATGTGCTTTTCAATGAAACGAAAGATGTAAAAATGCAAATGGGTCACAGTTCTCTGGGTCACAGAGATCAGCAGGGTTACAGTAGATGGGAAGAAACTGTTTTTTGAGCCTGCTGATGCAGGAACAAAGAGACCTGTACTGCCTGCCTGATGGTAGGAGGGCAAACAGTTTGTGGGATGGATGTAAAGGGTCCCTGATGCTCTTGCGCGCCCTGTGCAGATACCGCTTGCGCTGGAGGTCTATGATGGTCTTCCGGTTGGCTACGGAGCAATCGCTAAACTACACTGTGGCGCCGTTAGTCAGGATGCTCTCGATTGTGCAGCGGTCAATGTTCTCAAGGATCTTTGAGGACAGTTGGGCTTTCTTCAGCCTCCTAAAATGGTACATGCGCTGCTGTGCCTTTTTGACCAGGGCTGTGGGGGTGAAGGGGACAGGTCGGAAGTCATTCAGGCTAGATGCAGTCTATTGCTTCGGCACTAGCCCAGTGGTTCCGGTCTTGAAACATGTTGGGACAATCGCCAGTGACAGGTTGAAAATGTCAGTAAAGACTTTGGCCGGCTGCCCAGCACATGCTCTGAGCACACGCCCGGGGATGCCATCAGGACCAGCAGCCTTTGTGTGCAATAACCCTGCTCCGTGCAGACAACACATCTGTGGTGGATGGTCTGAGGGAAGGCTCGTTTTGGGGGAGTTCAGCTTAAATGGCTGGCTCTTTGTTGTCCCTGTCGAAGCTGGTGTAGTACCTGTTTAACTTGTCAGTGAAGGAGATGTCGATGGCTGTGGCGGTAGGGATCTTAGGCCGTTAGTCTGTTATGGCTTGGATGCCCTGCTATGTGCGTGGGGTTCGGAATTGTTGTTGAAGTGCTCCTAAATCTGCCGTTTGTGGTTGTTTTTAGCCATCTTGATGCCCCTTTTCAGGTTGGCCCTGAATGAGCTCAAGACCTTCGAATCACAAGATCTGAAAGCAGCGTTGTGTGCCTTTTGCATTTGTCTGACCTCTGTTCATTCATGGCTTCTGGTTGGGGAAGGTCTTTATTATGATGTAATCAGGATGTAATATGAGGAAGCACATATTTTAATGTATGGGAGTCAAGGGTGGCTTGAGTGGCAAACAAACTCCAGTCTGTATGTTGAAACTGGTGCTGTAAAAGTGAGTCTGACCCTTCTGGCCACAGTTTGACTGTCTTCACTGATGGTTTCACATGTTTAATGAGAAGTAAAAACCGTAAAAGATTGTCTGACTGTCCCAGTTGGGGGAGGGGAATGGCTTTGTAAGCCTTCGGAATGTTTTTTGGTGGATTTTTGGAAAAACAGATTTGAATGGTTGAAATCCCCTGCAATCACAAAAACACCATCCGGGTGTTACGTCTGCTGTCGATTGCAGCCTGCAGTTCTTTCATTGCTAGCGTAGCATTAGCATCCAGGGTTATGTAGACTACAGTAACAACAATAGATGTAAACCCTCGAGGCAAATAAAAAGGCCTCCATCTGATCATCAGGTACTCCAGATTGGTTGACCAGTGACTCCCGGTTAAGTACACCATGTTTTGTTTACTGTTTTGGGATACACTGAGCAGCAGAGTGAAAGTGAAGTAAACTGCAAGTGCAACATATTTGTGGGAACTTCTGCAACAGTGTTGAGAATAACTTTCAGAACAATATTTGATTTCCATTGTAGAAAGAACACCAAGTGTGTTTGAGTTTAATGTCTGCAAAAGGTGGCTTGTTCATGGGTCATTTTAGATTACATTTTGTTAAACAAAACTATTCTATTTTTTATTTTCTATCTCCAAATGTTGAGTAGAAAAAGGCCTTATAAACTGTGAATTTCAATAAAAAACTGAAAAATTTAGGTGTTCTAAAACTTTTGTCCTATAGTGTACTTTGATGGAAAACTCATAAAATTCTTAAATGTTAATATCTTCTCCAGAGCTTTGTGTGACAGCCCTGGCGTGGACCCTAAACTGATCAGTGAAGACTGGGTGTTCAACCACTACCGCTGGGTGGTATGGAAAAAGGCCTGCATGGAAAGGGCCTTTCCCCAGGTGATGGGCAGCCTATGTCTGACACCTGAACAGGTGCTCCTACAACTTAAATACAGGTAATGGTAGCAAGTTAGCCAGGACTCCCTGGGACTTTCTTCAATAAAACCTTGAATAAATGTGTCCAAGTACACATTTATACAACGCCATGGACTGAAGCTACCAACAGGTCATCTCATACTGTGTAATAGCTAACAGTTATGTTGAATGAAGATTGTGTAAATGTGCTAATATTTAGACTTTTTTTCCTTTGTGTCCAGGACAATTTAATTGCATTTTCTGTATGGCTGGAGTTAATGCAACATACTATGTGCAGTGAGTTTGAAGAAAGACTTGTGTAGATAACCTGCAAAAAAATTTTGGTAGAACTAATTGTATTATCATGTATGTCTTTTTTTTCCCTATATTGCTTTTAGATTATATGAAAAGTGCCATGGAAGATCAGTTTGTTGACCACAGTAGAAAGTCATCTCCTAATGCTGACAAAATTTTTTGTTCTATAATAATACATGACATTTTTATAGCGCTTTTCAAAGACCCAAAGACGCTTTACAATACATACATAACAAACAACTACAGATAGACCAATGAGACAAACGGTAGGCTTGTTTGGACAGATGAGACTTGAGGTGGTAGATGAAGATGGCATCAGATTTAAAGTCACGGATGAATTGTGGAAGTGCATTCCAAAGTCTTGGAGCATCCCTTGAAAAAGCCCTGTCTCCAAAGCTCTGCAGTTTGGACTGAGGGATGATAAGGAGGCCAGCAGAGGCCGAGCGTAGTGACCTGGAGGAATGGTATTGGGGAATAATGTTAGGGTGGAGCAAGCTGGTGGAGGGCTTTATACGTGAGTAGAAGAAGTTTGAAGTCAATGCATTTAGAGATTGGGTGCCAGTGAAGTACTTGTGGGATGGGGGTGATGTGCTGCCAGGATTTGGAGTGTGTGAGAAGTCTTGCAGCTGAGTTTTGAACTAGTTGTTGTTTATGGAGCGATGAAGAATTGCAATAGTCAAGACGGACAGAAATGAATGCATCTATTAGGGTTTCAGCAGCAGCGGGACAGGGAAGACTAACTTGGCAGTATTGCGGAGGTGGAAGAATGAGGATTTGACTATCTGTTTTGTGTGTTTCAAAGCTGAGTGAGGAGTCCAGTATGACACAGAGGTTGGGTGCATGAGGGGAAGGAGATACAACCGTGTCATCAATAGTGAGGTTGAAGGTGCCGGCTTTGGTTAGTGTGGATTTTGTACCAAGTAGTAATAGTTCAGTTTTGTCACTGTTAAGCTCGAGGAAGTTCCGCTGCAACCAGGTTTTTTTTTGTTGGGAGGCAAGTTTTAATATGAGATAGAGGAGGGTTGGTGAGGGATTTAGTGCTCAGGTAGATCTGAGCGTCATCGGCGTAGCAGTGGAAGTCCAATTTAAGGTGACGGAGGATCTGACCAAGGGAGAGGATATAGATGATAGAGTAGGGGCCCAAGAACGGAACCCTGGGGGGCACCCTGTGTGACTACAGCTGAGTCAGAATTATGACCATGGACCGAAATTTTGTGAGTACGGTTGGTGAGGTATGAGTGTAGCCAGAAAAGTGCAGCTCCCCCAACACCTAAAGCTTTGAGCCTGCTGAGGAGGATCTGGTGACGGACTGTGTTGAAGGCAGCACTCAGGTCAAGCAGGATAAGGATGTTGAGGGCGTCAGTAACAGCAGAGACAAGAAGGTCATTAACAACTTTGAGGAGGGCAGTTTCAGTACTGTGAAGTGGTCGGAACCCAGATTGAAAAGGCTCAGACAGACAGTTATTGAGGAGGTGGCATTGAAGTTGGTTGGCAGCTGTCCTTTCCAGGGTTTTGGCAAGGTTGGAGATGGGGCGGAAGTTATTGAAGTTAGTAGTGTCCAGGCCAGGTTTCTTTAGGATGGGTGTGACAACAGCATGTTTAAAGCTGGAAGGGACGATGCCATGATAAGAGAGAAAGATTGTCTATTTGAGTGATGTATGGACAGAGTGCTGGAAGGCGGGCCTTTAAAGAGAGTGACAGGAAGGGGATCCAGGGAGCAAGTAGTTGTTTTTGACGATACAATAAGTTTTGTGATAAATGTTGAGTCGACTAGGGTGAAGGTGCTCAGGAGGGTTTGTATAACAGGAGAGGGTAGGTGGTTATCAGTGAAAGAAGGAACTGGGGGAGATGGGTTAGCCAAGGAAGCGTTAATGTGAGTAATCTTGTCCTTAAAGAACTGAAGAAAAGAGTTTGCGCGCACAGTGGATGATGTGGAGGTCCGGGAGTTTGTGTTGGAGGTTTTGATTGTGTCGGAGATATGAGGTTCTGGCAGCATGAAGAGCATCTTTTTACAAGGGGAGGTGAAACTTATAGGCTTCAGCATGAATAGTTAGGCCAGTTCTGGTTTGATGTTCAAGGTTTATATTGGTTGATTTTAAAGGTTGATATTGAAGCATGTGGCATGTTTGTTTTCATCTTGATTAATTGTGTCTGTCTGTCAGGTATGATGTGGAGGTGGACCACAGCAGGCGGTCAGCTCTGAGGAAGATCATGGAGAGAGACGACAACGCTGCCAAGACCATGGTGCTTTGCGTCTGTGGTATTGTCACTAAAGGCCACAACCCTACCAGGTAACAAAATAGTAAATTAAAATATATTTTGTCCATTTAACCAAATATACAAGATTGACTTCCACAAAGACTTAATGCCATAGATCTATTGTTGTCATACAATTGCTTCTTGGTTACATCTTCCTCTAAAGGTCAGAAATAAGATATTACACACAGCTTAAGAGTATCTTTCCTTTTCTATATTAGTGTGTTTTAGTGAATGAGTTAACTTAACCCTATTTGCATCACAGGCTGAGTTGGAGTGAGACCAAGACGCCACAGAGTGCAGCGGAGTCATCCCCTGTAGCCGTCATATTGCTGACGGATGGCTGGTATGCCATCAAGACCCAGCTAGACTTCCCACTGACAGCCATGCTACACCGTGGCCGATTGAGGGTGGGTGGGAAGCTGGTGGTCCATGGGGCCGAGCTGGTAGGATCTCAGGACGCCTGCTCCCCACTAGAGGCCCCGGATTCTCTCATGCTTAAGGTAAAAGGATAGGATGTTCATAAAGTACGAAGTGTAAGAAAGAGGACTGTAATGGGAGGTAACATCTTTCTTTTGTCTAATATGAAACGTTTGTTTTCATTTTACTTATTTAAAAAAAAAAATTATCCTGAGGCCTATTGTACATTTTACGATTTTAAGTTTGTGTCTAGCCACCAAAACAGTGTGCAATTTCACACGTTGTGTCTCAAATAGTTGTACCACAATGGGCATTATCGTCAGTGTAACCATTTTAGTGCTACTGTTTTATTTTTAAATGGAAAATCATGTTTCCAAGTCAACTAGGCTACTGCAAGATTCTGGCATATAATATATTTCATATACAGTTTTGTCTGGAAATACAGCTCCGGAAAGAATTAAGAGACAACTGCACCTTTTTCTTTCCTTTCTAAAAAAGGAAAAAAGGACAGTTTTGAGTAAGGAACAGAAGGGTAAAAATTAAGAGACCACTGGAAATTGAATGCTTCTATTCCTCACTCAAAACTTTCCTTTTCAACTTTTTTGGAAAGGGGAAAAAAAAAGGTGCAGTGGTCTCAATTCTTTCCGGAGCTGTATTTGGACACTGACACAATTTTCATTATTTTGGTTCTGTACGCCACCACAATGGGTTTCAAATGAAACAACTGAGATGCAAATGAAGTACAGACGTTTAGCTTTAATTCAAGGGGTTGAACAAAAATATTGTATGAAACGTTTAGGAATTGCAACCATTTTCATAATCCGGTGATTGACTCTGCCATTGCAGAATATTCTACTTCTTTGCCTTACAAAAACTCCTGGGTTGCTTACGCAGTATGTTTTGGGTCATTGTCCATCTGTAAAATTAAGTGCCTTCCCATCAACTTTGCTGAGTTTGGCTGAATCTGAGCAGACAATCTATCCCTATACACTTCAGAATTCATCTGGGTGCTTCTGTCTTCTGTCACATCATTAATAAACACCAGTGACCCAGTGCCATTGGAAGCCATGAATGCCCATGCCATCACACTGCCTCCACTGTGTTTTACAGATGATGTGGAATTCTTTGGATCATGAGCCGTTGCAAGCCTTCTCCATACTTTTTTCTTCCCATCATTCGGTTACAGGTTGATCTTAGATTAATCTATCCAAAGATTGCTGTTCCAGAACTGGGTTTGCTTTTTTGTAGATTTTTTTTGTCTAATCCTTTCTATTCTTGAGGCTTATGAATGGTTTGCACCTCGTGGTGAATCCTCTGTATTTGCTCTTGTGAAGTCTTCTCTTCATGGTAGACATGGATAATGATATGCCTACCTCCTGGAGAGTGTTCTTCACTTGCCTGGATGTTGTGAAAAGGTTTTTCTTTACCATGGAAAGGATCCTACGATCATCCGCCACTGTTGTCTTCTATGGACATCCAGACATTTTTGTGTTGCAGTACTCACCAGTGCGTTCTTGTTTTCTCAGAATGTACCAAACTGTTGATTTGGCCACTCCTAATGTTCCTGCTATGTCTGATGGAAAAAAGAAATTGCAGCCTGAGGATGGCCTATTTCACTTGCATTGAGTGCTCCTTTGACCGCATGTTGTGGGTTCACAGCAACAGATTCCAAATGTGAATGCCTCACCTGGAATTAACTCCAGACCACTTCCCTGCTTAACTCTAGAACCGCCAAGCCTTTCAGACGAACATTTACAGCCAGAGCCGAACGCCATTTCACGTCATTAGCATACACATCCTCCTCTGCAGCATCACCATCCAGCCAGAGCATCAGTTCATCTACTGGGTCAAACCATATAGAATAGTCTAAAACATTATGAATTACTGAATTTGTAAAAAAAAAAATGAATTTGAAGAATACAAGGTCTCATGTTATCCCGGAGGACTCCGGAGACGGTTGCAGTGTACCAACAGACCCGAAGGGCTGCGACCTCTGCTGTGAAAGAGGCAAAACAGCGGGTGTGGGAGATGTTTGCGGAAGCCATGGAGAAGGACTTTTGGTCGGCACCAAGGTGTTTCTGGAAAACCGTCCCCCACCTCAGGAGGGGAAAACGGGGAACTATCCAAGCTGTGTATAGTAAGGATGGGACACTGTTGACCTCAACTGAGGAGGTAATTGGGCGATGGAAGGAACACTTTGAGGAACTCCTAAATCCCACTAACGACAATCCCACTAACGCCCTCTTTAGTGGAGGCAGAGCTGGAGCCTGATGGGCGAGCACCGTCAATCTTCATGGCAGAAGTCACTGAGGTAGTCAAACAACTCCACAGTGGCAAAGCTCCGGGGATTGACGAGATCCGTCCTGAAATGTTGAAAGCTTTGGGTGTGGAGGGGATGTCTTGGATGACGCCTCTTCAGCATTGCGTGGAAGTCGGGGAAAGTGCCTAAGGAGTGGTGGACCGGGGTGGTGGTTCCCCTGTTCAAAAAGGGGGCCCAGAGGGTGTGTGCCAATTACAGGGGTATCACACTTCTCAGCCTCCCTGGGAAAGTCTACTCAAAGGTACTGGAAAGGAGGGTTCGGCAGATAGTCGAACCTCAGATTGAAGAGGGACAATGTGGATTCCGTCCTGGTTGCGGAACAACCGACCAGCTCTTTACTCTTGCAAGGATCCTGGAGGGGCCCTGGGATATGCCCATCCTGTCTACATGTGTTTTGTGGATCTGGAGAAGGCATATGACCGGGTCCCCCGGGAGATACTGTGGGAGGTGCTGCGGGAGAGAATGGGGTGAGGAGGTCTTTTGAGGGCTATCCAATCCCTGTATGTCCAAAGTGAGAGCTGTGTTCGGGTTCTCCGTAGTAAGTCTGACTTGTTCCAGGTGGGGGTTGGCCTCCACCAGGGCTGTGCTTTGTCACCAATCCTGTTTGTAACTTTTATGGACAGGATATCGAGGCGTAGTCGGGGTGGGGAGGGGTTGCAGTTCGTTGTCCTGGGGATCTCATCGCTACTTTTTGCGGATGATGTGGTCCTGATGGCATCAATGGTCTGTGTCCTTCAGCACTCACTGGACCGGTTCACAACCGAGTGCGAAGTGGTTGGGATGAGGATTAGCACCTCTAAATCTGAGGCCATGGTTCTCAGCAGGAAACCAATGGAGTGTCTTTTCCGGGTAGGGAATGAGGCGTTACCACAAGTAAAGGTGTTCAAGTATCTCAGGGTCTTGTTCGCGAGTGAGGGGACAATGGCCGGAGAATCGGAGCAGCAGGGGCGGTATTGCATTCGCTTTACCGCATCGTTGTGACGAAAAGAGAGCTGAGCCGGAAGGCAAAGCTCTCGATATACTGGTCAATTTTCGTTCCTACCCTCACCTATGGTCATGAAGGCTGGGTCATGACCGAAAGAACAGGATTGCGAGTACAAGCGGCTGAAATGGGTTTTCTCAGAAGGGTGGTTGGCTTCTCCCTTAGGAATAGGGTGAGAAGCTCAGCCATCTGTGAGGAACTCGGAGTAGAGCCGCTGTTCCTTTGCGTCGAAAGGAGCCAGTGGAAGTGGTTTGTGCATCTGTTAAGGATGCCCCCAGGACGTCTCCCTAGGGAGGTGTTCCAGGCACGTCCAGCTGGGAGGAGACCTCTGGGTAGGCCCGGGACCAGGTGGAGAGATTATATTTCGTCACTGGCCTGGGAACGCCTCGGGATCCCCCAGTCAGAGCTGGCAAATGTGGCTCGGGAAAGGGAAGTTTGGGGTCCCCTGCTGGAGCTGCTGCCCCCAGCGACCCGATACGGATAAGCGGATGAAGATGAGATGAAGATGATGAGAAGATGACAAGATCTCATCATATGATATAGTATGATAATACATTTTCTTTTGTTTATTAGGCCCTACATTTACAAAATAATTGCGCAGCCAATCTATAGGTGACATGAATTGTCTATAGGTGACATGAAAAACTTTTTGAAAAAATGAGAAGAGTTTTTGGAAAAAGACGAGGACCAAAACGTATAGACTATGTGAACGGCGCGTCTTTGCAGGAGTCTCCCAGGCGTTTCTAATCAAGTTGATTTTCAATGCCAATGCATAGCTTTAGTCTTTTAGATTACTGACATGCAAGTTTTGTCTATAGGTGACATGAATAAAATCAAAAAACCGAGAGGAGTTACTAGAAAAAGATGAATAGGCTATGCGATCTGATCATTCATCTGGGAGTATCACGCATTCATCCGTTGACGTCCTGCATTCAGTGAAGGGTGATTAGCTGCTGGGTACCAATGCTAAGTGTCGTGGGCTGTTGGCAGGTTAAGTTGCAAAACAGGGTAAAAAAAAAAGAAATTCTGACAACGGAACCATGTAATATACACTTTTTAGGAAAGGTCATGGAAGGAGGAGGTTGTAGTATTCAAAATTGCAGTTTTATTTGCCATTTGGCGGTTCTAGTGTTAATTGAAGAAATATCTATGGAATAGCCCACACCTGTCCATGAAACAGTTTTTGAGTCTATTGTCCTTTTGGTCCCTTGAAAAAGAGGGGGCTACATATTAAAGAGATGTAGTTCCTAAACCCTTCCTCGAATTTGGATGTGAATACCCTCAAAGCTGATAGACTGCACTTTAAGCTCATATTCATTATTTAACTGCAACTTGGAATATATTTTGGTAAACTGCCAAAATAACAAAACTTGTATCAGTTGTTATAGCAATTCTATTGATTAGAACTCTTTAGGAAATAGGTACAGAGACAACATTCTCTTGGCAAAATGTGCAGTTTATTTCTTGCAAGGAGAGAAGAGTCAAAGCTTACATAATAAACCGTGAGGCATCTCTGAGGCATTTGGAGGTCAATTCAATACTTATACAAGAATGGGTGGGGGTAGGAATCTGCATGGTCATACTACAAAAACAACAATGTTCCTTATCCTTCCTACCCCCTGTTGTCTTTCTCTATCCTGACCTAAAACTCATTGGTCTGCATCTACCCCCATCCTGACAAAGATTTACATATACCTCAACACATCATTAATCTTTTCCAAAAAAAATCCTCTTTTCCCACACAACCAACATTCTTCCTTTTGTTATTCACAGGGACTCTGTACGATTTCATGAACTCAATATGTAAACCAGTAAATCCTTTACACATTTTGTAGAACACAAAAACACTTCAGTTCAGGAACTACCATTAATGTCCAATTACTTCCAGACCTAACTGTATATGTCAGTCAGATTAAATTATAGATCCAACTTTTTCTCTCTCTGCATAAGTTACTCAATTTCCTAAGCTGGTTTTGTGTGTAATGAACACTACTGTGATGTATGATTTCAGATTAGAGCCAACAGTACCAGAGTTGCGCGTTGGGACATCAGGCTAGGGTTCTACCGTGACCCACGTCCATTCCTCCTCCCACTCTCCTCCCTTTACAGCAGTGGAGGCCCAGTAGGCTGTGTGGACATTGTGGTGTTGAGGAGCTACCCCACCCAGGTGCGTTTTGCCGTACATGTTCGCTCTGATCAAAGACATCAGTGGCCATTTATAGTTTAATGATGAAAAGCTCTGGGTACCTAACAGTGAGGATGTACATAGTGTAACTAGGGCCCAACTCCTGGCCTTCTAAAAAGTTTTGTTTTATTCAGACATTATTTCTCTTTTTATACCTCCAGTGGATGGAGAAGAAGCTGGATGGAGGGTTTGTGTTCCGTTCGCAACGCGCTGAGGAGACAGAGCAGCAGCGACACGAACAGGCCGAAAACCGGGCCAGGGAGATCCTGTGTGCCAAGATCCAGGCTCAGATTGAGAAGGAGGAGGACGGTAGGGAACTCTGGCTCAGTCTCAGACAATTCTTTATACAGTGCTCATTTTAAGTTTTTCATATTGTGCATGCAGTTTATTACAACTAGCAAAATCACAAACCTTTTATGCTCCATCAATCAGATGTATTTATAAAGCCCTTTTTACATCAGCAGTTGTCACAACGTGCTTTTACAAAACACCTGGCGTTAAACCCCAAGGAGCTAACAACAAGTGGCTAGGAAAAACTCCTTAAGGAGGCTGAAATTTAAGACCTTGGGACTGAGACAGAGGGTCGAGTGACACTGTTGGCCCTATCTGGGGGATTGATTTCCTAACAGGCAGGAAATCAATACACCCACATTGCCAAGCATCAACCAAAGGGACACCCACCAACCGCAACCACCCTGAATCAGGGCAGAGTACTACCAGAGTTCAGCCCAATGCACTATTTACGCAACAGAGACGACAACAAGCCACTGACTCCGCCCCCAAGTCGCATTGGAGGAAGGGCATCCAAGTGACGATGAGAGCCTGCCTGGCAAGACGGCAAGGGTGGACAGTATCAAGCCTTTCTGGTCACCTTCAAACCCCTGGGCCAGACTACAGTTAATCATAGACCATGCAAAAGAAATCTAACTTTCTTTAGTAGACACTTGAAAGTTAGCAGTGAGTCTACATTTCTAACCTTAATTGTCAAGACATTCCGCTGTAGTGGAGCTCTAAGAGAGAAAGCCCTGCGTCCGGCTGTTTATTTAGATATTCTAGGTAGAATTAGAAGGCCTGCATCTTGCGATCTAAGAGTACATGTATGTATGGCTGGATCATTTCAGCGAGGTAAGTAGGAGCAAGTCCAAGTATTGATTTGTAGGTTAACAATAAAACCTTAAAATCACCCCTAACCCTAACAGGCAGCCAGTGTAAAGAGGCTAGTACAGGAGTAATGTGTTAAAAAAAAAATTAGGATTTCGAGCAGCCGTGTGCAGCACAAATTTAAGTTTATTTATTGGTTTATCAATAAACCTAAAAGAAGAGCATTGCAGTAATCTAATCTAGAAAGTAACAAGCATGGATTAGGTTTTCTACATCAGTTTGTTAGTTTTTTGCGATACAACCATGCAGCCGTTGAGGTTCAAAGTGAGATCTGCCAACAAAGCTCTTTGTTTCTTGGGTCCAAATAACGAGCAATTCTGTTTCTCTTGAGTTTAAAAGCAAGAGGTTTTCTGTCATCCACTTCCTAATATCTGAAACGCATTCTTCCACAGTAGCTAATTTTGGGGCTTCTTCGAAATATAACTGTCATCAGCATACCAGTGAAAGTTGACATTGTGATTTCGGATTACATTGCCCAGAGGGAGCATATATAGTGAGAACAATAATGGGCCCAGAACCGAGCCTTGAGGAACACCAAAACATAGCTTTGATTTGTCAGAGGATATGCCATCCACACATACGAACTGTTATCTTTCAGATAAATAAGATTTAAACCAGGCTAGAACATGTCCACAAAGCCCAATAAGCGTTTCCAGTCTCTCTAAGAAGTGAGTGAACTAGTGTCAAAGGCAGCACCTAGATCAAGAAGCAACAGGATTGATGCGGAACCTTTGTCTGAGGCAATTAGAAGGTAATTTGTGACCTTTACGAGTGCAGTCTCAGTACTATGATGGGAACTGAAACCGGACTGGAGCATATCATAATTGTTATTTGTGTTCAGGAAAGTTGTTGGGGAAATATGTCTAAGATTTGAGAGGAATGGGAGGTTATGCATTCGATGTCTGCTTTTGTCATTTTTTTTTTTTTGTATCTTTAGAGTTAGACATGGTCCTCAGTCGGAAAAGGGTTGCTTGCCCACTTCAGGTTGGTGGAGTGTGCCTGCCTCAAGCAATCCCTTAGGGTGAAAAGCTCGGTCACCCGGAGCTCAGAGTAGAGCCGCTGCTCCTCCACATCGAGAGGGGCTGAGGTGGCTTGGGCATCTGTTCTGGATGCCTCCTGAACGCCTCCCCGGGAAGGTGTTCCAGGCCCGTCCCACCGGGAGGAGACCCCGGGGAAGACCTAGGACACGCTGGAGGGACTATGTCTCCCGGCTGGCCTGGGAACGCCTCGGTGTCCCCCCGGAAGAGCTAGAGGAAGTGTCTAGGGAGAGGGATGTCTGGGCATCTCTGCTTAGACTGCTGCCCCCGCGACCCGGCCCCGAATAAGCGGTAGAAGATGGATGGATGGATGGATAGAGTTAGACACCCCAGCTTTAGATTTTGATTCAGAATTTTTTATTTTCATGTATACTAAAGAAACTTATCCATAAAACAGTTTGGTGGAAGCCCCACTGGTGGGAAATTACACAAATACACTGCTCTGAAAAAAAACACTTAAATCGCACATTGGGTCTTGTGGAACTAAATACAGGCGCTGGTCATATAATTAGAATATCATCAAAAAGTTGATTTATTTCAGTCATTCCATTCAAAAAGTGAAACTTGTATATTGTATACATCCATTCCACACAGACTGATATATTTCAAGTGTTTATTTATTTTAGTTTTGAAGATTATAACTGACAGCTAATGAACCCCAAACTCAATATCTCAGAAAATTAGCAGTGTACTAAACCTGTTTACCCATAGATATTCAGGTTTTAACTGTTTAAACAATAAACATTTAAAAATGCAGTTAATTTGACTTCCCTTTTTCACACAAACTTTAATTCCACAAAGGGATTTTGTGGCTGATCATTAATATGAAATAATCACTATTTTGTCAATAGTCTTTGCCGATACCAAGGTTTTTTTGACACAATCAGCCGATACAATGTTTTGCCATTTTTGTATCTGTGTGCCCTGGCATGAAAGGAATAACACGTTGCTTCTGATGATGATTTAAAAAAATGCAAATTCAGTCATACAAACGTTTTATTTATATATGTTCTAATAACTAAAAGCTCCCAAACAAGCACCATGAATAGAAAATCATACATAATATAATACATAAGTACATTCTGTCACTGTGATTGTATTCAATGCATGGACATGTACATTTTGTAATCTTTAGTAAATCTATATATTAGATTTTATCAACAACAGAGAATAAAAACACAATATAGTTGCCTAGCAACAATGGACGGGGTCCTCCGATATGGTGAGTATAGGAAAATGGTCTGGTGGGTTATACTAACAGACCGAGGCGGCATCAGATATACATTGAGGGCAAGATGTTTTTGAAGCATTGTATTATTGACAACATGCAGCTCTGGAAACAATTATGATACCACTGCACTTTTCTCTTTCCTTTCCAAAATAGTTGAAAAGGAAGGTTTTGAGTGAGGAACAGATTAAAATTGAGACCACTGAATTATTTATAACAACAACAATAGGTTTTCTCTGACCAGAGAACTCCTAATTAACACGATTCAAGCAAACCAAAAACAGAAAAAAACACTATCATAAATAATCTGCTATTTCAAAGCAAAAATATAGTACTGATTGTATTTTATTTAATATATAATTGACTGATACCGATTTGTTGGCCAGTATGTTGGTGTATACCTAATTTATACGGCAATTTTAAAAATGTATTGCAGGTTCTGATTGTTTAATATTTCACAGTTTCCGCTTTGTTTATAATACACAGCAGGTTGGGATAAACCAAGAAGCCGTAAGAGGACCCTGTGTAGTCGAGACATAGAGAAACTGCTGGATGGAGAGGAGCTGTTTGAAGCAGTGGAGAATGATCCGGTTTATCTGGAGGTATAATCAACCTGTTACCAAGCCAAATTGCGGCTTATTTCTCTACATAATGCACTATTCACCAAAACCCAATAGGGAATAGGTCATAATTTGGGACGATGTTCGGAAGGCCTCTAAATTAGTTTTAAGGACCCATGACTGACCATATGTAAGTGATTATTGTACACAATGAGTTGCTATAGGGCTTTATTTCACACCCACGGACATTGAACAGTTGTGATTAGGTGAATATCCAAAACAATTGTACAAATACAAGAAGTTAAAATTGACAGCCAGTTGTTATTCTAGAATGCACAATGCTTTATGTTCAACAGATTCTTTATTATTGTTATTTTTGCATCAATGTATTTTTATTTCTACCAGGAATTACAAGTGTACAATGTAAACAATACATAGTTTAAAATTAAAACCATGTTTGTTTTGTTCTAGACTTGTCTGAGTGAGCAGCAGCGGGAGGCATTAAAAAAATACAGGCAGTGTGTTTGTGAGAGAAGGCAGACTGCACTGCAGGAACGCATCCGTCAGGCTGTGGAGGCTGAGGGCTGCCCTGTAAGAAAAGTCTCCCCTGTCTGGAAGCTTTGTGTGGCTGACTCCAGGGCCCAGCCTTGCAAGAATGGTAGGGACCTTCAGCAAAGCTTTGAAAGATGAGATACTACAGAGGGTTACTTACATGGGAGCGGAAGGGCAAAGAATGCAACTGTTTATTTTCTATTGGGCTAAATTAGCACAGTAGTGTTTGTTGCTGGACCACTATGTCCTGTTGAGTCCTTGGTTTGGATCCTCACCTGACCAATACCCTCTGCTTTCCACCAGTGTACATGTTGAATATCTGGAACCCCTCCCAGGATATACAGTCCTTGCTAAAGGAGGGTTGCCGATACAAGGTCTACCAACTCTCTACATCTGAGGGAAAGAAACTAGCTTGTAACACCACCATCCAATTCACTGCCACTAAGAAAACTCAGTTCCAGAACATACAGGTAACACTCCTTCGAAAACAGCACAGGTGTGTTTTAGTAATAATGAGTTAATGTCTGACAGTATAATTACACAATAAGGGTGGGTGGTGTATGGCCAATATGCCATAACTAACAACTGTTCTTTGTCCCGGAATACAGAACTTGGCCATATTATACTGGCAATATACAAGAACACCCGGAGATGCGTTATTGCAATTAGGTATTTTGTTATACGTCATAGCTTTAAGACGTTCATGATTCAAACCTCCCAGTTTATAATCCAAAATCAGAGAGCTGGGCGACAAGGTGAATTAACTACATTTTAGTCATTTAGTAGATGCTCTACTCCAAAAACAGATTATAGGTGCAATTCAACTCCTTTGCTCAAGGATGATTGATCTTCACCTTGCTAATTTGGGACATGATCTAGCAACCTTCAGTTATTGGTCAGATGCTCTTACTGCTGAGATATTGCTTTTAACAATAATAATGTAGCCTTCTTTTTAGTATTTAACAGTAGATGAAAGTAGAACAAGGTATCAAATCTGGACTAGGACAGGACAGATTAGCTGAGGATAAGCTGGCTTCAAGCATCAGTAGCTACATACAGTAAACCCAGCAAACACGCGAAAAGGAAAATACAGCTGCATCGGCTGAAATGTTCACAGAGGCAGGAAATTCACTGCATGCAATCCGTTTTACAGGCCTTTAAAATGCAGAAGTAAATCCACCATTATGGAACGCTGTTTGGGTATTTGCATTGCAATATTAACGTGTTAAATAACACTATTTATAATGCATTAGGGATAAAACTCATGTTCATCAAGGTAGCTACTTTATATACTATGCTGTTAAGCTATTAAATTCAGTTCTGCGTTATCAAGGTGTTGTATGATGAAGTGCATGCCCATGTTGACTGCATTGTCCAAATTGTCCCCCTCTGACAAAAGGTATTTGAAAATGAATGAGACTTCCTGTTCACAGCTTAATGTCTGAAACCACCTCTAGCAGTAGACCAAGCCAGAAGTAATATTGCTTGCAAATGTCAACTAGAGGTGACATGAAGAAGAGGCCTCAAAATACTATTTTGAGTGAATTAAATATTATGTTGAGGGAACTAAATACTATTTTGGCGCCACAATTACATTTTTTGAGGGAACAAAATACTATTATCAGCAAACAAAATTCTGCAAAAAAGATAGAAGGGATAGAGCTCACACTGATGTCACACTGATCTTTTCAATTGTCATGTCTACAAGGGAAAGGGGTCATGTCAAAATGGCATTGTTCTTGTGTGAGTTGGAAGCATGGCTAGCTACATGGCCCTCCACTAACATTGGCTCCCTTGTTAAATAGAGTCAGGTCCATATGTATTTGGATAGTGACAAAGTTATTTTGCTGTCTACCTTATTAGAGTTTAAATTAAATAATTAACATGAGGTCAGAGTGCAGACTTGTAGCTTTAATTTGAGGAAATGTACTTTATGGATGTAAAGTGGGGAGAACAAGTATTTGATACACTGCAGATTTTGCAGGTTTACCCACTTACAAAGCATGTAGAAGTCTGTCATTTTTATCATAGGTACTCTTCAAATGTGAGTGACGGAATCTAAAACAAAAATCCAGCAAATGATTTTTAAGTAATTAATTTGCATTTTATTGCATGACATAAGTATAAAAGCAGAACTTAATATTTGGTACAGAAACCTTTGTTTGCAATTACAGAGATCATACGTTTCCTGTAGTTCTTGACCAGGTTTGCACACACTGCAGCAGGGATTTTGGCCCACTCCTCCATACAGACCTTCTCCAGATCCTTCAGGTTTCTGGGCTGTCGTTGGGCAATACGTACTTTCAGCTCCCTCCAAAGATTTTCTATTGGGTTCAGGTCTGGAGACTGGCTAGGCCACTCCAGGACTTTGAGATGCTTCTTATGGAGCCACTCCTTAGTTGCTCTGGCTGTGTGTTTCGGGTCGTTGTCATGCTGGAAGACCCATCCACGACCCATCTTCAATGCTCTTACTAAGGGAAGGAGGTTGTGGGCAAAGATATTGCGATACATGGCCCCATCCATCCTCCCCTCAATACGGTGCAGTCGTCCTCTCCCCTTTGCAGAAAAGCATCCCCAAAGAATGATGTTTCCACCTCCATGCTTCACGGTTGGGATGCTGTTCTTGGGGTTGTACTCATCCTTCTTCTTCCTCCAAACACGGCGGGTGGTGTTTAGACCAAAAATCTATTTTTGTCTCGTCAGACCACTTGACCTTCTCCCATTGCTCCTCTGGATCATCCAGATGGTCATTGTCAACCTTCAGACGGACCTGGACATGCGCTGGCTTGAGCAGGGGGACCTTGCGATTTTAATCCATGTCGGCGTAGTGTGCTACTAATGGTTTTCTTTGAAACCGTGGTCCCAGCTCTCTTCAGGTCATTGACCAGGTCCTGCTGTGTAGTTCTGGGCTGATCCCTCACCTCCCTCATGATCATTGATGCACCACGAGATGAGATCTTGCTTGGAGCCCCAGACCGAGGGAGATTGACCGTCATCTTGAACTTCTTCCATTTTCAAATAATTGTGCCAACCGTTGTTGCCTTCTCACCAAGCTGCTTGCCTATTGTCCTGTAGCCCATCCCAGCCTTGTGCAGGTCTACAATTTTATCCCTGATGTCCTCTCTGGTCTTGGCCATTGTGGAGAGGTTGGAGTCTGAGTGTGTGGACAGGTGTCTTTTTATACAGGTAACGCGTTCAAACAGGTGCAGTTAATACAAGTAATAATCAGAGAACAGGAGGGTTTCTTAAAGAAAAACAGGTCTGTGAGAGCCAGAATTCTTACTGGTTGATAGGTGATCAAATACTTATGTCATGCAATAAAATGCAAATTAATTATTTAAAAATCATACAATGGGATTTTCTGGATTTTTGTTACCTATTACCTATGATAGAAATTACAGACCTCTACATGCTTTGTAAGTAAAAAACCTGCAAAATCGGCAGTATATAAAATACTTCTCCCCACTGTAGGTATTACAGCACTTCACTGCCAGTGAAGCACGCCGTTATTAGGATGAAAAATCTAAACCAATCCATCAGAATGATAGCCAAGACATTAGGTTTGGCCAAATCAACTCTCTGGTACATTCTTAAAAAGAAAGGATGCACTGGGGAGCTCAGTAAAAACCAAAGGCCGAAAGAATGTGGAAAACAACTGTGGTGAATGACAGAATAGATTATTTTTTCTGGTGAAGAAGTACCCCTCCACCACAGATGGCCAGAAATCTCACCCATCGAGAAGATTTCACCAGACTAATTCTGAAGTGATTATGGCTGTATTATCTGCTCAGATTCTGCCAAATGCTTCAAAGTTTACTGGACAGCGCTTCATAGTACAGATGGACAATGCCCCGAAACATACTGCAAAAGCAGTAAGGTGAAAAAGTGGAATATTCTGAAATGGCCAAGTCAATGACCTGACCTGAGTCCAATTGAGCTTGCTGAAGGCAAAACGGAAGGCAGAACACCCCGAGGACCACTGCAGTGAAAGCCTGGCAGAGCATCAGCAGAGAAGAAACCCAGTATCTAGTGATCCCTATGGGTTCCAGACTTCAGTCAGTCATTGACTGTAAAGGATTTGCAACAAAGTATTAAAAATCACATTTTATTTCATGATTGTTTGTTTGCCCAATTACTTTTTGCCCCCCAATTTTATGGGCTCATATATAAATTTTATTAATTCCTACACAATTCCTACAATAATTTTAAGAAAACCCTTAAATTAAAAATGAAAGTCTACACTTGAAGCATATCTTTATTGCTTCCTTTCAAAGCTATTTTGGTGGTGTGCAGAGCAAAAATGTCCAATTAATTACGGACCTGACTGTATGAGCAAAACCAGCTGTGTGAAAATGTCTTTGTTTATTGATCTTTCATTGAAATTATTTACAAAATTCTGCCCTTTCAACCTTTAGCACCTAGCCATTGACACCTATTAGAAGCACCGTCAGGGGGTCATGTTTACCCATGTGTGTTTTGAATAGGAGGGTGTTGCTGACGCACAATGATTGGTTGAAGGTGCATCTTGCACGTTTATCCAATGCCAATGACACTTAGTGCTGTAAGAAGGACATTTGACCAAGAGACACTTGTTTAAACCTAGTTTAGAGTTGTTTTGCAATGCACTGTAATGTAGACTAATTTCATAACATTATTATTAGACAATTTTTTATTGTCTTATTTCCTAATTAGATAATGTCCATTAAAATGTATGGATATAAATATGTTGTAACGCTGAAATACGTTTTGCTTAGTCACACAACCAAACACTTAAAGCTAATGTCTTAATGTAAGAGCGAGTGGAGGCTTGCTGTTTTCTTGGCAACATATCATATACATCTCTGGGAAAAATTAACAGACCACTGCAGCTTTTTCTTTCCTTTCCAAACAAGTTGAAAAGGAAGGTTTTGAGTGAGGAACAGAAGGGTTAAAATTAAGAGAACACTGTTCCTCACTCAACTTTTCAACTTTTTTGGAAAAGAAAGAAAAAGGTGCAGTGATCTCTTAATTTTTTCCAGAGCTGTAGGTCACACAATATTAGTCTAATATGCTTTTAATTCATTTATTTTATTTGGTATATTTCCCACTGGACATTTTGGACATTATTTTCATCTGCGGACAACTACACTTGATACTGGCTAAAAGTGTATTATATAAGAATATTTTAAGGTTAGCCATATAATTAATTTTACTTTCAAATAATCTTCTTGGCCTAACTCTATTGTTGATAAATACACAAAGGTGTGGACATGTTATTCAATCTTTTAGGCCATCTATATGCATTTGCAAGGCTTTTATTCGCTTCATGATTTTCAACAGTGGTTTGGTCCCTAACCTGACTGTACAAACGTGCACACATGATGTAAAACCAATTGAAAGATAAAATAAATTCTTAACATCTCATCTTCATCTGCTTATGCCTATCGGGTCGTGGGGGCAGCAGCTCCAGCAGGGGACCCCAAACTTCCCTTTCCCGAGCCACATTTGCCAGCTCTGACTGGGGGATCCCGAGGCGTTCCCAGGCCAGTGACGAAATATAATCTCTCCACCTGGTCCCGGGCCTACCCCGAGGTCTCCTCCCAGCTGGACATGCCTGGAACACATCCATAGGGAGACGTCTTGGGGGCGTCCTTACCAGATGCCCGAACCACCTCAACTGGCTTCTTTCGATGCAAAGGAGCATTGGCTCTACTCCGAGTTCCTCACGGATGACTGAGCTTCTCACCCTATCCTTAAGGGAGAAGCCACCCTTCTGAGAACCCATTTCAGCCGCTTGTACTCGCGATCTTGTTCTTTCGGTCATGACCCAGCCTTCATGACCATTGGTGAGGGTAGGAAGGAAAATTGACCGGTATATCGAGAGCTTTGCCTTCTGGCTCAGCTCTCTTTTCTTCACAACGATGCGATAAAGCGAATGCAATGTTGCTCTGATTCTCCGGCCAATCTCCTGCTCCATTGTCCCCTCACTCGCGAACAAGACCCTGAGATACTTGAACTGCTTTACTTGGGGTAACACCTCATTCCCTACCCGGAGGAGGCACTCCATCGGTTTCCTGCTGAGATCCATGGCCTCAGATTTAGAGGTGCTAATAAATTCTTAACATAAAACAAATTCAGGTGCTGGTCATAAAATTAGAATATCATCAAAAAGTTGATTTATTTCAGTAATTCTATTCAAGAAGTGAAACGTATATTATATTTATTCATTACACACACTGATATATTTCAAATATTTTTCTTTTAATTGTGATGATTATAACTGACAACTAATGAAAATCCCAAATTCAGTGTCTCAGAACATTTGAATATTACTTAAGACCTATACAAAAAAAGGATTTTTAGAAATGTTGGCCGACTGAAAAGTATGAACATGAAAAGTATGAGCATGTACAGCACTCAATACTTAGTTGGGGCTCCTTTTGCCTGAATTACTGCAGCAATGTGGTGTGGCATGGAGTCGATCTGTCTGTGGCACTGCTCAGGTGTTATGAGAGCCCAGGTTGCTCTGATAGTGGCCTTCAGCTCTTCTGCATTGTTGGGTCTGGTGTATCGCATCTTCCTCTTCACAATACCCCATAGATTTTCTATAGGGTTAAGGTCAGGCGGGTTTGCTGGCCAATTAAGAACAGGGATACCATGGTCCTTAAACCAGGTACTGGTAGCTTTGGCACTGTGTGCAGGTGCCAAGTCCTGTTGGAAAATGAAATCTGCATCTCCATAAAGTTGGTCAGCAGCAAGAACTACTCTAAAACTTCCTGGTAGACGGCTGCGTTGACCTTGGACCTCAGAAAACACAGTGGACCAACACCAGCAGATGACATGCCACCCCAAAGCATCACTGACTATGGAAACTTTACACTGGACTTCAAGCAATGTGGATTCTGTGCCTCTCTTCCTCCAGACTTTGAGACCTTGATTTCCAAAAGAAATGCAAAATGTACTTTCATCAGAGAACATAACTCAGCAGCAGTCCAGTCCTTTTTGTCTTTAGCCCAGGCGAGACGCTTCTGACGCTGTGTCTTGTTCAAGAGAGGCTTGACACACAGAATGCGACAGCTGAAACCCATGTCTTGCATACGTCTGTGCGTAGTGGTTCTGGAAGCACTGACTCCAGCTGCAGTCCACTCTTTGTGAATCTCCCCCACATTTTTGAATGGGTTTTGTTTCACAATCCTCTCCAGGGTGCGGTTATCCCTATTGCTTGTACACTTTTTTTCTACCACATCCCTTCCTTCCCTTCGCCTCTCTATTAATGTGCTTAGACACAGAGCTCTGTGAACAGCCAGCCTCTTTAGCAATGACCTTTTGTCTTGCCCTCCTTGTGCATGGTGTCAATGGTCATCTTTTGGACAGCTGTCAAGTCTGCAGTCTTCCCCATGATTGTGTTGCCTACAGAACTAGACTGAGAGATCATTTAAAGGCCTTTGCAGGTGCTTTGGGTTAATTAGCGGATTAGAGTGTGGCACCAGGTGTCTTCAATATTGAACCTTTTCACAATATTCAGATTTTCTGAGATACTTAATTTGGAGTTTTCATTAGTTGTCAGTTATCATCAAAATTAAAAGAAATAAACACTTGAATTATATCAGTTTATGTGGAATGAATGTATACATGATACAAGTTTCACTTTTTGAATGGAATTACTGAAATAAATCAACTTTTTGATGATAGTCTAATTTTATGACCAGCACCTGTATATTTCTCATGTGTTCTACAATTTTTGATATCCCTTCATTTAATATTTTGTGCAACCCGACTTTACCAAAATTACAGTTCTGAGTCTTCTCATGTAATGAGGTTGGAGAACACATGATAAGGCATCTGGGACCGTTCCTCCATACAGAACCTTTTCAGATCTTTCAGAATCTGAGTTCTGTTTTTTTGTTGGTTTCTTCAGCTCATCTCACAGGATTTCTTTGGGGTTTAGGTCTGGGGACTTGGATGGCCATGGCAAAACCTTGATTCTGTGGTCAGTGAACCATTTTAATAATTTTGAGGTGTGCTTTGGATCCTTGTCCTGCTGGAAGATCCAACCATGGCCCAGTTTAATCTGTGTGGCAGAGGCAGTCAGGTTTTGATTTAATATCTGCTGTACACCCTTTTCACTCACGACTGTGACTGAGGTGGAGCGTGTATCGCATCGCATCATCTTCCGCTTAATCCGGGGCCGGGTCGCGGGGGCAGCAGTCTAAGCAGGGATGCCCAGACTTCCCTCTCCCCAGACACTTCCTCCAGCTCTTCCGGGGGGACACCGAGGCGTTCCCAGGCCAGCCGGGAGACATAGTCCCTCCAGCGTGTCCTAGGTCTTCCCCGGGGTCTCTTCCCGGTGGGACGGGACCGGAACACCTTCCCAGGAAGGCGTTCCGGAGGCATCCGAAACAGATGCCCAAGCCACCTCAGCTGACCCCTCTCGATGTGGAGGAGCAGCGGCTCTACTCTGAGCTCCTCCCGGGTGACCGAGCTTCTCACCCTATCTCTAAGGGATCGCCCAGCCACCCTGCGGAGAAAGCTCATTTTGGCCGCCTGTATCCGGGATCTTGTCCTTTCGGTCATGACCCAAAGCTCATGACCATAGGTGAGAGTAGGAACGTAGATTGACCGGTAAATCGAGAGCTTCGCCTTACGGCTCAGCTCTTTCTTCACCACGACAGACCGATACATCGACCGCATTACTGCAGAAGCTGCACCGATCCGTCTGTCAATCTCCCGTTCCATCCTTCCCTCACTCGTGAACAGGACCCCTAGATACTTAAACTCCTCCACTTGAGGCAGGCACTCTCCACCAACCTGAAGTGGGCAAGCCACCCTTTTCCGACTGATGACCATGGCCTTGGATTTGGAGGTACTGATTTTCATCCCCACCGCTTCACACTCTGCTGCAAACCGTCCAAGTGCATGCTGAAGGTCCTGGCTTGAAGGGGCCAACACGACAACATCATCCGCAAAGAGCAGAGACGAAATCGTGTGGTCCCCAAACCTGACACCCTCCGGCCCCTGGCTGCGCCTAGAAATTCTGTCCATAAAAATTACGAACAGAACCGGTGACAAAGGGCAGCCCTGCCGGAGTCCAACATGCACAGGGAACAAGTCTGACTTACTGCCGGCAATGCGGACCAAGCTCCTGCTTCGGTCGTACAGGGACCTGACAGCCCTTAGCAAAGGACCCAGGACCCCATATTCCCGAAGCACCCTCCACAGGATGCCACGAGGGACACAGTCGAATGCCTTCTCCAAATCCACAAAACACATGTGGACTGGTTGGGCAAACTCCCATGAACCCTCCATCACCCTGTAGAGGGTATAGAGCTGATCCAGTGTTCCGCGGCCTGGACGAAAACCACACTGTTCCTCCTGAATCCGAGGTTCTACTATCGGCCGTATTCTCCTCTCCAGAACCCTGGCATAGACTTTCCCGGGGAGGCTGAGAAGTGTGATCCCCCTATAGTTGGAACACACCCTCCGGTCCCCCTTCTTATAAAGAGGGACCACCACCCCGGTCTGCCATCCCAGAGGCACTGTCCCCGACTGCCACGCGATGTTGCACAGGCGTGTCAGCCAAGACAGCCCCACAACATCCAGAGACTTGAGGTACTCAGGGCGGATCTCATCCCACAAGCCAACCAGGCCTGATAGGACTCCTTCTTCAGCTTGACGGCATCCCTTACTTCCGGTGTCCACCACCGGGTTCGGGGATTGCCGCCTCGACAGGCACCGGAGACCTTACGGCCACAGCTCCGAGCGGCCGCTTCGACAATGGCGGTGGAGAACATGGTCCACTCGGACTCAATATCTCCAACCTCCCTCGGGATCCAGTCGAAGCTCTGCCGGAGGTGGGAGTTAAAGATCTCTCTGACAGGAGACTCGGCCAGACGTTCCCAGCAGACCCTTACAGTACACTTGGGCCTGCCGAGTCTGTCCAGCTTTCTCCCCCGCCATCGGATCCAACTCACCACCAGGTGGTGATCAGTTGACAGCTCCGCCCCTCTCTTCACCCGAGTGTCCAAGACATACGGCCGCAGGTCAGATGAGACGACAACAAAGTCGATCATCGACCTGCGGCCTAGGGTGTCCTGGTGCCACGTGCACTGATGGACACCCTTATGCTTGAACATGGTGTTCGTTATGGACAAACTGTGACTAGCACAGAAGTCCAATAACTGAACACCACTCGGGTTCAGATCAGGGGGGCCGTTCCTCCCAATCACGCCCCTCCAGGTGTCACTGTCGTTGCCCACGTGGGCGTTGAAGTCCCCCAGTAGAACAATAGAGTCCCCAGTCGGAGCACTTTCCAGCACCCCTCCCAGAGACTCCAAGAAGGTCGGGTACTCTGCACTGCCGTTCGGCCCGTAGGCACAAACAACAGTGAGAGACCTATCCCCGACCCGTAGGCGCAGGGAAACGACCCTCTCGTTCACCGGGGTAGACTCCAACACATGGCGGCAGAGCTGGGGAGCTATAAGCAAACCCACACCAGCCCGCCGCCTCTCACCATGGGCAACTCCAGAGTGGTGAAGAGTCCATCCTCTCTCAAGGAGTGTGGTTCCAGAGCCCAAGCCGTGCGTAGAGGTGATCCCGACTACCTCTAATCGGGACCTCTCAACCTCACGCACTAGCTCAGGCTCCTTCCCCGCCAGCGAGGTGACATTCCACGTCCCTAGAGCTAGTTTCCGTGTCCAGAGATCGGGTTGTCTAGGCCCCTGCCTTCGACTGCCGCCCGATCCTCTTCGCACCGGCCCCTTATGGTCCCTCCTGTGGGTGGTGAGCCCACGGGAGGGCGGCCCCACGTCGCCCGTTCGGGCTGAGCCCGGCCGGGCCCCATGGGGGAAGGCCCGGCCACCAGGCGCTCGCATACGAGCCCCAACCCCGGGCCTGGCTCCAGGGTGGGGCCCCGTCTGCGCCATACCGGGCGACGTCACGGTACTCAATATTTTTTTCATCATTAAGGGGGGTTTGCGTGTATCCCGCTTCAAATTCCTGGGTGTATCCAGCTTCACATCTCCAAGGACTCTCAACACCTCAGCCCTGGTCAAAAAGGTGCAGCAGTGCCTGTACTTTTTGACGTAGCTGAAGAAACCCTGTCTGTCCTCCAAGATCCTTGTGAACTTATTTTGCTGCACAATCGAGAGCATTCTGGCTAACTGAACCAATGTGTGGTTTAGTGGTTGCTCCAAAGCCGACCGGAAGGCCCTGCAACAGATGGTAACAACCGCCCAGCAGATCACTGTTGCCCAGCTTTCAGCCATTGTAGACCTCCAGCACAAGCGGTGTCTGCGCAGGGTGCACAAGATCATCATGCCACAAACTGTTTGCCCTCCTACCATCAGGCACAGTTACAGGTCTCTTTGTTCCCGCATCAGCAGGCTCAGGAACAGTTTCTTTCCTGATTTTTGCAGCCCAAGAAAAAAAATGTGCACATACAGTTGTGTTCAAAAGTTTGCAGACCCTTGGAGTATTGGTAATATATGTAAAAAACATGACAACAAAGAAAAGAATGAACTGACCCCTGTTCAAAAGTCTGCATACCCTTAGTTCTTAATACTGTGTATTGCCCCCATTAGCATCAATGACGGCGTGCAGTCCATTGTAATAGTTGTCTATTAGGCCCAGGTGGTATAGCTGCTCATTCGTCTTGGCAAAATGCCTCCAGATCATGCAAAGTCTTTGGTCGTCTTGCTTGATCTGCACTTTTGAGATCTCCCCAGAGTGGCTAGATGATCTTAAGGTCAGGAGACTGTGATGGCCACTCAAGAACCTTTTCTGCTGTAACCACTGGAGGGTGAACTTGGCTTTGTGCTTAGGGTCATTGTCGTGCTGGAAAGTCCAAGAGCGTCCCATGCGCAGCTTTCGTGCAGAAGAATGCAAATTTTCTGCCAGTATTTTCCGATGACATGCTGCATTCATCTTGCCATAAATTTAAATATATTTAGAGCTCACCCCCCCCCCCCACTCACTGTGGGGATGGTATTCTGTTCAATAAAGGCTGTGATCATAAAGCTTTATTTTGATCTCGTCACGCCAAAATACAGTGTGCCAGAAGCTGTGAGGTGTTGTCGGGTGTATTGTAACCAGGCTTTTTGTAGCTTTGGCGCAGTAAACGTTTCTTTCTGGCAACTCGACCATGCAGCTCATTTTTGTCAAGTATCGTCGTATTGTGCTCCTTGAAACAACCACGCCGTCTTTTCCCAGAGCAGCCTGTATTTCCCCTGAGGTTACCTGTGTTTTTTTTTTTTTGTATCCTGTACAATTCTTCTGGCAGTTTTGTCTGAAATCTTTCTTGGTCTTTCTGACCTTTTGGCTTAGTATCAAGAGATCCCTGAATTTTCAAGTGATTGAACAGGACTGAGTAGCATTTGCAAGGCTTTGGATATCTTTTTTTATCCTTTTCCATTTTTAAAGTTCCATTACCTTGTTACACAGGTCTTTTGACGGTTCTTTTCTGCTCCCCCAGGCCTGCTTTGTGTAGCCATGTGAGAGCTAACAAACCCATTGACTATTTATACACAGATACTAATTGCAAATGAACACAGGTGTGGGAAATTCACCTTTGACTGCCATTTTCACCTGTTTTTTCCCTTTGTGTCTCTGTATCAAGGCCAAACAGTCTTGGGTATGTAAACTTTTGATCATGGTCATATAGGGTGATTTCTGTTATCATTATTCTTTAAAAAGGAGCCAAACAACGTTGATAATAAATAGCTTCATTTGATCACTATCCTTTTTTTTTGCATGTTCAGTCATATTTTCAAAATCTGTGCCAAAAGTGCATCATTTCTGCCAGGTTATGCAAATTTATGAGCACAGCTGTAATATCTGTATTCTCTGGTCTTTTCCATGGTGATGGATGACTATGGGAATGTGTGTCATCACATATTTATCCTGCAGTGAAATAGGAAGTCATGGCTTACCACTTAAGTGTTCTTAATCACTCAGGTGAATTTTAAAAGGTAAAATATGAAGGGGCTGCCAATGATTGGGGCATTTTTGGAAACTTTTTTCAATTATTTTACTTCAATCAAAATGAATGATTAAATAACTTCTTTTGACTTTCAATAGTTTTACTTCACTTTAAAGGTTATAAATTGTTAATATTTTGAATAAAGGTCAAGAGGAGAATTTTTTTTGTTTTTCACAGCCCTTTCATATTTGCTAAGGGTGCCAGTATTAGTGGAGGGGCATGTAGCTAGACATGCTTTAAACTCACCCAAGAGCAATGGCATTTTTACGTGACCTGTATCCCTTCTAGTCATGACAATTGAAAAGACTTGAGTGTGTCAGTTTAGCGTAAGCTGTATCCAATCTGTTTTGCAGTATTTTGTGGCCTCAATAGTATTTTTACCCCCTCAAAATAGTATTTTTTCCCCTGAAATTAGTGTTTTGTTTTGTTCCTCTGGTACAAATATGATTATCTTGAGATTTAATTTCAAATGATATACCTAACATGGTGACATCACTCTTTTATACTTGGGTTAAAAGTTATGAGCTAGGTTTATGTTCCAGTCTGCCCTGACTAACTGCAGAATGTATTTAACAGAAAGGCATGGCTTAAAGATTTGAGGTCCAGACAAACAGTGCTGGATCCGCAGGTTAGCGGATCAGTGTTATAATCTTTAATTATTCTGAAATTCTGCCTAGTAACTATTCATCATTCAGTAGCATAATGGTTAGAGACATGGACTTACTTGCACATCTTCTTCGATTGGAATCCCTAGCAGCCTGCTTTTCTTGTTACTTGACACTTGAAGTTGATGAGATCAGTTGCCTCATGCTGTTATCTTTGTCTCTACTGCACAGGCTTCTGCAGAGTGGTTATGTGAGTGTTTTCAGGCCAGAGAGGTGGTTGCCTTCTGCAGTCTCCTGAACCCGGACTTTCAACCACTGTGTGGAGAGCTGGACTTGGTGGGCTACATCATCTTGATCACAGAAAGACAAGGTACACATAAGCATACACCACTTTAAATAAATGTTGGCACCAAAAATGACATTTCATTTTTGCAATTTTTTAAAATTGTTTACTTCTCAATTTGGTTGTTGAACAGTTTCTATTAATCTGACAATGACTCTCCACCAGCAGTATTTGAAAACGGACATCTAGTTTAATGTTGGAAGTTTTTCCGACTGCATGGTGTAGTAGTTTCAGCTGACCTGAAAAAGGTTCAGCTTTGTGTCTGGTTTAAAAGCTGAGCTGGCCTGCCCACTAAAATAAATGTATAAAATTGCTATTATAACTACAGAAAATTAAACTATTCATTATTTTAATTGTTTAACCGTTAAACGGTGCTGTTAAACAATTAAAATAATGAATTGCTTATCTTGTTTAAACTCCTTTTATGTTTAGGCTAAAATGTGGTTAGAATTGGGATCAGGTGGGGACTTGGGAACGTTGGCTTTTCTGATGGATGGTTGGCCACAACTAAATACATTTGAGGTCAGAAGTTTACATACACCTTGCCAAAAACATTTAAACTCTGTTGTTCACAATTCCTGATATTTAATCCTAGTAAGAATTCCCTGTCTTAGGTCAGTTAGAAATCTAATTGCCCAGACTGATTTTTACTGTCCCGAACTGAATTTTAAAAACAAAACACAATAGAATTATATTTTACAGATAGATATTGTTTGTAAATACCAAATCAGAATATTGATTTGCATATGATACATGGACTTTCCCTCTTCACAACATGGTAGGTGGTTGTAATAACTTTCAATTTGGTTACACGCCATCTCATTCGTTTGGAGCAGGCAGACGTTCATTGGGGATCTCATCGCTGCTTTTTGCAGATGATGTGGTCCTGATGGCATCAACAGTCTGTGACCTTCAGCACTCACTGGACCGGTTCGCAGCCGAGTGCGAAGTGGTTGGGATGAGGATTAGCACCTCTAAATCTGAGGCCATGGTTCTCAGCAGGAAACCGATGGAGTGCCTCTTCCGGGTAGGGAATGAGGTGTTACCCCAAGTAAAGGAGTTCAAGTATCTCAGGGTCTTGTTCGCGAGTGAGGGGACAATGGAGCGGGAGATTGGCCGGAGAATCGGAGCAGCGGGGGCGATATTGCATTCGCTTTACTGCACCGTTGTGAAGAAAAGAGAGCTGAGCCGGAAGACAAAGCTCTCGATATACCGGTCAATTTTCGTTCCTACCCTCACCTATGGTCATGAAGGCTGGGTCATGACCGAAAGAACTAGATCGCAAGTACAAGCGGCTAAAAAGGGTTTTCTCAGAAGGGTGGCTGGCTTCTCCCTTAGGGATAGGGTGAGAAGCTCAGCCATCCGTGAGGAACTCTGATTAGAGCCGCTGCTCCTTTGCATCGAAAGGAGCCAGTTGAGGTGGTTTGGGCGTCTGGTAAGGATGCCCCCAAGACGTCTCCCTAGGGAGGTGTTCCAGGCACGTCCAGCAGGGAGGAGACCTTGGGGTAGGCCCAGGACTAGGTGAAGAGATTATATTTTGACACTGGCCTGGGAACGCCTCGGGATCCCCCAGTCAGAGCTGGAAAATGTGTCTTGGGAAAGGGAAGTTTGGGGTCCCCTGCTGGAGCTGCTGCCCCAGCGACCAGATACGGATTAGCGGATGGAGATGAGATGAGACGTTCATTGGTGCAGCTCGTTTGGCCTCAATACATGCCACATGCTGCAATCAATCAAATGTATTTATAAAGCCCTTTTTACAACAGCAGTTTTCACAAAGTGCTTTACTGAGACACCTCGCCTTAAACTCCAAGGAGCAAACCACAATAGTGTTGGATTTCAATGGCTAGGAAAAACTCCCTAAGAATGCAGAATTTTAGGGAGAAACCTAGAGAGGACCCAGGCTCAGAGGGGTGACCAGTCCTCTTCTGGCTGTGCCGGGTGAGATATTAAGAGTCCAATTAGAATAATAAATACATTTCTCTGGGCTAAATCCAGAGCCTATTTGATTCTAGACTAGATCAAAAGTATGACCAGGTGGACAGGGACAGCAACGGGCCCCCCAAACCAGGTACTCCGCAGGTGTGGACCAGGACCTCATCATCTCCTAAAATTTAAAACTGGAGGAGACTGAGAAAAGTTAAAGGGCTTTCCTCATATCCCCCAGCAACGTAATATAGCAGCGTAACACTTTGGAACTGAGACTGCAGGGACTTAAGAGCATGTTTTCTGTAGATGTTCGGTCACTTTTTAAAATGACCCTGCCTTATCGGCTGTCGTTGGGAATGCATTGCGTACGGAAACTGCTACTTCCACTTTTTTCCTTGGCAGATTTCTTTTGATGTCAACAAAAAGGCACTGAGTTTGAAGATAGGCCTTGAAATACATTGACAGGTTCACCTCCAATGGACTCTAATGATGTCAATTTGAAATTACTTAGAACTTGAATAATAAGGATTGACCTTCAGAACAGTTTAACCAGTAAACACAAAGGCTTTAACTGTGTAAAATTCTGAAAAGTACATTCTTAGCAAAACCTCAAGCAACCTTATATCATCATTTTAATAAATAAAAATAAATAAAAAATAACTTAGGCAGCAGTGTGTAATTTTGGAAACTTAAGCTATGCAAAATTGTTGCATAGATCAACTTTTAGCTCTGTATTATATTTATTTAGAGAAATTAAAACTACATACTGAAAAAACTGCTACATAAGAATTACTTCTGAGTGTCAAGATTGTTTAAAAACACATCATGTTCTGATGTGAGTGAACTCCACTGTGCAGTCACAATATCGATTCTAGAGATCAGAGTATCGATACCATATTGTGAAAAGAAAAATTGCAATTCTACATTAAATTATTGTATCTGCACAGCACTATTGGGAACATCCTCCCAGATGTTCAATTGGCTTCAAATGTGGACTTTTGCTGAGCCACTCAAGGACATTCACAGACTTGTCCCTCCAGTCAAGTTGTAGAGAACTCTAGGATGATCAAAGGACACATGATGCATCTAAGCTCAATTTGGAATGTCTTCATAATAGGTCTGATTATGTAAGGACATGAAAAAGTTCAGGTTTGCAATTTCAGTTAATTGGCACACACTTCAAAATATTTTTTCTCTTTGTAGTTATGGGGATTGTTAGCAATTTCATTATTCTTCAAGTGGTGCAAAATACCTACAAATTGCTTGTGATAATCCTATTTTCAACAAATGCAAATTCAGTCATTCAAAATTAAGTACAAACAATATGGAAATAATAAATATGATAATATAAACATATTTTCGTTCTGTAATTGTACATTATAGACTCAACATATGTAGTAAATAAGGTATTATTTTAGCAACTAATCTTACAGAGTGTAATTACAAAACAAACATGGCAAGCCTAGTTCAGCAAGCCTGATATCCACCAAAATGGTTTTATTTTAGTCTTCCAATTACATAGCTACAGCAGGTTGTAACTAGCGAAGCTTTTGTCTGTCCTGAATACATCCTGAGGCATAATATGTTTCAATGACGGGAGGCGAATGTGGGACCGGTTGTTCCGTAGTCCACGTCTCTAACCACTACGTTATTTAACAAGGGTCAGTCTGTCAGTCAGTGACATTTGCTCTTCTAGGCCGGCTCTGCTTACGCAGTCCGGCAAAAATAGGGCACATGACTAGAGGGGGGAGAAGTGTACGAACGAGAGAACAGGCAAGCCTTGTTCTGCCAGGCCGTGATCAAAAGGAAGGAATGTTGTTGCCCTTGCTGGAACCGATCCGCTGTGTCCTATGCGACAGACTGTTTCTTTAACCACAACGCTATTTTAAACAGCGGTTGTTGTTGCATGTGATACCTGTGTAGAGATGTGGTGTCTGTTTACTTGCATTGTCAAACCAATTAGCCGATGATGGTGATGATCAGGTCCCGGTCCCCAACATGACAGTCCAAGTCTCTTACTACTACACTATATAGGGGAAGGTTAGCAAATAGCTATAAAGTATCTATAATGAAAACAATGACTCAAATCACTCCATGACTGGTTTGTTTCTTTAGAAAACAAATAGACACTTCAATAGCTCGCCACTATGCCATTTGAACTATGCTATGTAAATAAAAAATGAGAGCAATATGTTAGTCGCTGGTGCAGTTCGTCCATCGTAATATAACTCAAAGTGCTAGTCTATCCTGAACAAATCCTAATGTCTAATTTGTTTAGGTCCATGGTGAGGATCAAACCCCAGTCGCCTGCGTAACAGTCCGCACCTCCCACAAGTTTGATTGGCCTGATGGGTACTTTTTACCTACCGTATGGTCAAAGATGCATCTTTTCATTTGGTCTGCGTCTAACAAATGTTCTTTGTGATCCAGACACCTAAAAGTTAGATTTGTCCATAACACTTTTTCCAATCTTCCTCTGTCCAGTGTGTGTGTGTGTGTGTGTGTGTGTGTGTGTGTGTGTGTGTGTGTGTGTGTGTTATTTTGCCCATTTTAATCTTTTTTTATTGGCCAGTCTGAGAGATGTTTTTTTGTAACTCTGCCTAGAAGGCCAGCATCCAGGAGTCACCTCTTCACGGTTGACATTGAGACTGTTGTTTTGTGGGTACTATGCAATGAAGCTGCCAGTTGAGGTCCTGTGGGGCGTCTGTTTCCCAAACTGGACACATGTATTAGTCCTCTTACTCACCCGTGCACCGGGGCCTCCCACTCCTTTTTCTATTCTTGTTAGAGCCAGTTTGCTCTTCTGTTAAGGGAGTAGTACACAGCGTTGTGAGATGTTCAGTCTCTTGGCAATTTCACGCATGGAATAGCCTTCATTTTTCTGAAAAGAAAATTACTGATGAGTTCCAAAATGAGGTTCTTTTTTTCTGGCCATTTTTAGCCTGTAATCGAACCCACAATTGCTGATGCTCCAAATACTCAACTAGTCGAAAAAAGGCTTATTTATTGCTTCTTTAATCAGCACAACAGTTTTCAGCAGTGCTAACATCTGCAAAGGGTTCTCTAATGATCACTTAGCATTTTAAAGTGATAAACACAACATGCTGTTGGAACACAGATGATGGTTGCTGATAATGGGTCTCTGTACATTTATGTAGATATTCCATTAGGAATCAGCTGTTTCCAACTAATATTAATAATGTCTACTCTGTGTTTCTGATCAATTTGATGTTATTTAATGTACAAAAAAATTGCCTTTTGAAA
This sequence comes from Esox lucius, assembly GCF_011004845.1. Lineage (NCBI taxonomy): Eukaryota > Metazoa > Chordata > Actinopteri > Esociformes > Esocidae > Esox > Esox lucius. The sequence goes on from NC_047569.1 coordinate 858,671, forward strand.
ACAAGGACATTTCTATGTGACCCCAAACCTTTGAACGGTTTATGTATATACACTGCACAGAAAAATTAAGGGAGCACATAATCATCACAGTATAACACCAAGTCATTTAAACTTCAGGCATATACATTTGTCCAGTTAGAAAGCATAAGCGATTGTTAATAGATATCTCTTGTTTTGGTGCAAATGAACGTGACAACCGGTGCACTGGATAGGCAACAGCAAGACAACCCAAAAAAAAGGGAATAGTTTTGCCGGTGGTGGCCACAGACAATTTCTCCCTCTTTATCTTTCCTGACAGATTCTTCTCTAGTTTTGTGTTTTGCTAGTGTCCTTGTCACTACTGGTAGCATGAGGCGGTAGCTGCAGCCCATTCAGTTTGCACAGGGGGTCCAGTTCCTCCAGGATGGCACATTCGTACATGCCGTTGCAAGAATGTTTGCTGTGTCTCCTAGTACAGTCTCAAGAGCATGGAGGAGATGCCAGGATACGGGCCATTACACGAGGAGAGCTGGACAGGGCCGTTGAAGGGCATCAACCCAGCAGCAGGACCGGTATCTGCTCCTTTGTGTAAGGAGGTACAGGAGGAGCACTGCCAGAGTGGTCACACACCTCCACGTGCTAGCCAACGTCAGACGCATCATCAGACCTTACTCTGGTGCAGTGTGCCCTGGGTTCCTCCTGGTGCAAGACAAGGCCTCATGTGGCCAGAGTATGTAGGCGGGTCCTGGATGACGAAGGCATTGATGCCATTGACCGGCCCTCACGTTCCCCAGACCTGAATCCAATCGAAAACCACTGGTACATTATGTATCAGTGCATCTGACTCCGCTAAGTAACGCTACAGACTCTCCAGGAGCTTGTTGACACCCTGATCCAGGTCTGTGATGAGATCCCCCAGGACACCATCCGCTGCCTCATCAGGAGCATTCCCAGAAGTTGTTGGAAGTGCATACAGGCACGTGGGAGCCGTACTCTACTGAGTCACGTTATTAGTGCCGTGATGTAATTCATGCAGTTGGAACAGCCTGGGATTTCGATTATTTTCTTCCATTGACCATCATTTTGTTCTCAATGAATTACACAATGTACAGTAAAGATTTTGATCTTTAATATATTTCCTTTATCGAGACCTGATGTGATTTAAGTGTTCCCTTAATTTTTTCGAGCAGTGTATTTGCTTATAATTGGCTGATACCAATTACTAGCCTAATGTGTTTTAGTGAATACCTAAATTCAAGTAATGGAAACACAATACAGTATTTAAATTCAGCTCTGGAACAAATGTGTAGGCTAGTAGGCATACATAACTTACCCACAACATTGCAATATAGGTATACAAAATAAAGATATGAATACAGCAAATATTTAAACATAGCTGGACATTGTGTTGTATTGAACTCAGTCAGGCCATACACAGGACATCATGTGGATATGTCTAGCTGTTTTTGACATACTGTGCTTGCAGGTTACTCTCCAGTGGTTTATCTAGTGGATGACCAGCTGGACTTTGTCAAAGTACGCTGCTTTAGCAGTCTGGCCCAACAGGGCTTGGAGGAGCTGGTGAAGCCTCGGGCCCTGGTGGCCCTCACTAACCTTCAGCACCGTACCCAGCACTCCTCCCCTATCTGCAGCTCCATTCCAAGCCTGTATGCCAGCGATCTGGCCATGTTCTCCACCAACCCCAAGGAGCCACATTTAAAGGAGGCAGCTGCTAAACTCAGGAAACGTGTGCAGGTAGCTCGGGATTGAGGGTGTTTGAATGTTTCATGATGTCTTCATCCAACCGGGAATGAGGTAGTAATGGTTAAGGCGAAATATAGGGAAATTGGCTACCTAATTCTTGTTGGGTCAAAATATATATGCAGGGAAATCAAGGCTTTCTGAAGTATATAGGGCTTTCAGTATATTGTGCCATTCTTTGTGAACTTACTGTGCAGTGGTGACACCATAAATATGCCTTATGGCTTATTAAATGCTTATATTCCCCTTGTTTATATTTTGGCTGAGTGGGTTTGACCTCTTCCAAGCAAATAGTTTGATGATAGTTTAGATTAATTCACTTGTTTTTCAGAATTACTTTTACCTCCAGATTCAGTTATTAAAAAAATATTTGCATCCATGTTATTATTTATGCTGTGAAATACAAAATAAATAAATACAAATATTTGACTTCTGCTTTAACTTAACCTAAGACTGGATTCAACGCTGTGACTGATGTGAGATTGTTTTTCTAACTACCAGCTTACCTTATTTGTTTTTGTTTAGGTGCATTATATGCAAATTTAAAAATTAATTTCCGTGGCAGAAAGCGCCAGTAAATTCTTACTGATATACTGTTAACTACTTTCGTAAATGTAAACTAGTTTTGCAATTGATTCGTTGTACTAGGTTGACTTTATAACGAAATAAGACATCTTTCAAATGAACACAGACAAAGCAGCTTGCTCATTGAAAAGAAAGCCTATCCCTGGTTGGAAAGACAGTTTGGAGTGCACTACATATTTTTTGTTACGACTGAAGTTTCAAACGTCATCAATTATGTGGTATTGTTACTTAGATACAAGCCTCAACATTTACACTTCAGTCAGACTGGGTTGAAATTTGGAATCAAGACTTGATGTGTCAGTGATGCGCTGCATCATTATCAAAATATGTTTTGTCTAATTTAAGGATATTTGAAACAAACCAATGTGATTGGGTGTACATTTTTGTGTTGTGTTAATAGGAACAGGAAAACTTCTTCAGGATTGCAGAGGAGAAGTTATCCAAGTTAGGCCATGTTCCGTCTCTTGCTCTGCCACCAAGGACTCTAGGCTTGAAAGCGGATGCCAAACCAGATACAAGGACTGTGAGTAATTTTCAGACCACTGTTCTGTGTACATAAAAAAACATATAATCAACTATGTACTCATACAATACCATATAAATCAGTAATCCAGGCATGTCACCATTACATATTAAATCACACCACACAAGTACATTAAAAATAATTGTTGTCTTCCAGATTACACCCCATCGGTTTGTACAAAACACTGGCCCCTTTACCCCTCTGAACAGGGTTGGCAGAAATCCACCCACCTGCTTTTCAGGGGGAGATAACAACAAAGACTCAAAAACCTTGAAAAGGAAAAGGGGTCTGGACTACCTGTGCATCCCCACTCACCCTCCACTCTCCCCCCTGGGTACCATGGCCTTACTCTCGCCACGGATTAGCAAAACCTTTAACCCCCCTCGCAGAGCAGAGACCCCCCGGATCCTAAAGACAGCTCAGGCCCCCACTCCTCGATCTGTCTTTAAACCTTTTGAGGATGAGTGGGTGGATGATGAAGAGTTGGCCATGATTGACACTCAGGCCCTACACGATGGTGTACAGACAGACACTTGACAGAGTGAGCGTATTGGCCTTGATGAAAGTATTACTTTGAAGGTTTCATTGAACAACACATTCTTTAAGCCAAAATGTTTAGTTGTATCCATCTGGAAAGTTATAGTGCCTTGTGTCAAAGTGTACAGTACATAGTTGTCCAACTTCCGGTTGTTGCTAGGTTGAATTTTAACTGAAAAAAATGTTTCTGAAAACTTTTTTTTTTGAAAAAAGTTAACATATATGGAGTTATTCCCAACATCAGGCTGAAAAAAAATTATTTTTGGTCTTATCACAAATGTGGTGATGTGTACATACAAGTAAAAACAATTAAAAACAAAACTTTAACATTGTCTGTCTTTAACCCTGTTTTTCTGAATGCTGAGTAAAATGATATTGTAACTTATCCAATTGTGATGTTTATTTAGCAGGAAAATAATAATTAATCTGACTTACAAATTGACATGCTCATCACCATTCAAGCTAACTAAAATCTTGCAAGTGTTTACATGGTTAGGAGGATTTGTCTACACTTTGCAGTCTTGGAACTGCTGTGTGAGTGCAACCATGTAGTTGTGTTGAAAATTCTGGCTTGTAAGGAAACTTTTACAGATAGCTATCACAGGCAAATTTATTCTAGGTAAGATTTGGTGCATCTTGTCTTTTCAGACAAAAGTAGTGACACTAGCAAGTGCAACAAACTGCAAATACAAGGGTTGTTTTCTTGAAAAAGAACAGTGATATGCTGCTTCTGTGTTTAAAATGGCTTTGGAACTGACAAACTATAAAGGCAGAGATGCATACATTTGCTGTTCTTATGTTAGAGCTTTTGTCTTTAAAGTGTACATTTTAAAGTTATACTGTTAGAAATTATGTTCTGTGTAATTTACCAGTTTTTACTGGTGTGATCAAACAGCCACAACAGTAGGTGGCAGTGCAGCGCAAATGCTCCCGAAGATGGACTCACTTCCGAAAACAAAATCCTACCTAGCTAATTCAAAATTGTATAACATGTAATGCTTTATTCGATTAGGACAATTTATGGTAAGTCGCAAACTAAATAATTCACTAAATATTTATAGACACCAGAATTGTATCTTAACGCGCGATAAGCATTGCTTTGGCAGATCATGTTGTTGGCTTGGCGGCCGGCTAGTAGAGTTGGCTATTAACGATATATTTTTAACACGTAATTTGGCTAGCTAACTCCGTTAACGTTGGATAGCTAGCTATGTTATTTGATACGTTTTTTTGTTTGTTAAATTTGGGTTAGGGGTTGCTGCTTAATAGAGTGCACTAATATTGCTTTTTTAAATAGTATCGCACTTTTTGCCGATTCAGCTTCACTGGCTAGTTAGCGACCAGGTATTAGCTATCTCAAAACGGATTATGTTCAGACAGCAGTGGCTTGGATTTCGTTTATTGAGTTCCTCTATACCTACCTTTATAGCGTTATGACTCAAGGGTTTTCATCCACCATCTAGATGTCTCTTGGAAATATCTACTCTGCAACATCTCCCACTGTAACAAATGGAAAATTGCTGGAGTGTTCAAAAGTGGAGATAAATCGAGCCTCTGCAACAGGATCTATGCTGCCAGTGAGAATTAATGGAGGTTCAAGCATAAGAGACAGACCGACACTTATTAAAAAGCTGGGTACCAGCAGCACTGCCTTTATTGGACCTGTATGTCGTCCTCCTAAGGCAGTCCAGAGACCTCTGAAACCCAAAACAGTAATGAGACGTCCCAAACATAACATTGAAGAGACACTGAATGAATTCTACAAAGAGCTTGAGGAGATTGAGCCCAAATACTGCATTGAAGGCAGTGAACTGAAAGACAGTGTTGATGGAAACATTGCTGTAAACACTCACAACCCACCAACAGCGAGAGATGGGTTCAATGCAAGTCATGACTGGAATAAACCTAACCACATGCCTCGCCCACACTGGTATGACAAGCAATCGTATCATCCCTGGAGACCAATCCCCACAGGGCCTAACTATGGTCCAGACTCATATGGACCATATTTCCAACCCTGTGAAAATCACTGGCAACCTCCCCCACCTTTCCACAGTCAGCCATACCACATGTTCCTCAGACCTCCTCACTGCCTTCCACCACCACCTCCAATCCCTAGACTCCCACCACCTGCAGACCATCAGTATCATCCCAATCCAGATTGTTCCCAGCAAGTCCCACCTTCCCAGAGATTCCCTGTCCCTGATGTGTACACAAAGTCTCTCGACATGGGTGATCATGGCTTTCCAATACACAACTCTAACCAAGATGGGGGGAGTTACGGTTGGTGTGAAGACTGGAATGATCAGCAGGGTTATCACCATAAAGTTTCTTCTGAATGGCAGCAGAGGTTTAACAGAGGACCTGAGCCACCTCAGCAAGAGAATAAACACCAGCAACCTAAAGATACAACCTATAACTATGATTCTTCTCTGGTTCTCATTCTGATGAGGGGAGCACCAGGATCTGGGAAATCAACACGGGCCAGGTATGTTTTAATCAGGGACCAACTGGAAAACAAAAACACAGGTCTGTAGCAAGTGTTTAAATTGTTAAAACACTTGTAGTTGATGATAAACTTACCATTAGCCTATATGAATGTCTCAGTATTTGTAAAGCCTTATTGTAATAGCCTAGCACATTAACAGCAATTGAGACCTATGTTTTTACTGCTTGTGTGTGCACTTTTCTGTTTTAAAAGCATTCGTTTTGAGCCACTGTTTGTACGTTACCCTAGGGAGTTGCTGTCAACAGGTTCCAGTGGTCTTGTTCTTAGTACAGATGATTACTTCTCCCAGGACAATGGCTACCTCTATGACCCCAGTTTGCTGGGGAAAGCACACCATTGGAACCAAATCAGGGGTAGGCAGGTGTCGTCACATTCAAGTTTATTCAGTGTTTTCGATAAGCTAGTGACAGGCTATTTTGTGATAAAAATTGTGGCTATTGTTTTAGTACTGTGCCTTGAAAAAGTATTCAAACTAAAAATGTACTAAATTAGAAATGGTACATTGAAATGTTGTTTTGTTGGATAATTTATTTATATGCACAAACCCTCAATCTTTGACAGTTGATATTGGTTTTATATTGGGAAATATTTGTACGATTTAAAAAAATATATATGTTGCTTGTATAAGTGTTTAGTTCCTGTCATGTGAAAGCTCCCTGTTCTAAACAAATGAAAGAAATTGGCCTAAGAAGGATAGTTATGTTACCATTGGCCTCAACCTGTAAACTTTTGAAGATGCTGTCACATGTTTTAGATAAAACTGCACTGTTGAAGGATCATAGGTCAGCCTATGAATCTGAAGGAAAATGAAGATTAAAACACAGTATTGAATTTAGAGATAAATGAATATAAATGCACAAGTTAGGAGTGTGTACAACATACTATCTTGTTGTTTGGGTATCCCATTGAGCACAGTTGGATCAGAAAGTGGAAGCTGCATTACTCCATCCAGTCACTGCCATGAAAAGGCTGCCCCTCAAACAATGACGTTTGAGAGAAATAACAGAAAGCCCAACAATCACTTTGAAGGGGATAATTGTGCACCCATATCAACCTTTTCAAGAGCTCTGCATAAAATTGCCCTGTATTCTAGGTTGGCCAGAAATAACTATGGAGGGTGGCTCAAAACATACCATATGAATGGCATGCTTCTCATCAGAAAGGACTGGGGGCTGTGTTAAAATCAAGAGTGGATGGATCAAAATATAGGAAAATTCTGCAAGAGAACCTGAAGCTTGGGAGAAAATTCATGGTTCAGCAGTAAAATTATCCCAATCACAAAGCCAAAGTAATAGTGAGTGGCTAAAGAACAAAAAGCTGAATGTCCTACAGTGTTATCTCAGGAATGTCTTGTGGGTCAGTCGTCGTTATCTCAAACACATTGAGAAAATTTAGCACTATTTGAAAATTGCGGTCCACAAGCATTTTGCAAGGCGCTGTTATACTTTCAGGTATTTTCTGAACAGGTAGGGAATTTCAACAGTAGATGTTTAAAACTGAGGCATTTCTGCAAGATCAACCTGTTATATTGTTACCAAGTTTTCTTCCCAATTTTGTCATATTTAATTTGTGATTAAGGCCCTACCTCATTGACACAATTCTCTGCTGACAGTCGATGTCAAGATGTGTGAAGATACAGTGCCAGTCAAACGTTTGGACACCTAGTCATACCTACTCATTCAAGGGTATTTCTCTATTGTGTGTCCTGTAGACTGGTACTGTGTATTATTGCTATAATAAACTGGTTAAATGTTACTTTTAAAGTAATGTTTTAGTCATACCCTCAGCATACGTTTTGATACACAACAGCTTTCTGATGAGGGGTGTGGTATATGGTATGTATACCACGGCTAAGAGCTGTGACAGTTATGCAATATTGCAATGCCTGGATACACTATTTAGCTCTGTTACATTATTTTGAGATTACTTTTGCTATTATAAACTGGTTGCCAACAGCTCTTAGCTGTGGTAAATTGGCCATATACCATGCCCCATCTTTCCTTACTGCATAAATATACCACAGTTTTTAGCCAATTAGCAGGCTGAATCCAAACTACTTCATTTATAATAAAGATGCTGCCTCGATGCTTTGTATTTTTTAGCCAAGGAAGCGATGTACAAATGCTGTTCTCCAGTCATAATTGATAACACGAATCTGCAAGCTTGGGAAATGAAGCCATATGTTAAACTGGTAAGTTTTTATTCATTTACATTGTCTGACTGAGTTGTAGACAAATTTTCAGTGCTGAAGAAAATCTAGCCATTTGAAGTACACTATCAACTTAATTAATTCTCTCTTGTGCTTATCATGCAGGCTATGGAAACCGGATACAGTATTCATTTTCATGAGCCTCACACTAGCTGGAAATTTGATCCCATGGAATTAGAGAAGTTAGTCTCTCCATAATTTTAATCTCCATGATTATTAGAAACTGTTGTCATACAATATCAAGCCCATGTACTACACATGGCGAGAACGTTCATTATAATTATATAATATGCATCGCATGATATATTTAAAAACAGTATATTTTTAGAAATATTCCAACACACACACTGTCTTTTCCCTACAGGAGAAACAAGCATGGTGTGCCCAGGAAGAAGATAGGACAAATGCTGGAGCGGTTTGAGCTACCCATGTCCCTGGATATTGTGATGAACTCTCAGGAGCCTGTTAGACCCACAAGACATTCCTTATAGTAGCAGACAAACAGAAGGACCAACCAGACTACCACAAGTTCTTGCATTGTGTTTGTATTTATTTGTACATTGCATATTACCATACCGAACTTTCTGCAATGAAGCAAAATGCTTTAAAAACTTGTTGCCTTGGAAAAACATCTAGACCAAAATCAATTACTCTTAAGCAGTGGTGTAATACATTTTTTATTTTTAAATGAAACACTATCAGCATTTTACAGAATTAAAACTTTGTTTTTACTGGAAGAATTTTAAATAAATATTTTCTTATGGATGTCATCTGTGTAGATTGAGTTGTAAATTCTTGTCACTAAACTTTTAAAATTGGTGTCTTTTCATATTTTTGGGTTATAAACAATTAAGAACAGTTCATGTTAAACGAGATGTTTGGGAGTTTGTATTTACGTAAGTATCTGCAGTGGCCACTACGATGCCACTTAAGATTTATGTCGTGTATCCACGGTCAACCCTGGATTGGTGCAGCAATGGACAAATTGGCGCCATTTTGAAGCCGAGGGGAGGCTCACAGTGGATGAGGCAAAGACGATTGGCTACGATTCATCAAATAAGGTAGTATTTTATGAAAACACGATTATCAGTTTGAGTATTGTGGTCCTACAAAGTGTAGCGTCGATTGAGTGCTGTAGTGAACAATCTGGATTTGTCTGACTGTAACTAGCTAGTATAATGTACTTGAAAAGCTTGGTCAGTAGTACGACATTTCTCCAGTTTGCTCCAGTTATCAGTCTCCTGCACTGCTACTGCCAGTCCCGTAATGTTGACTTCTATTTGACCGTTAATGGCTGGTGTGGTTTACTATCTAGCTAGTTAGCCAACTGCTTCATTTTGTGTACTTTTGCAGTAGATGCATCAATTAATACGTTGCGGGTTAAAACGTTCCGGTTGGAAGACTACTGCAGCTTTGTACTTGCACTAGCCAACAACTATTTAAAAATGAGCCATTGCCTGTCTAACTAAAGTAGCCATTTGTGAGTGGCCACTGATCAGTAGCATACCTCTTTTGTTGAGGGCGGTTCTACAATACGCTAACGGAATGTTACCATCATTTAAAAACAATCGGATGCAAAATTATTCCAGAATGTAACAAAAATATGGCATTAGCCAGATCAACCAGGTAGCCCTTACCAACTTTGAGGTGTATCTGCTGCCTCGGTAAGGTACTGCAGCACATTTACATTTAAGTCATTTAACACGGAGTTTCTTAAACATCTTTGTGGCAAGGACAGGCAAAGCATGTTCTTATTCGTCTTTGGATTGCTTGTGTAAGAAAGAGAAAGAAAAAAAGATTTGCCATTGCTTTTATTTCTTTTAAAATATTGCCTTTTAAAATATTCTATTTCAAATACCCTAACACAGTGAATTGTTTTAACATAGTAATAACATGGTCCCCATATTTTAGGACATATTGGGGCTACTGGAAACAAATAATTAAATAAAATTGTTTTTGGCCTTTAAGCTACCACCATAATAATCAATCAAATAAAATGTATTTTATAAAACCCTTCTTACAGCAGTTGTTACAAAAAAGAAACCCAAGCCTAAAATCTCCAGAGTAAGCAACAACAAGACATTGATGCAGAGTGGCTTGGAGAATCTCCCCAGTAAGGTTACTTAGTACCTAGGATTAGTAGAGATCATCAAGTAGTCATTAAGTATATGAAATAAGACATGCATTGCATTCATTTGTGATTTTGTAGAGGTAGTTCATGTCTTCTTAACCATTCCTGGACCCATAACCTTCATTGGGGAAAGATCAGTTGTGTTGACCTGATAATATGCTGGTTTTTATGATGCTTTGCATACATTTAAGGTCCCTGCACCAGAATCAAACCAAGCCACTACATACTATTATAGAATTTTCCTTGTGGCATTATGGCATTTATTTAGAAAATATGACTGATCATGCAAAAAAAACATTCTTTTATTTAAGGATAGTGATCCTCTGAAGCCATTTATTTTCACATAGTTATTTGGCTCCTTTTAAAATCATAATAAGAGAAATCACCCAAATGGCCCTGGGCAAAAGTTTACATACCCTTGAATGTTTGGCCTTGTTACAGACTCACAGGTGAAAATGGCAATTAAAGTTGAATTTCCGACACCTGTGTCTTTTTCAATTGCAATACGTGTCTGCATATAAATAATGAGTTGGTTAGCTATCATGTGGATGCAATGAACAGGCTAGATACTGAGCCATGGGGAGCAGCAAAGTGTCAAAATACCTGCGTAACAAGGTAATGGAACTTTATAAAGATGGAAAAATATTTTAAAAATATGCCAAGGTCAGGTAGACCAAGAAAGATTTTTGCCCAAACTGCCAGAAGAATTGTTTGGGATACAAAAGTAACCCCAGCACGCTGTTCTGGAAAATAACAGTGTGGTTTTTTCCGGAGCTGTATTTTCTATTGAATATAGGGTATAAATGTCTCGCAGCTTTTTACACAGCTTCCCGACTGTTGCATTTAGTAAATGGTCCAGATCCGAACCACAACCATACTAATGAAAACTAGGTCTGTGATCTTTGCTAAATGCTGTGGACCCAAGTAATAACTCCTTGGTCTATATACATTTGTATTAGCTTTTTACATTATAGCTGTAAAACTACAATACCTTGTTAGATGTTTTCTTGCCGTTGCTTCCCAGATATGTTTGCAGTTCTATTAAGGCATGCTCCCAAGTAGCTTTGTTTGCAAATGTGCTGACCGGAGTTAAATTGACTCATATTGAAAATTCCTAATCAACTTATTGTGCAACATACATGTAAAAATACTTATTTTGTTCTTCTCTAATTATTATATGAAGATATAGCTGTGGATAAAGTGGAGCCTAAATTGCAAGCACAACAGAGGAGCAAAATCATTAAATATCAGATTATGGAGTTAGGGATTATTAGTAATTAAATTGTTTTTAGTTTTTATAGAAATAAAGGTAAAAAATATACATAGTTGTACACTATATGGCCAGAAGTACACTACACTTACCTAAAGGATTATTAGGAACACCTGTTCAATTTCTCATTAATACAATTATCTAATCAACCAATAGCATGGCAGTTGCTTCAATGCATTTAGGGGTGTGGTCCTGGTCAAGACAATCTCCTGAACTCCAAACTGAATGTCAGAATGGGAAAGAAAGGTGATTTAAGCAATTTTGAGCGTGGCATGGTTGTTGGTGCCAGACGGGCCGGTCTGAGTATTTCACAATCTGCTCAGTTACTGGGATTTTCACGCACAACCATTTCTAGGGTTTACAAAGAATAGTTGATAAGGGAAAAACATCCAGTATTTGGCAGTCCTGTGGGCGAAAATGCCTTGTTGATGCTAGAGGTCAGAGGAGAATGGGCCGACTGATTCAAGCTGATAGAAGAGCAACTTTGACTGAAATAACCACTCGTTACAATCGAGGTATGCATCAAAGCATTTGTGAAGCCACAACACGCACAACCTTGAGGCGGATGGGCTACAACAGCAGAAGACCCCACCTGGTACCACTCCACTACAAATAGGAAAAAGAGGCTACAATTTGCACGAGCTCATCAAAATTGGACAGTTGATGACTGGAAGAATGTTGCCTGGTCTGATGAGTCTCGATTTCTGTTGAGACATTCAGATGGTAGAGTCAGAATTTGGCGTAAACAGAATGAGAACATGGATCCATCATGCCTTGTTACCACTGTGCAGGCTGGTGGTGGTGTAATGGTGTGGGGGATGTTTTCTTGGCACACTTTAGGCCCCTTAGTGCCAACTGGGCATCGTTTAAATGCCACGGCCTACCTGAGCATTGTTTCTGACCATGTCCATCCCTTTATGACCACCATGTACCCATCCTCTGATGGCTACTTCCAGCAGGATAATGCACCATGTCACAAAGCTCGAATTATTTCAAATTGGTTTCTTGAACATGACAATGAGTTCACTGTACTGAAATGGCCCCCACAGTCACCAGATCTCAACCCAATAGAGCATCTTTGGGATGTGGTGGAACGGGAGCTTCGTGCCCTGGATGTGCATCCCACAAATCTCCATCAACTGCAAGATGCTATCCTATCAATTTGGGCTAACATTTCTAAAGAATGCTTTCAGCACCTTGTTGAATTAATGCCACGTAGAATTAAGGCAGTTCTGAAGGTGAAAGGGGGTCAAACACAGTATTAGTATGGTGTTCCTAATAATCCTTTAGGTGAGTGTATGTTCAAAAGTTTGAGGTCACTTTCAAATGTTCTTGTTTAAAAAAAAAAAAAAAAAAAAGCCTATTAAAATAACATCAAATTAGTCTGGAATATAGTGTAGATTTTTTTTTTTTGCTGGAGTAGTGCTTGAAGCCATCTGTCAAGCATGGTGGAGGCATAGTGATGGTCTTGGGGTGCTTTGTAGGTGGTGAAGTGGAAGATTTGTACAGGGCGAAAGGGATCTTGAAGGCTTACACTCCATTTTGCAACGCAATGCCATACCCTGTTGACGGTGCTTAATTGGATTTCCTCCTACAACAGGACAATAACCCAAACACAGCTTCAAACTTTGCAATAACTATGAAGCAGTCAGCTGATATTCTGTCTATAATGGAGTGGCCAGCACAGTCACCGTATCGCAGCCTTATTGAGACAGTACTCTGTATTGGTATCCTGTGGCATCATGATGACCCTTCCCTGGAACTAACAGGCCTAGCAGAATCCCTGAAAGACAGCCCCATACCATTATACCTAAACTTTACTCTAGGCACCATGCATTCCGGTAGGTAGCCTTCTCCTGGCATCTGCCACACACACATCCGTCCATCAAACTGCCAGATTGTAATGTGTGATTCATCACTCCAGAGAACACGTTTCCACTTCTCCAGAGTCTGGTGGCGGCGTGTTTTACATCACTCCAGCCTATGCTTGGCGTTGACATGTGGTTTGTGTACAGCTCCTCGGTAGGGCTGCGTAATTAATCAAAATCTAATCGAAATTGCGTTATTGACATGTGCAATATCCAAACCGCCTACTTATGGGATTTTCAGCTCCAAAAAGGTGAATGATTTGCTCTTCATGCGAGGCTACAGCCATGCATCGTACATCCTTAATTGTTTTTCTTGCAGTGCTGTAGGTATTTTAGTAGATTACTTAAATACCTAGAATAATCTATTTTAGTTAACACTGCAAAAGTTTCAGCTTCAGTGTTGGGTCAGTGTCATTCGTTCTTGTCATATTCATTTGAGAGTCCAAAATTGGAAAATTAAAAAACTATTTGTTATTTGAATCTGATACCAAAACACAAATAACGGTTTATTTTTCGTACTTTTGATTTTATGCTCAGATCAAAAATATTAAATAAAAAAACTGGTCACGGCCCCAACTTGATTTTTATATTTAATTTCTTCGAACCAGAAGTTATTGACTTCTTCGTGTGTTGCACTTGATAAGTATAGTATCTAATATTTGTTTCTGTATAGGGCAATATATATTTCATATCCATTGAGTTACATACCAGTGGTATGGGCAGAGTAAAATGCCAGCAACAATTGGAAATACATAGCAACATTTCTTTGCATATAATCAGTCATTCTATACAGTCTCCTGAACACATCCTACAATACATTCACTGTGGCGTATACAGCTCTGCAAAATTATCAGTTTCTCTGGTTATACAATTCATAGGTATGTTTTTGAGTAAAATGAACAGTTTTGTTTTATTCTAGAAACTACTGACAACATTACTCCCAAACTCCAAATAAAAAGATTGTCATTTAGAGTATTTATTTGTAGAAAATAACAACTGGTCAAAATAACCAAAAATATATGCATTGTTTTCAGACCTCAAATAACGCAAAGAAAACAAATTCATATTAATTTTTCAACAACAAAATACTAATGTTTTAACTTATTTGGTGGAATAACCCAATATTTGGCCATTGCCGGTTATTTGGTGGAATAACCCAGATTTTTTTTATCACAGCTTTCATGTGTCTTGGCATGCCCTCCACCAGTCTGTCTGATTGCTGTTGGGTGACTTTATGCCACTCCTGATGCAAAAATTCAAGTAGCTCTGCTTTGTTTGATGGCTTGTGAACATCCGTCTTCCTCTTGATCAAATTCCAGAGGTTTTCAATGGGGTTCAGGTCTGGAGATTGGGCTGGCCAAGACAGGGTCTTGATCTGGTGGTCTTCCATCCACACCTTGATTGACCAGGCTGTGTGGCATGGAACATTGTCCTGCTGGAAAAAACAATTCTCAGAGTTGGGGAACATTGTCAGAGTAGAAGGAAGGTGGTGTTCTTCCAGGATAACCTTGATTCATGCGCCCTTCACAAAAGACAAATCTGCCCGATTCCAGCCATGTTGAAGCATCCCCAGATCATCACCGATCCTCCACCAAATTTCACAGTGGGTGCGAGACACTGGCTTGTAGGCCTCTCCAGGTCTCCGTCTAACCATTAGACGACCAGATGTTGGGCGAAGCTGATGACCTTACTCCATTCTTTGCTTCTTAATAGATGAAGGGCTTTTTTTCTAGCTTTGCACGACTTCAGCCATGCTTTTTTCGAACTGTCCTCGCCATGCACTTCACCACAGCTGCTGTCATCCTACGATTGTTGAGTGACATTCGAATGAGTGGACGGTCATCTCAGTCTGTGGACAGTCGTTTTCGCCCTCTGCCAGTCTGTAGCTTTGTTGTCCCCAATGTCTGTTGCTTGACCTGGTTCTTATGAACCGCCGTCTTTGAGATAGAAAACAACCTGACGCTCACTGTATCCCTCTGCAAGTAAAGCCAGATTTAACCCTTCTTTTCCTCACTCAAAGCTTTTCGTTTCAACTCTTTTGTCATGCTGAAAATAATTTTTTTTTATTCAAATAACCTTTGAGGTACTACTTGCACTGGTTTTGCCATCCAGCTGGTCCTATTGCAAGAGGATAGTGATGACCACAGCAGTGGTTTTTATACTTTTCCTCGTTAAATTAGATTTGGTTCAGGTAATCGCCTAATCAGTACCTCATTAAGTAAAATGAGGTGTGCCTGTGTTGGAATTTAACAGACACTGGAATGGAATGGCTGCCATACATGTAGAGATGCTGATTTAAGAAAAATTAGGGGTGGTCTCTTTTTTTTCTTTCTTCCAGAACTGTGGAATAGTTTTTTCTCTGAGGCAATATGTCTTTCATATACAGAAATTTGCATTGTGGCCAATGGTATGGGTTGAGTAAAATGCCAGCAAATATTGCAACTATTGCAATTACATAGTAACCCTTGATTTGTTTAGCATATTTTCACTCTATACAGTCTCCTGAACATTTCCTATAATACATTCACTGTATCATATAGAATAGCTTTTTCTGTATGAGGGATATGTCTTCTATGTACAGTATATTATAAGGTTTTACCTTGGTGGCTGAAGAGGGTGTTGAAAAGATTGTGTTGTTGGATGTAGTACACAGTGCCCATCCAAAACCCATTTTATTTTGTTAGTAGACACTCTCCAAAACATTTCCTACATTACATTCACTGTTGTGTATAGAGAAGTTTTTGCTGTATGATGCAATATGCATCCTGTGTGCAGTATATTATAATGTGCTGCTATGGGGGACGAGGTGTAAAGTATAGTGTTGCTAGATTTAGTGCAATATAAAAGCCCATATATAACAACTTAACGCGAACAAATTAACAAGAATGACATCATAAGGATTCATCCATTTATTTTTAATACATGAAAGGTTTATTAACTATAGTTTACTCCATCTTCATTTCTCAGTGTGCTCCATTGTGCACACATAGGATGAATATTATTCAGCCTATGTGAAGTACCATTTAAACAGCATTTGTCATTAGTTTATATTTTTTAGAATGTTGATATTCCTTTTTTTATCTATATTTTTACAATATACACTAAACAAAGTGGCAAAATAGATTAATTTAATATCATTAATATCATTTTTTACTATAGACTTTTTTTTCCCAAGGCAAAATACGAAACCCTAATTCTTATTGTTGCTACCGAATCTCTAATGTTGCCAGCATGACGCTAATCTTTGACCCACACTGTGAGGTCTTCCCGTCACTCCCGGTCCGACTCCTCCCTGCCACACTCCGCACCTGCCACCAGTTCACTTCCCAGCACGCATGAACGCACCCAACACTCCAGATCCCAATCACCTGAATATCGAACACCTGTGCCCTGTTTACCCCTCTATTTAACCTGTGCTCTTCCTCCCCTCCAGCGTGAGGTATTGTTCCCAGTGGACCTGCCAAGCATTCTATCGCGCGCTTATTACCTAGTAGATTCCCAGCCTGTTGTGTTCTCTGCCCTCTTGTCCCGTCCTCTCTCCTCGTTTCCAGAACCCTGCGTCTTGACCTGCTTGTCCGCCCCGTCGTGTATCTCCCTGCCTACTCTACCTGTGTCGTTGCCTGTACGGACTGTCTTCCCGGAATACCGACCTCCCTGCCTGCCCCCTGGATATCCTTGCCGTCTCTCCCGTCCTGTACTATAGCCTCCACGGATTGATCACCCGGCATCCTGACCTACTTGCCTGCTTCTCGGTTTCGCGTCTCTGCTCCTCCCTGCCTCTGCCTTCGCCTTCAAGGACTGATATTCCGGTTTCCGACTCTCTGCCTGTCTTCATCGTTTGTGTGCTTGCCTACTCCCTTGTGCGACGTAAACAATAAAAACTACCATTGCACTTCTGCAATTGGACCCACACTACTCTGGTCCTGGTGTTCATTACACACACTAGCAAAACTGAATCATGCTAGCGGGACAGTAACTTCCGGGTCACACAATTCTAACAAATTATTTATCAAAATCAAGTTCAGGCAGTGACAAGATTTTTTCATTTTCTATTTTTGATCAGACAACAAAATCAAAAGTATGAAAAATAAACTGTTGTTTGTGTTTTGGTATTATAAATGAAATTTTTAGATTTTGCGCTCTATTGAATATGAAAAGAACGAATGATACACCGATTGACACAGGCTGCACCTTCAAAATGGTAATAAGTGTAAAATAGAAAACACTGAACTTTAATTACATTTGTATTCAGTTTAATAGCACATTATGTAGGCTATGATCTCTAATTTTAAGTGAGATTATCTAAACCCGTGTTTGAAAACTGCAAATCATAATCATAATTGCAATATTTGTCAAAGAAATTGCAATTCAATATTTTATCCAAATCGTGCAGCCCTACCCCTCGGCCCTTCTCGTGAAGCTCCCAATGTACAGTTTGTGTGCTAATGTTGCTTCCAGTGGCAGTTTGGAACTCTCTTGTCTTGAGTGATGCACCAGATGATAGGAAATGTTTATTCACTATGTGATTCAGCACTCTGCCCCACTCTGTGAGTTTGGGTGGCTGGGCTGTTTTTGCTCCTAGATGCTTCCACATAATTGTAATTGCACTTTCAGTTGACCGGGGCAGATCTAATAGGGAAGAAATTTACAAACTGACTTGTGGCAAAAGTGGCCTCCTATGGCAGTGCCACAATTAAAGTCAGTGAGCTACTGCAAATGTTTATATATGGAGATTTCATGGCAATGTGATGGATTTTATGAAGCTGTGAGCAATGGATGTGACTGAAACACCTGAACTCAGTAATTAGTTGGGGTTTCTACATACTTTTGGCCATATATTACTGGCTGTATATTAATTGCTAAAACAGACACTAGGCCTGTACATGTTATTTGTATCAAGTGATAGATGCACTTTTTGCCAGTTTTACATTGAATACTCATCCACTTACTTGTTTTGTATGGTTCTGTGCTAGCTAAAAGCCAGAGGAGAGCATGGCTCACTCAAAAGGTCGGACCACAGATGACAAGATCACTTGTCCGCCTGGGGTGAAAGAAATCTCTGACAGAATCTCTAAGGATGAAATGGTCCGCAGGCTCAAGGTGAGTGGAGAAAGCTTGGCGAACACACACAAGGAACAAGGCACCTCATTAGTCAAACAATTGAGTCATAATTTCTGAGTACAATTTTTTTTTGCCGGACCGCGTAAGTGGAGCCAGCCTAGAAGAGTGAATGTCTCTTACTGAGTCCATCCCTGACTGAGTGACTGACTACCCCTTGTTAAATAGCGTAGGGCTCCAGAACAACAGGTTTTGCGTTCGCTTCCTGTAACAGTCCAAACGCATTATGCTTGAGGTTCAGACAGAAACAATTTTGCTGGCTACAACTTTATGTAGCTACGTAATAGGAAGCCTAAAATAAATTGGTTCTGGGGGATATCAGGATTTGTTCAGGATAGACAAACACTTCACAGGCTTCACGATTCTCTTATCTTTTCACCTGACAAAAAAGTCAGTTATTGTTAGTGATGGCCATTCGAGGCCTCATTACCGTTCTTCTAGCAGCAGGATATTATGCTAGCAGTGCTAACTCAGATTTTCTTTTTCAACATAAAAGCCATCATTGAACAATATAAGTTAATATAGTTAACAATCTTGTCCGTACATTTTGTTTTATACTTTTCAATTATGGCTTTTATTGTGATAAAGAAAATGTGAGTGCTGCCAGCATAATATCCTGCTGCTAAAATCACACTAATGAAACCTCGAATGGCCATCACTAGTTATCGTCACCTATATTGATAGCAGTGGCGGCTGCTGGTCTTTCAAAGAGGGGAAGCTCATTTTCGGCCTACATTATAAACCTCTGATGGTCTTCATTTGTAGTGACACTCGGCAGGGTTTCCGCGGGGTCATAAAAAGTCATAAAACGTCTTAAATGTAACAATAAGAATTTTAGGTCATAAAAACGTCCGGATTTTCCATAAAAGGTCATAAATTACATTTAGCCACGTCTTAAATTTATATGCTCATCCATTCATTTGTTCTTCCATCACAATGCGCTGGCGCCGGCAATGGCATTCATTGGTTTCACCTGTTTTGTCTGAGGAATCTAACTGGTATCACAGCGTCCAAGAACTACAAGGTCCATGCGGCAGTGCAGCAAACAGACTTGTCAAAAGAAACCTGCACGAACTCCGAACATACTGTATCATACCGAGTCACTGCTTAGTTTAACTGAAATCATCCTTGCTATCACAATGGGAAAATGTACCTTTAACGATCTATGGCTCGAAGACATAGCGTTTAGTAGTTGGCTCAAGCCCGTCGCAAACAATCGTTATCAAGTCTATTGCACTCTGTGTAAGAAGGCGTTGGAGCTGTCTAGTTTAGTCATAAAAGTCTTGAAGTCGCATGCTAAATCGGAAAAGCATATCGTTGCTGTTAACGGCCTGCAGCGGGTGCAGGCGATCCGTCAGTTTTGTTCGGCTCCGTCGTCACTAACGTTACCCGGTCCAAGTACGGTGCAGGATTCAGTTTCTGTCGCATCCAGTGCTACACACAGTGGTTTCGGATCAACATCCACACTGTTAGAAATCGGCGGTTTCGTATAGTGGTCAAATAATGTAGAACCCGTATCAAATCGAGGGAGAAGTTCGTTCAAGTTTATTGGACAATTGCAGCACAGATGTCATACGGTGAACGTTCCATCACTGTAATGTTGGTTACCAGCTAGCCTATACATTAAGGGCGTTTCTGACTAAGACCATGTCTTTAGAAGTCAACCCCCATGCCATATGACCATCGTAAACATTCCTACAGAGAGAAACAGAGAGGTTTCTGTTGTTCTCATTATCTAGGCACATGCACTTCCAATGAAATGTACATTCATATTGTAATTGTTAATGCTCAGATTCCACAGTCCCCCCTATCAAACATTTAAAGAAAAACATTACATGTTTGATAAAACATTACAATTCAATTCCTAATGAAAAGAAAAGGCCCATACGCATATGTAACAAATGACTAAAATGAAAGAACAAAAGGAGTATCCGACCAACCAGGTCTTATTTGTCCTCAAATGAAAATGAATTTGAACAAGACAATTGACACACCCCACTCCGACACCTAACTCAATGTATGACAGTCATCAATCCCGTCCCCAGCTAAGATTATAAAGGTCAAGAAACATTATGACATCAACAGGTTATTATCAGTGTTAACGGTGTTCAGCAGAAAATCAGACTCAACATGACATCATGATTAAAACATTTCCCCCAAAGTCCATTGAACAATCAAAACCCCCTTTGTCCGTATCATGATCCATGCGACAAAATCATACAAAAGACTTATGCATATCCTGTTGTACCTGTGACAGATTTCTACCTTAAAATTGGGAAAACATCTACCTTTGTCAGGGACCATCTATAATAGGGAACAATTCACTGTCCAAACAAACCATGATAGCCATCATAATGTAGATCATTAAGCATCATCACAAATACGCCGAAGTCCAATACTGGGATTGTCATCGTACAGTTTCCCACCTGTCTTGCGAGAAACAAACCTTCATACATATGAAATTCACCATATCAGTTATTTAGGAAAATCTTAGATTGTAAGGAAATAAGTGAATTTTCAATCAAGTGTCCTTCAGTTCTTGTCTTCAGTTTCTTTGTCTTGCATCAGTGATGAAAGTTCCAAAATCAGTTATTGCAGTCAGTGTGATGTGGACCCAGCAAATTGCCTGGTTGTCCTAACAAGTCAGTGTAGGTGTATAATGGATAAGTGAGTTTCCAACACTTCACTTAATCAAGATTAACACCACAACAGTGTCTTCCACTGTGTTGGGACCCTGTGACCTTTCCAGTCAACTGGCCTGTGGTACTCTGACCTGTAGTTTGTGTAGTCCTTCAGGACTCAGGTGGATTCTCCTCTCATCTCGCTGTCGATGATTCATCTAGAAATGGAGTGTGAAGCCAAGTGATCTGACCACACTCAGTTGTCTGTGTCCAGTCAGTGACGTGATGTATCATCAGAAAAGGGTTTGTGATGTCCTGATCTGTTGAAAGTATAACTACAAAACAAAGATTAGTGTGGTTCAACAGTCCATCAGACTTTCATCCACTGGGTATGGTTCCGTCAACTCCCAACAATGAAGACAATAGATCAGTCCTGAAACTTGTGGATCTCAGAAGTTCCATCTTCAGAGTGAAGCATACACCCTATTCAGACAAGTTTCCATAAGTCTATGTCAAAG
Source organism: Esox lucius (assembly GCF_011004845.1). Lineage (NCBI taxonomy): Eukaryota > Metazoa > Chordata > Actinopteri > Esociformes > Esocidae > Esox > Esox lucius. The sequence goes on from NC_047569.1 coordinate 880,300, forward strand.
TTCCTTTTCCATCCAGAACTGGCTTGGTTGTTGTTTGACTCCTTGTGCTATATTATTGCCCAATAGCAACCAGCAGTGGAATAATATTGTCAGACATGACTTTGCTTAGCCAAATCAGAAATGGTTAGATCTATTCTATTTAACCATTAGAATGTTAGACCTTACCTCAAACAAAACAATCTCCAAATAAACCAATTAAAAACATCCTGTAAATGGAAAATGGAAAACATAACACATGCCAATGCTCTGTTATAACTATGCAAACAGGAAAAACTAAATTTTTTACAAAACTACTTATAAATACAAATTTGATTTGCCTTGAGCCTTAAACTCAACTCTTTCCAATCATAATCAATTATCATATCATACATCCCCCCTGCCTTCACTTCATTAAGTCAATGGAAAGTGACACCATGTATGAATGCAGAACAATGACAAATACAGCCACAGGAGGCGCCATCCTGAACCTGCACTGGCCATCTTTTCAGGACAGACATGAAAAATAGAGAATTGGTAGTAGGGATGGATCTATAATCCATTTGATAAGGAGTTGTATATTCATCAAAACAAAGTGAACAAGTTAAAAACATTAATATTCACTAACACCAACAAAGACATCAATGTGCAACACGGTCACTTGTGCGAAGGAATTATAAACCATATAACCCATTAACAAATTTTACATCATAGCTAAACAGCTCTCAAATTTGACATTACCACAGTACCATCACACAGGTCTGTGAAATTGGCTATTAAGCATTTATAATATCCTGTAGTTTCTTGCCACATGCCTAACTAAATTGTTTGGCCCCCAGGGGATAAGCTGTGCAACTAAATTGTAGGAGTGAAAAACTCCAGCCCATGTGCAGTGGTTTACCTGTTGCAACCACCAGGGCAATTGTATTAGCATAGCTACAGCATACAACTTTAGAATTTTTACAGGCAAAGGCCAAACTACCTCATGAAAAACACAAAGTGTCTTGAGTAACCTCCTAAATTTTTGGGAATTCGCAAAGTTAGATACATTTTTTGACCAAATAAGGGCGGTCAGCCAAACCCTAAATCACAACTTTAATGCTTTATCTTTGTTCTATCATCAACAATGGGGGATGACTTTAGGTCTCTACCCACACTTCAGTTGGTTTCAAAATCATACATTTCAACATTAAAGCTAATGAGAGGAAAATATATTTAGCTTTCACTTAATGTTTGTTTATCCCAAAACTATATATGCGTTTGTTGATAAAATTACCATAGATGAGACCAGACCAAACACTCAAATTTAACCCTTAGTAATAGGCTACTCTGATGTAATGGGAAAGGTTGCTACTCTGAGCTCCACCCATTTATGGTAATCCATTAAAAAGGCCAAATGTTTGTTTATGGTCCTCAGACTATCCTATCAATTTAGCCGACATCCTTTGTTAACTGGAGATTTTGATTTAGTGTCCAACCAATCTAATATTTTCGCAGTTTGTAAAAATGTGCTTATCATTATCTATACAACAACTCAACATTAGGGTGGAAATTAACTCTTAAGAATGGCAATCCAGACAGAAAACAGATGTATGACATCACTAAAATCAAGGTACAATAAGTAATCCAAAGGAAACTCAATGTAGGCCTTAAACACTGTTACATCAATACCCTATTTGTTCATTAGTCAATTTACCATTTTAGAATTTGAACTCCATTAACGAGTATCAGGCGTTGGTTTTAAAAACAAGCATTATCCCAGTTATCATTGGTAAATACAAATAAGATAAACTATATTATTTAACCAAACTCAATTCAGCATTTAAAAAATAGGTCATTTAATTTTGTGTGGAGTAAACTCGCTTTAACTGTATTACCCCTTTTTTTAAGGCTATGACTATTTTGGATTCAAATTCAGTCCTCATGGGACACAGCGGCTCCTTAATGTTAGACTATAACCATGTGGATTCTTCATTATATCACTTATACAATATATAATTAGAGCGAAAACACAATACCTTAACCTTTTGTAAGACAACCACAATACTATTTTACCAGATTAGAAAATCATGGTACCAAATTCTAATTCATCACTAGGTTTCAGACGTACTCACTTGTGCTAGTGAACAGCTCAGCAAGCAACAGACAAGTACCATGTGGTGGGCCTTGATTAAGGCCTACCTACATTGTCGTGAGACCCCCCCTGAGGCCTTACGGTTTTAAACATTATCATCAACGCAATAAATACGCTTGACTCAAAATTACATACGTACATATGACAAAGCACAACAAAACAGATTATTTCTTGAATACCTATTAAAACATGTTCAAGCATGACAGAACAAGACATGCTATTTCGAATGCCTATTAAAACATGCTATATAACATTCAAGTGCTTCTCAAAATACATGTAATATTTAATTAAATAAGCTTGGCTATTACCGAGGAAGGTGATCAGGTTTCCTTGATAAGTTCCAGCTTCAATTAATGGTTAGGTACAATACATTTTAGAAAATGAACATTTAAGAACTCTGATTGAATGATTATGAAAGCTCACGTCAGTTTCTAGTATCGTCCATGATTCCAGGGTCCCATAAGAGAGACTCCATCTTGAGACTACTGTCGGTCAGCCAGGTGGTCAAACAGAATGAATCTTCGTCCATTTCGATTGGCTCCTTTACCGCCTTTCGACTGTTGTCCATTCTCGGCCATCTTAACTTTCCTCTGTCTTCTCTCTTCGTCTGTACCACACGCTCCATCTTTCTATATTCAACTTCCTCGGAATACATCTTGTTTAGCCGGAAAACGTTATTTTTCTTTCTGTCCATTTCGAGTCCAGGCATCTTTGTTAATGATCCTTTTCGTTCTTGATGGTATCCTATTCGCGCCATTCTATTTAAAAATGGACGCGTCATGACTGATGCTGCACTCCTCTTCCCGTCGTATTTGTACAACTGGATGGCCTTATATTTTACTTGTACAAGTCACTGTATAATCGCCTAAAGCAATTCGCATTATCAACGAAATACAGTTTAGCGTTAATCTCCAATTTATCCACCCCTAGAGATTTTTGCACGTTACACAATGTAATTCGTGGCCCAGTCAGGGAGTAACTAGGTCTTCTCTCCAATTTATCCACCCCTAGAGATATTGTACACGATTGCAATTCGTGGCCTAGTCAGGGAGTAACTAGGTCTCCTATCACTAACTGTGCTCTTGAAATACTCGATTTGTTCGTTAAATGGTGTGGATTTCAGACTCACCAACCATTCATCTGTTCGCAAGAAACAGGAACAAAGACCGGCTCCGTTGCGGGTGCGCGCAGCCAGCTTCTTCTCAGGACAACAAAAAACATTTTTTTTTTGGTAAAATCTAAATCTCCAACCATACGGCTCACAGCACCAAAGTGTTAGAAATCGGCGGTTTCGTATAGTGGTCAAATAATGTAGAACCGATGTAGAAATCGAGGGAGAAGTTCGTTCACGTTTATTGGAAAATTGCAGCACAGATGTCATACGGTGAATGTTCCATTATCTTCTCACTGTAATGTTGGTTACCAGCTAGCCTATACATTAAGGGCGTTTCTAACTAAGACCATGTCTTTAGAAGTCAACCCCCATGCCATATGACCATCGTAAACATTCCTACAGAGAGATAAACAGAGAGGTTTCTGTTGTTCTCATTATCTAGGCACATGCACTTCCAATGAAATGTACATTCATATTGTAATTGTTAATGCTCAGATTCCACAACACTAAAAGCGGAGGTCCTGTGGGTGTTGAATACTGTGACTAAACACCAATCCTACAACGGGAATGAAGAAATTGCCGAACTTTTCAGAGCAATGTTCCCAGACACTGACATAGCCAAAACTTTTACCTGCGGGAAAGATAAGACCTCATACATCACCCGGTTTGGCTTGGCAGAGTATATAAAAAAAGACCTCGTCTCCAAGGTACCTGGGCCTTATGTTCTCATGTTTGATGAAAGCTTAAATCACACAAGCGAGAAGAAACAGCTGGACATACATGTTCGGTTCTGGAATGACGGTGCATTCCCGGTACCTGGGATCACACTTCATTGGTCATTCCATGGCCCAGGATTTGCTAAAGCACTTTAAAGTAAGTAATTAAAGTTTAATATTTAAAACAAATATGATTTCTAATGCTGCATGTAATATTTGAAATAATTTCATCTTCAAACCTATGACTATGAATACTTGATATACTCATATACTCATCCAAGCCTCCCACTGAACACGGAGCGCCACCTTAAATGCACGATTTACACTGATGTCGAGTGGCTGCAAATACTTTGTTGTGCCCCCAGGAATCACAGCTGGAATTGAGTTTGTCCTCTTGATGGCTTCTTTCACCAAATCTCTTATGTGGGCCCTCATGCTGTCCAAAACGAGCAATGCCTTGTTCCTGTGAAAGAATCCTCCCGGTCGCTTCCATCCTTTCTTGTTGACTTTCACAACAATTCCTCTCGGGAATTTTTCTTTTGGCATTGTGGTGCGTTTAAAAATCACCATCGGTGGAAGCTTTTCTCCTGATGCCGTGCAGCTCAGAACACAGGTGAAGTGTGTTTTTTCATGCCTAGTTGTTTTCAGCGTGATGGATGATTCGCCTTTCCTGTTGACAGTCCGAGTGAGAGGCTGGTCAAACATCAGAGGAACCTCATCCATATTTATGATGTTGTGCGGCTCAATGGAATGCTCCGCTATCTTTGCATTAGTGAATTTGCGAAGTTTGAAACTTTTTCCTCGTAGTCAGGAGGGAGCTGCTGACACAGACTCGTCCATACCCTGATTGACAGGTCTCTACGTCTCATAAATCTGAGACACCATGATGGTCCACCTCTAAAATCCTCAAACTTCATTGCAGTGGCGATTGTTTTGGCTTTCAGTCGGATCTGCACAGTTGAAACACCTCGGCCGTCTGCTCTCTGAGTGTTGACCCAGTCTTCGAGCTCATTTTCTAGTTCGGACCATCTGCTTTTCTTCCCTCTGAAAGCTTTAGTTGTCTTTTTGCACTGAGTCAATTCTTCACGCTGCTGTTTCCAAAGTTTTCTCATCGACTCATTAAGACCAAGCTCCCGTGCAGCAGCTCTAGTTCCTTTTCCAACAGCCAAATCAATCACCTTCAACTTGAAAGCTGCATCATATGCATTTCTCCGTGTCTTTGCCATGATGAGGGTGACAAAATGACTACCATACCTGGGAAGTTTGAGCGCGCTCAATTTAATATAAACAGTAAACAAAAAAGTTGTTTAACCCGTTTGGCAATTTCATTGGTCTAATAAAAGCTTCATGCCGCCAAAAAACTGAGTATGTCACAGAATGTGTATTAAAAAAAAAAAATTGAAAGCGGGAAAAATCCATATTAGCTGCGTCATTGTATAAGTCGCGAGGTTCAAAGCGTGGGAAAAATGTTGCGGCTTATAGTCCGGAAATTACGGTATCTAAAAAAAATTACATTTAACTTTGTAAAACTGAAACAAGGATTGTGGTGTAGCCTATAATTGTGTGAAATGTATGATGCAAATCGGCTAGCAATTTCGCCAAACAAATATCAAGAAATATTGCAGCAGTTTGTCTTTCGAATACATTTGAGAAATCCGCAATGGGACTGAGCGCGAAATAGCTTCAGTGACTTCTTATAGTACAGACCGCTGTCAGTCAAAAGGAGATGCAGTTTGACAGATCTTCAGGTCCTCCAATCATCACGCGGAAGCCCGGAGTCCGGGCCAGCCCACTCCTCATTCACCCCCAGAGACGCTGAGCGTCCGTGGGCGGGACATAATCGCAGCATTTATCCAATCACCGTCTACTTTCAGAGCACTGAAAAAAACTGTTCTAAGCAGCCCCATTGAAGTCAATGGACGCTGGGCTTCAACAGGGAAATGCACTGTGACGCTGCGGGATTGTATGAGAAGAAAATCGAGTCAGCCGACCTGTAGCTGATTCTGAACTAACTAGTTTTAGAGATGAACATGTTTTAACGCATTTTTTATCAATAAAATGTTTACACAATAGTACATATTTGACCATTATCTTTTTGGACATTATAGGGGATGCCGAGCTTCCCTTGCAGTCTTAAAGAAATCCCCACTGATTGATAGATACTGTATCTACAGTGGATATAAAAAGTCTACACACCCATGGGAAAATGGGTTATGGTCTGAGGAAACGTTTTTTTTTCATATTTCCAAAAGGTATGTTTGGCGCAAAAATAAAACTGCACATCACCCAAAGAAAACCATACCCACAGTGAAGCATGATGGTGGCAGCATCATGCTTTGGGGCTGATTTTCTCCAGCCTTAGTCAGGGTGGTGGGAATTATGAACCGTTCCAAATACCAGGAAATTTTGGCACTAAATCTTCAGGCGTCCGTTAAAAGCTGAAGATTAAGAGGAAGTTCACCTTTCAGCACGACAACAACCCAAAGCACACATCCAAATCCACAATAGCATTGCTTCACCAGAAGAAGATTAAAGTTTTGGAATGGCCCAGCCAGAGCCCAGACCTGAAGCCAATTAAACATCTGTGGCGTGATCTGAAGAGGGCTGTGCACAGGAGATCGTACAGAGATCGTCCTCGACATCGTACAGATTTGGAGCACTTTTGCCAAGAGGAGTGTGCAAATACTGCCACATCAAGATATTCCATGCTAATAGACTCTTACCCAAAAAGACGGAGTGCTGTAATAAAATCTAAATGTGCTTCAACAAAGTATTAGTTTAAGGGTGTGGGTTTTTTATTTAAATGTTTTCCCCCTCAAAGATTTATTTGTTTTTCTATTGAATTGTTCACGTTATAGGTCACATTAAAGGTGGAAAAAGTTCTGACATGATTTATCTGTCTCATTCTTTTACATCTCATTTTAACAGGGGTGTGTAGACTTTTTATATCCACTGTATGTCATTCACAAATGGCTAATTAGCTGTTAAAACGGCCAGTCCCAAAAGTGGATTTGTTCAGGATTGACAACAACCTAGCTGGCAACAGCCTTGAGTAGATACGTTATGGGAAGCCTAAAATTAAACTGTTTACTATATTGCTTTCTTTCTGGTGGATAATAGATTATGATTATGTCTCAGGATTTGTTCAGGAAAGACAAGCACTTCACTGGTTACATGATTCTCTCGTCATTTCACTTGATGAAAAAGTCTGTTATCGTCGCCTATTTGAATACAGTAGTTATTGTATCCATGTCATTTACTAATGGCTAATAAACTGTTAAAACGGCCAGTGGCAAAAGCCATAAAGGTCATAGATGCAATTTGTGGTGGAGTTAAACTTAATAGCAAATGTTACTTAGTTTAACACTAGTTAATGGTGTCTAACAAAATATTCTAGCTTGGCGTGATGTTAATGAGTGAATATAATATAATGTCAAGAGGCTATACCGACACTATAGCTTGGTGGCGTAGTGGTTGAAGTCACAAACTTTTCCTGTGAGTGATCTGGGTTAAAATCTCGGGAGGGCACCAACGATCAATGCTTTTTATTAGGCTGAACTAGACTTGCCTGGCTTCTTGTTGTTTTTGCCGGACCATGTAAGCGGTGCCGGGCAAGAACAGCGAACATCTCTTACTGAGTGAGTCACTGACTGACTTACTACCCCTTGTTAAATAACGTAGTGGTAAGAGAAGCGGATTTGTGAGCTATAGGCCCCAAGTTCGTATCTCCTCGCAGGTGACGTGAAGTATGCATTATGAATTATTCCATGTAGATGAAAATTTCACTGGTTTCTACATTACAGTAAGCCTGAAATAAAACAGTTTATGGTTATATTTCAAATGTTTCTGGTGGATTTTCGAAGTACGCATCCGTGCATTAGTTTTGGGTCAGGATAGACAAACACATTTGCTGGCTTAACATACAGTAGTTACGTTATAGTAAGCCTTAACTGAAACTGTATACGGTTATATTGCGACTGTTTCTGGCATGGAAAAGTTCATCTTCAGTCTCGTTAGCAATTGCTTAATTCTTGATTATTCCTAGGACGTTAGTAGATACTAGTAAGCCTATTACTGGCAAAAGCAATACAGTTCATAGATGCTATGGTGGAGGTAAATGTAATATGAAACATTAGTCAGTTTAACACAATCCTCAATGGAGTCTAGCAACTGCTGAAACATGTTATGCTGTAGTGTAGTGGTTAAAGACTGCTTCTTTTGTTTGTTATCGCCGTCTTTATTGATAGTTATTGTATAAATGTAATTCACGAATGAAATAAAGAAGTATGTTGTTTTCCATGAAAGAAACAAATACGTTCTTATGCCGTGAAATTAAATAGACTTGCTAGCACTTGCTCAATTCTTAAGTTAGTAGATACCAATAACTTTACTGGCTAATACGCTGTTAAAACGGCCAGTGGCAAACGCCATACATAGACGCTATTTGTGGTGGAGGTAAACTTTAGTCAGTTTAACTGTATCAAAGTAATTCACGAATGGCCAACTAACTATTAAAACGGCTAATGCCAAAAGAGGATTTGTTCAGGATAGAGACAAGGGGCTATACTGACAATCAGTAAATGTACAACTCTGTGGTGTAGTGGTTAATGACACAGCTTTTCACGTGGGCGACCCCGGTTCGAATCTTGCGACGGCAACACTTTCTATTGCCGGCCGGCTGAAATAGGCTTGCCTGGTTTCTTGTTATTAATATGACTTAGTTATTAATCATTTTTGGGATTGGGTGAATAGGTTTCTGCTTAATTGCAGATTAAATGTTGTTAAACTAAATCATAACAGATTTGTGCCATTTACCTAAATGGGATCTAGTTGAATGTAGGTGCTTGGAGGTTGTTTCCAAATCCCTGGTCTTTTTTCAGTTTTTTTTCCTCAAATTCACTGGTATTGCCAAATATAACATATGGACATAGATGCATATAAAATACTTTATATGGTCTACTCTTCTAAACAGGAAAGCGATTTGGTAGTTTGTTAGCTCATTGCTAGTAGTCAACCCCTCTCGCCTTTCTGTTACTGATTGGCCACCTGATCTGTATTTAAACAACTAATCAATCACCCATTCTCATGTCTGTTTGTGTCCCCGTCTGACCAGATGGTGGTGAAGACGTTCATGGACATGGACATGGATCAGGACAGTGAGGAGGAGAAGGAGCTGTACCTTTACCTGGCTCTCCACTTGGCCTCCGACTTCTTCCTAAAGCATCCAGACAAGGATGTGCGCCTACTTGTGGCCTGTTGCCTGGCTGACATCTTCAGGATCTATGCCCCCGATGCACCCTACACATCCCCAGATAAACCCAAAGTAAGGCCCTAATCTAGCTCTACCAGTATCACTACTATAATCTTCACAACGATGATGACAGAGTATCTGGGGAGATTGTTAATATTTCATCAGAAATACTTAATGTCAGGAAGACTGACCTGAACTGCATGTTTCACGAACACTATACACTGTTTTCTTGTATTCTTGGCTTGGTAAGTGTGTTGAACTAAGTATGTCTTTAATTTCAGGATATATTTATGTTCATTACTCGTCAGTTGAAAGGACTGGAGGACACCAAAAGTGCACAATTTAACAGATACTTTTACTTACTGGAGGTAAGCTTTCATTAAGACTATTTTGGGAAAGTTTTCCACAAGATTGTCATTAAGGGTTTTGACTGTGTTGTCTTTGAATTGTCAGAATATAGCCTGGGTGAAATCATAAAACATCTGCTTTGAGTTGGAGGACAGTAATGATATCTTCACTCAACTTTACCAGACCCTGTTCCAGGTCATCAAGTAAGTACTTGCACTGCATAACACTGGAATGACTCTATAGGCTTGTTTACTTTATGCTACATTTTACGAGACATGTAGAAGACTCAAGACGCTAGTCGCAATAAGTCACATTCAGGCTGGTCTGTTCACAATTTGCCTCAGTTAAGTTCAGTTGCTTGAGAACAAACAATTGTGTGTCGATAATAGTGAAAGGTTTGTTAGTCTCAGGAGGACAATGCTTCAGTTTGTTGTGAGGCTGCATGAATATATTGCTGGTGACCAAGATATTTAAGCAGACTCTGTAGCTGTGCTCTACTGGCGTTTGGAATTAATGAGGTCTATTGGGCATCATGAATCATTGTGTATTACTGAGTCATTCAGTAGACCTCATGGTTAACTGTCTTCACACTTGGCATGATTTCACATTACTGTGATTCATGATCTACTGTGCATCTTAAATTGCATTACATCCCTTTGGGCCCTGGTCAAAAGTACTGCGCTACTTATGGAATTGGATTAGATTTTGGACATGGCCAGGAGCTCTCTGTAAACCTATCATACATCTCTATCAACACCAAGATTTGGCCATTGTGTCACACTGATCTTTGGAATAGTTCAAGCTCAGTTAAGTTGTGACATTTTGTGGGATCTCCTGGGCACAGTCATCTTTAGGTCAGTCCACAGATTGAGGTCTGTTATGACATACCTCAATCCTACTGAATATCTGTAGACTAATCTAAAGAGATTTTTGCATTTACACAATCAAAAGTAGCATTTTCAATAAGGGTGTGTAGACTTTTGATATCCAATGTATATCATACATTGTATTTCATCTTGTCCCACTTCCTATCCTTTCAGCAATGGTCACAACCAGAAGGTCCAAATGCACATGGTGGACCTGATGAGCTCCATTGTGTGTGAGGGGGATTCTGTCTCCCAGGAGCTGTTGGACACAGTTTTGGTTAACTTGGTCCCAGCCCATAAGGTACAGTATAGGCCAACTTGCACATGTTCAATAGGCACAAAAAGGAAGAAAATAGATTGAAACTGTGAGAGATGACCCGGGCTGGTCTAAGACAAAACCCAACATAGTTTTTTGCCTTTTGTTTTAATAATTTTGACTCATTTAGCAAACACTCTTATCCAGAGTGACTTACAGGAGCAAAAACTGTCTTGCTCAAGGATAGCACAACCTTTTTTCCACCATCCTGATGCATTTTGGATAGTCTGTCCTTCAAAATTCAGTCTGTCTGTTCTGTCTGACCACAAGACTGTGAGTATGAGACAGTATACCTGACAATCAATGTTTAACAATCTGGCATCTTCTTGACACACTGTCCCTGTGAACAGTGTTCTTTGATCGGAGTCCAGCTGGTTTGGTAATCCCCATCTTGGAATTATTTCCCTGAACAAGATTTTTGCTGTGTTGTTTGCATATCCTTTTTTCGTGGTATTGGCTTCCCCCCCATCTCCAAATACATTTAACAATGATCAATTGCTACTTGGATAGGTAACTTCAGTACATCCAATAAAGCATTCAGCACATAGAAAACAGATCAGAAGTGCTTTACAGGAGATCCTAGTGCAGTCATGATCCCTCTGTTCTTCCAGATCTGTCTGAAATCGTGTGTTACAACAAAGGTTTATCTTTAATCGGTGTAGATGGTTACCTTTTCCCTTCAGTCTGTTTACATGCTTCTGTTAGAGCCACAACTACTGTGACATTGTCCACTGTAGTGACTGCTCTTCCCTCCTTCTACACTCCTTCCTCCACAATGCTTGAGCCATCAGAATATAAGACCAAATCTGGGTTTTCCAAGGGATGAGATGAGCAAGGTACACCCTTTGATTTTATCAAAAATCTAACTTTTTGTTTAGCAGAGCCCAAAATGTCACAAAATGCTATCGAATGTCTGTTCAGTAGTTTAAGGACCGTCTTGAAAGTGCAATACCGCTGATTCAGTGTGACTAAAAAATATAATTTATTTTGTGTCAACCTAATAATAGCTGCCCCATAAAGGAAAATCATAGGTACAGACACGTTTTGTGTTTTTAAACAACACTCATTGTCACGGTCGTGGGATGAAAAGGACACAGGCGCAGAGTAAAGGTAGGGAAGGTAATCCATATTTAATGAAAAAGTAAAGAAGGACTCCAACAAAACAAAAGGCAGCAACCAGTGACGTGGGTATTCCTTACACAGGATAACAAAACCAAAATGAACCACGCCCCAGGGCCTACAAACTAAACATAAATAGGTTCCCCAATTGGAGGCAATGACTAACACCTGCCTCCAATTGGGGAAACCAAAAAGGAGTAGAGGTGGCTAAAGGCCACCTCCTGTCCTGTCCTGGCTATGCCCCGAGCCCAGCGCAGAGATGGCTAGGGGCACAGCCAGGACGTGACAGTACCCCCCCCCCAAAGGCGCGGGCTCCCGACCGCAAGACCGGGACGACCACACCCGGACCGGTGGAGGCTCAGCGCCTGGAGCCGCCGGCACAGGCCGGGGAGGCGGAGCCGCAGGGACAGGCTGGGGAGGCAGAGGGTCAGGAGACGGAAGAGCCGGCGGAGGGACAGGAGCCGGCAGGAGAGCCGGCGGCGGGTCGACAGCCGGCGCAGGAGCCGGGGGAGCCGGCAGAGGGTCGACAGCCGGCGGAGGAGCAGGAGCCGGGGGAGCCGGCGGAGGGTCGACAGCCGGCGGAGGAGCAGGAGCCGGGGGAGCCGGCGGAGGGTCGACAGCCGGCGGAGGAGCAGGAGCCGGTGGAGCTGGCGGCTGAGGCCACTGGGCAGCGGGAGGAGCTGGCGGCCGAGGCCACTGGGCAGCGGGAGGAGCTGGCGGCCGAGGCCACTGGGCACCGGGTGGAGCTGGCGGCCGAGGCCACTGGGCAGCGGGTGGAGCTGGCGGCCGAGGCCACTGGGCAGCGGGTGGAGCTGGCGGCCGCGGCCACTGGGCAGCGGGAGGAGCTGGCGGCCGCGGCCACTGGGCAGCGGGAGGAGCTGGCGGCCGCGGCCACTGGGCAGCGGGAGGAGCTGGCGGCCGCGGCCACTGGGCAGCGGAAGGAGCTGGCGGCCGCGGCCACTGGGCAGCGGGAGGAGCTGGCGGCCGCGGCCACTGGGCAGCGGGAGGAGCTGGCGGCCGCGGCCACTGGGCAGCGGGAGGAGCTGGCGGCTGCTGGCTGCGGCTCCCAGGCAGCAGGGGTGCTGGCTGCGGCTCCCAGGCAGCAGGGGGCGCTGGCGGCGCTGGCTGCGGCTCCCAGGCAGCAGGGGGCGCTGGCGGCGCTGGCTGCGGCTCCCAGGCAGCAGGGGGGCGCTGGTGGCGCTGGCTGCGGCTCCCAGGCAGCGGGGGGCGCAGGCTGCGGCTTCCGGGCAGCGGGGGGCGCTGGCTGCGGCTCCCGGGCAGCGGGGGGCGCTGGCTGCGGCTCCCGGGCAGCGGGGGGCGCTGGCTGCGGCTCCCGGGCAGCGGGGGGCGCTGGCGGCGCTGGCTGCGGCTTCCGGGCAGCGGGGGGCGCTGGCTGCGAGAACCGGTACGGCGGGTCCCGATAGCCCCACCAGTCCTCACATCTCCCTACATCAGGGAAAGCCCTCATAGGCCCCACCGGCGTTGTTGCCCGACGCCTAGGAGCTGGCACCGGGCAGGGCTGGGGCACCTGGACTACCCCACACGTGAGCACGGGTGGCACGGCCGCGTCCTTCCACTCCGCCTGCCCCCACAGCACCCCGCCAAGAAATTCTTGGGACGGACACACGGAGGTTTGCTTACGTCGCCTCGGTCGACGTCTCCTCCGGGGTGGATGCTGTGGAGGCCCGGTGTGCCGCAGAGGACAGTAGGGGTTCTCCTCCTCCTCGGTGTCGCTGTCCGGCCAACCGAGGAGTTCCCCTACCGTCCATTTCTGCTGTGTCTCTTGGTGGTGGTTCATTCTGTCACGGTCGTGGGATGAAAAGGACACAGGCGCAGAGTAAAGGTAGGGAAGGTAATCCATATTTAATGAAAAAGTAAAGAAGGACTCCAACAAAACAAAAGGCAGCAACCAGTGACGTGGGTATTCCTTACACAGGATAACAAAACCAAAATGAACCACGCCCCGGGGCCTACAAACTAAACATAAATAGGTTCCCCAATTGGAGGCAATGACTAACACCTGCCTCCAATTGGGGAAACCAAAAAGGAGTAGAGGTGGCTAAAGGCCACCTCCTGTCCTGTCCTGGCTATGCCCCGAGCCCAGCGCAGAGATGGCTAGGGGCACAGCCAGGACGTGACACTCATTTTATACATATATTTTGGTTGTTAGACCTTATATATTTCATTTTATAATAGATTGTTATAGAGGTGACAGACCTACAACCACTTGTATCTTGGTCACTGACCTTCAGATTTGCTCTCTTACATTTTGGTGATATGAGAATTTATCCTTCTATACAATAGGTTTTAATGAGCTAGAGACCTAAAAACAGGTGTGGTCTGTTCCTTTACCTCTCTTCTGAAAGGTACACCTCTTTTATCAATATTAATTATGTGAATTGCATTTTATAAATGCATGCATTATTACAACTCTGCTTCCAATCCAGATGACATGGACGTCTAAATCCACTTGCATTTTGTTCACTGACCTTCTTTGTCAAGGGTACGCCCCTTAGATATGCCATTTCAGATTTCGATAAATTTAATGGACTTCATCTGTCAAATCGTCTCTTTTTTTTTAATAGCTCACTATCCATACGAGTAAGAGATCTAAAAACAAGTGTGCTGTGTTACATTACTTCTATTCTGAAAGATACAACTCTTATTATTTCCAAATTCATTATCTGACCATAAGGGATCGGTGCCTAGAGGATCGGCGGGGGCCTCGACAACCCGATCCCTGGACACGGAAACTAGTTCTAGGGACGTGGAACCTCACCTCGCTGGCGGGGAAGGAGCCTGAGATCGTGCGTGAGGTTGAGAGGTTAGTCGGGATCACCTCCACGCACGGCTTGGGCTCTGGAACCACATTCCTTGAGAGAGGATGGACTCTTCACCACTCTGGAGTTGCCCATGGTGAGAGGCGGCAGGCTGGTGTGGGTTTGCTTATAGCTCCCCAGCTCTGCCACCATTTTTACCCCGGTGAACGAGAGGGTTGTTTCCCTGCGCCTACGGGTCGGGGATAGGTCTCTCACTGTTGTTTGTGCCTACGGGCCGAACGGCAGTGCAGAGTACCCAACCTTCTTGGAGTCTCTGGGAGGGGTGCTGGAAAGTGCTCCGACTGGGGACTCCATCGTTCTACTGGGGGACAGTGACACCTGGAGGGGCGTGATTGGGAGGAACGGCCCCCCTGATCTGAACCCGAGCTGTGTTCAGTTATTGGACTTCTGTGCTAGTCACAGTTTGTCCATAACGAACACCATGTTCAAGCATAAGGGTGTCCATCAGTGCACATGGCACCAGGACACCCTAGGCCGTAGGTCGATGATTGACTTTTGTGTCGTTTCATCTGACCTGCGGCCTTATGTCTTGGACACTCAGGTGAAGAGAGGGGCGGAGCTGTCAACTGATCACCACCTGGTGGTGAGTTGGATCCGATGGCGGGGGAGGAAGCTGGACAGACTCATGTCAGAGAGATTTTTAAACTCCCACCTCCGGCAGAGCTTCGACTGGATCCCGAGGGAGGCTGGAGATATTGAGTCCGAAGT
This sequence comes from Esox lucius, assembly GCF_011004845.1. Classification (NCBI taxonomy): domain Eukaryota; kingdom Metazoa; phylum Chordata; class Actinopteri; order Esociformes; family Esocidae; genus Esox; species Esox lucius. The sequence continues at coordinate 895,688 of NC_047569.1, forward strand.
GACCATGTTCTCCACCGCCATTGTCGAAGCGGTCGCTCGGAGCTGTGGCCGTAAGGTCTCCGGTGCCTGTTTCGAGACGGCAATCCCCGAACCCAGTGGTGGACACCGGAAGTAAGGGATGCCGTCAAGCTGAAGAAGGAGTCCTATCGGGCCTGGTTGGCTAGTGGGACTCCTGAGGCAGCTGACGGGTACCGGCAGGCCAAGCGGACTGCAGCCCGGGTGGTTGTGGAGGCAAAAACTCGGGCCTGGGAGGATTCTGGCAAACCGTCCGGCGCCTCAGGAGAGGGAAACAGTGCCCTACCAACCCTGTTTACAGTAGAGGTGGGCAGCTGTTGACCTCAACTGGGGATGTCGTCGGGCGGTGGAAGGAGTACTTCAAGGATCTCCTCAATCCCGCCGTCACGTCTTCCATTGAGGAAGCAGAGGATGAGGGCTCAGAGGTGGACTCGTCCATCACCCGGGCTGAAGTCACAGAGGTAGTCAAGAAACTCCTCGATGGCAAGGCACCGGGGGTGGATGAGATCCACCCCCGGTGGATCTCATGCACCTGCAAGGTCCCCTTGCTCAGGAAAGCACATGTGCAGGCCCATCTGAAGTGAGCCAGTGAACATCTGAATGATTCATAGAACTGGGTGAAAGTGTTGTGGTCAGATGAGACCAAAATCGAGCTCTTGGCATCAACTCAACTCACTGTGTTTGAAGGAGGAGGAGTGTCAACTTTATTTATAAAGCACATTTATGACAACTGTCGTTGACCGAAGTGCTGTACAGGACAAAGTATACAAAATATGTGAAATTTACAGGTAAAAATTACGTAGATACACAGAAGACACAGACAAAATAGCAGCACATACACTTAATGCAAACTCAGTTAAGATTAAAAGCCAGAAGAAAAATGTGCGTCTTTAGCAATAACTTAAAAGTGTATATAGTTTGGGCATTTCGAATATGCAGTGGTAGGCTATTCCAGAGGATGGGACCACCAATCGCGAAAGCTCGATCCCGACTAATTTTTAGCCTGGCTTTTGGGACAACTAGAAGTAACTAGTTAGCTGACCTCAGTGTTCCGGCTGGAGAATGATCATGTAAAAGTTCAGACAGATATAAAGGGGCCAATCCATTTAAAACCTTAAAGACAAGCATTAAAATCTTAAAATAAATCCTGAAATGAACAGGAAGCCAATGGAGTGAGGTCAAAATTGGTGTTATGTTCTCCCATTTTCTTATACTGGTTATAAGTCGAGTGGCGGCATTTTGTACTAACTGGAGCCGATTTAGGGTTTTCTGATCTACCCCCAGGTACAAGGAATTACAGTAATCTAGCCGAAATGTAATAAATGCATGGATAACTTTCTCAAAATCCCTGGGAGGAAGATAGACCTTAACTTTTGCCAAAAGTCTTACCTGAAAGAAGCTAGATTTCACTACTAGACTAATTTGCTTATCGAGTTTGAAGGAGCTATCAAAGAGAAAACCGAGATTCTTAACAAACGGTCTACTATAAGAGGCTAGAGGGCCTAGGGTACCAAGTGGATCACCCAGCAAGTTACCTCATCCACACAAGAATCTCTGTATTACTTTCATTTAAAGTAAGAAAGGTTAGCGCCAATCAGATTTTAATGTCCTTTAAGCAGTCTAAGATAGGCTGTACAGAGTCTTTAAATGTTGTTTTTATCTGCATGTAAATTTGTACATTGTCGGCAAAGCAATGAAAGGAGATATTGTGTTTCTTAAAAATGGACCCTAAGGACAACACACATCCTGAATAAAGGATGGGGCCTAAAATGGAGCCTGGAGGCCCCCACAAGTGAGAGGTGCCGTGGTCGATAAAAATTTGACTAGGTGGACCGAAAAACTCCTATCAGTCAGCTATGACTCGAACCATTTCAGGACAGTTCCTTTGATGCCAATGGACTGTTCAAGGCGTTTCATGAGAATCCTATGATCCACCGTGTCAAAGGCTGCAGACAGGTCCAGAATAGCGGGGCTCCCTGAGTCAACAGTTTCAAGGAGATCATTAAAAACTCTTAAGGGTGCCGTTTCAGTACTATGACGTGGCTTGAAGCCAGATTGAAACTTTTCCCGGGTATCATGATTTTCTAAAAACATTGTCAATTGTTAAAGAACTACTCTCTCTAGTATTTTAGAGAGAAAAGGTAGCTTAGAGATGGGCCTAAAATGTGAAAGAACATTAGGATCCAGGTTAGGCCTGGGCAATAAAACGATAACGATATGTATTGCGATAGACACGTGATCGATATCAATAAAAAATGTGTTCGATAAAACGTTCGATAAATATTTTTTTTTTTTCGTCGGAAGAAAACGGGTTGCAAAGCAAGTTTGGTTGCATTAACAAAGCCACTCGCTCTCAGGTAACCTTGCAACGTTAAAGAGTGGGGAGTGACACGCTAACAGCCAATCATGTAACAGTATCATGTTTGGTTGCGTCATATTGTTGTCTCGTGCTGGTCTGCTGGATTCAACCGGCGACTGATAAGCAGAAAATGAGTGCCGCAGCGAGCGAGGAAATTGTAAATAAAAGAGGAAAAGTCAGCTTGCCAGTATGGCAATTTTTTGGATATTATAAGTCTGACCGTAGTCAGAACAATGTCGTCTGCAAATTATGCAAGACCGTCGTCCCCACCAAGACTGGTAATACAACAAACTTGTTTTACCACCTTAGCCGCGCTCATCCTTTGGAGCACAGCCGTATTCAACCAACAACATCTGCAGTTGCAACACCGCACAAACAACAAACCACCATGGAGAGGTACTCTGCATCAGTGCCTTATGACAAAGAATCTAAACGATACAAAGATATAACGGAGGCAGTTGCATATCATATAGCCAAAGACATGCTTCCGCTCAGCACCGTCGAGAAGCCAGTTTATTAAAAAGCTCATACACGTGCTTGACCCACGCTATGTTCTTCCCGGCCGAAAGTACTTTTCTAAGACTGCCATTCCTAAGCTGTATGTAATGTGCAAAGAATCTGTGCAGCAAGAAATATTGTCAGCAAAGTACTTTGCAACAACTTCTGACCTGTGGTCAAGCCGTACTTCTGAGCCATACATTAGCTTGACCATTCATTTCATCGACAATGAATGGGGTTTGAAAACCAGGTGCCTTGAGACTGCATATTTCCCCGATGATCACACTGGAGAAGTGATAGCAGAAGGCTTGAAGGAGGCTCTGTTGTCCTGGAGTCTGATTGAAGACAAAATGGTGTGCATCACCACAGACAGCGGGGCAAATGTAGTGAAGGCGACTTCACTGAACAACTGGACACTGCTGCAGTGTTTTGGCCATCGTTTGCACTCTGCTATTGGTGAGTAGCTTTGTCATTTTAATATTCGTTATCAATGGTTCCTATGGTTATTTTATTAGCCAGTAATTGGGAGGTAATATATTATAATGATTTATGGAAGCAGCTTTACACACTGACATGGCTGTGTGTGTGTGTGTGTGTGTGTGTTAACTGTATTTGTTTCTCTCTCTGTGTGTGTGTGTGTGTGTGTGTGTGTGTGTGTGTGTGTGTGTGTGTGTGTGTGTGTGTGTGCGCGCGTGTGTGTGTGTTAACTGTATTTGTTTCTCTCTCTGTGTGTGTGTGTGTGTGTGTGTGTTAACGGCTTGTTTCTCTCTCTCTCTCTGTGTGTGTGTTCTGTTTTTTTTATCTGTGTGTTTTTCTCTGTGTGTGTGTGTGTGTGTTTATTATCAGTTATTGACACTGTCTGGCATTGTTTTTCTGAAGGTGCTGCAGAAAAAGATAAAAGAGTGGAGAGGGCTGTAGGTGTGTGCAAGAAAGTGGTATCTGCCTTTTCTTACTCGTGGAAAAAAAAGAGTGCGCTCTCTAAAGCCCAGGAACGTCTCCATCTTCCGACACATCAGCTGGTCACAGAGTCCCGAACAGAGTCCCGAACCAGGCAAAAGATGGTGGCAAGGGTCCTAGAGCAACAAAAGGCCATCACTGAAGTTCTGTCTTCTGACAAAAACAACAGGCACCTGATCCCAACGTGGCAGGATATTGACGTCCTTGAGTCAATGCATGCAGCCTTAACTCCTCTCCTGGAGTTCACAGACTCCCTTTCTGGGGAGTCATATGTGACGGTCTCGTACGTGAAGCCTGTGCTCCACCTTTTCCGCTCCAGTTTGCTGAAAGTTAATGAGGGGGACACTCAACTCACAAAAGAGCTAAAGACAAAAATAATGGCATATCTCGATGAGAAATATGCTGACCCTGACACAGATGATCTCCTTGACATGGCTACCTTCGTGGACCCTAGGTTTAAAGGCCAATACATCAGACCAGAGAAGGTAGGGGCCATTCGATTCAGAGCTGTGTCTGAGATCATGGATGCAGACCAGGGCCAATCACAGGCAGGGCCTTCTGAGGGAGCAGCAGACCAAGGTGCAGAAGGAGGAGCTGTCAGTGAACCACCTCTGCCACTGGGCGTGAAAAAGCAACGCAAGTCATTGGGGAGCTTTTTCAAAAAACAGTCCCAAGAAGAGGATGCTTTGCCTCTCACTGAAAAACAAAAAGTGGAGAGTGAGCTGGAAAGGTACCTTATGTGCCCTGATGCAGACAGTGAGTCAAACCCTCTGGACTGGTGGAGGCTACATGAACACAACTTTCCCAGAATTTCTCAGCTGGCGAAAAAGTACTTGTGCATCCCAGCCACCAGCACCCCGTCAGAAAGAATTTTTAGTACTGGGGGTAATATTGTTACATGCACAAGGGCAGCTTTAGACCCAGAGAAGGTCAACCAACTGGTGTTCCTAGTACAAAACCTGGACTGAAAATATACTTGAATAGTTTAACTTCAAGTATGATTAGAGTAAGAATAACTTGAAGAGTTACATGTTCATATTTCTGCAGGTTTTATATTTCAAACAATGTTACTGTACTGTGTCAGGTTTGTTTTTTGTTACAGATGTTCCTCAGTCTACCTCAGTTTTATTTGTTTACAAAACACTGCACATATTTTAAAACACTTTAACAGCTAGTGAACTTCCTAGCATTAAACTTGCACTAAATTCTCAGGTTTTTCTATGTTTATATTTAACACTTTGCAGTGCACTATTTTATTACACTTTATTAAGCATTTCTTAATTTTCTTTCATTTTGCACTTTAAATGTTAAGAGATAATTAAGTGTTCATTGTGACTTTAGACTTATGTTTACATTTTAATTATTTGAGTTTGGTTGTGTTGACATTTCTTAACTTGAAGAGATTATGATCAGAGGAAGTTTGTTTAAAATAAAAATGTTTAAACGTACAATATTTTTCTCCTGGTCCTTATTTTAAATGGGTCATAAAAATATCAATAATTATCGATATCGATCAATATGAAACACTGATATCGTGATATGGTTTTCAGCCATATCGCCCAGCCCTAATCCAGGTTCATTATTTTTTATAAGATGTTGTACTACAGCATGTTTAAAAGCAGCTGGAACACACCCAGAAATAAGGCAAGTATTAATCAGAATAAGAATACCAGCCGTATCAAAAACATATTTTAAAAGAGGGAATGGAATCCAGGGGACAGTTTGTGGGGCGCATGGTACGAATTACCTTTGTTAATAATGAGTGATACAGGCGCAAACTGAACGAAGACAGCTGAAAAAGTAGAGGGAGCAGAAGGGTCTAGGGCAGAGGAATTCAGGATTTTTTTTTAGAGCAGCAATCTTTCCAATATATATATATTTTTAAATCCTCACACAGTTTGGCTGATGGAACAATATAAGCCGCGCTACTGGGGTTTATCAGAGGGTTAAGAGAGTTGAAGAGATTTTGAGGCCTATTATTATTGTTAAAAACAAGGTATAAATTCTGCTTGTGCAGCTTTAACAGCTCTCTGATATTACAGCAGTCACGTAACATTCCTAGGAAAATCCTTCTTCCATTTTCTTTCAGCTCGTCTAAGTGAACGTCTGAGAGTGCGGGTACTGTTGTTTAGCCAAGGCTCTAAAGATGTCGTTTAGATTTGAACGGCGTAACAGAGATATCAGTGCAAGTGGAATGAATGAGAGTAGTAAAATTATCAGCGCTAAGAGCACAGCCGTCATCTAGATCTCAATCCGCAGATCCGCGGATTGGAGCGCTCTGTGCACATTTGCATAAATATTAATGAAAATCGAATCGCCATAATCGTCCGATTTCAATGTATATTTTATGTAGCCACCTTCGTGAAGCGTTCCGTATATAGTTTGGGTTGCTATGGGAACCACAGCCTGCAGGAAGAAAACTTTTCACCAGGCAACGACAATGACCATGCATCTTAGAAAGGCTAATGTGTAAAGACTATAGGGATTACAAGGGTGTACATCACTATATATGATGTATTGAACCGTAATACATCGTTTGTATTATATGATATAAAAAATTTCTTTTGTCAACATAGTATGAGGATGTTCTTGAGTTTATAAATTATAGAAGTCCAAACTTCACTAGTGATTCTCCGTCATTACACGTAAAAAGTGATTACATTTCTTTTATAGTATTTTATTTCTAGGTAGAAGAACCAAATATTTTTAGGTTGCCTATATGTTTTGCCTTCTATTATAATTTTTTTATTAGTTTCAACCCAATACAGTGTAATTTGATAGTAAAGGCATGAAAATTTGAGGGAAAACCATTGACACAAAACTTTATAATGCTTTAAAAACAAATCATTATGCTGAATGGCAGAAATGTTTTCCGAAAAATATTTCCAATTAGATGAGTTTTCTAAATGGTGACCCAAAAGTCTGTTTTTATGTGTTTTTATTGTAGCCAAGGGGGTTGTGATTACCAGGATACATCGTAATAGGTTGTATCTGTTACAGAAATGAATCTGGGACCCAAAATGTTCAAGTAGTGAAATCCGGCCGAAATTTCCTCAGACCCTGAAGGTTTAAAAACTTTAGAAAAATGCAACGAACCTAAGGGGTTAATGGCAGGCAATTTACGTGCAGGAACACAATTTTCAGCCTTAGAGCAGGGAACTGTGACAGTGAACAAAACAGGCAGGTGATCTGATATACAAATTTCAGTGTTATGGACACAAACCATAAGTGACTGACTGAACAAGATTGAAGGAGTCTATAAGACTCGTAAAATCCTAGATCAAAGGCCTATTTTCACAGCAAACGTTAAATAAAATCACTAACAATTAAAAAAAGATCGGAATCCAACATAATCGCCGCCAAAAAGTCAGCAAAGTCTGTCAGAAAATCCTTATTGACTTTAGGTGGACGATACACCACCGCGCGCAGTACGGGAAAAGTATGGTTGACCTCAAACTGTTGCAGTTCAAAACTAACGAAACTGTCAGAAGGAGTCTGCCGGCATTTGAAAGTGGAATTGAACAGACGCTAGCCCTCCACCCCTGCCAGTAGTCCTAGGGGAGCCAAGGAAATTACACACCGGAGGAAGAAGTTCTGAGAGAGGAGTAAACTCACCATCATGGAGCCAGGTCTCCGTCAAAAACAAGAAGTCCAATTCATTGAGAATGAACTTCTTATTTGCTAGCTATCTAGCAATAATCAGAGCCATGCGCAGCAACACACTCCAGTGTTCGCTGGATTGGGGGAGCCTCAACAAGTAGACACGGAATGACAGGTCGGATCCAGCGACATCTGGAATCTGGAAGACACCTGACTTCGGTACCATCCACCGCCAGGATCAGTTGCATATGAGGACATTGGGGAAGCTTTTAGTCTCGCCAGCACACCTCCCCGTTTTCCCCGTCTCTTCAGGCATTTCTTAAAATGATTTTTACGAGAATAGGCACAGGGTAGGCGACGCAGGTCTACAGATAAATTAGATGAGAAGGGAGGGAGATCTGTAATCTGCTCTCCCAAGTCATGCTTTAGCAGCAGCAATTCAACTATCTCTCGGATTCTAAAAAGAGCTTGGCGATCATAAACGAGTAATGCAGAGATGTTACAATGAAAAATACAAAAAACACAATACATAAAAAGGAACATCAAACATCTTGAATCTGCCTGTGACCCCAAGAACACCACCCCCATCGTCAAACATTGAGGTGGAAACATTATGCTTTGGGGGCGTTCTTCTGCTTAGGGGACAGGACAACTTCACTGCATCAATGGGACGGTGGACGGGGCCATGTACCGTCAAATCTTGGGTGAGAACCTCCTTCCCTCAGCCAGGGCATTGAAAATGGGTTGTGGATGGGTATTCCAGCATGACAATGACCCAAAACACACGGCCAAGGCAACCAACCCTAACCCTAACCTCACAGTCAATTCCAACTTCACTCTATTCTCATTTTCCTCCATAAACATCTGGATGTCCCGTAAATTAACCAGAATTGAAAATTGTCCACCGAAGGGTCAGTGAACAAAATGCAAGTGATTTTAGAGGTCCATGTCATCTGGACTGGAAGCTATTAAAAATAGTTCATGTAAATTAGGTAATTGAGTTGTAATAACAAAATTGTAGTTAGTACATTTTATACAGAGAATTGATAGGAAAGTTAAAGGAACAGACCACATGTGTGTTTATTTGTAGCTCATATGGATAGTGAGCTATTAAAAATAGCATTAGAGAAGGACAAAAGCTACTAAAATTTATGAAATTGAAAATGGCAAATCCACAGATTGTCCTCTGGTGAAGGAAGGTCAGTGACAAATATAAATGTGGTTTCAGAGGTACATGTCTTCTTAATAGGAAATTATTAAATGTATCTATATTTTGTAATAGAGTACCCATCAGAGGATGGGTACATGGTGGTCATAAAGGGATGGACATGGTCAGAAACAATGCTCAGGTAGGCCGTGGCATTTAAACGATGCCCAATTGGCACTAAGGGGCCTAAAGTGTGCCAAGAAAACATCCCCCACACCATTACACTACCACCACCAGCCTGCACAGTGGTCTCATCTACCATCTGAATGTCTCAACAGATATCGAGACTCATCAGACCAGGCAACATTCTTCCAGTCTTCAACTGTCCAATTTTGGTGAGCTCGTGCAAATTGTAGCCTCTTTTTCCTATTTGTAGTGGAGATGAGTGGTACCCGGTGGGGTCTTCTGCTGTTGTAGCCCATCCGCCTCAAGGTTGTGCGTGTTTTGGCTTCACAAATGCTTTGCCGCATACCTCGGTTGTAACGAGTGGTTATTTCAGTCAAAGTTGCTCTTCTATCAGCTTGAATCAGTCAGCCCATTCTCCTCTGACCTCTAGCATCAACAAGGCATTTTCGCCCACAGGACTGCCGCATACTGGATGTTTTTCCCTTTTCACACCATTCTTTGTAAACCCTAGAAATGGTTGTGTGTGAAAATCCCAGTAACTGAGCAGATTGTGAAATACTCAGACCGGCCCGTCTGGCACCAACAACCATGCCACGCTCAAAATTGCTTAAATCACCTTTCTTTCCCATTCTGACATTCAGTTTGAAATTCAGGAGATTGTCTTGACCAGAAATGCATTTCTGGTCAAGACACCCCTAAATGCATTGAAGCAACTGCCATGTGATTGGTTGATTAGATAATTGCATTAATGAGAAATTGAACAGGTGTTCCTAATAATCCTTTAGGTGAGTGTATGTTATAGTTGTAATGTAAGGTAAACATTTTTACAAAAAAAGAGGTGTAACTTTGTAAGGACAGGTAAAGGAACAAACTTTTCTGTACATCTCTAGCTGAAATGTGTTTTGAGCTATTAGAAAAATGCAGTTTAGAATGAGAAATTAAAGCAGAAGGAAAAACAGCTATTTACAAGAGGGGCATAGACTGTGCACCAGCGTAGTGACGAATTTCCGCTTTTGTCTAGAAGTCGGTATTGCAGTTTCCGGTTTACTTACTAATACTCATCAGCATTAGTAAACACCTAAACTCACAACAAGATGAGTGATGCTGTTGTATGAAAAAAAAAAAAGAAATATAATGTACGTGACTCATTTAAGTTTCAAGGTACAAGTGGGACATAATTTTAATCAGGAGAATATCCTCTTTTTAATAAAATATGGCTTGCGCCATTCAATGACTTCAAACACTAAACTAGAAATAGTCAGAAAAGGCGATTTATTTTTTATATACTTCCACGTAACGCAGGTTTAAGTGCAATTAATACCATATAGGACCAGATGTTTACATCCTATGTGACAGTTTCGTTGTGAAATAAGGTTACAGTAGTAAAATAAAAGAGGAGACCTGTTTTGGTGCTTTTTTGAGGCTATGGAATGTTAAGCTTCATTCAGGTTGAAGAGGCTGAACGAAGGTTCGTTTCAATTCACTTGCTATGGGGACGCGCTAGCGTTCCAGCTCAGCCAGCGTTCTTTTGCAGTTTTTGAGGCTAGGGTGAATTTTTATGCGTTTTATTGTCCTGCCTAATACTACACTAAAAAGGAACACCTTGCTAACTAGCTTAGCCGATAGCCGGCCGGCACACCACAGTAAACTACTTACCCTCGTAGTTGTGCAGATAACTCAATACGTAGAGTTTGAATCCCTTGTTCCGCTTGCTTGTTGGAGCAGGGGACCAGGTATCAACAATTCGATGGACATCACTAATGCTTATTTTAGGCAGGTCTTGGAGACATCTACTAATAACAGAAATTTTGGGTGACGCGGGTGATTGCCTTATTGCTTGGCCACAGAGCTTATTGGGACAAGGAAGGTCAGTGATCTGTGTAATGATTTAGCTTATTTGTGTTTAAAAAATTTTTATATAAACAAATAATAACACCTTTTTTATTTAGAAGTGTGGAGAAAAAAAAGAAAGAAAATGTTGAAATAATGATTTCTGCCGAATGCACCTTTAAGACTGTCCCTTAGCCTTATCCGCGTAATATACCTCCAATGAAAGTTACGTAAAATCGATTTTTGAAAACAGAACGAAACAGACAAACCAAAGGATGTACCTTGCTCTCTACCTTCACCTGATTCTATATATCGCTGTCGTCTTTGTAAGCCGTTTTTGGGGAGCGCTATTAACAAGCAAACTCTGAATATTCACATAAAACCAAATTTACCCCGGTCTGACTTCGCCTTAAAGATAATGAAAGGTTGCTTGCCCATTTCACTTGCATTTTGACCAGTTTTATTTGTTCGAACTTCAATTGGAATACAATAGAACTGGGATGGATGGACTTTAGACAAGCATCGGGAGCGCTAATATCCCGAACAGGCTAGCTAGAACAACCTCAATCGTTAGCTAGCCTACATGCTGGGATATTAACAGTTAGAGGCCAGTTCGTCAAAAGTCCAATTCAGCCCAGCTGTGAGATAGCTTGTTGTTCCATTTGTTCTCTGAATTGGGTTACTAAACGCTGGCTATCTTGGATTGCTCTTAAAATGTTATTAATTCCTTCATAACTTCCCTTTCTTTATTTTGGGATGGCATTTTATTTTGCCACAGTACACAACCGATCATGAATAAGATAAAGACGTGCTGATGTCTGAAACTTTGCAAAATGTTGCTGGAAACGTTAGGCATTATTGACAGAGTAATGCTTTATTCATCATGTTCTGTAATAAAGGAGACGACCTTGGCAGTAATAGAGCTGACATTTCTATTTTATGGGAATGTTCACTATGTATGGCTGATTGTATTATTTCACTTATTTATCAATGAGTCTGAACCATAAGCAGTGTCAGAGAGATGAGAGGGACAGTAGGGTGGATGTTGAGGTGAGTGATAAAAAGGATACTACAGAATAGCCCTCTGGACCTGTTTAGTTTTAAATGTGTTATGGTGCACTGTGTTACAGTATGACAATTTGAAGATTTCTGACCTAAAATATGTTGTTTTCCATGTGATTAAGTTATGCACATGACTTAATTCTACTTAACAAAAATGTGCACAAAACCATAGTTCATTGGTCTTCAACCCTCTCCTGGAGACTCCCCAGCTATCTCACATTTTAGTTTTAGCCCTGAACTCACCTGATTTAACAGGTAAGGGCTTCTTAATTAATTAACATAGTTGATTCAGGTGTGCTATCTCTGGGATAGATCAAATAGATGGAATGGCTGGGGGGGTCCCCAGGAGAGGGTTGACGACCTATGCCATAGTTAATAGTATATGTTTGTATAATTCAGAAAATCTGAAGTAGGCTAAATATAGAAATTAGAGTTTTGATAATGTTACCTCTTCTAAATTTCAGGTAGGGCAGAGTATGTGTTTTGATCATTGTCATACAAGTGTTTGTGATGGCACATTACATGTTAAGTATGCGCTGGTTAATTTTCATGTTGATATTATTGTGCACATTTCACTTCATTAAGCTTCTTGAAAGTTTATGAACATAATGCATTTGATGCACTGGTGATAGACTGAATGTAAAAATATATATATTTATAAACGTTAAGTGACATGTCTTTAATATTAGTCCCAAAACAAAATTTTCGCAAACCTGTTTTTGACTTGGTCCCCCCTAATTTGTGACAATTTCGAACTTGGTACCAGGCGCTGTATTTCTTCTGAAGCCACCATACAGCCACGTTCTGCCTTTGGCTTCTCTAGCCAATGACTATCTACTTTTCTCCAGCCAACGTCTATCACTAGCTATGATGAACATGTGCTCATCGTAGCTAGTGTGTGCACCTGTGCATGTACCTCATTCTTCTCTGCATGCTTGGGATCATGTCAGTGAAATCAGCTATAATCTGTTATTTATTGCTGATATGAAAAACCAATGAAAAACACCTGAATAGGTTTTTCTATGTAAATGCAGTGAAAGTAAGCCAATTTTAAATTAGCAATTTAAACCTGCTGCTAATTCAGTATTCATGGGGAATATACCATACTTCCCTAATATGAATACAAAAATACCATTCAATTTGAGGACATATTATGGTGATGATCTGTCTATAATCATAGTCTCAAATTAGACTTGTGTTATTATGGTCTTGACTCAGACTTGACCCTTTCCCTGCTGTTCCAGTCTCGGTCTCGCCTCCCTTTGGTCTTGGACTTGACTCGGACTCGATTTGCTTAGGTCTTGGTCTTGACTTGGTCTCGGTTTAGGTGGTCTCGAACACAGCTTCTTTCACCATTGTCTTGCACAGAGGCCTGAGATGATAATCTGCATCCTCATCATCACCATTATCATCCAATGGTTAGCCTGGAGGCTCCTCCCATGTTGGATCCCACAATGATGCACTCTCAGCAGTCTTTTGCAGTTCTGTGTGAGGATATATGGATGTGACCTTAGGACATGTTGATACTGGAGTCTGTAGCACAGACAGTTCTTTCACTTCCTCCAGTTGGTTTTTCCTCATCTTCTCACTTTCTTGATCTTTTTTTTGCTTCTGTTCAGCCAGCGCTTTTACGCTCTCACTTTCCTTGTTCATGGCTCTCTCATGTGATTCTCTCATACTTATCACCTTTTTTTCCGGAGTTCAATAAGAACAGACAAAGCCCAATGTGTTTTGCGTAAAGAGTTTGAAAATCTCTGTGTTTCTTCACCAGGCTATTTGAATATCTGATCATTCAAAAAAACAACTTCCAGATGCCAATGAAATAACATCAAATACATTTTTCAAATTAATAAATTCCACACAGACTGATATTTCAAGTGTTCAAGTGTTTATTTCTTTTAATTGTGATGATTATAACTGACAACCTATGAAAACCCCAAATTCAGTATCTCAGAACATTTGAATATTGTGAAAAGTTCAATATTGAAGACACCTGGTGCCACACTCTAATCAGCTAATCAACTCAAAACACCTGCAAAGGCCTTTAAATGGTCTCTCAGTCAAGTTCTGTAGGCTACACAATCATGGGGAAGACTGCTGACTTGACAGCTGTCCAAAAGATGACCATTGACACCTTGCACAAGGAGGGCAAAAGGTCATAGCTAAAGAGGCTGGCTGTTCACAGAGCTCTATGTCCAAGCACATTAATAGAGAGGCGAAGGGAAGGAAAATATGTGGTAGAAAGAAAGTGTACAAGCAATAGGGATAACCGCACCCTGGAGAGAATTGTGAAATAAAACCCATTCAAAAATGTGGGGGAGTTTCATAAAGAGTGGACTGCAGCTGGAGTCAGTGCTTCAAGAACCACAAGGCACAGATGAATGCAAGACATGGGTTTCAGCGGTCGCATTCCTTGTGTCAAGCCACTCTTGAACAAGACACAACGTCAGAAGCGTCTCGCCTGGGCTAAAGACAAAAAGGACTGGACTGCTGCTGAGTGGTCCAAAGTTATGTTCTCTGATGAAAGTAAATTTTACATTTCCTTTGGAAAGAGTCTGGAGGAAGAGAGGAGAGGCACAGAATCCATGTTGCTTGAAGTCCAGTTTACAGTATCCACAGTCAGTGATGGTTTGGGGTGCCAACTGACCAACTTTATGGAGTTGGTCAGTTGACAAAAGTCCAGCTTTATGGAGATGCAGATTTCATTTTCCAAAAGTGCCAAAGCTACCAGTACCTGGTTTAAGGACCATGGTATCCCTGTTCTTAATTGGCCAACAAACTCGCCTGATCTTGACCCTATAGAAAATCTATGGGGTATTGTGAAGAGGAAGATGCGATACGCCAGAGCCAACAATGCAGAAGAGCTGAAGGCCACTATCAGAGCAACCTGGGCTCTCATAACACCTGAGCAGTGCCACAGACTGATCGACTCCATGCCATGCCGCATTGCTGCAGTAATTCAGGCAAAAGGAGCCCCAACTAAGTATTGAGTGCTTATACTTTTCATGTTCATACTTTTCAGTTGGCCAAAATATCAAAAAATACTTTTTTTGTATTGGTCTTAAGTAATATTAAAATGTTCAGAGATACTGAATTTGGGATTTTCAATAGTTGTCAGTTACAATCATCACAATTAAAATAAATAAACATTTGAAATATATCAGTCTGTGTGTAATGAATGAATATAATATACAAGTTTCACTTTTTGAATGGAATTACTGAAATAAATCAACTTTTTGATGATATTCTAATTTTATGACCAGCACCTGTATTTATCTCTCCTGCAGATTCATGTAACACCTCTGAAAAACCACTCTGGAGATTTATGTACATCAGATACCCATTCTTGAAATAATCACACGTCTCCCACAAATATTTGTATTTCGTTATAACAAACACTGTTCAATGTATGACAGTTGTATGTATACGGATTCCATCAGTATTGATATAACTATTGCTGCAGGCTTTAATGCTACAGCAGGCTCTGTAATAAATCCCGTGAGGAACCCATGTCACTATAAATGCTTTTAGGCTAATAGTGTAGTTAGGAGTATTATCAACTCGTGGCCTAGGCTTTTCACGCAGATGGATACTGACTCAGTGCATGTAGTACATGCAGCATGTAGTACATGCTGATCATTCAGTTCTTGGTAGTGTGAAATGGCGATTGACTCACCGAATGTATTCTCAGAAAAGTACTCCAGGAGCAGGACGTCAGAATGAGGTGGGAATGGAGAATTGCTGGCTCTTCTGACAGTCCCCATCTCCATCTATGTCTTGACTCTGGATTTAGCTGGTTCAAAATACCTAAAAGTCATAACAGATCAGGGATTTGATCTAGCAACCTTTTCTGTTGCTTTTAAAACGTTTCCTATAGCACTTTAATTAACATGACCCCCAGTTTAATATTTTTAACCCTTAAACAACTGTACTTTCTGTGTTTTCATTTTTGCTGTTGTTTGTACAGAACTTGAACAAGAAGGCATACAACCTAGCTAAAGCCCTGCTGAAAAGGACTGCTCAGGCAATCGAGCCATACATCACTAACGTAAGTTGTTTTTGTAGGATGTCTTTCCAACACGGCTGGTCTTGAAGTCCTAGTTAAACATTGGTGTGTCTGTCTTTCTTAGAATATGTGTATGTGACATCTGTCTCACTCCAATTCTTATCCAGTACTGCCCAGCCATGAGTTCTGGTTATGCCATGCCCAGCATTTTTAATGAGTCCATGATGTCAAAGTGGAAAAAAAGGATTTGCTAATAAATTGCATATATAAAACAGATCACAGGCCTTTTTTTGTCAACTGATATCATAGTACAGTACAATACAGGCTCAACATTATAAATCAGCCTTATGAATAACCAAACCAGCTATTTGTAATTGCCCATGTAATTTATTTTGTCAACAAGTGTGGAGATTGTCATTTTTCCCAGTTGAAAATCAACGTACCTATTGCCTTTAAACCAGGGGTTTAACAATAGTTGGTGTAATTAAATGCGCACAATGGGTTATGATAAGTGCTTTCTTTCTATGGCACAGGGCATATTAGCAGAAAAAGTAACCGTTTGGATCTTTAAAAAAGTAAGGAGGATCTTGGCCTACTCAAAGTGAGTGTGATTCGTAACCCAGGCTGTTCTCCCCCCAGTTCTTTAACCTGGTGCTGATGCTGGGTAAGACATCAGTCAGCGACCTGTCAGAGCACGTTTTCGACCTGATCCTGGAGCTCTACGACATTGACAGCCACCTACTCCTTTCCGTGCTCCCACAACTCGAGTTCAAACTGAAGGTAGCAATGCGCATTCACTCCTACCGACCAACTACTAACAATCTACTAACACCCACACTTTTGTTTTGCAATTGAAATGGGGACCCTGAAAATCTTTTTTTAACTGTTAATCTAGAAGCACAAGCTTAACACTGGTTGAAGTAAGCAAGTCTCAGATTCAACTGTGAAGAGAAGACTTCGAGCTACAGGTTTGATCGGCAGTAAGAAAGCCATTACTAAGATTTGCAAAATAAGTAAAGGGGCTTACCTGAGCCATAAAGTATCACCAGTGGACTAGGTCAAGGTCAAAGGGTTTTCATTTGCAATAACAAGTTAAGGCAATGCAATGCTTGGTTTTCCTACTCCCGACAGTGCAGTTAAAAAGTAACAGTAATAAAAAATAAAATAATAATAATAAAAACACAATCAATCAGTAATAACACTATACAAAAACACAAATCAATAATAATAACTACACAACTATACCACCGTAGTACATTATACAAGTGGCAGGTGTACATGGGACTCTGGATGGAGTGGAAGAAGGGTTCCTGAGTTGAGCAGCCTTACAGCCATTGGAAAGAAGCTGTCCCATAACCTGTTTCTTTTGGACTGAATACTCCTGTACCTTTTGCCTGACGGCAGCTTACATGGGTGGCTGGGATCTGTAATGATTTTGTTTGCTCCACCTCCTACACCTCTCTGTGTTGAGATCGTGCAGGGATGGCAGGTCAGACCTTGTGATGCACTCTGCTGTTTTTATCACCCTCTGAAGTGCTTTGCGGTCAAGGGCGGTGAAACAGCCAGTCAGGATTCTCTCAATAGTGAATCTGTAGAAGTTGGTGAGTATCCTGAAATCCATGCCAAATGTCCTTAATCGGCGTCGAAAGAAGAGCCGTTTCCTGGCCTCCTTTTCACAATGTTAGTGTCGTCGCTGATGTTGACCCAGAGAAACCTGATGTTGCAAACTTTCTCTACTGCAAATCCATTGATGTGTAAGGGGAAGTGGTCTCCCCGCCGCTGCTTCCTGTAATCAACAATCATCTCTGTAGTTTTGCTGATATTGAGCTGGAGGTTGTTATCCTGACACCGCAAAGTCAGTGATCTTATCTCTTCTGTGTCGGCTGACTCGTCGTTATCAGAGATCAGGTGGTGGTGACTTCAGCAAACTTAACAATGGTGTTACAGACGTGTGCTGCCAGGCAGTCGTGGGTGAAGAGAGAGTACAGGAGCGGGCTCAGCACACGGGCCTGGGGGGAACCAGTACTGAGAGTCAGTGAGGAGGAGGTGGTATTGCCCATCCGCACCACCTGGGGTCTGCCCGTCTGGAAATTCAGGATCCATATGCATATAGAGGGGTCGAGACCCAGATCCCTGAGCTTAACCTCCAGCTTGTGGGGCTCAATGGTGTTGTGACTACTGAAGACTGGAAGAAGGTCTTATGGACCAATTAATAAAAATTTGAAAACTTGGGTTTATCAGGTTTTTTTACACCGTCGAGTAGGCCAAAGGATGGTTCCACAGTATGTGACACCAACTGTTAAACATGAAGGAGGAATCATGATGGTCTGGGGCTCTTTTGCTGGATCCAGAGTCAGCAACTTGCACAGAGTGGCACCTTGAACCAAAACGGCTATTACAGCATTTTGCAGCACCATGCAGTACCCTCTGCAGTGGATGATCAATGGTTCATCCTATAGCAAGAAAATGACCCAGAACATATCTTGCGGCTATTTCAGAACTATCTTAGATGAAAAGAACAAGACGGTAGGCTTCAGATCATAGAATGATCAGCACACTCTCTGGACTGTTTCCAAAAAAGTTGAGACGCTGCGTAAAATGTAAATAAAAACAAAATGCAATGATGTGCAAATCAGTTAAATCCTATGTTCAATAGAAAATAGTACAAAGACAACATATCAAATGTTAAAACTAAGACATTTTATTGTTTTTGTGAAAAATATATGCCAATTTAGAATTTGATGCCAGTAACAAAAAAGTTAGGACAGAGGAAACAAAAGACTGGAAAAGTTGTGTAATGCTAAAAACTAAAGCTGGTGGAATTTTACACAACTAATTAGGTCAACTGGCAACAGGTCAGTAACATGATTGGGTATTAAACGATCATTCCAGAGAGGATGGGTCTGTCAGACTTGAGGATGGAGAGGTGTTCACTACTCTGTGAAAGACAAATAGTTCAACAATTTAAGAATGACTTTTCTCAATGTAAAATTGAGTTTGGGGATCTCATCATCTACGGTACATAATGTCATTAAATGATTCAGAGAATCTGAAGAAGTCTCTGTATGCAAGGGACAAGGCTGAAAACCAGTACTGAATGGCCGTGATCTTCAGGACCTCAGATGGTCCTGCATTAAAAACAGACACGATTCTGTAGTGGAATCACTGCATGGGCTCAGGAACACCATTGTCTGTGAACACAGTGCATCGCTGCACCTACAAATGCAAGTTAAAACTCTACCATGCAAAAAAGAAACCATACATAAACAAGATCCAGAACTGCGCCACCTTCTCTTGGCTTGAGCTCATTTAAGATGGACTGAGGCAAAGTGGAAAACTGTCCTGTGGGCTAAAGAAACAAGATTTTAAATTATTTTTGGGAATCATGGACGCAGTATCCTCTGGGCTTAAGAAGAGAGGGACCATCCGGTTTCTTATCAGCGCATAGTTCAAAGCCAGCATGCATGATGATATGAGGGTGGATTAGTGCACATGGCATGGATGACTTGCATGTCTGTGAAGACACCAATAATGCTGAACCATACATACAGGTTTTGGAGCAACATGTGCTGCCATCCCGACTGAATACTAGGGATGGCAGCACATGTTGCTCCAAAACCTGTATGTTACTGGCATCAAGAATATAATGTCTTTTTCAGAGAAGGCCTTGCTTTTCAGCCTTGTTGCCAAACGACATACTGCACGTATTACAACAGCCTGGCTCCATAGTAAAATAGTCTGGTTGCTAATCTGTCCTGCCTGCAGTCCAGACTGGTCAACCATTGAAAACATTGGGCACATTATGAAATGAAAAATACGAGAAAGGAGACCCCAAACTGATGAGCAGCTGAAATCCTATTATCAAGCCAGATTTGGAATACATTTCACCTTCAAAACTGTAGCAATTGGTCTCCAAGTTCCAAAAGGCTTACAGAGTATTGTTAAAAGAGGTGATGCAACACAGTGGTAAACATGCCCCTGTCAACTTATTTGAAACCTGTTGTTGGCATCAAAAATTCAAAATGGGCATGTTCACCGATCAGCCATAACATTATGACCACATGTCTAATATTGTGTAGGTCCCCCTTTTGCCGCCAAAACAGCCCTGACCCGTGGAGGCATGGGGTCCACTAGACCTCTGAATGTGTGCTGTGGTATCTGGCACCAAGACATTAGCAGTCCTGGTTTTGTCTTTTATGTATTGAGATCTGGGGAATTTGGAGGCCAAGTAAACACCTTGAACTCGTTGTTGTGTTCCTCAAACCATTCTTGAACCATTTTTGCTTTGTGTCAGGGTGCATTATCCTGCTGAAAGAGGCCAAAAGCCATCAGGGAATACCATTGCCTTGAAAGGGTGCACATGGTCTGCAACAATGCTTAGGTAGGTGGTACTTCAATGTACGTCAAACATCCACATGAATAGCAGGATCCAAGGTTTCCCAGCAGAACATTGCCCAAAGCATCACACTGCCTCTGCCGGCTTGCCTCCTTCCCATAGTGCATCCAGGTGCTATGTGTTCTTCAGGTAAGCGACGCACACCACCCAGCCATCCACGTGATGTAAAAGGAATAGTGATTCATCAAACCAGGCCACCTTTTTCCATTGCTCCGTGGTTCTGATGCTCACCTGCCCATTGTAGGCACTTTCAGCAATGGACAGGGGTCAGCATGGTTACCCAGACTGGTCTGTGGCTATGCAGCCACATGCTCAACAAACTGCAATGCATTGTGTGTTCTGACACCTTTCTATCAGTACCAGCATTAACTTTTTCAGCAGTTTGAGCTACAGTATCTCATCTGTTGGATCGGACCACACGGGCCAGACTTCGCTCCCCACATGCATCAATGAGCTTTGACCGCCCATGATCATGTTGCCGGTTCATTGCTTTTCCTTCCTTGGACCACTTTTGATAAGTACTGACCATTGCAGACTGGGAACACCCCACAAGGGCTGAACTTTTGGGGATGCTCTGACTCACAATGACCATCAAAATGTGTCCCTTGTCAAAGTCGCTCAGATACTTATGCTTGCCTGTTTTTCCTGATTCTAACACATCAACTTTGAGGACAGAATGTTCACTTGATGCCTAATATATCCCATCCACTGACAAGTGCCATGATAACATGATTATCAGTGTTATTCACTTCATAAAGTCATGGCTGATCAGTGTATTTTTGCAAAAATATGTAAGATTTCTCAGTTTCAACATTTGATATGTTGTCTTTGTACTATTTGGAATTAAATGGAGGGATAAATGTTTTGACCTGTAGTGTATATAGCTATGAAGCCTTCGTGTGTGCAGTTCGATAATTAGATTATTCAAACGTGCAAACACAAACAGTTGTTTGTTGATGTGACACCTTGTCTTCTCATTTCAACCAGGACTGGTTTGTATTTTTGTATTTATTTTGCTAAACAGAACTTTTCACTTTTGGCGAAATCACATAGGTCACTGTATGGAGTTAGATGTGTCTCAATATTCATAAAAATATAAAGAAAATCTGTGCGTATATTCATCACAACTCACAAATAAAAATAAGATTTATAAATGTGAAAAAATATTTTGTAAATAAAAACATTATCTGTAAATATGTAAACATATTTCACAAATATAAATAACATTTGTGAATATGTAAAAACATATTTCACTAATAAAACAAATCTGTAAAACATTTACAACTGTTGCTTAACATTTACAAGTGTTGACCTCCATTTACAAAGTTTCTGAATTTTATATTTACACATTTTTTAGACACATTTTCTTTTGTTGACAGGTTCTCATGTATGTGGTTTCAGTCAGAGGGCTCGCTTGGTGGGACTTATGGAATATCCGGACTGGACAGTTCTGTAAGCAGAAGATACACATCTCCGCACGCACGAGCTCTGTGTGTTTGTGTGAGAGAAATTTAACCAATATCCCACTAGGTGTAACGAGGACACGCGTGGAGGACGCGCGCCGAACACCATCGCCGGTCTTCTAGCCACGCCGCTCCTCCTCCCATGGCGCTGTCATGTTTTGTTATTGCACGCACCTGGTGTCCATTCCCTCATTAGATCGCATATATAAGTTCCTGTGTTTCCGGGTGTCTTTGTGTGGTATAGTTCTATGTTCGGTGTTAATGTTTGTGAAGCTGTTTGCACGCTTGTTTTGCGCTCTTGGTTTTATTACGCGTGTCCTTTTTTGAGATAAGAAAATAAGAGATATTGAAAATACCTCCCTGCGTTTGGCTCCTTATTCACGCACCTCGACAACACCAATGACACTTGGTGGAAAGTCAAATCACTTTTATATAGCACATTTAAAAACAACAGGAGTTTACCCGAAGTGCTTTACAGTCGAGGTATATGTGCAGGCGCTAGAACAAACATTTTGGGTGGGTTTTGATTGCCATGGACGGACACATTTGTCCTACTTATCAACATAGAATTGTAGGTAAAGCACGACGTACGGTAAGCAAATAATCTTTGCATGCTTAAGACAACTAAAATTATGTAAAATCTAAGTAATACAATAAGAAATGTAAGAAATTTAATAAAACCAACAACAGATTAAAACAGTAAGTGGACGTTAAAAATAAGTTAAAAGTGGACTTGACAAATACCAAGATATAACCTCAGACTGACCTAAAAGCAAGAGAAAAAGGTAGGTCTTTAAATTTTATTTAAAATTGCAATGGTGGAACGGGACTTCCAGAGCATGGGAGCAGCAACAGAAAAAACTAGGCTACCCCATCCTTCCTGGAGAGTGGGTTCTTGCTTCTTTCAAATATACCAAATTGTTTATTTTGAAAGAGCAAACATGTCTATGATCTGATGTTTTAATTCTTAATATAATTGATGCATCTGTTCTTTACTCTATTTCCATTACATTCATATTCACAGTAGCAGAGTACTTTGAAATGATGCATAAAAGAACAAATTGGTGCATATCAATTCACCAGAATGCAGGGAATGAAGTATCTGACACTCATTGGGGAGAACCCCCAGACCCCGCTTCATTAGTGTCCCCTGGGTTTGTGGCTGCTGGCAAGGTGTCCCTTGTTTTTCCACATTGAAGGTGGCAACCCTAATGTAACCCCATGGCACCACTGACTTGATAACGATATGTTGTTGACTTGCACAGCTGCATTTGGTTAATTCAGAATGAGTCTTGCACATCTAGCTAATCTTAGTGGTTATACAGTTGTGCTTAGAAGTTTGCATACCCTGGAAGAAATTGTGCAATTATGGCATTGATTTTGAAAATATGACTGATCATGCAAAAATACATTATTTTATTTAAGGATAGTGATCATATGAAGCCATTTATTATCACATTGTTGTTTGGCTCCTTTTTAAATCATAATGATAACAGAAACCACTGAAATGGCCCTGATCCAAAGTTGACATACCATTCAATAGCAATTAAAGGGTAATTTCCCACACCTGTGACTTTTTATATTACATTTAGTGTTGAAAAAGGTGAAGGTCCTGGAGTTGCCACCACAGTCTCCTGACCTTAATATCATTGAGCTACTCTGGGGAGATCTCAAACGTGCGGTTCATGCAATATTAACAAAGACTTTGCATGACCTGGAGGCATTTTGTCAAGACAAATGGGCAGCTATACCACCTGCAAGAATTCGGGACCTTGTGGACAACTATTACAAAAGATTGCACGCTACCATTGATGCTAAAGGGGGCACAGTATTAAGAACTAAGGGTATGCAGACTTTTGAACAGGGGTCATTCCATTTTATTCTTTATTGCCATGTTTTGTTTTATGATCGTGCCATTCTGTTATAACCTACAGTTGAATATGAATCCCTTAAGAAATAAAACAAATGTGTCTTGTCTGCTCACTAATTTTTTCTTAAAAAATTTTACATATATTACCAATTCTCCGAGGGTATGCAAATATTTTTGGATACATTTCTTTAGGAAACATTATTTCTTAAGACAACCGTGAATCTTATGACAATAAAACATATACCATTATATTTATTGTAACAAGGATACTCCAGTATGTAATTACTAATTTGCATTTATGGGGATTTAATAAATACAGAGTATTTTGTACAATCATACTGACAACATGATGTCAAACAAAGGCTCATAACAAAAAATTATAATTATAATAATAATAGCAATATAAATAACTAAACAGTATATTTTATGTTATGGTCTCCTCTTTCAGAGTTTAGTTTAGTTTAGTTTATTGGTTTATAATAATGTGGACAACCTCTTTCAATAAAAGAGCAGCTTTAGCCTCTACGGCTAATTTCCAGCTGTAGTCCCCAGCCAGTTGTTAATAGGCATACATCAATAAATACATTACAAGTAAAACAGATGTAAGCAAGAGCTTAGACATACAAACAAGATAACACAAAATTAAGACAAACAAGCAAGCACAAATTACAAAGACATAAAAACAGGTCAAGCAATAGAACAGTGAAAATTGACAAAAAAAGAATAAAAATGCAGAGGCCACATTGCAGAGGCCACATTGAAGCACATACATGACATAACATTGAAGCAGGCAGGCAGAGATCAAATGACAGAAGCATGATCATGTCATATCTTGTACGCACATCACATCTAGCATTTTAATGTGTACAGTTGTAATTGTCGGTTAGCCAATTTTTAAGGTGTGCTGCAAAAGTCGAATACATATGTATGTTTTTAATTGTAATAGGCAATGAGTTCCAGTTATGTATTGCAGTAACAGAAAATGATAATTGACCAAATGTACTTTTTCTGAATGGGATTACAAGGTCGCCTCGTGTGGTGCTTCTGGTGCTTCTGGTATTCTGACTGCTGTTATTATATTGAATTATAAATTAATTGAAAGGAGGCGGAGCGGTATTATGTAAAATTTTGTAAACCAGACAAATGTTTTTATATTTCATCAAATTTTCCCAGCTCAGCAATTTATGGTTTTTAAGGATGATACAATGATGTGAACTGTTAGGCTTTTGGTCCAAAATTTTAAGAGTTTTTTTATAAATAGTTGCCAAAGGCTTTAGTGATGAGCTGTTAGTTTGTCCCCAGCTTGTCAGACAATATGTTAGATGTGACATAATCATTGCATCCATAAATAATTTGGCTGCATTAAAAGTAAGGGCATTTCTAATATATCTAAAGTTAGCTAAACTAAACTTAACCCTATTGCAGACTTTCGTAATATGTGTTTTAAAAGAGAGATTAGAATCAATAATAACGCCCAAATATTTAAATTGTGGCACAATAGTAATGTTTTGACCCGAAATTGATATATTTGACACACTATTACATTGACTTTTTGTAAAAAACATTCCCACAGTTTTATCTACATTTAATTGAAGGCATGAACGATTTAGCCAATCGGTTATCTGGTCCATGGCTTTAGTCAGTTTTGCGGCTGCCAGATTTTTTGTCTTGGCATGCACATAAATTACAGTGTCGTCCGCATATATTATTGTATTAATATCAGGGCAAACTGATGGCAAATCATTAATATTTAGACTAAACAAAAGCGGGCCAAGTATTGATCCTTGTGGCACCCCTGTACATAAATTAAGAGCTAGTGAACAATGGGTGTTCACAGAAACAAATTGAGTTCTACCAGTTAAATATGACTCAAACCATTTAATTGCAGAAGTGGAAAAATTAAAAGTAGAGAGTTTGGCAATAAGGACCTGATGGTTAACTGTGTCAAATGCTTTACGGAGGTCTAAAAACACAGCGCCAACAACACCTCCCTTGTCCACCATTGCTCGAACAGTCTCTAAAAAGTAACAGTTAGCCGTTTCTGCGGAGTGATGGGCCCGAAAGCCAAACTGCATTGGATGAAGCGAGAAGGGACTATTATTTAGAAAAGAAACAAGCTGCTCTGATCTGTGATCTGTTTAAGGGATTAATTAATCCTTAGTTTCTGATGACTTGGAGAGATATTAATTTAGAAGTTCAATGGTGGGCCATAATTTGGTAGTGGTGGTAAAGAGGATGGTTGTTAAAACACGTTGCTGAAAAAAGCAAGACGGAGAAGCAGGATAATGTCACATGATTGATGGATCTTTTTTGTGCAATTAAGTAACAGTATCAATTAAATGGTAAGAACGCTGAGATTCAGGTACTGTAGAAGTCAGCAGAGATCAATATAGTATAGTTCATGCATTTAGTAACTTTAACACTTATTAATATTAAGAATATTAGGGAATGTCATTCTAAAAATACTGCAAAGGAACTGAAGAGTGTTCACCTATTTTCTTGAGGTTTGGTGTGAGGGACATTGAAGGATATTGTGAGGGGACACTGACAGAAGCTACAGCAGGAGGGAACTAAAGAGAAATACAAACATTATATTAAGGGTTACTCTTGATAAAAATATCCAATATTCCAGTTTGTTTTAAACTTAAAGGATCTTGGGAACCCTTCTCAAATAACCTGTGAGAGCCAGATGTGCACTGAGTGTTCTGCAGTAGATATAATTCAATCTCTGATTGGATGTGTGATGAAAGGTTTACAAGTGGTCACCAATACTTGCCAAATAAAAAGTACATAGACTTCTAACAAATTAAAGATGTAGGTGGGCCATGATGTTGGTGTACTATCACTCTATACTTACACACATTCTAAGGACATAAGCTTATAGTTTTCCTTTTATAACCACTAACGTTAGCACGATGTGTAAGACTCATACTGAATGAACCGAATGCAGCTGTGCAAGTCAACAACATGCCAATATCTAGTCAGTTGCGTCGTTGGGTCATTACTTGAGTTAAGCTACAGTAGCCTACTAGCTGGCTAGATAGCCAACCAGATGTAGGCAGACATAACTAACTGTGCTTAAGTTTGTTGCCTGAAGTTGAAAACACGCTTGGTATTGTATTACGCATTGGTGATGCAGTCAAATATTGTTATACAAATAAACATTATTCTCACATTTCAGGAAAAATGTGTCCTAGCTACCTATAGACACCAATCTACCAGGCTCCAGTCCGGATATTCCATAAGTCCCACCAAACGAGCCCTCAGACTGAAACCACGCACAGGAGAACTTGTCGACCAAAGGAAAATGTGTCTAAAAATTTGTAAATATAAAATTCAGATCCGTAAATAAACTTAAGATTTGTAAATGGAGGTCAACACTTGTAAATGTTAAGCAACAGTTGTAAATGTTTTACAGATTTGTTTTATTTGTGAAATACCTTTTTTATCTATTCACAAATTGTATTTATATTTGTGAAACATGATTACATATTTACAGATAATGTTTTTATTTACAAAATCTTTTTTCACATTTAAAAGTCCTATTTTTGTTTGTGAGTTGCGTTTTGCGACTAAAAAGTGTTGGTTTGCATTGAATGGTAGTTTCAGTTCCTTACCCCCACCGTAAACCTCCCTGGACTAGCTAATACTATTCCGATCTCGTTTGGTAGGGGAAGAGGAGGTGACAAGTTGTGTTCTTGTTGAAATTCAGTCAGGTAAAGGTTAGAGCAGGATTCTACACAATGCACTTTAATATGAGTATTTATATTGAATGGATCAGCCATACCCATTATGTTGTAACACATTTTCAGATTATCTTTCAGCAGGCTTTGATGACTCTTCCGATATCCCGGCCCTGATGAAAATTCAGAAATGGCTATCTGAATACTGATTGGATGGTGTTCTGCCTGCTATAAACACTTTTTTACCATTCGTGTCAATCTGTGAAAATGTAGCGAAGATGATTAGCTTGATTTTTCATGACAAGCAAATATTCACCTCTATCCTATCCTAGCCTAGCTGGCCAAGGTCTTTACCTCCACTGGCCCAGGCGGTTGTCCCCATGTGCTTCAAGACCACAATCACTGTGCCAGTGCCGAAGCAGTCGACTGCATCTAGCCTGAATGACTTCCGACCTGTCACACTCACGCCCTCGATCATGATGTTCTTCGAAAGAATAGTTCTGGCCCAGTTTATGTCCTGCCTCCCCCCAGCACTGGATCCCTACCAGTTTGCCTACTGGTGGAACAGGTCTACAGAGGAAACCATCTTCACAGGTTTACACTCTATCCTGACCCACCTGGACAAAACCAACACCTATGTGAGATTGCTGTTTATAAAGCTCAGCTCAGTAATCAACAAGCTCATCCCCTTAAGTCTGGTCAACAAACTCCATGACCTGGGGATCAGCCCCTCTCTCTGCAACTGGACTTTGGACTTCCTAACCAACAGACCTCAGTCTGTCAGTTTAGAAAACTTTGCGTTCTCTACCCTGATCCTGAACACTGGGGTTCCACAAGACTGTGTGCTGAAACCCCTCCTGTACTCCCTCTTCACCCACGACTGCGTTTCTGTACACGGTTGATACACCATCGTCAAGTTTGCAGATAACACCACAGTGGTAGGCCTGATCAGTGACAATGATGAGTCAGCCTACAGGGAGGAGGTCAAGTGCTTGGAGGTGTGAAGCGCGGACAACAACCTGGCCCTCAATGCAAAGAAAACCAAGGAACTCATTGTGGATTACAGGAAGTCTAAAGGCTGCAGTCATGCCCCTGTTCTCATTGATGGGACTGAGCACTTCAAATTCTTGGGCACTTCAAATTCTTGGGTGGTCACATCTCCAATGACCTCACCTGGACCCTTTACACCTAAGCCCTGGTCAAAAAGTTGCAGCAGCGCCTGTACTTTTACCGTTGCATAATCGAGAGCATTCTGACTAACAGCGCCCAAGTGTGGTTTAGCGGTTGCTCCGTACCTGTCTGGAAGGCCCTGCAACGATTGGTGAAAACCGCCCAGCACATCACTAGTGCCCAGCTTCCAGCCATCGTAGACCTCCAGCACAAGCAGTGTCTGCACAGGGCTTGCAGCATTATTAAGGACCCTTTACATCCATGCCACAAACTGTTTGCCCTCCTACCATCAGGCCAGGCACTACAGGTCTCTTCGTTCCCGCACCAGCAGGCTCAGGAACAGTTTTGTTCCATTCACTGTAACCCAGCTGAACTCTGTGACACATCACTAACCATAACCCCACCCCTCTCAGGGACCTTGTTGCTCTACTTCCTTTGTACTACTCTGACACTGCCTTGCCAAGTCTGATAATGAAAGTTTTCAGTTGTTACAGGTACGTGTCTACATTGAGAACCTCACTGCTGCTATCCCATTTCAGTTGCAAATGCACCTTGCACATTCAATTTGCCTTTTTGCACATTTATTAATGCCATCGAACTTGCATTTTTACAGTTGTTACATACACATATCTAACATGGAGACCTCATTGCTGCTATCTCTGCATCCCAGTTGCATGTGCTATCTTACTCCTTCAATTTGCCTTGATTGCACACCTAGAATGCCATTTAGAATTGCCATTTGTGCCTGCACAACTATTTACAACTTAACATACACAATACTAACTTTTCTGTCCTCCTATATTTGCCTTAATTGCACATTTAGTTTTGCCATTTGTACTGCAATTGGCTTCATTTCACATCTATACATTCCACTTGTAATATACATATGCTTAATACTTGTACATTTTCAGCCTTCTTCTATTTGCAATTTGGTTAGATGCTAAATGCATTTCGTTGTACTGTACTGAGCAGCAGCGCCACAGTTCCATACACCCTCAGTTCCCATCACTTACGAACACATCCCGGACTTGTTTTCTGTCACATTTTTAATCATGCACACTAGCTCCCTATCTACTGATTAGTATGTGTTTAAATGTTTCCCCTCTGCTCCCCGCATTTGTAGATCATTGTTGTTTTTGCTCTGTGTTTGTTTAATTAAAATATCGACACAGACTACCTCTGCCTGCGCCTGGTTCCCTCACTCCTGCAACACCGTACACCACTGACATCAATCTAATAGAGATGAATGAGATGGTCTTTAAGAGTGTCCATATTTCTTACTTAGACAGTTTACACAGTCTGACTGAAGTTTTTGATAATTAATAACATAACTCTTACAACATTGGTTGTTGCTGTTGTATGGCAACATATTGTTCTCTTTTGGGTCAGATTCAGTTTTTCTACTGCTCTAATTCATTTTGTTCCAACCATGTGTTTAGATTGCACCCCTAGAATTGCACTTTGAAATTATTGGCAAAAGCTGCACTGATGCCAAAATACTTTTCATTGTCAGTCAAATTTGCGTGAGTGGTTCTAAAAGGCAACCATCATGAATACCTACTACATTTGACCCGGAAAAGGCAAACCACAATAGTTTAGAATGGGGAGTAAACTAAAAGCGGAGTGAAACCAATGGGGGTATAATGGTTTCAGGCTTGTATTCTGGTTTGAAGATTTCGCTCTCTAATTTGCACTGAATCACTGCCATTAGGTTCTAAATATTCGTTGTCCCAACCCAGATGAAAGACACATGGACTAATGAGGTGACCAGTACTGGTAAAAAGTGCCAGGTCACCAGAATTAAAAACATTGCCATATCACCAGAATAAAAAACAGTGCTAGGTCACCAGAATAAACAAGAAACCAAGCAAGCCTAGTTCAGCTGGCCCGCAATAAAAAGCATTGATCGCTGTTGCCCTACCAAGATTTGAACCCAGATCGCTCACTGAAAGGCTGTGTCTTTAACCACTATGCCACCAAGCTGGACATCTGTTGAGCATTGGTATAGCCTCTTGACATTATATAAATCTGTCACGCGTTAACGTCATGTCAAGTTTGAATATTTCTTTAAACACCATTAACCATTGTGTTAAATTGAGTAACATTTCTTATTATGTTTCCCTCCACCACAAATGGCATCTATGAACTGTATGGCTTTTGCCACTGGCCATTTTAACAGCTTATTAGCCATTCGTGAATGACATTAATACAATAACTACTGTATCAATATAAGTGACGATAACAGCCTTTTTCGTCAAGTGAAAAGACGAGATAATCGTTTTAGTCAGCAAAGTGTTTGTCTATCCTGATCAAATCCTCTTCTGCCACTGGCTGTTTTAACAGCTTATTTGCCATTTGTGAAGGACATTGACACATTATCTATCAATATAGGTGACAATAGTGATGGCCATTCGAGGCTTCATTACCGTTCTTCTAGCAGCAGGATATTATGAAAATGACTGCTGCCATCATAATATCCTGCTGCTAAAATAACGCCAATGAAGCCTCGAATGGCCATCACTAGGTTACCCACCATGCCATGGTTAACCACACAGCCTTTCACATGGGTGACACGGGTTTGGATCTCGAGAGGGCAACACTTTCTATTGAGGGCCGGCTGAACTAGGTTTGCTTGGTTTCTTGTTTTCAGAGGAATGACAACGACGAGCGGTTACAGGTGGTAAAACTACTGGCGAAAATGTTCGGTGCAAAGGACTCTGAACTTGCAGCACAAAACAAACCACTGTGGCAGTGTTACCTCGGACGGTAAGCTACCTAAAATGTTTATGGGATTTTGTTATAATCTTTGTGTCATTTTACAATGTTCGTCTTTTGTCTCCTACAGGTTTAATGACATCCATGTTCCCATTCGAATCAAATGTGTTAAGTTTGCCAGCCATTGTCTGATGAATCACCCTGACTTAACCAAGGATCTGACAGGTATTTGCCAGGGCCCGATTCAGAGTTGCGATCAGTACTCGCACAAGGTCCTTGAAGTACTTTGGGTCTTAGAAAGGTCAGTACTGGAATACCTGTAAAATCACCAAGTGCTTCAAAAGTCATTGAAATCTAAATACTTCTTATGTCAGAGTTCAATTTCCTTCCTTCCTCCCTGTAAATCTTAAAGTATTCATTTGCTGGAGCTTTTTCTGAGCTGATTGTGATTGTCATATGCACAAACAATTTAGAAATCAGTTCATTTCAGGTGTGCAACTCTACTGCTCATGTTGGTCATTATTTACCTACCAGTTACTAGCTTACCTAAAATTATCTTTCCAGCATAGTATATATTTGTTAGCCAGCTAGATGTGCGTCTTCGTCCTGATAATAGTAGGACACTTGACTGACTTATGTTTGTAGTCTATTACTTCAAAAAAGTTGCGCATCCGAGTTTATAAAGAACAGCATTTAGTTTTTGCCGGACTGCATAAGTGGAGCCGGCCTAGAAGAGCAAATGTCACTGACTGACTAACTACCCACCCACCCCTTGTTAAATAGTGAAGTGGTTAGAGACGCGGACTACGGAACAACGTTTGACTCCCATCCCAGTCATTATGCCTCAGCATTTGTTCAGGACAGACAAAAACTTCACTGGCTACAACCTTCAGTAGCTACGTTATAGGAAGCCTAAAATAAAACAGATTACTGTTATTTTGCGACTATTTCTGGTGGATTTTCAAATTATGTATTAGGATTTGTTTAGAATAGACAAAAACTTTGTTGGCTACATGATTCACTCGTCTTTTCACTTGACAAAAAATGTCAGTTATCGTCGCCAATATTGTTATTTATTCAATGTCATTCACAAATGGCTAATAAGCTGTTAAAACGACCAGTGATAAAATCCATACAGATCATAGATGCTATTTGTGGTGGAGGTAAAATTAATAAGAAACGTTACTCAGTTTAACATTGCTTAATGGTATCTAGTGACATATCGAAACTCGGTGTGATTTAAATGATCTAATGTTGAAATGCTATACTCTGTGGCATAGTGGTTAATGACGGTGTCTCTTATGTAGGGAAGCTGGGTTCAAATCCAGGGAGAGTAACAACGGTTGTCACTTTTTATTGCGGGCCATCTGAGCTTGCCTGGTTTTTTGTTTGCAGCAGCGTCTTCGAACAGTTTTTCATGAAATCGGAATTATATAGTTTAAATAGTTTAAGTTTACTTAAACTATTTAAGTACAAACTATCGTTTTTACTTAAATATAGAGGTAATACTGGATTTAAAAAAAATTCTGTTAATGCATTTGCAGTGTCACACTGCAAATGCATTGAGAGAAAATGTGTTTTGTCCAGTGTAGGTGGAGAAGCAAACTGAGGAAGAAATTATTTGTTACTTACAGTGGGGATAACAAGTATTTGATACATTGCCGATTTTGCAGGTTTTCCTACTTACAAAGCATATAGAGGTCTGTAATTTTTATTTTAGGTACACTTCAACTGTGAGAGATGGAATCTAAAACAAAAATCCAGAAAATCACATGTATGATTTTTAAATAATTAATTAGCATTTTGTTGCATGACATAGGTATTTGATCACCTACCAACCAGTAAGCATTCCGGCTAACTTTTTCTTTAAGAAGCCCTCCTGTTCTCCACTCACCTGCATTAACTGCACCTGTTTGAACTCGTTACCTGTATAAAAGACAACTGTCCACACACTCCATCAAACAGACTCCAACCTCTCCACAATGGTCAAGACCAGAGAGCTGTGTAAGGACATCAGGGATAAAATTGTAGACCTGCACAAGGCTGGGATGGGCTACAGGACAATAGGCAAGCAGCTTGGTGAGAAGGCAACAACTGTTGGCGCAATTCTTAGAAAATAGAAGTTCAAGATGACGGTCAATCTCCCTCGGTCAGGGGCTCCATGCAAGATCTTACCTCGTGGGGCATCAATGATCATTAGGAAGGCGAGGGATCAGCCCAGAACTACATGATCATTAGTAATACACTATGCCATGTCATGGATTAAAATCCTGCAGCGCACACAAGGTCCCCCTGCTCAAGCCAGCGCATGTCCAGTCCCGTCTGAGGTTTGCCAATGACCATCTGGAGGATCCAGAGGAGGAATGGGAGAAGGTCATGTGGTCTGATAAGACAAAGATAGAGCTTTTTGGTCTATATTCCACTCGCCGTGTTTGGAGGAAGAAGGATGAGTACAACCCCAAGAACACCATCCCAACCGTGAAGCATGGAGATGGAAACATCATTCTTTGGGGATGCTTTTCTGCAAAGGGGACAGGAAGACTGTACCGTATTGAGGGGAGGATGGATGAGGCCATGTATCGTGTGATCTTGGCCAACAACGTCCTTCCCTCAGTAAGAGCATTGAAGATGGGTCGTGGCTGGGTCTTCCAGCATGACAACGATCCGAAACACACAGCCAGGGCAACTAAGGAGTGGCTCCGTAAGGAGCATCTCAAGGTCCTGGAGTGGCCTAGCCAGTGTCTGAACCCAATAGAAAATCTTTGGAGGGAGCTGAAATTACGTATTGCCCTGCGATTGCCCCGAAACCTGAAGGATCTGGAGAAGTTCTATATGGAGGAGTGGGCCAAAATCCCTGCTGCAGTGTGTGCAAACCTGGTCAATAACTACAGGAAACATATGACCTCTGTAATTGCAAACAAAGGTTTCTATACCAAATATTACGTTTTCTGATGTATCAAATACTTATGTCATGCAATAAAATGCAAATTAATTACTTAAAAATCATACAATGTGGTTTTCTGGATTTTTGTTTTAGATTCCGTCACTTACAGTTGAAGAGTACCTACTATGATAGAAATTACAGACTTCTACATGCTTTGTATGTGGGAAAACCTGCAAAATCGGCAGTGTATCAAATATTTGTTCCCCCCACTTTTATTTTTAGTAACCGGAAACCCAAATCACGTTGATAGTTTACTCCTCCCTCCCCACGTGAACCCCTTCTTAAGTCCTTGGTACCAAATGTATGGTGGAAACAGAAAAGTCTTTAGCCAACATTAGCATAAATCACTGGTGTAGCCCTGGTAGCGGGGTAAAGACCCAGTGGAAACACTTTGTTCTCTTTTATTCACTCCCATGAATTGTATTTCCATTGTGAGGACAGGTGGACAGTTAAATCCGAATAGGGCTGTTTGTGTCCTGAATCAAAGATGGCTTTTTAAGTTTTATACATTTGCAATCTGTTAGGCATCGATATCTGTTTAGATCTCAAACATTAATTTGAGGCACACATGAATCAATGATGATTGGTTAATTCGTGCAAAGATTCAATGGTTGCAGGTCATATATTGTCACCGCAATGTAACCTGACTTCTGTTGTCCTCTGTAGAGTTTTTGTAGGTGAGGTCCCATGACCCTGAAGAAGCAATCCGCCATGATGTCATTGTGTCCATTGTAACGGCGGCTAAAAAAGACTTAGTGCTCACCAACGACCAATTGCTGAACTTTGTGAGGGAGAGGACACTTGACAAGAGGGTGAGTTTCTTTATCAGCTGTCTAACCATACTGTCCAATTTACTAATTTAATCTAATGGTTAGAATATCCGACCAACAACTAAAAGTTAGCTTGATCAATTCAAGGCAGCAAAAGGAATAATATATTGCTCTGTCCTTTAGGTAAATGGTTTGCTGCTGCAAAATCCCTGTTCATCCTCTCCCTCTGATCACTGATTGATTCAGACATGGGACACCATTTGAGTCCAGTTTTCTTTCTACCAGTTAGGAAGAAAATATTTAATATTTTGGCCCTCCAAGATTAGAATTGACCAGCCCTGTTTTATATTAATACATCCCTAGATTGTCTCTCAGCAAGCATCATTTCTCACTTTAAGAGAATCCAAAATGTATTTTCACACTGCTACTTTTTCTGAGGGAGGTCAGGTAATTAAATATAATGTACAATCATAAATCATTGCATTGTTTATTTTAATCTCCAAATGTGCAGTTTTGTTGATAGGAAAGTAATAAAATCCCGAAAAAACTATTGTTTTTCAGCTGACTCTAAAGTTGTGCAATAAAACAAATTATTACCAAGCCGAATAGACATCCTTGTTTCCCATATGAGCTAATAAGAAAATGTCAAATTGACCTATTCAACCATAGCCAATGAATGGATCTCACATGAAAGTGCACTGCTCACATCAGTGGGATGGGGGCAAGTGTGAAAATGGTTTAATTTGATAATATGGTTAGTCAAAGCAGACGCTGGAATTGAAATTAATTAAATTGAACTTAGGGCTGCAACAACTAATCGATAATGTCGATAATAAAGACGTTTGGCAACAAATGTCATTATTGATTAGTTGGGTCTATGCAAGACGCAGCAAAAAAAATTAAATTGAAAGATGGAGAGAAGTTGTGTATGTTTGGGACCACGTTTAAGAATTCAATGAAAACAGTTTGTTGTAAAATTTGCAAAGCAGAACTTTCATGGCATGGGAGCACAAATGAACTGCATGAGCATTTAAAGAGAAAACACATTTTAGTTGTGATGACAGAAGATGAATAGCGCTCAGCATGGCAAGTTGATGTAATACAATTTCGTCATTCATAATAATTTGCACGTGGAGGTACGTTTTTTATTGAAAAATAGTTCATCTTGAATTCGAGGCTGGTTAACATCTAGTTTTTTACCAATAAATCAGTGATATACTTGAGCACGTTGAGATTGTGTGGATAGTTGAGCAGCTCCAGCTAACTAAGCATTCACACCGTTACTGATAAATTAATCCATTGGTGTCAGATTTGGTGAGTTCTATATTTCTCCTCAACAGAAACGTTGAGTCATTTAAATGCATTACAATTTCCATGAACTTTTACAGTATCAGTCAAAAGTCTTTCAACCAGCTTCAGGATACCCTGGAATGCTTTTCCAACAGTCTTGAAAATTATATTATGAATAACCCTTTAGTTTTTGCAACATGTTTTATTTTATAACTACTTCCTACAGTTGTTATAATGAAGGCATTGTGTATAAACAAGAAAAATACAGAAAAATTTAATTTATTTTAAATAAAACAAGTGCATTTATTTCTGGAATTTTTGTATTTTTTTTCTTTCTGATTAATCAAAGTAGCAATCGCCAGATTAATCAACCATCAAAATAGTTGTTTGTTGTATCCCAAATTGAATTATAACTCGTATCTCCTCAAAACCTACATCCTGACAGTAATAATATTGTTATTGTGAATCACCCTAAGGCCATATAAACTTCTAATTGACTGTCTAATGAATGCTGCTGTTCATGAAAAAAAAGTCAATACATTTAAATGCATACCGCAAAAGTAGCTAAATCTTTTCCTCAAGTATCACGTACAGAGAATGTCCTTTTCCAATATACAGTGAGGGAAAAAATTATTTGATCCCCTGTTGATTTTGTACATTTGCCCACAGACAAAGAAATTAGAAAAATCCAGAAAAATGCATGTCAAAAATGTTATAAATGGATGGATTTTAATTTTATTGAGTGAAATAAATATTTGATCCCCTCTCAATCAGAAAGATTTCTGGCTCCCAGGTGTCTTTTATACAGGTAACTTGCTGAGATTGGGAGCACACTCTTAAAGGGAGTTTAAGCAAGTTACCTGTATAAAAGACACCTGTCCACAGAAGCAATCAATCAATCAGATTCCAAACTCTCCACCATGGCCAAGACCAAAGAGCTGTCCAAGGATGTCAGGGACAAGATTGTAGACCTACACAAGGCTGGAATGGGCTACAAAACCATCGCCAAGCAGCTTGGTGAGAAGGTGACAACAGTTGGTGCTATTATTCGCAAATGGAAGAAACACAAAAGAACTGTCAATCACCCTCGGTCTGGGGCTCCATGCAAGATCTCACCTCATGGTGTTGCAATGATCATGAGAACGGTGAGGAATCAGCCCAGAACTACACGGGAGGATCTTGTCAATGATCTCAAGGCAGCTGGACTGAAATCCTGCAGTGCCCGCAAGGTCCCCCTGCTCAAGAAAGCACATGTACAGGCCCGTCTGAAGTTTGCCAATGAACGTCTGAATGATTCAGAGGAGAACTGAGTGAAAGTGTTGTGGTCATATGAGACCAAAATCAAGCTCTTTGGCATCAACTCGACTCAAATCTTGGGTGAGAATTCCCTCAGCCAGGGCATTGAAAATGGGTCGTGGATGGGTATTCCACCATGACAATGACCCAAAACACACGGGCAAGTCAACAAAGGAGTGGCTCAAGAAGAAGCACATTAAGGTCCTGGAGTGGCCTAGCCAGTCTCCAGACCTTAATCCCATAGAAAATCTGTGGAGGGAGCTGAAGGTTCCAGTTACAAAATCAGCAGAGGGTCAAAAAAAATAATCCTCAGTTATCCCTCTTTTGACACTAATGGGTTTTTCAATAATTTCGTAGAGTGGTATTGAATTTCTGTCCTGGATGTGGACCCAAAACATTTGTTATTTACTTTATACTCGGGTTCAATTCTGATTTCAGAAGTGAGGGAGCCCTACTTCTTATGTTCTAGATTCTTGTTTTTTTCATCTTTCTGTCTGTCTGCTGGGGGGCATTGTTAACCTCCATCTGTTGTCTATAACATGAGGGCTGTCTCTGACATTACACACTCTT
The DNA here is from genome assembly GCF_011004845.1 of Esox lucius. Lineage (NCBI taxonomy): Eukaryota > Metazoa > Chordata > Actinopteri > Esociformes > Esocidae > Esox > Esox lucius. Next base: position 933,515 of record NC_047569.1, read on the forward strand.
CCCTGTGTAGTGCACTCTTACTCGATTTAGTGCATTATATAAGGAGTAAGAAGAGAACTACAGAATAGGGCACTTAATTTGTACACTAGATACGGAACGTATTTGCAGTCTTTCTTCATCCTGTCTCCAGGATGCCTTTTCCTGGTTTTTATTCTTTCTTGTATACTAGCCTTAGCCAGTCCAGTGTGCTCAGTAAGTTATATTGTTCCTCTTCAGTGGAGAGTGCGTAAAGAGGCCATGATGGGTCTGGCTCAGATCTACAAGAAGTACTCTCTACAGGCAGAGGGAGGGAAGGAAGCCTCCAAACAAATTGCCTGGATCAAGGACAAGCTGCTCCACATATACTACCAGAACAGCATTTATGACAGGTTGGTGTATAACACATCTAGTAGCAAAACTTGATTGTGGACAGGTTGTGATTTCATACATCCACAGCATGTAGAATACATCATCTAAAGGAACAGCATTGATGATAGGTTGTTGTATAACACATCCACAGCACCTGGGTGACACATCTGCCAGAACAGAATAAATGGTAGGTTAGGGGATAACATATCTAGCCCATTAGCATATATGACAGGTCAGTTTGATTTTGAATTACTGAAACAATACTGTATTCCTGATGACCATGCCCGTAGAAAAGGAATATTGGCTAACCCTATTAGTGTGTTGTGCAATGGCATTGGTGTGGTGATTACAAGTTGCTGTTAACACAGAAGACTAGAGGATGTTTTCCACCAACTCCACTTTGCCAACAGCAGCACTTCACAGCTAGGCAGTCTGGATACTGAATATAGCACACTGACAAGATCTTGTATTACAGACATCCAAGCTGACCTTTTCCCTCAAATCCTTTCCTCTTAGTAGCTAAAGTGGGGTTTAGCTTACCATTGAGAGGTGATCTGAATAGAACAGAGCACTGACACAGTCTGGCAGTCAATTTCAGGTTGATTCTTAGGGTATCAATTAGCAATTCACACTTTGTGCAAAATCTTACTTCTAACCAATGTAGAGCAGAAAGGTGTTTTTATTTATATAATTTCAAATTACTAGATGTGGACGGGGGTTTCCTACTTCTGCTAGGCTACATATCCCCATCCCAGCTGGTAGTTGTTCAAGCCCTGATGCCTTCCTTTTTCTCTGCATTCTCTACAATTGGTGTCCACATTTTATTCTTCCTGGTATTTTTTTTCTCGAAGGTTCAAGGAAAATGTATTTATTGCGAGGGAGCCACACATTGTTAGGGCTTTACTGTGAATAAAAATAACAGCGTTGTTTGTCATTGTGCTTTGTGACTCAGGTTGTTGGTGGAACGCATTTTTGCTCAGTACATGGTTCCTCACAACCTACACACCACAGAAAGGATGAAGTGCCTGTATTACCTCTACGCCACATTGGATGACAACGCCATCAAGTGAGTTAATTAGCATTTATTGGAGCAAGAAACATGAGAAGATATAATTTTGTAACAGAAAACAAACTTCTTATTAGACTAGTTTGATTTAATGGTTGCAATGAAAAAATGGTGTGGAACAGGCTTAAAGGTCCAGAATTCCAATGGTCCTTTTTTCCCCAGACCGTATTAGAGGTCCATTGTAAGATAGAGTAATGGTTAGAGATACAGACTGTCACCCAGCAGACTCTGAAATAAATCAGGCCAGGGACAATAAAGATTAGCTGAGGATAAGCTGGGAACAAACATCAGTATCTACATACAGTAAACCAAGCAAATCAGTCTAATGGGAAATACAGCTGCATTGGCAGAACTGTCCGTGGAGCCAGGAAATTCACCACAAATGCAGTCCTGTAAGCAGGCTTTGAAATGCAGAGCAAAAATGCACTGCTTGGTCTTTGCATCTTACAACCCTGTTTCCAAAAAAGTTGGGACACTGCAAAAAATGCGAATAGAAACGGAATCCAATGATGTGCAAATCATGTATTCCTATATGTAATTGAAAATAGTTCAAAGACAAGATAACAAATATTGAAACTGGGGAATTTCTATTGTTTTTGGAAAAATACATGCCCATTTTGAATTTGATGCCAACAACACATTTTAAAAAAGTGGGTACAGGGGCATGTTTATTACTGTGTTGCATCACCTTTTCACCTCTTCACTGTGTTGCATCACCTTACCACCTTAGTTTGGGAACTAAGGAGACCTGTTCTTGCTTGATATAGGATTTCAGCTGCTCAACATTTCGGGGTCTACTTTGTCATATTTTTCATTCCATAATAAGCCAAATGTTGGTTAATGGGTGACAGGTCTGGACTGCAGGCAGGCCAGATTAGCACCCAGAGTCTTATTATGAAACCCTGCTGTTGTAATACATGCAGAATGTGGTTTGGCATTGTCTTGCTAAAATAAGCAAGGCCTTTCCCAAAAAAGAAGTTATGTGGATGGCATCATATGTTGAACCAGAGGAGGCGGCGGTGAATCTGGATCTTGTTTATGTATGGTTTTGTTTTGCATAGTAGAGTTTTAACTTGCATTTGTGTATGCAGCGACGTACTGCATTCACAGACAGTGATTTTCTGAAGAGTTCCTAATCCTATGCAGTAATTTCCACTATAGAATCATGTCTGTTTTAATTTAGTGTAATCTAAGGGCCAGAAGATCACGGTCATCCTATATTGGTTTTTGGTCCCTTGCATACAGAGTTTTCTCCAGATTCTTTGAATCTTTTAATGATATTATGTACCGTAGATGATGAGATCCCCAAACTCTTTGCAATTTTATTTTGAGAAATGTTATTCTTAAATTGTTGCACTATTTGCAACAATTCACCACTCAGTCTTTCAAACAGTGGTGAACCCCTACCCATCCTCAATACTGACATTCTCTCTGGAATGAACTTTTAATACCAAGTCATGTTACTGAAGTGTAACTGAATGTTACATGTTACTGAATTGTATCAAATTCAGAGTGAGAATATATTTTCAAGAAACAATAAAATATCTCAGTTTCAACGATTTTTATGTTGTCTTTGTGCTATTTTGTTTTGAATACAGGGTTAACATTATTTGCACATCATTGCATTCTATTTTTATTTACATTTTAAACAGTGTCCCAACCATTTTGGAAACAGGGATATAAAATTATCATGTTAAATAACCTTGTTTAATGCCCTAAATCAACCTATTGACGAATCAGCACTTTAATATGAATGCAGACTTAAAATTACATTCTGTTTTTTAGCTATTGATATGAAATAATGTATAACACTGGCCAGAAAAAAGCTAGCTGATGATGGATGAAAATGATGTTCTCCCCAACAACAATGAAATGTATCAAATCGACAAACTGTTTCATTTAGATAGCGAAGTGGCAAGGTGTCCTCATCACAATATTTATCATATGTAATTAGGGTTTCACTGGCAGTTCACTGGTGAAACCCTATTGTGTTTTTTTCCGGTTCATTAGGGTTTCAGCAGGTCACTGGTAAAACCCTCTTGTTTTTGTTCCAGTTTATTATTAGGGTTTCGGCAGTTCACTGGTGAAACCCTATTGTGTTTGTTCTGGTTCATTATTATTATTATTATTATTAGGGTTTCAGCAGTTCACTTAATGATCTTTTTTTGCCATTGGGTCCCATAAAGTCCGCCATGATGCATTTTCTGACATTTTAGATTTTTTGAAAAACCAAACCGATCTTCACATATTTAGATATTTGCCATCTAGGGACCAAGGTTCTCAAAAGTTATATCAGCCAGGCCAGTATGTCAAAAAACATGGCTGCCATTGACAGATGAAAATGTCCAGGGGTGTGGTTTTGTACATATACAGACATATCTCCTACAAAGATAATGGTATAATAATTCTACTTGGTGCATGTGTTAACAAAGATGATACGACAATAATGACTGCAAATATTTGTTTTTCAACCACACAGTAGCGCTATTGAGTTTTGTCATATTTGCAAGCTCACCACACTCACCATGTTTAAAATAGTATGTTGAAAAGAGGTATATAAGTCCATCTCCTCGGGCATAATGGTTTTTCAGCAATTCTGAATTTGTGAAAAATGCTACTTCTATAGCATCAAATGACAGATTTAAACCTTTTCACAAGTTAAAATATCACTAAAGGCCCCTCCGTATGGTTTCTTAATGCATATTTTTTCAGTATGCACTGACAATTCCAGAATTGTATATTATGGCACAACAAAAATTGACACCCCAGCAGCCCATAACACCATGTTACTAAATAGATAATGAGCATTATTCTGATTTCGACTGGGTAAAATTTTATTTAGAAACTGTTTAGGGCAGTAGTACTGTTAAAGACTACACTGAATAATTATTGAGCAACCTTCTAAGATGTGTTATTTTCCTGAGTATCACTCAACAATAAAACATATGCTAACTATCAGACAATGGTTTGTATGTTAATAATGCCTTCATTTAATGGAATGGGAACACTTCAATAATACTAATTGTCCCACTCGTATATTTCATTTGGATTGTGCAGACAAGCAAACAATAATAAAAAAATTACATTATAATTACATTATAATAAATATAAATAAATATATATACATTGCATTTGCATTGTGTTAACACATGCATCATCCAAATGCAATAGAAATTTCATTTGGATGGTGTAAACTTCAGTTCACTTCACTGTAAAATTCAGTTCAAACCCCCCTTAATGATGAAAAAAATTATGAGTACCGTGACGTCGCCCGGTATGGCGCAGCCGGGGCCCCACCCTGGAGCCAGGCCCGGGGTTGGGGCTCGTATGCGAGCGCCTGGTGGCCGGGCCTTCCCCCATGGGGCCCGGCCGGGCTCAGCCCGAAGAGGATCGGGCGGCAGTCGAAGGCAGGGGCCTAGACAACCCGATCTCTGGACACGGAAACTAGCTCTAGGGACGTGGAATGTCACCTCGCTGGCGGGGAAGGAGCCTGAGTTAGTGCGTGAGGTTGAGAGGTTCCGATTAGAGGTAGTCGGGATCACCTCTACGCACGGCTTGGGCTCTGGAACCACACTCCTTGAGAGAGGATGGACTCTTCACCACTCTGGAGTTGCCCATGGTGAGAGGCGGCGGGCTGGTGTGGGTTTGCTTATAGCTCCCCAGCTCTGCCGCCATGTGTTGGAGTTTACCCCGGTGAATGAGAGGGTCGTTTCCCTGCGCCTACGGGTCGGGGATAGGTCTCTCACTGTTGTTTGTGCCTACGGGCCGAACGGCAGTGCAGAGTACCCGACCTTCTTGGAGTCTCTGGGAGGGGTGCTGGAAAGTGCTCCGACTGGGGACTCTATTGTTCTACTGGGGGACTTCAACGCCCACTTGGGCAACGACAGTGACACCTGGAGGGGCGTGATTGGGAGGAACGGCCCCCCTGATCTGAACCCGAGTGGTGTTCAGTTATTGGACTTCTGTGCTAGTCACAGTTTGTCCATAACGAACACCATGTTCAAGCATAAGGATGTCCATCAGTGCACGTGGCACCAGGACACCCTAGGCCGCAGGTCGATGATCGACTTTGTTGTCGTCTCATCTGACCTGCGGTCGTATGTCTTGGACACTCGGGTGAAGAGAGGGGCGGAGCTGTCAACTGATCACCACCTGGTGGTGAGTTGGATCCGATGGCGGGGGAGAAAGCTGGACAGACTCGGCAGGCCCAAGCGTACTGTAAGGGTCTGCTGGGAACGTCTGGCCGAGTCTCCTGTCAGAGAGATCTTTAACTCCCACCTCCGGCAGAGCTTCGACTGGATCCCGAGGGAGGCTGGAGATATTGAGTCCGAGTGGACCATGTTCTCCACCGCCATTGTCGAAGCGGCCGCTCGGAGCTGTGGCCGTAAGGTCTCCGGTGCCTGTCGAGGCGGCAATCCCCGAACCCGGTGGTGGACACCGGAAGTAAGGGATGCCGTCAAGCTGAAGGAGGAGTCCTATCAAAAACTCGGGCCTGGGAGGAGTTCGGTGAGGCCATGGAGAAGGACTATCGGCTGGCCTCGAAGAGATTCTGGCAAACCATCCGGCGCCTCAGGAGAGGGAAACAGTGCCCTACCAACGCTGTTTACAGTAGAGGTGGGCAGCTGTTGACCTCAACTGAGGATGTCGTCGGGCGGTGGAAGGAATACTTCAAGGATCTCCTCAATCCCGCTGTCACTTCTTCCATTGAGGAAGCAGAGGATGAGGGCTCAGAGGTGGACTCGTCCATCACCCGGGCTGAAGTCACTGAGGTGGTCAAGAAACTCCTCGGTGGCAAGGCACCGGGGGTGGATGAGATCCGCCCTGAGTACCTCAAGTCTCTGGATGTTGTGGGGCTGTCTTGGTTGACACGCCTGTGCAACATCGCGTGGCGGTCGGGGACAGTGCCTCTGGGATGGCAGACCGGGGTGGTGGTCCCTCTTTTTAAGAAGGGGGACCGGAGAGTGTGTTCCAACTATAGGGGGATCACACTTCTCAGCCTCCCCGGGAAAGTCTATGCCAGGGTTCTGGAGAGGAGAATACGGCCGATAGTAGAACCTCGGATTCAGGAGGAACAGTGTGGTTTTCGTCCGGGCCGTGGAACACTGGACCAGCTCTATACCCTCTACGGGGTGTTGGAGGGTTCATGGGAGTTTGCCCAACCAATCCACATGTGTTTTGTGGATTTGGAGAAGGCATTCGACTGTGTCCCTCGCGGCATCTTGTGGAGGGTGCTTGGGGAATATGGGGTCCTGGGTCCTTTGCTAAGGGCTGTCAGGTCCCTGTACAACCGAAGCAGGAGCTTGGTCCGCATTGCCGGCAGTAAGTCAGACTTGTTCCCAGTGCATGTTGGACTCTGGCAGGGCTGCCCTTTGTCACCGGTTCTGTTCGTTTTTTTATGGACAGAATTTCTAGGCGCAGCCAGGGGCCGGAGGGTGTCAGGTTTGGGGACCACACGATTTCGTCTCTGCTCTTTGCAGATTATGTTGTCGTGTTGGCCCCTTCTAACCAGGACCTTCAGCATGCGCTGGGACGGTTTGCAGCCGAGTGTGAAGCGGTGGGGATGAAAATCAGTACCTCCAAATCCGAGGCCATGGTCCTCAGTCGGAAAAGGGTGGCTTGCCCACTTCAGGTTGGTGGAGAGTGCCTGCCTCAAGTGGAGGAGTTTAAGTATCTAGGGGTCTTGTTCACGAGTGAGGGAAGGATGGAACGGGAGATTGACAGACGGATCGGTGCAGCTTCTGCAGTAATGCAGTCGATGTATCGGTCTGTCGTGGTGAAGAAAGAGCTGAGCCGCAAGGCGAAGCTCTCGATTTACCAGTCAATCTACGTTCCTACTCTTACCTATGGTCATGAGCTTTGGGTCATGACTGAAAGGACAAGATCCCGGATACAGGCGGCCGAAATTAGCTTTCTCCGCAGAGTGGCCGGGCGATCCCTTAGAGATAGGGTGAGAAGCTCGGTCACCCGGGAGGAGCTCAGAGTAGAGCCGCTGCTCCTCCACATCGAGTGGGGTCAGCTGAGGTGGCTTGGGCATCTTTTTCGGATGCCTCCGGAACGCCTTCCTGGGAAGGTGTTCCGGTCCCGTCCCACTGGGAGGAGACCCCGGGGAAGACCTAGGCCACGCTGGAGGGACTATGTCTCCCGGCTGGCCTGGGAACGCCTCGGTGTCCCCCCGGAAGAGCTGGAGGAAGTGTCTGGGGAGAGGGAAGTCTGGGCATCCCTGCTTAGACTGCTGCCCCCGCGCCCCGGCCCCGGATAAGCGGAAGAAGATGGATGGATGGTGTAAACTTGAGTGTCGTCCAAATGCAATAGACATTTCATTTGGATGGTGTAAACTTGAGTGTCGTCCAAATGCAATAGACATTTCATTTGGATGGTGTGAAGTTTTACATCGTTGGAAGTGTCCTCATTGGACTGCAGTGTTTTATGCTTGGAACACTATGATTGGACACTTGAGTGCAAACTATCCCATGAGCGCTGTCAATCAAGTAGCCCACGAACCGTTGTTTCCTTGTTAGTTATGGATAAAACACACACATCACTTCTTCTTCTGTGGGGTTTAACGGCGGTTGGCATTCAACGTTATTGATGCATTACCGCCACCTACTGTAAAGGAGTGTGGGTCAGCTCCAGGGAGGGCCTAAATTCTCCTTGCCAACCCAGTTTCTCTCAGGAACACAAACAGACACCTAACCACAGCACCCGAACACCCCCTCCCCAACACAGATCCTATACTTACCATGTTCACCCCCTCTGCCCTCAGACCCTGTTGCAACCTCTCCCTTTCCCTCTCATAGAGTCTGCACTGCCTCAGCACGTGATCCACCGTCTCCACTTCCCCACAGTAGTCACACAACCCAGTCAGATGCTTCCCTATTATGTGTAGCGTGCCGTGCAATCCACAGTTTGGACACAAATGTCCTGTTTCCTAGTGGACTTGAAAGACAGCAAACTAACCAACACCTCACATGAATCAGAGCAAATAACCACTCTAGCCAGCTTCGTGTCCTCCACCCACCTCAATTCAAACTGCACCGTGTTCAGCCATGTAAACCGCCAAGTGATCCGTAACCCTTTTAGTGACACTCACACCCGTTCCCCTAACTACAAAAGCTGCCCCCGTCCAACCCGTCCCTGGGTCCTTTGAACAATCCGTGAACACCAATCAATCAAATCATCAATCAAATTTATTTATAAAGCCCTTTTTACAACAGCAGTTGTCACAAAGTGCTTTACAGAGACACCCGGCCTTAAACCCCAAGGAACAAACAACAATAGTGTTGGATTTCAGTGGCTAGGAAAAACTCCCTAAGAAGGCCGAATTTTAGGAAGAAACCTAGAGAGGACCCAGGCTCAGAGGGGTGACCAGTCCTCTTCTGGCTGTGCTGGGTGAGATATTAAGAGTCCAATTAGAATAATAAATACATTTCTCTGGGCTAAATCCAGAGTCTATTTGATTCTAGACTAGGTCAAAAGTATGACCAGGTGGACAAGGACAGGGACAGCAACGTGCCCCCCAAACCAGGTACTCCGCAGGTGTGGACCAGGACCTCATCTCCTCCTAAAATTTTAAACTGGAGGAGACTGAGAAAAGTTAGAAAGTGCATTCCTCATATCCCCCAGCACAATAATATAGCAGCGTAACACCTTGGAACTGAGACAGGGGGGTCCGGCGACACTGTGGCCCTACCCGGGGGAGGCCCCGGACAGTGCCCAACAGGCAGGAAATCAATCCACCCACATTGCCAGGCATCAACCAAAGGGACACCCACCAACTGCAACCCCCCTGAAAGAGGGCCAAGTATTGCTAGCAGCGTACAGCCCAATTGCACAAGTGCGCAACAGACAGACAACTATGAGGGGCCGTATAAGACATTATTCATTCTGGTACTCTCACATACATACATTCTCCTTTCACGTACATATATTTTCACTCTCATATACATACATTCTCCTTTCACATACATATATTTTCACTCTCACACATACATTTTCCTTTCACATACATACATTTTCACCCTCACATATATACATTCTCCTTTCACATACATATATTTTCACTCTAACATACATAGTTTTTTTTCTCTAATAAGAACATATTTTTATATGCAGTCACAATTTTAAGTAATGTATGTATATAAGCAGAAAATGTATGCATGTGTAAAGAAAATGTATGTATGTGAGAGAAGAATGTATGTGTGTGTGAGAGAGAGTTTATTGGAAACGGAAGGAGTATAGTAGAAACGGATGGCAGAACATTTCTCGCGCTGTGATTGGCTGTCAACCTCACCCTGTGATTGGCTGAGAAACTCGAGCAGAGTCTTGTTCAGGTCGCGATCAGCATGGACCGAGATGAGACGAACGCTTTGCAGCAAGCCATTGGAGGATTCCAAAAAACGATGTATGTTAGAGTGAAAATATATGTATGTGAAAGGAGAAAATATATATGTGAGGGTGAAAATGTATGTATGTGAAAGGAGAATGTACGTATATGAGAGTGAAAATATATGTACGTGAAAGGAGAATGTATGCATGTGAGAGTGAAAATATATGTATGTGAAAGAAGAATGTATGTATGTGATAGTACCAGAATGAATAATGTCTTATACGGCCCCTCATAGACAACAACAAGCCAACACCACTACACTCTCCGGGTACCCACCCTCCAGGCACCTCTTAACCACCTCGGCAAAGCAGAGGCCCAACCGATCCTCTCGCACCATCTCCAAAATACCCAGATCCACCACTGGAGGAAAAAGCACCCAAGGAGGTCTCACTGTCAAATCCACTGTCGGCCTAAATTTCCTCCCACCGAAACCTACCTCTCTGGCCAGGGCATCCCCCACCCACCCAAAGCTCATGATCTCCCTCCCACCGTGTTCCCAGCACCCCAACAACACCTCTTTTGTAGGGTGCAAAACCCCATGTCCCTGCAAATTAACCCAGTCATTTATCAACAATTGTCTTCTCCTCAAGTGTAATGGCATCTCCCCCACCTCCACTTGCAGTGCTGATACCGGAGATGTCTGAAATGCCCCACTACATACTCGAAGCCCCTGTGCCTGCACTCTATCCAACCTTTCCAGAGTGCTCACTGCTGCTGACCCATACGCTATACACCTATAGTCCACCACCGATCTAATTAATGACACATACATGGTCCTCAACGCAGCTCTACCAGCCCCCCAATTTTTCCCCGTCAGGCAGCGCATCACATTCAAAACCTTCTTACACCTCACCACCACCCTCTCAATGTGCTCTCCCCACGTCATTCTGGCATCAAAGACGACACCCAGAAACCTGAAAACCTCAACCTTCTCCACGGTCTTCCCATACAATTTAACTTTAACCTCATCACCCACCTTCCTCCTTGTGAAAATGACCACCTTTGTCTTTTCCACTGAAAACCTAAAACCCCACTGTCTTGCCCATCTTTCCACCCCATCTACCGCTTCCTGAACCTTCCTGACAACATACATCCCATTTCTACCCCTCTTCCATAATGCCCCATCATCAGCATACAGCGACCTACCAACACCCGGCTGAACCCAACAGTACACATCATTAATCATTATAGAAAAAAGCACTGGACTAAACACGCTCCCCTGAGGGATTCCATTCTCCACATCAAATTTCCTTGACATCGCCGTCCCCACCCTCAACTGAATTGACCTACCAAACAGGAAGTCTCTAATCCAATTGTATGTCCTGCCTCCCACCCCCATGATTCCTAGCTTAATCAGCAGCCCCTCCTTCCTTCATACACTTTCTCCACATCAAAAAAGACAGCCACCATTGCCTCCCCATTCACCTGTGCCTTCCTGACCTCCGCCTCTAAACACAGAACAGGGTCCATAGTACCCCTTCCTTTCCTAAATCCACTCATGTGACGTCAGTGCTATCGGCCTATAGTTAGACGGTCTTGTCGGATCCTTCCCAGGCTCGCCAATAGTCACCACCACCGACTCCTTCCATGCCCCCGGTAGCTTCCCCTCTACCCACACCCTGTTGAACAGACCCAACACCTTGTCCAACACCCCATCACTGAGATGGGCCAACATTACATAACACACCTGATTCTTCCCAGGTGCCGTCTTCCCCATCTTATATAAAGCCCTCCTCACCTCAGCCACAATGAACAGTGCATTCATATCCCCCTCTACGTCCACCCTCCTGTCCATCGCCCCCGGATACTCCCTCACCGTTCCTTCCCTCCCCCATTGTTCATCCCCAGTTAAGTTAGACGAGCTATGTACCCGTACAAACAGCTTAGCCAACATTTCTGCCTTTTCTACATCCGACACCGCAACCTCATCCCCATCACCCAGCACTGGATAATCCCATTCCCTCCTCACCCCACTCATCCTCAACCTCATCCCCATCACCCAGCACTGGATAATCCCATTCCCTCCTCACCCCACTCATCCTCTTGATCATACCCCATACTTCCCCCACTGGTGTTTCCCGCCCAATTGAATCACAAAATTTCCTCCAACATGCGCTCTTGGCCTGCTGAATAGTTCTCCTCAGCAGGGCCTGACTCTGTTCATACCTAATCAACCTTTGGAAATTGTGTCCTTTTTAACACCCTAAACGCCCTATTATGGTCTTTCACTGCCTTCCCACACTCATCTGTCCACCAGGGGACTGCCTTCTTCTTCCCTCTCCTCCCAGAGCTCTTATGTATAGCCCCCATTGCCGCCCCAACTATTCCTGTCCTCACCCACTCCTCCACCCTATCCACCTCCCTGCCCCCGTCACCAGCACCCATCAGTTGATCACTCACCTCCCCACTCCACTCTCCAACTCCTCCTTTTCCAGTCTCCGGCCTACGGTACACCTTATGGGGTAGTGATCATTCCCTATTGTCGAGGCCCCCAAAACCTCCCACACACAACTTCCTGCCACCCTACTGGAAGCCAACGTCAGATCCAATACCGACTCTTTCCCTGTCCTGACATCAATCCTATTCCCACTACCATCGTTAAGGCACACCAGGATGGCAACTTCCATAAGCCCTTCCACAACTTGCCCGTTGCCATCCGTTCGCAGCCCACCCCACAATGTGCATTAAAATCCCCACCTCTTGCCTGGCTTGCCCCTCCACTTTTTCCAGGTCCCCCTGTGTCAATCTCAAACAGGGATTGTAAAAGTTCACAACCACTATCACCCCCCCTCCTACCCACAGCTCAGCCACAATATACTCCATCTCCACACCCTTACCTACCACCCAAAAACGGTATTCCCTCTCTGACAAACGTGGCACAACCCCCACCTCCCCCCACTGCCCTGTCTCTCCGAATCCCCACATATCCCTGTATAACAAATTCCAACCTTGGCCGTAGCCATGTTTCCTGTATACATATCACATCAGGAGCCACTGGACCACCCACTAGAAATTGCTTGAACTCCTGTCCATTAGCCAACAAGCTTCCACTGCAGGATGACCACCATAACGATGTACCACTGATACATGGCTCCTGCCTTGGCTGAATGAGGTCCTCCTGTACCTCTTCCCATGTCAGCCCTACCATATCTAGGTGCCTCTCTGCTGCTATAACTATAAGCATAATCCTCTCCGTCTTAGTTTCAATCTTAGCTGTACTATTTATTGCACCCGCAATAAATGTAACCAGTTGTCTCTTACTCACGACCACCAAGTCCCCCCCCTTTCCCCCCAACTTGCCTGTTCTGTTTATCTTCCCCCTGCTCCCTCAGACTCTCTTCATTCCTAACCTCTGTGGGCTTCTCAACCCACCGCCCCTGAACCCGCCTTAAAGCCTCAGCATATGACACTTTACTCTCTTCCCTCACTTGTTGTACCTCCACAGCCTGTTTCATTACCACACACCCACCATACGCTACGCTATGTGCACCCCCACAGTTACAGCAGGTTGGCTGGACACCATCTGCACACTTCCCATAATCATGCTCTCCGCCACACCTGGCACACCTCTTCCCCTCCCTACAACCAGCAGCCACATGCCCAAATCTCTGGCAGTTGTAACACCTGAATGGCTTGGCCACATACGGTCTCACAAAATAACTCATATATCCAATGGTAACCTTACTTGGCAGCACACTATCCTCAAAACACAACAGTATAGACGGACTGTCCACCCTAACACCATCCCTTGCTGTTTACATTCTTTGTACTTTCATAAGCCGGCCTCCCCTCAAATTACCCTCAATTTCTATTAACACTAAAAGCCACCCCCGTTATCACCCCTTTGACCCATTGCTTACCTGTCTGAGTCTCCACCCGGCTCGACCCTACCTTACGACCTCCTACCTGCTTCACCCCCAAGGCCCTATTTCTCTGCTCCTTATCCTTACACTCTATGACCAAATCCCCACCCTTCACCACTTTAGCCCCCACCACCTCACCCACCTCCTTGTGGAATGCAGCCGTCAGTTTCATTGGACTCATCCCCCCTACACCCCCACCCTCCACAAACGTCAGCACTACCTTGTTCCCTATACCTATCTCATCTACTCCCGGCTCTTCCTCCCCACTACTCTCTCCTCCGCTATCTCCATTACCATTACCCATACTGTCAAATTTCCGTCTCTTGTTCCCTTCTCCCTCCATTGCCCTGTCCAGCCTTTTCCCACCCCCTTTCGTACCTCCCCTATCCCGCTTCTTATGCTTACTTGCCTTGCCCTTACCTGTACCGCTATGCTCCATAGCAGCTCCACTCTCCCCTTCACTATCGGCCATCGCTGATCCAGTCACAACACAGCCGTACCGAACCGCCGTCACCTCGACAAGCTAACTCTTTGTCTGCACGCGTGTTGTTTTGAAAATCTACCACCACTTCCGGCCTCAATGCGCACTTCCAAAACAATCCGTCAGTCCTCTGCTTTGACTGTGACAGAAAACATTGTTATGGTGGAAAATGATGCCTCCCCGGTCCAGGGGCCTGTTGCACAAAACCAGGATAAGGGATTAAGCCGGGTTATCCAAGTTACTTGTCATCCTGGATTAATTTAGCTTTGATTTGGTTGCACAAAAGCAGGCTGAATTAAACCCAGCCAAGTAACCATGGAGATGTCTTCTCCAGAGCAGGCTAACAGCCAGGCTAAGATTAATCCTGGAGTCTTATGTGTTAAATCAGCTGCAGCTCTGATCCGAAATAAACGTCTTTAACAATCGTTCCGTTGTCTTCTGAATGTTTTCTACTTTATTGTTAACATGCATTACTTGTCACTATTGCTGTGACGAGTTTGATTTAAATCCTACTATTGCAGTTTAGATGGTTTGAAATGGTTGAAGAATTTGCAACAGGGATTTCAATGAAGTCAGTGATGAGGGCAATAAAGTCCCATTCACCTGTGTTTCTCCCTGCACCATGGCATGCCCATTTCTGAATGACGTTTTGGATGAAGAAGCGCTGATATTTAGACGTGCTTTCAAACGTGAGAGGGTGTTCCGGGACAGATCAGACCCTTTAGCTTTTCCCGACGAGTACCTGCATGAGAGGTATCGATTTACTGGAGATGGAATGCTTTTTTTTTAGAAGCGGCATGTTTTTATATGCCCTGGGAAATGCCGAAATTCTGAATAAAGGCACTAGTTGCCGTTGTGTCAGAAGTGTGTTTGGCACTGAAATCCTTGGCACACATCTTTATTACCTTCGCTGGCCACAGAAGAATGTGCTTCATCAAAGAGGATTTCTACAAGATTGCAGGTAACATGAATTACACATTACAAAAACTTGTTACATTACAACAGTCACAGGATATACTCGTGTATACAGCGTTCCCTAATGTCATTGGTGCGCTGGACTGCACACAGATCCGCATTAAGAGCCCCTCAGGGGCCCACGAAGGAGATTATGTCAACAGAAAATCCTTCCACAGTATCAATGTTCAGGAAAAATTATTTAGTTACTGTCAACTAGCCCAAATGTATTCTGTGCATGACATGTATACTGAATAGGAAACATTGCATTGTTTCAGATCTGTGATGCTGCCTGCATCATTACCAATGTGGAGGCAAAGTGGCCTGGGTCTGTCCATGACTCCCGAGTTTTTAGGTCCAGTACCATTTCCCAGCGACTATCACAAGGTAGGCCACACACATTTCACTGATAAACACAATTGCGTCAGAGGTTTTACTTGTGTAGTTGTAATGATTACATTTTGTATTCTCAGGTGAATTCTCTGGCGTTCTGCTGGTAGACATGGGTTATGCCTGTGAGACATACCTTCTCACTCCCCTTGCAGACCCTCAGACAGCAGCACAGCAAGGATACAATCTTGCCCATGCAAGAACAAGGGGCCGAATTGAGATGGCATTTGGCCTTCTTAAGTCACGATTTCATTGTCTCCACCACCTAAGGGTCACCCCAGACAGGGCCTGTGACATTACTGTAGCCTGCACGGTCCTACACAATATTGCCTGTCTGAGAAATGAAAGGGGTCCAGCAGTGGCACCCGAGATTGAGTGGGACAATGCAGCTATATTCCCAGATGACATTAATGGTAAGCTGGTCAGAGACCAATACATTATTTCAGATGAGTGATTTCATTGTCTTGTCCTTCTCTAATAAAGGATTGTTTGTGTTACTCCTTAATTAGGCCTAATGTTTCATTCGATATTATAGTAGCTTACTTTGGTTTCACAACCTCAATTTTCGTCTCACCTCACTGAACCAATAACTTTGCATAGTGTAGTGTGCATTTATCACACAGGGAACACCACAATGCTTCTTAAGCTTTTTATTTTAGTCATGTCCCTTGTCAGTTTGGAGCTTGGGAGAGAGAAAGAAAAAAATTATTAATACATTGTTTTACAGATGTGCTTACAGTGTGGATTGAAGTCACTTCTTTTTCTTGTTTCTGGATCTCCAGATCAAGTTTCCTCAGTGTTCTCTTCTAGATTTCTATACCAAGGTCCAGATCCTGGAGTGTCCTTTTACTTACAGCAATCTGTGCTTCTGCCAGCTCTATTTGCTTGTTCAGACATCTTACAGTTTGTGAATTCTGTAAACCACCCATTGATTAGCAGGAATTGTGCATAATTCAGATTTCCATTAGCCCATACTTACTATGTTGCCAGGCTGGCTGTCATACTGTACTGTGTCTGGATCTGTTACATACAGATCCTTCCATCACAGGCCTTCCTTGGTTCAAATCAAGGGCCATTTCCTCAGCTGGGGTGAAGTCTGGAGCTGCCCCCCCCCCCTCCCCCCAGTGCCAGACAAATGAGTCTTCTTCTTAACAGCTAAAATCTGTTTAGATAAAATATGTGAGCAGGCATCATGTAAGTAATTTCTACATACCATTTGCACACTGTTAAGAATTAAGGCACTTACCAGCTTGCAAAATGTTTTTATATTTGATCTTTACTTGCCAGGTTCTTTTTTGCCCAGTCACATTTGTTCTGTATGAACATTAATTGTAGGAAGATATTTAGAATTAGACATAGCTTCTAGAGATTTGTGCACATGGTTGTAAAACATATTCTCGCATGAGAGTTTGAAATTAAGGGTAAATTTACTTTAGGGTAAATTTCCCGAGGAACATTAATTCCCTCTGATCACTTTTATGGCAAAGTAAGCTAAATAATATAATGTTATTTATATTGTGCTTTACATGTTAGGATACTCAAAGACACTTACAGTACAACCAGCACATTTAGCACACAACGAGATACAGCACTGAAACAAACACATAAAACAAGCATATTAAAAGCAATTAAAACAGAGTGTTCAACTTTGCTAGAAAGTAGATATTTTTAAATCCTTACGCATTCAGTCGGTCCACTATTGTCTGCCAGGCTTTTTCTCTCTGTTTAATAATAGTCGCCGTATTTCCTTTTCTGCATATTATATGCTTTACCTCCTCATAACTTTCCATAATTAGTTGCTGCTCCTCAGGTGAAAAATAAGCCGCATGCTTCTTCTCCATCTCTGCATCAGTAAATCTGTGATCGATACAGTGGTCTATTTCAGAAAGCCGTGGACGTGCACTTATCCCGACTATCTACACCTGGCTTGACATAGCTTCACCTTCTCATCCTGGCTCGGCAAACATGCAACCGATTAAGCCGCGATGAGCGGATCACGCTAAGTCAAGCTGCGCTTTTTCAGTTTTCCTGGATTTCTTCATTCAACTTTTGTGCAACAGGCCCCAGGGGGGTATTGCACAAAAGTAGAATTAAGAAAGCCAGGATAACAGAACAATCGTGGCTTGACCTAGTTTAATCAGTGCATCCTGGCTCAATCCGTTGCACGTTTGCTGAGCCAGGATGAGACCGCGCGGATATGTCAAGCCAGGTGTATATAGTTTGGATAAATGCACGTTCACGGCATTCTTAAAAAGATCACAAAATCAATCACAGAATCACCGATGCAAAAATTGAAAAAACCCGTCCGGCATACTTTTCACCAACTGAACAACAGCTTCTTATGGAAACTAATGAAGAAGTAAACCATATAATATGTAAAAAAGGCAATACAGCTGCTGTAATAAAGCAAAGAGAGAATGCCTGGCAAACAATAGCGGACCGATTGAATGCCTAAGTAGTCCAAATAACCAGTGCTCCACTGCAACCCTCATAATTACAATTCAAGGAGTTACTTGTCATTTTCAAAAAAAAAATACTTTGCCGTAAATGTGACCAGTGGACATGCATTTAACAGGAATAATAATTGCAAACACTATGTGCATCTATTTGATCTATCAATATCTTATGTCTATAATAAAATTTTAATCTTTTTACTCTTATCTATGTGTATGTATGTTTTGTTTCTAATTGATTTGATGTAATCCATAATCAGATAATTTGCTCTATTTTTATCCATCTAATCTATTTTATCACTATCTATTCCTCTTAAAGAACAAACATGTCTGGCCAAAAAAGGACTTGGCAGCAAGTGAAGATTAAATACAAGAACATTTTGCAGGCTGGTAAGTGACTTGTTTGCGGAGAACATAGGTGACATGTTTGCTGACATTTTATTGTCTGTGCTGATTTTAGCAACAAAAAAATAAGTCATATATCTGGTACAGGGGGTGGCCCTCCAACCCAAGACTTCACCACAGCAGAGGAGCTGGCCCAGGACTTAAATAAAGGAAAGCCAGTTATTGAAGGGATCCAGGGAGGGACAGCCACTGACTCTGGCCCAGCAAGGGATACTGGCCTCTTCATACAAGGTACATACTGCACATGGAAAATATTGAAATCCATATATATTTTATGTGGACTGTGTGACTGTGCTTTACCTTGCAGTGGCTGGTAATACCCTTACACTTTTGGAGCCACCAGACTATGATTTGCCAGTGAGTACTCTTTATTAAATCATAGGCTTTGCATGTCCTGTCAAAAATATCAATACAAGTATTGAATATGGCAGAGGGAAGCCACATCTACAGCAGTGGAGTGCTCTTCTGCTGATGATGAGACCGTGTCGCTGGACTCCAGAAGGCTCGAGGTATCATGTCAATTTTGTGGAAAGACAAAAATGTTAAGTTCATGATAAGAAGTCAGGGAAGTGGTACTAATAGAAAATATAATTTGTTACAGGATCCTGACATTGGGCTACCTGATAAGGTGCCTAGTAACATAGTGAGTATTGCCTAAAGTAGCAAAAATTATGCTATGCTAACTAAAAGTTGTTCACAGAATTAACAAACAGTTAGATATCTCTACACAACGCATCTTAAGAGACAGATCGAGCTGACCGAAGTCAAGATTGATGTTGTAGATATATTGATTGAATAAGTTGTTGAACTGTTGTGTGTACGGTGGCCCTGAAGTGCAAATCACAACAACAAATCCTAAAACACAACGACAAATCATAAAACACAACAACAAATCATAAAACACAACGACAAATCATGAAACACAACAACAAATCATGAAACACAACGGCAAATAGGAAAACACAACAGCAAATAAGAAAACACTTCAACAAATCATGAAACACAACAACAAATCATAAAACACAACAACAAATCATGAAACACAACGACAAATAGGAAAACACAACAGCAAATAAGAAAACACTTCAACAAATCATGAAACACAACGACAAATCATGAAACACAACGGCAAATAGGAAAACACAACAGCAAATACGAAAACACTTCAACAAATCATGAAACACAACGACATTAACTTCTAACGGAAAAGGTAGGGCCTATCTAGCAGAGGACGGAACCTCCTGATTGGACAGAAGGACTGCCTGTCTTTTAACAGGAAGGAGAGGTGAAAAACACGGAAAAGCGCCTATTTTCAAAACATGAGTACTCCCGAAGATACTTTCGCTATTATAATGAATTATTTTGATGCAGGGCATACATATGTTGTCAACCAATCACAACATCAGGATGAGTATACGCACTTTGAAGTCACGTTTGAGAGAAGCAGAGTTGTACAGAAGGAAAAACTATTCACAACTGGATGAGGTGAGACGCGTTCCTGGTTGTTTAGTGTCTTTGATTTGTTACCAGTGTTTCCCTGTTAGTGCTGTGGTGGTGTGTTCTCGGTGCGGTGTAAGATGGCGTCTGTGGCGGTGGACCTTTTTATTGCGGACCCTACTCTTGAGGGTTTCTCACAGCTCATTAAAACAGACTTGTTAGCGGTAGCAGCTCACTATAACATCCCAGTCTCCAAGCACTCACTCAAGGCAGAAATAGTTGCAGTCATTTCACTGCATTTATTGTCTCAAGGTGTAGTTCCCTCACAGGAAGAGGATGAGGAAGAGGAGGTCGAGGAGGAAGAGTTTGAGGAGCAAGAGGCAGCTGAGGAAGCTGGGGAAGGGCATGAGGTGCTGAGAGGTCTCTCGCCTGCACGGCCGGAGGGCGGTGTGGGGGTGGCGACTCGGGCGCCTTTAATAATAAATTTTATTTATAATGCACTTTATATCAATTAAATGACCTCAAAGTGCTACAATGCATTAGCCTAAAAGCATAGAACAGCGACATTAAAATAACACAATTAAACAAAAAAGGCTTTTCTAAAAAGATGGGTTTTCAGGCCCTTTTTAAAAGAGTCCACAGTCTGTGGGGCCCTTAGATGAACAGGGAGAGCATTCCACAGAGCTGGTGCAACTGAGCAGAAGGCACGGTCACCCATTGTTCGCAGCCTTGTCCTCAGAGGCTGTAGGAGGTTAGCCTGTCCAGAGCGGAGATGGCGTGAGGCAGAAAGGGGAGTGATGATTTGTTTGAGGTATAATGGTGCAGTGCCATAGAGACACTGATGGGACAGAAGGGAAACTTTGAATTCAATCCTGTATTGGACAGGAAGCCAGTGAAGCGATTTAAGGATGGGAGTGATGTGGTGGTGCTTCCGCACCCCCATCAGGATCCTAGCAGC
The DNA here is from genome assembly GCF_011004845.1 of Esox lucius. NCBI lineage: Eukaryota > Metazoa > Chordata > Actinopteri > Esociformes > Esocidae > Esox > Esox lucius. The sequence continues at coordinate 954,256 of NC_047569.1, forward strand.
CCAGTTCTGGACGTACTGCAACGGCTGGATATTCTTGCTTGGGATCCCGATGAGGAGTGAATTGCAGTAGTCCAACCTGGAGGAGATAAAGGCATGGACAAGTTTCTCAGCATCTGGGAGAGTAAGTGTAGGGCGGAGTTTTGCAATGTTCCTGAGGTGAAAGAAGGAGGTTTTGCACAGATGTTTAATATGGGCGTCATAAGTCAAATGGGGATCCATTCTAACACCGAGGTTTGTGACTGAGGATGAGAGGTGGATATCGTGACCAGAGAAGGTGATGCTGGTGATGGTAGATGACCGGGTTTGGTGTGGAGTGCCAACAAGAATGGCTTCCGTTTTTGAACTGTTTAGTTGCAGAAAATTATCCGCCATCCATGTCTCTATCTCCTCCAAGCAGATGGAAAGTGTGGAGAGAGCTGTAGCCGGGGTTGGGTTTGTTTTGATGTACAGTTGCGTGTCATCAGCGTAGCAATGGAAAGATATTCCATGCCGGCTAATGACATGACCCAGGGGGAGCATATACAGTGTAAAAAGGGTGGGGCCAAGGACTGATCCTTGAGGGACACCACAAGTGACAGAGTGTGTGTCCGATTTAGCACCACCCAAAGATACATATTCTGTTCTGTCCGTGAGATATGAAGTAAACCAAGCCAGAGTAGTGTCAGAAAGTCCAATGGAAGAGTGAAGGCGGTTTAAAAGGATATGGTGGTCCACAGTGTCAAATGCTGCAGTGAGATCTAGAAGGATGGGAAGTGATGGAGATCCAGCATCAGCCGCCATCAACAGGTCGTTGGTGACCCTGACCAAGGCAGTTTCTGTACTGTGGCCAGAGCGAAAGCCAGACTGGAACTTCTCATAAAGACTGTTTGTAATGAGGTGATTGTGAAGTTGCACAGAAACTACCTTTTCCAACACCTTTGACAAAAAAGGGAGGTTGGAGATGGGTCGGTAGTTGGCAAATACTTCGGGGTCAAGGCTGGGCTTTTTAAGCAGAGGTTTGATGACCGCAGTTTTCAAAGATGCAGGGACTTGGCCAGACCGAAGAGACTGATTAATGATCTTGGTGATCATGGGACTTACCACAGAAGAGTGACTTTTAATTAAAATTGAGGGAAAAGGGTCCAGTTCACAGGTGGAGGGCTTCATCTTCCTCAGGAGAACATCAATCTCATGTTGATTAGTATCCATGAAACAACTGAGGAGCTGGGTAGTCCCATGGGATTCAGTGGATGTAACAGGGGAGGCAGAAGGACTTGGGAGAAGAGTGGTCGGGTGCAACAGAGCAGGTACAGCGGGTGGCTGGAGGACAGGGGTACTGGAGAGCATGGAGCGGATGTTTTCAACCTTTCTTTTGAAAAAGGAGATGAAGTTGTTGCAACACTCCTGGTCCAGGATGACGCTGAGTGACGAATTGTAGAGATCCACAGATTTAGTGACTGAAAGGGGGTTGACAGTAGTTAGAGCGACTGGGTCGATGTTTTTAAGGTTCCTGAAACTGATTTGTCTCCTTTGACCCTACCCAAGTTCGAGCCATCTCCTTTTGAGCCTGAGGGCTCGGGGGAGACCGCTATGCTTAGGCTTCGGTTGGCCCGCCTTGAAGCTGACCTAAGAGACAAAACAGAGAAACAAAATCAAGATTATGAATTAGCACTGAGAAAGTTAGAGACCAGCAGAGAAATCAGAAGGATGGAACTGAAAGCAGAAACAGAGACTAAAATCCAGATACGGCAGCTTGAGCTGGCTGCTGGAGTAGCTCCCTCCTCACCAGTGGGTAGAGAGGGGCCTTTTGATGTTGGGAGAAACATAGCTGTCGTTCCTCCATTCAGAGAAGCAGAAGTGGATTCCTACTTCTCCGCTTTTGAGAGAGTAGCAGGGGCTCTTCGCTGGCCTAAGGAGGTCTGGCCTTTGCTGCTCCAGTGTAGGCTGACAGGGAAGGCACAGGAGGTGGTGGCGTCTCTGTCCCTGGAAGAGAGCGGAGATTATGAGGTGGTGAAAGCTGCTGTGTTGAGGGCGTATGAGCTGGTGCCGGAGCCGTATAGGCAGCGCTTCCGTCACTATAAAAAAGGCACTGGCAAAACGTTTATGGAGTTTGCTAGGGAGAAAGAGACCCTGTTTGATCGCTGGTGTGCAGCTAGTAAAGTCTCCACCTACGCTGCCATTAGAGAAATAATACTGCTAGAAGACTTCAAAAACCACCTACCAGATAGGATTGTAGTACACCTAAATGAATAGAAAGTGGCCACATTAAAACAAGCAGCTGTAATGGCTGATGAATATGCTCTGACACACAAAAGTGTTTGGCCCACCTAATCCAGAGACCAGGTCTGGTATGTCACAGGTGTCCAGGACCCCTCGTGGAACCAGAGGTTTCTCTGCCCCGTCTCTTAGTAGGACTGAGAGGGTTTGTTTCTATTGTCACCGCCCAGGTCACCTGATAGCCGAGTGTCCAGTGCTAAAGGCTAAGTCCAAAACTCCTCCGTCTCCACCTAAGAGCGTTGGTTTTGTGTGTTCAAAAGAGCCCGATGCTGTGTACAGCCCTTTTATTACTGAGGGTTGGGTTTGCCTGAATGGGGAAAGAACAGGCCAACAACCAATAACTGTGTTACGTGATACAGGGGCAGCTCAGTCTGTCATTGTGTCTACAGTGTTGCCTTGGTCTGAGAAGTCGTATTGTGGGTCACATGTGTTGTTGTCAGGGGTTGAAATGGGTACAATATCAGTGCCATTGCACTGGGTTTACCTGTCGTCGTCTGTTGTGTCTGGCCGGTTCCGTATAGGGGTGGTCCAAAAGTTGCCAGTTGACGGGGTGTCATTTTTGTTGGGCAACGACATAGCTGGGGGCTAGGTCGTCCCAGTTCTGGAGGTTTTAGAGAAACCCGATCCCACCTATACTGAGCCAGAGACAAATAAATCAGTGTTCCCTGCATGTGTTGTGACCTGCGCGCAGGCAAAGAAAATGGATGATGTGTTGGATGTATCGTCATTGTACGAACCTGTTAGAGTCCCGGTTCAGTTGCCGAAAGGAGAGCAGTCTCCTCCACCCACAGTTGAGAGTAAACCTGAGGGAAGTGCGTTAGAGTTAAGTAGCTTAGTGGACACTATCACAGCGTCCAAGGTAATTACGTGTCAACAAAACGACAAGAGCCTTCAAAAGTGTTTTGAAGCGGTAGGCAAAAGTACTAGTAGTGGGTCCAATGCCGCGTACGGTTTAGAGAACGGACTGTTGCTAAGAAAATGGACTGCTAGCAATACTGATAGTGACAGTGAATGTGTTTACCAGGTTGTTTTGCCCACACCGTTCCGTCAGCAGGTGTTGTCACTGGCTCACGATTATACGTGGGCAGGGCACCTGGGCATCAGAAAAACATACGACCGTGTCCTCAGGCACTTCTTCTGGCCTGGTCTGAAATCAGATGTGGTTAAGCATTGCAATGCATGCAAGACATGTCAGCTAGCAGGAAAGCCTAATCAGGGGGTCCCCCGTGCGCCGCTACATCCCATACCGGTGGTGGGGGAACCGTTTGACAGGATAATCATAGACTGTGTTGGCCCGCTCCCAAAAACTAGAGCAGGAAACCAGTTTCTGCTGACTATCATGTGTTGTGCAACCAGGTACCCAGAGGCTATCCCTCTCCGAAAGATAACAGCAAAAGCAGTGATTAAAGTACTCATTAAGTTCTTTACCACGTTCGGATTGCCTAGGGTGTTACAGTCGGACCAGGGGTCCAATTTCACATCCTCTTTGTTTGCGTCAGTGTTGAGGTCCTTGGCAATAACACACCAGAAGTCCAGTGCCTACCACCCTGAAAGTCAGGGAGCCTTAGAGAGATGACACCAAACGCTGAAAGGCATGTTAAGGAAATATTGTTTGTCTACACAGTCAGACTGGGACGAGGGGGTTCCGTTTGTACTGTTTGCCATTAGGGAAGCAACTCAGGAATCCCTGGGGTTCAGCCCTAACGACCTCATATTCGGCCATACAGAGCGAGGACCATTACTTGTGTTAAAGGAACAAATGCTGAGTTCAACGCAGAGTACAGTGAGTAATGTTTTGGACTATGTGACCAAGACCCGTGAAAGGTTGCATAAAGCATGTGAACTAGCTAAGGAGTCTCTTTCCAGCACCCAGAAACGGATGAAAATAAGGTATGACAAAAAGGCTGTGAAACGTGTGTTTGTCCCTGGAGATCAGGTACTAGTGTTGTTACCGGTGCCAGGTTCGTCTTTATCAGCTCATTATTGTGGTCCATACACTGTGGAAAAATGCATAAGTGAAACAAATTACATCATAAGAACCCCAGAGAGGAGGCGCCCTCACCGCTTATGCCATGTTAACATGCTCAAAGAATACCGCACCGTAAATGTTAACAAACCTGTTAGCCCAACAAAGTCCAGCCCATGTGGTGCTCCAGGTCCGGTAGCTGGGATGCTGGTTGCAGAGGTCTGCCCTGAGGATGACATGGAGGACGGTTTAAAAGAACAGTCTGGTATAAGGATCAGTGAAAGGTTAAACAATTCAGAAATGAAGAAAGTGTTGCCGTCTATAATGGTGCATTTAGACAACAAGAAACAGGAAGAGCTCATTCACCTTATTCATTCGTTTCCCAGTCTCTTTCAGGACGTTCCCAGCCGCACAACAGTGTTGGAGCATGACATTGACGTAGGGAATGCGTCGCACATCAGAATGCACCCCTACCGTGTTAACGCCCGAAAAAGAGAGGTAATGAGGAAGGAAACTGAGTATCTAACTAAAAACAACATGGCTATACCTAGCCATAGTCCGTGGAGCTCTCCCTGTATTTTGGTACCCAAGCCAGACAGTACTTCTAGGTTGTGTACGGATTATAGGCGAGTAAATGCTATTACCGTACCTGATTCATATCCTATGCCCAGAATTGACGATTGCGTTGACACCATTGGTTCAGCGGTTTATGTCAGCAAATTAGATATGCTGAAGGGATATTGGCAGGTGCCGTTGTCCGCCCGTTCTTCTGATATTTCCGCCTTTGTAACGCCAGACGATTTCCTGCAGTATACCGTAATGGCGTTTGGAATGCGCAATGCCCCAGCCACCTTCCAGCGCTTAGTCAACATGGTGTTAGCAGATGTGCCCAAATGTACGGCCTACTTAGATGACATCGTGGTACACTCTTTGTCGTGGGAAGAGCATGTAGCCACGTTAGCGGATGTGTTCCGTCGTTTAGCAGCAGCCTCCCTAACGCTGAATTTAGCGAAATGTGATTTCGGCAAGGCAACAGTGACCTACTTAGGGAAGGAAGTAGGTAGGGGCGAGGTACGTCCCATAGCTAGGAAAGTGGAAGCTATCGTTTCATATCCTGTGCCAACCACCAGACGCCAGCTGCGGCGATTTGTTGGTATGGTTGGTTATTACCGTACTTTCTGTAAGAATTTCTCTACCGTAATAGCTCCTCTCACCTCATTACTGAGCCCAAAGGTACAGTTTACGTGGTCTGCAGAGTGTCAACAGGCGTTTGAGTCAGCTAAGGCTCTTCTCTGTTCCTCCCCGGTTTTAGCAGCACCCGATCCCAGCAAGCTGTTCAAACTGGAAGTCGATGCCAGTAGTATGGGTGCAGGGGCAGTTCTGATACAGGAGGATGATGAAGGGATCGATAGGCCCGTTTGTTTCTATTCTAAGAAATTCACACCCTGTCAGACACGTTATTCTACAGTCGAGCAAGAGACGTTGGCACTACTGTTAGCGTTACAATTCTTTGAAGTGTATGTTGGGTCTAGTGCCTTACCTGTGGTTGTTTACACCGATCATAATCCTCTAGTTTTCCTCAGCAGGATGTACAACAGCAACAGGCAGTTGATGCGGTGGGCGTTGATTGTGCAGGGATACAACCTCACTATCCACCATATTAAGGGTTCCAACAACGTTGTTGCTGACGCGCTCTCGCGAGTCTGGTGAGACTTCCGCTGCCGGAGTGATTGTTTACAGGGAACGTTGCGTACAGATTGGTGACACTAACTATTCGTTGTGTCTTTTTGTGGTGGGCGTGTTACGTCCCCTGTTCAAAATCCCTGTAGTGTTCTGTGTATGTGTCTTCTCAGTACAGGTGACAATATTCTTCAATCAAGCTCATCAATGACTCCGCCTACCCCGTTACCCGGTTCAGCTGTTTCCACTCACCATCTGTCCCATCATGCATTTCTGAGCAGTATATGTACTTCTGGTTTTTGGTCATTCTCTCTCTCACTCTCCATGCGTAAGGTTGTGTATGTGGTTTCTGGTTAGTTGTGAAGTGTTTTGTGGTTAGGATTTTTGTGGATGTAGTTAAGTGGATTTTACGTGGTTTGGAGTGAGAGCTGTGTGTGTGTGGTTGACTTGCGTGTGGTTGAACTTTATACATTGCCTAACATTTTTATTTCTTCTTGTTTCTACAGGGAGTGAGGAGTAGTTTAGCCCTGCTCCGGAGTCTACATCCCTGCACGTAGGGTAACTCCCCTGTCTAGGCACACTAGTTACACCTGGCTGGGCCACCTACTGTAAGTTTGGGTAGGGCGCCCTGACAGTGTGCCAGATCAGCTTCTGTGTTTTGGGTGGGAGTTAGGACAGGTAAGGGGGTGGGAGGCTGTTTGTTTCTTTCTTTGATTTGGTACCGCCAGTTCTCCTCATCTCCCTGATATTATTACCGTGGCTAAATAAAAGCCTGCTTTGTACGGTACTTGTGTGTGTTGAGTCCTTACTCGCACTACGACCCCATACCCTTTTGCTGGCTGCAGGGTGTCCTTGTGCAGTGGCGTGGCTCCCACTCCCCTCCTGGGGAGGACAGAACGTAACACTTATTATCTCATCAACTGCAATAAATATATGGATATTTTTCTCATTCAACAGTACATTTCTACTCTATACTTGCATAGATATATATTCATCAAACCTCTGACAGCAAAATGAACAGCAGTTTTCAATAATAACTAAAATAACAGTATGCATAATTAGATAAATGACAGAATATCTAGTATTTTAATGCAGGACCATGAAGTGACTAAAACACATTGATATCTAGTAGGATTTAGGGAGGAACTAGCCGATAAATCACTAGATTAATCTTAGCCTGGTTGTTAGCCTGCTCCGGAGCAGGCTAGCTGCAAAGTGTAAATCTCCATAGTAACTTAATGTACATTAATTTAGCCTCCGAGTCAAGGCTAAATTCAGCCAGGATTACTGGAAAATCCCAGCTTAATCCCTTATCTTGCTTTTGTGCAATACCCCTCAGGTATCGTTCATTAGTTTGTTTGTTTACTTTGGATGAAGAAATAACAAGCAAAAACTCCCTTTTCCCTCACCCACAAATCAAGTCACGTTCTTCACTTCCTTTTATAATCGGATTAAACATTCATAACACATTACTCCCGACACCCCCTCCAAAAAATGAAATAGCCCTTAATGTAGCTGGCAGACTACAAGTAGACATTAGCATACGCAATCTGACATGCTGTATCCAGAGCATCCGCTGACGAAATCGCTTTTTCCCTTCTATTCTTCAGCGAGTTGGGCCTACCCTGGAGTAGCCTACCCTGTCTTGTCTTCCCTATTTTTTTCTTACGTTGATACTATGATAAACCTTCTCCACTTAACGTTAGCTAGTTAGTCTGTGTGTTGGAGTATATCAATTATTCAGTTGTAAGATATTTAATTAGTTAAATTGTTTAATTCGTTTATCACAGATAGGCTACTGGCTATGCTGTGATACATAACCTTCAACTTGTTAATTAATGCAGCTGTAGAATCTGAGCATTAACAATTACAATATGAATGTACGTTTCATTGGAAGTGAATGTGCCTAGATAATGAGAACAACAGAAACCTCTCTGTTTAGATTATCTCTCAGTAGGTAGCGCTCTAATGACAGGAATGTTTACGATGGCCATATGGCATGGGGGTTGACTTCTAAAAAGTTAGAAACGCCCTTAATGTATAGGCTAGCTGGTAACCAACATTACAGTGAGAAGAGATTGACTGAGAAGAGATTGAGGTTGTGTAAGGAAGACCAGGTCCGTAACCTCATGAACAAGACTTTCTAATGCTGCAATAAATATACTTTCTCTCTCCCTTGACAAACGGGTATGCTAATTATTACAACCACTATACGAAACGGCCGATTTCTAACATGATGCTGCCGCGACCCGATGGATATGTTTTAACGATTCTGCTGAACTTCAGCTGGAGAGCTTAGGGGCTCGATTTGCAATCGCGAGGAAGAAGTTGTTTTTCCCGGTTACTGGTTGCTGAAAACAACTGAACAGTGAGTCATAAAACTACGCCATAGAACGAACTGTCAAGATTGCAAAAAGCGTTAGTTTGTCAAACAAGCCATATGACGACCCGACTAGGCCGTGATTTTTATTGCGTGGAATCTGTCTGCGGGTGCGGACAGTCCGTCTCAATTTGTTGGGGCGTTGACCGGTGTGCTTCAGTGCTGAACTGTATTCCATGTCGCCATAGTATGATGACACTCCATTTTCCTTTTCGGGATTAGTGTGTGATATTGTATTTTTCGGCAATTATACAGTGACTTGTACAAGTAAAAATATAATGCCGTCCAGTTGTACAAATACAACAAGAGGACTGCAGCCTCTGACGCGCATGATGCGTTCATGTTTAAAAAGCAAGGCGCGAATAGGATACCATCAAGAACGAAAAGGATCATTAACAACGATGCCTGGACTCAAAATGGACAGAAAGAAAAAGAACGTTTTCCGGCTAAACAAGATGGATTCCGAGGAAGTTGTATATGGACAGATGGAGAGTGTGGTACAGACGAAGAGAGAAGACAGAGGAAAGTTAAGATGGCCGAGAAAGGACAACAGTCGAAAGCATAGACTGTATATATAATGGACGACGCCCTTTCGCTCTTTTCCATTGGTGAAAAATGAAGCCACCAGTGTCCTGATACGGCGCTGACATCTTGGACTTGCGTCTGCGCAGATAGCGTTCTTGGGACCAGTTCTGCGCAGTAGCGAGAAGGAAGTAAAGCCCTAAAGCCGCGAAATCAACGGCCCCACCCCTGTGCCCCGCCCTCACTCTCCCTCGCAGAATGCGCATACCGTAATCAATCGCAAGTCCAAGTACAGTACAACCTTTGCTTGTTAAACCTAGACGATATGTTATAGCCTAACTTACATCATGTTTAACCTTAATTTAGAATAGGCCTAATACAAAAATAATTGGTAACTTCTAGCTAACGATCACCTGCTAGCTATTAACATGGCTATTAACGAGGCTTGTTGTCTTTTAGCTAACGTTAGCTAGCCCATTACATTTATTTACTAATTAAATAGCTTATAAATTTAACTTACCGAAAAAAATTCAAAGATCGATTGGAAATGCCAGATCGGTTAGCACAATGTACTGCAGAACAACCCATTATGTCCGTGTGAAATTATATCAATTATAGAAATTTAGAGATTAAATGTAAAGTTCCAATCTCCTCAGTCCTCCGAAGATTCAGTGGCTCCTCGGCTCAGATAGCTGTCAATCACAGCTGTGAATCACGACGTCACACCACCGTTTTTAGAGCATTAAATAACTAACTAAAAACAAACTTATTTTAAAAACAAACTCTTGAATTTACATTAGGGTGATACAAACTACAGTAAATGACAGAAACCAGCTTTGGAAAAAATATATATTTGAAGGGGAATGTAATTGTTTAGTTGGTCTCGCGTCCCATTGAATAACATGGGGAGGGCGGGATTTATGACCTATACTGGGACCACTCACCAGGGGGCGATCGAGACGTTTTGGCCCCACTTTTCAGGGCTTGTGCGGCACGCTTGGTCGAAAGGCGCAAAAGGAGACAATCGAAATGGACGAAGATTCATTCTGTTTGACCACCTGGCTGACCGACAGTAGTCTCAAGATGGAGTCTCTCTTATGGGATCCTGGAATCATGGACAATACTAGGAACTGACGTGAGCTTTCATAATCATTGATTCAGAGTTCTTAAATGTTTATTTCCTAAAAATGTATCGTACTTAATCATTAAATGAAGCTGGAACTTATCAAGGAAACCTGATCACCTTCCTCGGTAATAGCCAAGCTTATTTAATTAAATATTACATGTAGTTTGAGAAGCAATTGAATGTTATATAGCATGTTTTAATAGGCATTCGAAATAGCCTGTTTTGTTCTGTCATGCTTGAACATGTTTTAATAGGTATTTAAGAAATAACCTGTTTTGTTGTGCTTTGTCAAGTGTACTTATGTAATTTTGAGTCAAACGTATTTATTGCGTTGATGAAAATGTTTAAAACCGTAAGGCCGCAAAGGGGGTCTCACAATGTAGGTAGGCCTTAATCAAGGCCCACCACATGGTACTTGTCTGTTGCTTGCTGAGCTGTTCGCTAGCACAAGTGGGTACATCTGAAACCTATGATGAATTAGAATTTGGTACAATGATTTTCTAATCTGGTAAAATAGTCTCAAGGTTGTCTTACAAAAAGGTTAACGTATTGTGTTTTCGCTCTCCTTTTATATTGTATAAGTGGTAGGATGAAGAATCCACATGGTGATAGACTTGTACTTTAAGGAGACACGCAGTGTCCCATGAGGACTGAATTTGAATCCAATATAGTCATAGGGTAATACAGCTGAAGCGAGTTTATTCCCCAACATAACAATTAGATGTATTTTAAATGCTGAATTGAGTTTGGTTAAATAATATAGTTTCTCTTATTTGTATTTACCAACGATAACTGGGATAATGCTTGTTTTCAAAACCAACACCTGATACTCGTTAATGGAGTTGAAATTCTAAAATGGTAAATTGACTAATGAACAAATAGGTAATTGATGTAACAGTGTTTAGGGCCTACATTGAGTTTCCTTTGGATTACTTATTGTACCTTGATTTTAGTGACGTCATACATCTGTTTTCTGTCTGGATTGCCATTCTTAAGAGTTTCTTAATTTCCACCCTAATGTTGAGTTGTTGTATAGAAAATGATGAGCACATTTCTACAAACTGCGAAAATATTCGATGGGTTGGACACTAAATCAAAATCTCCAGTTAACAAAGGATGTCAGCTAAATTGATAGGATAGTCTGAGGACCATAAACAAACAGAGCAGGGCAGACTGGCTATTACTAAGGGTTAAATTTGAGTGTTCAGTCTGGTCTCATCTATGGTAATTTTATCAAAAAAAGCATATACAGTTTTGGGATAAACAAACATTAAGTGAAAGCTAAATATATTTTCCTCTCATTAGCTTTAATGTTGAAATGTATGATTTTGAAACCAACTGAAGTGAGGGTAGAGACCTAAAGTCATCCCCCATTGTTGATGATAGAACAAAGATACAGCATTAAAGTTGTGATTTAGGGTTTGGCTGACCGCCACTATTTGGAATAAAAATTAATCTAACTTTGCAAATTCCCTAAAATTTAGGAGGTTAATCAAGACACTGTGTTTTTCATGAGGTAGTTTGGCCGTTGCCTGTAAAGATTCTAAAGTTGTTTGCTTTAGCTATGCTAATACAATTACCCTGGTGGTTGCAACAGGTAAACCACTGCACATGGGCTGGAGTTTTTGACTCCTACAATTTAGTTGCACAGTTTATCCCCTGGGGGCCAAACAATTTAGTTAGGCATGTGCCAAGAAACTACAGGATATTATAAATGCATGATAGCCAATTTCACAGACCTGTGTGATGGTACTGTGGCAAAGACAAATTTGAGAGCTGTTTAGCTATGTGGTAAAATTTGTTAATGGGTTATATGGTTTATAATTCCTTCGCACAAGCGACCGTGTTGCACATTGATGTCATTGTATTAGTGAATGTTCGTGTTTTTAACTTGTTCACTTTGTTTTGATGAATATACAGGATGCAACTCCTTATCGAATGGATTATAGATCCATCCCTACTACCAATTCTCTATTTTTCATGTCTGCCCTGAAAAGATGGCCAGTGTGGGTTCAGGATGGCGCCTCCTGTAGCCTTATTTGTCATTGTTTTGCATTCACTCATGGTGTCATTTTCCATTGACTTAATGAAGTGAAGGCAGGGGGGATGTATGAAATGATAATTGATTATGATTGGAAAGAGTTGAGCTTAGGGCTCAAGGCAAATCAAATTGGTATTTATAAGGAGTTTTGTGAAAAAATTAGTTTTTCCTGTTTGCATAGTTATAACGGAGCATTGGCATCTGTTATGTTTTACATTTTCCATTTACAGGATGTTTTTAATTGGTTTATTTGGAAATTGTTTTGTTTGATGTAAGGTCTAACATTTTAATGGTTGAATAGTATAGATCTAACCATTTCTGATTTGGCTAAGCAAAGTCAAGTCTGACAATTTTATTCCACTGCTAGCTGCTATCAGGCATTAATATAGCACAAGGAGTCATAAAACAACCAAGCCAGTTCTGGATGGGAAAGGAACTTTGACATAGACTTTTATGGAAACTTGTCTGAATAGAGTGTACACTTCACTCTTATGATGGAACTTCTGAGATCCACAAGTTTTCAGGACTGATCTATTATCTTCATTGTTGGGAGTTGACGGAACCATACCCAGTGGATGAAAGCCTGATGGACTGTTGAACCACACTAATCGTTGTTTTGCAGTTATACTTTCAACAGATCAGGACATCACAACCCCTTTTCTGATGATACATCACGTCACTGACTGGACACAGACAACTGAGTGTGAGTACCAGCAACATGTTCAAGAAGGACTTCTACAACCACATTGGTTGAATCTGTTTCGAATTTTCCCGACCACTCACATGGCAGAACGATGCCAGGGTCAGATCACTTGGCTTCATACTCCATTTATAGATGTATTGTTGACAGCGAGATGAGGAGAATCCACCTGAGTCCTGATGGACTCCAAATACTACAGGTCAGAGTACCACGGGCCAGTTGACTGGAAAGGTCACAGGGTCCCAACACAGTGGAAGACACTGTTGTGGTGTTAATCTTGATTAAGTGAAGTGTTGGAAACTCACTTATCTATTATACACCTACACTGACTTGTTAGGACAACCAGGCAAATTGCTGGGTCCACATCACACTGACTGCAATAACTGATTTTGGAACTTTCATCACTGATGCAAGACAAAGAAAACTGAAGACAAGAACTGAAGGACACTTGATTGGAAACTAACTTCTCTAAGATTTTCCTAAATAAACTGATATGGTGATTTCATATGTATGAAGGTTTGTTTCTCACAAGACAGGTGGGAAAATCTATACGATGACAATCCCAATATTGGACTTCGGCGTATTTGTGATGATGCTTAATTATCTACATTAAGATGGCTATCATGGTTTGTTTGGACAGTGAATTGTTCCCTATTATAGATGGTCCCTGACAAAGGTAGATGTTTTCCCTATTTTAAAGGTTGAAATCTGTCACAGGTACAACAGGATACGCATAAGTCTTTTGTATGATTTTGTCGCATGGATCATGATACGGACAAGGGGGGTTTTGATTGTTCAATGGACTTTGGGGGAAATGTTTTAATCATGATGTCATGTTGAGTCTGGTTTTCTGCTGAACACCGTTAACACTGATAATAACCTGTTGATGTCAATGTTTCTTGACCTTTATAATCTGAGGTGGGGACAGGATTGATGACTGTCATACATTGAGTTATGTGTCGGAGTGTGGTGTGTCAATTGTCTTGTTTACATTCATTTTCATTTGAGGAACAATAGGACCTGATTGGTCAGATACTCATTTTGTTCTTTCATTTTAGTCATTTGTAACATATGCGTATGGGCCTTTTCTTTTCATTAGGAATTGAATTGTAATGTTTTATCAAACATGTAATGTTTTCTTTAAATGTTTGATAGGGGGGACTGTAGAATCTGAGCATTAACAATTACAATATGAATGTACGTTTCATTGGAAGTGAATGTGCCTAGATAATGAGAACAACAGAAACCTCTCTGTTTAGATTATCTCTCAGTAGGTAGCGCTCTAATGACAGGAATGTTTACGATGGCCATATGGCATGGGGGTTGACTTCTAAAAAGTTAGAAACGCCCTTAATGTATAGGCTAGCTGGTAACCAACATTACAGTGAGAAGAGATTGACTGAGAAGAGATTGAGGTTGTGTAAGGAAGACCAGGTCCGTAACCTCATGAACAAGACTTTCTAATGCTGCAATAAATATACTTTCTCTCTCCCTTGACAAACGGGTATGCTAATTATTACAACCACTATACGAAAAGGCCGATTTCTAACAGCTTATTGTTTTGTTCTTTCTGTTTTAGTAGTACTAAACAAAGGCGTGTGGGTGAGTTTGTCCTGAAGAGAGGCTCATGCACACCTCAAATGACTGAAGTCTTGACAGAGAGCATCCTGAGCATTGTTTCTGACCATGTCCATCCCTTTATGACCACCATGTACCCATCCTCTGATGGCTACTTCCAGCAGGATAATGCACCATGTCACAAAGCTCGAATCATTTCAAATTGGTTTCTTGAACATGACAATGTGTTCACTGTACTGAAATGGCCCCCACAGTCACCAGATCTCAACCCAATAGAGCATCTTTGGAATGTGCTGGAACAGGAGCTTCGTGCCCTGGATGTGCATCCCACAAATCTCCATCAAATGCAAGATGCTATCCTATCAATATGGGCCAACATTTCTAAAGAATGCTTTCAGCACCTTGTTGAATCAATGCCACGTAGAACTAAGGCAGTTCTGAAGGCGAAAGGGGGTCAAACACAGTATTAGTATGGTGTTCCTAATAATCCTTTAGGTGAGTGTAGATTCTCTGGTTAATAAGTTCACAAAGTGACCCAAATGTGTATCCATAACAGACAAGGAAACAAACTCATTCATGTGTTACTTGATTGACAGCGCTTATGGGATAGTTTTGTACTCAAGTGTCCAATCACAGTGTTCCAAGCATAAACCATTGCAGTCCAATGAGGACAGCTCTATCAAATGGGTTAGGTCCCGCATCATTGCATTTGGACGACTCACAACTTCACACCAACCAAATGAAATGTCTATTGCATTTGGACTACGCACAAGTTTAAACCATCCAAATGAAATGTCTATTGCATTTGGACAACACACAATTTTACAGCATCTAAATGAAATGTCTATTGCGTTTTGACTACGCAAAACTTTCACACCATCCAAATGAAATGTTTGGGATATTTGGATGATGCAGGAGTGTACACAATGCAAATGCAATGTGTATATATTTATTTATATTTTTAATAATGTAATTATAATAAACATTTTGTATTCTTGTTTCCTTGTCTGCGCAATCTAAATGAAATATACGAGTGGGACATTCAGTATGATTGAGGTGTTCCCATTCCATTACGTCCATGCACACTGAAAACACTGTTAGTGGAAACTTGACACTCCACTCCTTTAACAACCTGTATTAACCCAGAATAATATAGCAAGTATTGGCAGATACGTGTCTTCTAGATGTTTTTAGGTACAATTTGTGGGCACCAATAAAAAGTATAAAGTTTTCCAAAATCACAAAGCATATCATGCTCTTTTTCTAAACAAATTAATGTTCTAAATTGGCCTAGTTTTGGTATTAAAAAAAATAAAATAAACAGTAAGTCCATTCAAATGCATAGTTTCTCGGAGGCTACACAATTAGAGAAAGACATTGCGACAACATTGACCACTGACTAACAGTAGCAACCAGGCAATAGATGTTAACGATCTTTCAGTTGCACACTGCACTTATTTTGGCAACCCTGCATGCTTGTGTTCCCTGCATAAATGGTGGAACAAACACAACCTACCAGTAGCCCAACTCACGGAGAATAGAAAGGAAAAAGTGATTTCAGTATCTCATCAGGGCCGCTCTGGATAAGGCATGTCAGATTGCTTATGTCTATGCGTAGTCTGCATGATGCGTCTATTTTTTAAATCGGCAACTAAAAAACATTGCTACGATGAAATCTGTATTTTTCATACCTTTCTGAAGTATTGAGCTATAGATCGGTGCTGGCAGCCTGGCACAAAAAAGACACAACCACTTCAGTAAGTAGACTTCTCAAGTGTCCAATCACAGTGTTCCAAGCATAAAACACACAGTCCAATGTGGACAGCTCTATCAAATGGGTTAGGTCCCGCCCCATTGCATTTGGATGACGCACAACTTCACACCATCCAAATGAAATGTTTATTTCATTCGGATGATGCATAAGTGTACACAATGCAAATGCAATGTATATTTATTTAAGTATTTAATTATTTATATATTTATTTATTTCATATTATGGCACATTTAGTCCTTCATAAGAACTGACCTACAGCAATAAACCAAGCCAGATGTAATATAGATTGCAAATATTATTGTAGTAAATATATTGCTGCTCTTCAAGCCCTCTCCCTGGCACAGCACAGTCTACCCGTGTAGGCTGGCCTACTTTTTCTTGCTTGTTTTTAATTTGGTTACCATTGATCATGACATGACTATATTGGTCACTAATGAACATGACTATGTTTATCTCATTTTGAGTAATATGTTTGGTAATTTCTTTGTTAACCTGGTTTTGCTATAGCTATGTAGGCACCGAGTTGAATTATGCATTTGACCTGTTTTCTGTGTATCTTCCAGAGCTTTGAATGAGATGTGGAAGTGTCAAAACATTCTTCGTAATCATGTCAAAGATCTCCTGGACCTGGTCAAACAGCCCAAAGTAAGGAATATCAATGTTTGTTTTTTTTGTGAAAGTTATGTTTTTCCTTATTCCCTATCTCATTTCAAATAATCCAATAAAGAATACAAAAGTTACAACATAGCCTACCTTTCAGAGTGAGTCCTACCAGAAAGCAGCGTTTGCCAAAGTCATGATCATCACACGTAAGTCTTTCCCAAAACTGTCCAATTATATAATAATCCAATGAAAAAAGTTGTGCAGTAAAGTATAATTTTTGTTAGAAATATTATTATAAAAGTGATATTTCTATGTCTTTACATGTTTTTTATCTTTGTGATCACTTTATGGGATTTCTTTTATTTGATTGTTTCACATAGGAAATCTGCCAGACCCAGGCAAATCACAGGACTTTGTGAAGAAGTTTGTCCAGGTGCTAGAGGAGGATGAGAAGATCATGAAACAGCTGCATACTCTGGTCAGCCCTGCCTGTTCATGCAAGCAGGCCGAAGGATGTGTGGTAAGACGGTGGGGTAATCAGTACATTGTAGTGCCAGGTCTGGTGCTCTTAACAGTGTCTTATTCATTTAGACCAGAGGTACAGTGGGGAGAACTAGTATTTGATACACTGCCGATTTTGCAGGCTTTCCCACTTACAAAGCATGTAGAAGTCTGTAATTTTTATCATAGGTACTCTTCAACTGTGAGTGACAGAATCTAAAACAAAAATCCAGAAAATCACAGTGTATGATTTTTAAGTAATTAATTAGCATTTTATTGCAAATAAGAAAAGGAAATGTTTAGTGTTCCCTTGCATGCTTTTATGAACGCAGCAAATGTGTATAACTATAATGCTGAATAGCTGGAGCAGTTCAGGAACACCAACTTGATTCCAAAATAATTTTTTGCAAAACTCACCATATAGACCATATAGATTATTTTGAATACCCCTATCACTAGTGTTGGAGTTCACAGAAAACCCTCTGGATCCCAGGACCGGCATTGGGAAACTACTCCTACTGAGTTGAATGAATGCAATATGTGATCTCTGTCATGATTGGACTCTCTCCCCAATATCCACAGAGGGATATCACTAAAATGCTTGGGAGCCCAAAACAGCCCAGCAAGCAACCCCTTCCTAGAGATGGTCAAGTTCCTGCTGGAGAGGATTGCTCCTGTTCACATAGACACAGAGTCTATAAGGTACAAACACACACATTGTCCCATTTAATCAGTTGTCTCAGTGGTTCCTCAGTAGACTGAATGCAACATTTTCCCATAAGATGCACGTAAATGCCTCATTACTTTATCTGTGTTTCCCAAAAGCATCGTTACTTAAGTGGCATGTAACATTGCTCGTTAATTAATGAGTGCTCTGGACCACTCGTTAGTCCATGGTAACAGACACTTTACTGTTTTTTTGAAATAGCGCCTCCCTCGACATGCAAGGAGTGATTGCAAACAGTTAATATTAAAGCAATAGAACAAATAACAATTATCCAAAAATATATATATTTAGACAAATTATATAAGTGTGTGAGTGGATGTGAATGGAATTGTCAACAGAGGATAAGGAAAAACATATGTAAAACAATAAATAATGAAGTGTTCAAAATTAATATACTTTAACCCTGCATTGTAGGCTGCTAGTAGGCTACTGTCTTTGATGGATCAGTGCTGGTGCCTCTTCCTCATCAAGAAGAACATTGATTTCTTCAGCTCTGAATGCTTGTTTTCTCTTGCGTTACATTTTTATTTCAAACAATTAGAATATATTTTTCCAATTATGCTTTATATTCCCAGTTAACCAATCATTTGTTGATTGTTATGTGAAGTAACACATTCTATATAGCTACTAGTGATGTGCAGTTTGCAAGCGATTTTGTTCATTTTGAACAAATCTTTTTAGTGACTCAGAACTCACAAGTCCTTTTTTCTAGTGACTCATTCAACTGTATCATTTATTCGAACTTGTGACTGCGAATTTCTACAACATGTTCACTTGCTTCATACCCGGTCCTCCAGGTCAGTTTTCCGATCAATGTCTATGTACATTCACAGAGAAAAATACATCAAAGCAGGAACATCATGAAGACATGTTTATAACTGATTATTGAACGCAGACTATAATAGTAAAGATAGTTGATTACTGATGTAATGAAAAACACAGATGAAAACAACTCCAGAGCCTTTGCCTAAGTAAAAAAGACTTGTGAACGAATTGAACAGTTATTTTGTTCATTTGAACGAATGGCAGTGGAATTTTACCCAACCAAGCCGTTAGATTTATGTTTGCAAAGAAAAATAGATCAAGACATTAGCATTATAAAGACATGTTTGTAACAATTGGACACATGGTATTCTAAAATAATTAATGTAGTAGTTGATTTTTTATTGTAATGATAAACACAGATTAAATCTTACACTGAGCCTTTGCTTAAGTAAAAGCCCTTTTCAGTTTTTTTGATCAACTGAACAGATGTTTTGTTCATTTGAACAACTGGCAGTGGAGTTCTAACAAAACTTGGGATAAGCTGTTTGTTTTACATTCGCAAAGAAAAGTACACCAAGGCAGTAGCATTATAAAGACATGTTTGTAACAGATAATGTGGTAGGTCTTAAATAATTAGGCTAATGTAGTAGTTCATATTTGATTGTAATGATAAACACATTAAATCATACACCAAGCCTTTGCCAAAGTAGCTTAAATAAAACTGATGAACGACTGACTTGTTCAATTTAATCGTTCAACTCGTGAGGGAAAGAAGGGTTCAATTCTGTCTTTACTGGCAGAGGGATACAGTGAGCGTCAGGTTGCTTCCATCCTGAAAATTTCAAAGACAGCAGTTCATAAGAACAACAGACATTGGGGACAACAAAGCCACAGACTAGCAGAGGGCGAAAATGACTGTCCACTGACCGAGATGACCGTCCACTCATTCTAATGTCACTCAACAACTGTAGGATGACATCAAGTGACCTACAAAAATAATGGCAAACAGCAGCTGGAGTGAAGTGCATGACTAGGACGGTTTGAAACAGACTAGTAGGGGCAGGTCTGAAGTCGTGCAACGCTAGAAAAAAGCCCTTCATCATTGAGAAGCAAAGAAGAACCAGGCAAAATACCATAAGGATTGGACCGTAGAGGAATGGAGTAAGGTCATCTTCTCTGACAAGTAAAATTTTCAGCTTTGCCCAACACCTGGTCATCTAATGGTTAGACCGAGATCTGGAGAGGCCTACAAGGCACAGTGTTTCATACCAATGTGAAATTTGGTGGAGGATCAGTGATGATCTGGGGATGCTTCAGAAAGGCTCGAAACAGGCAGATTTGTCTTGGTGAAGGACGCATGAATCAAGCCAAGTACACGGTTATCCTGGAAAAACACCTGCTTCCTTCCTTCTGCTTCCTTCTGCTTCCCCAAGGTGTATATGCCTAAAACTACAGTTTAATAGACTCACTGTATTGAGCACGTAAATACCCGAAGGAACCAAAACAGTCTGCAATTAAACCCAACAAAAATTAGAGAACTAGTATTAGTAAAGAGCTGGATTCTTTGCCCCTTGAAATCAGGGACCAAGTGCGTAATCTTGGTGTTCTGATAGATCTCACGTTCACCCGTAATATCAAAGCAGTCACCAAAACAGCGTTGTATCATCTTAAAAATATAGCCAGAATAAAGGGCTCAGTGTCCCAAAAAGACCAAGAGAATCTCATCCATGCTTTTATCTCTAGTAGGGTTGACTACTGTAATGGCCCCTTAACTGGACTTCCCAAAAATACTGTAAAACAGCTGCAGCTTATTCAGAATGCTGCTGCTAGAATGTTAAACAGGACCAAGAGAACAGAGCACATCACTCTAGTTCTTAAATATTTGCAATGGCTTCCGGTTAGTTACAAAATATATTTTAAAGTGGTGCTTTTTAATCTGTAAATCACTGAATGGTTTTGGCCCCGAATACATTTCTGATATGTTCTAGTTAAAAAACTGAGCAGGGCTCTAAGATCCATGAACACAGGTCAGCTAGTAGAGCCCAGAGGCCAAATTAAACAAATTAAAGCTGCATTTCGCAGTTATGCTTCATATAACTGGAATAAACTACCAGAAGATCGTAGACGTGCCCCAAACGTATCCATTTTTAAGTCCAAGTTAAAAACGTATCTTTTCATGTTCCTATGACTGAGCGCTTAAACTAAACCACATGTTTTTATTCATTTTCTATTTTCTTATTCTATGTTTTATTTTTATGAGGTTGTCCCCCTTGTTTTATTATTAAGGTGGTTAGAGTCCGCCTCAGGTCATTAGAGTCCAACTTGTTTTTTTCATGTTTTTATTCTAGTATATGTTTTTATTCTATTGTATTTTTATATTTATCTTTTTCTTTGTAAAGCACATTGATTTGCTTCAATGTATGAATTGTGCTTTTTTGTACGTTTCCAACTACACATTTGTGAGTTAAATGCTGTGTATATACGATTCATGGTTTACAATCAATGGATTCACTTCTGTGTATTTACGGATCATGGTTTACATGTGTGGATTGTATTCCGTGTATTTACGGATTATGTTTTACGTGTTGATTGTATACTGTGTATTTATAAATCATGGATCATGTATGCTGTGAATAAAACATTTTGGGAGTATTTTATCTCCATAATATTTCCAAAAGTTCAGAAAGTTATTTCCCTTACAATAAAACACAGTGTGTGTTTAACATAATGCAACCGTTTGAAAGCACTAGCTGCTATAATTAACTTCTCGTTATACTGAACATGGAAGCTGCTCCCTTGTTTTATATTGACGCAAAGAGTAGAGATATTACAATTTAGTTTGGTTTACTTTTATAAAACATAATGGAAGGAAATGTTATTGACAGGAAAGTTAGAAAAACTGAATGGGAGACAGCAAGGGTATGTAGAGTGAGACCAAAGGGAAAGGCATAGATACTTGGGTGAGCCAGGGGCCAAACAACAGTATGTTGCTAGGAGGCGTATGCGGTTTGGAATCAGGGGCTGTTATCTCTACACCAGACTATGGCACAGAATCTATTTTGTCTTAGCTTTTCATTGTTGAACTTAGGTCCAAGCTCCCTAATACTTTGTTGGTTACTACACAGTGCCCTGGTTAAGCAAGTCAACAAATCTATTCAGGGGACAGCCGATGATGATGAGGAAGGTGTCCCAACTGAAGAAGCCATCAGGGCTGACCTTGAGCTGCTTAAGGTAACACACACACACGTTTACACAGGGAGTGCATTTTGTGTTGGAAAGTTTCTATAAGGGCACTCTTCCCTGTGGTTTAAGGAAATTCCATTGTGGAGAGCCTAATGCCCTAAGGCACTACTCGGGAGGTTGCCCTGAGTAGGGTGCATTATTTATGGATGAGATATTAAAAATCTCTAGTCCTGTCATTTACTAACCATGTTCTTCACTCTTCCCCCCAGGTGCTGTCATTTACTCACCCGGTGTCATTCCACTCTGCTGAGACATTTGATTCTCGGTTGGGCTGTCTCAAGATGGAGGATGAGAAGACAGCCGAGTCCGCACTGCTGATTTTAAAAGAGGACTACATACACATAGATAAAGTTAACATTGTCAAAAAGGTTGTGTACATAATAGTTGTTATATAAATTGATAAACTAAAGTCCCCAAACATGTTGTATGACATCAGTAGCCATGTTTGTTTTTATTATATAAAAAAAATATATATATATCAGTCTAGTTATATATTTTCAACTTCTCTGAGACTGTATGGTTGTTTTTATCAAGTAACCCTTTGTCCATCTACTGGCCTTCAGTTTGCTAAGCAGCAATGTCTCTCTGGTAGCCTAAAGGCTATTCGATTGCTGACAGGATCTTTCTTACAGGTGCTAGTCATATAATTACAATATCATCAAAAAGTTGATTTATGTCAGTAATTCCATTCAAAAAGGGAAACTTGTATATTATATTCATTCATTACACACAAACTGATATATTTCAAATGTTTATTTCTTTTAATTGTGATGATTATAACTGACAACTAATGAAAATCCCAGATTCAGTATCTCCGAAAATTTTAATATTACTGAAGACCAATACAAAAAAATTATTTTTAGAAATGTTGGCCAACTGAAAAGTATGAACATGAAAAGTATGAGCATGTACAGCACTCAATACTTAGTTGGAGCTCCTTTTACCAGAATTACTGAAGCAATGTGGCGTGGCATGGAGTCGATCAGTCTGTGGCACTGCTCAGGCGTTATGAGAGCCCAGGTTGCTCTGATAGTGGCCTTCAGCTCTTCTGCATTGTTGGGTCTGGTGTATTGCATCTTCCTCTTCACAATACCCCATAGATTTTCTATAGGGTTAAGGTCAGGCGAGTTTGTTGGCCAATTAAGAACAGGGATACCATGGTCCTTAAACCAGGTATTGGTAGCTTTGGCACTGTGTGCAGGTGCCAAGTCCTGTTGGAAAATGAAATCTGCATCTCCATAAAGTTGGTCAGCAGCAGGAAGCATGAAGTGCTCTAAAACCTCCTGGTAGACGGCTGCGTTGACCTTGGACCTCAGAAAACACAGTGGACCAACACCAGCAGATGACATGGCACCCCAAACCATCACTGACTGTGGAAACTGTACACTGGACTTCAAGCAACGTGGATTCTGTGCCTTTCCTCTCTTCCTCCAGACTCTGGGACCTTGATTTCCAAAGGAAATGCAAAATGTACTTTCATCAGAGAACATAACTTTGGACCACTCAGCAGCAGTCCAGTCCTTTTTGTCTTTAGCCCAGGCGAGACGCTTCTGACACTGTGTCTTGTTCAGGAGTGGCTTGACACAAGGAATGCGACAGCTGAAACCAATGTCTTGCATACGTCTTTGCGTGGTGGTTCTTGAAGCACTGACTCCAGCTGCAGTCCACTCTTTGTGAATCTCCCCCACATTTTTGAATGGGTTTGGTTCACAGTACTCTCCAGGGTGCGGTTATCACTATTGCTTGTACACTTTTTTCTACCACGTCTCTTCCTTCCCTTCGCCTCTCTATTAATGTGCTTAGACACAGAGCTCTGTGATCAGCCAGCCTCTTTAACAATGACCTTTTGTGTCTTGCCCTCCTTGTGCAAGGTGTCAATGGTCGTTTTTTGGACAGCTGTCAAGTCAGCAGTCTTCCCCATGATTGTGTAGCCTACAGAACTAGACTGAGAGACCATTTAAAGGCCTTTGAAGGTGTTTTGAGTTAATTAGCTGATTAGAGTGTGGCACCAGGTGTCTTCAATATTGAACCTTTTCACAATATTCAAATTTTCTGAGATACTGAATTTGGGGTTTTCATTATAATCATCACAATTAAAAGAAATAAACACTTGAAATACACTCACCTAAAGGATTATTAGAAACACCATACTAATACTGTGTTTGACCCCCTTTCGCCTTCAGAACTGCCTTAGTTCTACATGGCATTGATTCAACAAGGTGCTGAAAGCATTCTTTAGAAATCTTGGCCCATATTGATAGGATAGCATCTTGCAGTTGATGGAGATTTGTGAGATGCACATCCAGGGCACGAAGATCCCGTTCCACCCCATCCCAAAGATGCTCTATTGGGTTGAGATCTGGTGACTGTGGGGACCATTTCAGTACAGTGAACTCATTGTCATGTTCAAGAAACCAATTTGAAATGATTCAAGCTTTGTGACATGGTGCATTATCCTGCTGGAAGTAGCCATCAGAGGATGGGTACATGGTGGTCATAAAGGGATGGACATGGTCAGAAATAATGCTCAGGTAGGCCGTGGCATTTAAACTATGCCCAATTGGCACTAAGGGGCCTAAAGTATGCCAAGAAAACATCCCCCACAACATTACACCACCACCACCAGCCTTCACAGTAGTAACAAGGCTTGATGGATCCATGTTCTCATTGTGTTTACCCCAAATTCTGACTCTACCATCTGAATGTCTCAACAGAAATCGAGACTCATCAGACCAGGCAACATTCTTCCAGTCTTCAACTGTCCAATTTTGGTGAGCTTGTGCAAATTGTAGCCACTTTTTCCTATTTGTAGTGGAGATGAGTGGTACCCGGTGGGGTCTTCTGTTGTTGTAGCCCATCCGCCTCAAGGTTGTGCGTGTTGTGGCTTCACAAATGCTTTGCTGCATACCTCGGTTGTAACGAGTGGTTATTTCAATCAAAGTTGCTCTTCTATCAGCTTGAAGCAGTCGGCCCATTCTCCTCTGACCTCTAGCATCAACAAGGCATTTTTGCCCACAGGACTGCCGCATACTGGATGTTTTTCCCTTTTCACACAATTCTTTGTAAACCCTAGAAATGGTTGTGCGTGAAAATCCCAGTAACTGAGCAGATTGCGAAATACTCAGACCGACCCGTCTGGCACCAACAACCATGCCACGCTCAAAATTGCTTAAATCACCTTTCTTTCCCATTCTGAAATTCAGTTTGGAGTTCAGGAGATTGTCTTGATCAGGACCACACCCCTAAATGCATTGAAGCAACTGCCATGTGATTGTTTGATTAGATAATTGCATTAATGAGAAATTGAAAAGGTGTTCCTAATAATCCTTTAGGTGAGTGTATATCAGTCTGTGTGGAATGAATGAATACATTATACAACTTTCACTTTTTGAATGGAATTACTGAAATAAATCAACTTTTTGAAGATTTTCTAATTATATGACTAGCACCTGTATGTTGTGATCTAGGCCAGATATGTTTACAGAGCAACAGATTATCAGACAGTATCCTGACCGCTACATAATAGTTTTTCAATTTAAATTGAGAGAAATATAGATTCTCCAAAACGTGAACGTTTTGGTTTAAGATGTAAGGCCACAACCAATTATGAGTCCTAATTATTCCCACAAATAAAAGTTGATACATCTGATGTTTTTTAGAATAATTTTTCAACCATTAAGTTGCTTATCTCTGGCTGAATGTATTTCTTACCGTTTGCAACTCCACATAGTTCCATTTGACCTTATCATCTTAGAATACATAAGATCACAAAAGGTTTGGCGGCAGACCACAATTGCTTTTTTTTTTTCAAGTTTAGATAGTACCTCCCTAATTTTTTCTGTTCTTGTGTGTGTTCCACCAGGACGAGTGTTACCAGGTGCGCCAGGCCTTCGCCCAGAAACTCCACCGGGGTCTGTGTTGTCTGCGTCTGCCCTTGGAGTACCTGGCTGTGTTTGCTCTCTGCGCCAAGGAGCCCATGAAGGAGCGGCGGGCACATGCCCGCCAGTGTCTGGTCAAAAACAATCTCAGGCAGGAGTATCTGAAACAGCATGCTGCCGTTAGTGGTAAGAAATTGCAACTTAGGAAAACATTTTAGCCAGATTTCTTTATTTTGAGAAGTAAAATAGTTAGCCAACAAATATTATAACCTTCAGAACAAAGCAGGAAAAGTGTAGGTAACAGCAGAAAAGCGAAACATAGCCAGGGGCAGACAAACTTCTGGATACACTTATGTCTGTGTGAAGGAATAGCCTGTCCAGTCCCTGCGCTGCCACTAGTAACGAATAGGGTTTATATTGAATGGCTCGCAGAGACATAAGCAGGGTTGCCCATGGAATTGTTAAAACAAATAAATGTCAGAAAGTGTTGCGCCATGTCTTTAAGTAGATTCAACCATGGCATGGATGTTTTTCAGGGGTTACTGGATCAGACTCTCTTTTGCAGGGATCTCAAATCTATGGATGTTACGAACCCCAATTAGGCCAGGGAAACATAACGTGCCTTTTAATCAGGGGTGTCCAAACCATTCCACGGAGGGCTGTGTGTCTGCAGGTTTTTCCTATAAATTGGTTCCCAGTTCACACCTAAGAAACCAGGTGAGGGTAGAAACTAACCACTTGGTAACCTAATAAGTCAATCAAATACAAGGAGAGAGTGAAAACCTGCAGACACATGGCCCTCCGTGGAATAGTTTGGACACCCCTGCTTTAAATATACATTGGACTAACACAGAGACAAGAACACGAAGTGGGAGTAAATGGACGGCAGACAACCATGTACCATTGTTAAACAAAAGGGGAGCTGTTTATTTGTACTCCTCAAAACACATAGTATAAGATGAGGGAAAGGGGCTGAGTGGGACCAAAAGAAACAATAAGTAAACTTCAGCTAACTAGACTAACTTACCTAATAACCAGCTAGCCTCTAACTCAACAAAAATACAGGTGTTGTCCACCCAGATCCTAACCTAGTGTGTATAGACAAGGTAACTCCTACGGGTGATGTGTTGGCCCATGGGCATCTTGCCTATCTGCAGCCCCCTATGTGCATACCTCTTCCCACTAGGGTTGAACAAAAATTACAATTGGTTAAATATAACTGAAAAGGTAACACAGGGAGAGTACTAATCATTATCACAAGTGAATAAATGGGTAACAAAAGAAAACATACTTTACCCTCCTGCAGACATTCTCAACCAAAAGAAACAACGGCCTAACACACAGTTCTCTTTCACATTCACAAAACAGAACAATCTTCCCTCCAAGCAGGAACAGTTGGGGTTTAAATAACAGGAAGTGGCATCTGATTGGCAGATCATTGTACGGCGATGAACTGAAGTCAAATAGGATCACCTGGGAGGAACATAGAGGTCGATAGAGTTAAACAAAACAGGATCACCTAGAAAGAACATAGAAGTTGATAGAGGGAGACCAAAAACAAATGAGTACATATGGGCATATAAACAGGGAGATTGACAAGGGACGTAACAATGGATTTAGGCCTAGTGAAGTAAAATTAATGTGAAGTAAAATGTATCAATCAAAAATCAATCAAAATTTATTTATAAAGCGCTTTTTACAACAGCAGTTGTCACAAAGTGCTTTACAGAGACACCCGGCCTTAAACCCCAAGGAGCAAACAACAGTAGTGTTGAATTTCAGTGGCTAGGAAAAACTCCCTAAGAAGGTCGAATTTTAGGAAGAAACCTAGAGAGGACCCAGGCTCAGAGGGGTGACCAGTCCTCTTCTGGCTGTGCCGGGTGAGATATTAAGAGTCCAATTGGAATAATAAATAAATTTCTCTTGGCTAAATCCAGAGTATATTTGATTTTAGACTAGGTCAGAAGTATGACCAGGTGGACAAGGACAGGAACAGCAACGGTCCCCCCAAACCAGGTAATCCGCAGGTGTGGACCAGGACCTCATCTCCTTCTAAAATTTTAAATTGGAGGAAACTGAGAAAAGTTAGTAGTACATCCCTCATGTCCCCCAGCACAATAATATAGCAGCGTAACACCTTGGAAACTGAGACGGGGGGGTTTTCCTAATTATAAACCGTGCTGTAGAGATGAGTTTTTAGTAGACACTTGAAAGTTTGCACTGAGTTTGCATTTCTAACCTTAATTGGCAGATCATTCCACAGGAGTGGAGCTCTATGAGAAAAGGCCCTGCCGCCAATTGTTTGTTTAGAAATTCTAGGTACAATTAAAAGGCCTGCGTCTTGCGATCTAAGGTTACGTGTAGGTATATATGGCTGGATCATTTCAGCAAGGTAAGTAGGAGCAAGTCCATGTATTGATTTATAGGTTAAGAGTAAAACCTTAAAATCAGCCCTAACCCTAACAGGCAGCCAATGTAAGGATGCCAGGACAGGAGTAATGTGTTCAAATTTTTTTGTTCTAGTTAGGATTCTAGCAGCTGTGTGCAGCACTAATTGAAGTTTATTTATTAATTTGTCTGGATAACCAGAGATAAGAGCATTGCAGTAATCTAATCTAGAAGTAACGAAAGCATGGATTAATTTTTCTGCATCAGTTTTTGATAGGAAGTTTCTAATTTTTGCGATGTTTCGAAGATGAAAATAAGCAACTCTTGAGACATATTTTATATGTTCTTCAAAGGAGAGGTCAGGGTCAAGGGTAACGCCAAGGTTTTTTACAGTTTTTTGGGATACGACCATGCAGCCGTCGAGGTTCACAGTGAGATCTGCTAACAACGCTCTTTGTTTTTTGGGTCCTAAAAGGAGCATTTCTGTTTTATTTGAGTTTAAGAGCAAGAAATTCTCTGTCATTCACTTCCTAATATCTGAAACGCATGCTTCCAAAATAGCTAATTTAGGGGCTTCTCCATGCTTCATTGAAATATATAACTGTGTGTCATCAGCATAACAGTGAAAGTTAATATTGTGATTTCGGATTACATCGCCCAGAGGGAGCATGTATAGTGAGAAAAGTAATGGGCCCAGAACCGAGCCTTGAGGAACTCCAAAGCATACCTTTGACTTGTCAGAGGATATGCCATCCACACTAACGAACTGATATCTTTCAGATAAATAAGATTTAAACCAGGCTAGAACATGTCCACGTAGCCCAATATTGGTTTCCAGTCTCTCTAAGAGAAGGGAGTGATCAATAGTGTCAAAAGCAGCACTAAGATCAAGAAGCAACAGGACGGATGCGGAACCTTTGTCTGAGGCCATTAGAAGGTCATTTGTTACCTTCACGAGTGCAGTCTCAGTACTATGATGGGATCTAAAACCAGACTGGAATATTTCATAAATGTTTTTTGTCTTTAGGAAGGCATTCAGTTGTTGGGAAACACATTTTTCTAAGATTTTTGAGAGGAACGGGAGGTTCGATATTGGCCTATAATTGTTTAATATGTCGGGATCTAGATTAGATTTTTTTAGAAGAGGCTTAATTTCCGCAATTTTTATTGAGTTTGTTACGCATCCGGAGGAAAGGGAGCAATTTATTATGTTCAGCATTGGCTGACCTAGCACAGGAAATAACTCCTTAAGTAATTTTGTAGGAATCGGGTCTAGCTGAGAGTTTGTGGGTTTAGAACTCATTACAAATTTTGTAAATGTGTCGAGCGATACGGTATCAAAAAACTCAAGTGTCCCCATTGACACCTGATCAGGGAGGCTCCGGAAATTTTCCGGACAACCGAGATTTTTAGGACCACAACTATTTAGGGATTCAGTTATTTGTTTTCTAATGGTGACGATCTTTTCATCAAAGTAGTTCATGTATTCATTACAATTAAAGTGAAGACCCACTTCACATGCTAAGCTTTGCTTTTTTGTTAACTTTGCAACTGTATCAAAGAGAAATTTTGGATTGTTTTTGTTCGCCTCAATCAGGTTGGAGAAATAAGCTGATCGAGCAGACGTGAGTGATTTTCGGTATTGTACTGTACTGTCTATCCAGGCTAGTCTAAATACTTCCAACTTGGTGGAGCGCCACTTTCGCTCCAATTTTCTGGAGGCTTGCTTAAGTGCTCTAGTATTGTCGGTGTACCAAGGAGCAAGTTTCTTGTTGCGTATTTCTTTAGTTTTTAGTGGTGCAACTATGTCTAATGTATTTCGCAGTATTGAGTTTAGATCCTCGATTTGATCGTTTACAGATTTATTTACTCTGTCATTTAAGAATTTATTTGTAATCCGAGAATTTATAGTACGGCTTTTGAAACTCATTGTTTGGGGGGCAAGTGAATTTCTTGTTTTAACGGTAAATGTAATAAGACAGTGATCCGATAATCCAGGATATCCTTTCTCATATCCAACTGTATCTAAAACCCTTTCTTTGCCTGCCCCACAGTAGTTACTCTGGTCTACAAGCATTTGCTTATAATGTTGTGTGTGTGTGTATGTGTATTGTAGATAAACTGTTCTCTTTGCTGCCTGAATATGTGGTGCCATACGCCATCCATCTTCTAGTACATGACCCAGATTACGTCAAGGTGCAGGACATTGAGCAGCAGAAAGACATCAAGGAGTGAGTCTTTCTTTACACACCATTTGAAACTAGGGGAGCTCATAAGACTGAAAGCGTTCCCCTTAATTGTCCTAAAATGACCATTTCTTGTTTAATCTAAAATAAATGAGTGTACAGATTTTTTTTGTTGCTTTTTCTATCCTTGTTTAACCAGGCAAGTTAAGAACCAAATCTAATTTACAGCAACAACCTAGGGGAATGTTACAAGGGGGAGGTTAACAGTCTTGCCCAGGGACAAAACGACAAGCTTGGTAGTTGGGGGAATAGAACCAGTGACCTTTTGGGTGACCTGGATGGGGGCAAAAGGTGATGTAAAATACTATTATCCAAATATCTTGTATGGGATATAAAGTTTTTTCTCTCCAACTGTCAATGTGTCTATTTAATAGAAAATATGTATATTGATCTTCATTATGCCGCTGTTGACAGATAAAAGTAACCTGTTCAATCGCTCAAATATATTCCTGTTTTCTTTGGTATGGGAAGAGGAGGATGGGACAAATCGTGTTATTATCTTGTACATTTTAGAGGTAGGATTGTACACTGCCCCTGAAATTATATCAATATAATTAACCTGAAGTAGTCTCACAAAGTAGGCTGTCATAATTTCTGTATGCCCAAGTACGGGAAAAGTTAAGTAGGTGTCTGGATTGTAGCTCATTATGTAAGTATTTTCTTGTCCCTTTCAGGTCCCTTTGGTTTCTCCTGGAGATCATCATGCCTTCATCAGGAAGATGGTTGAGAACATTAAACAAACAAAAGATGGACAGGCACCTAATAACGCCAAGATCAATGAGGAAGCTTCCGTCATAATAATGATTTACTTTTCCACCAGCTGGCATTGTTCTTGCAGGAAACATAACGATTTATATTGCATAATTTGTATTTTTTTAAGTTACCAAGGTTAGAAACCCGGCACTGATAACCAGAGGTGTGGTCTAAGCTGCTGCACATTTTACACCTTTGTAGCATAGGTTCAAATCTGCCCCACTGGCTTTTCAACTAAAGTTCTCAGTTCTATCTTTCCTCCACTCTCTTCAGAAAAAAAAATGAATCCAGTCTGCTCTTATCCATCTGTTGCATTTTGATAGTGACTGTTCTAGACGTGGTTTTTAACCTTTTGTTTCCACTCCTCAGAAACTATACACGGTGTGTGATGTGACCATGAACATTGTTGTATCCAAAAGCACTACATACAGTCTGGAATCCCCTAAAGACCCTGTCCTGCCTGCTCGCTTTTTCACTCAGCTGGACAAAGTAGACATTTGTGAATATGCCGTGCTGTTTTTATTGTGGTCAACTGGAATATTCACTCACATTTCTGGTTTTGTGTGCAGAAACTATAAAATTGTGATAATTTTGTTTAACTTCTGGAGGCTGTATTACTTTTGTTACAGTTTTAAACAATTGGCAGTAAGCTACTGTAGGGGTGGGTAATATCAATTAATCAGTCAATCAATCAAATGTATTTATAAAGCCCTTTTTACAACAGCAGTTGTCACAAAGTGCTTTACAGAGACACCCAGCCTTAAACCCCAAGGAGCAAACAACAGTAGTGTTGAATTTCAGTGGCTAGGAAGAAACCTAGAGAGGACCCAGGCTCAGAGGGGTGACCAGTCCTCTTCTGGCTGTGCCAGGTGAGTTGGAATAATTAATACATTTCTCTGGGCTAAATCCAGAGGCTATTTGATTTTAGACTAGGTCAGAAGTATGAGCAGTATTAAGAATTAAAAGCAGGTTTTGTGAAAAAAATACATAAACAGTAAGTAAATTGGTATAACAGCTTATTTTGTTACAGTGCGTTCCATCTTAAAAGAAATTTACAGGTGCAAAAAACGATTATGTAATGTTTGACAAATATGAAACATTGTGTGGTCATAATGATTACATGACACTCAATAATTTCAGTGTACCTACTTATTAACATAGTTGTTACACTGTTATGGGACACCTGCACACTAACACATGTTGATGTAATAGTGTTTCACTTGTACATATGATATTATGTGGGTTAAGTTCTGCCTTGCACAACTGCCACTGTATGGCAGCCCCGGCATCCCTTCATCAAGCTCTGGGACTACATGTCTGACTGCAAAAACTTGTCTATGTTTGGCCTGTAGTTTCTTTGGAGGTTCTAGCAGGGGAGTGCAGCTACTCCTTTACCAATGATTCTTGTCCTATGAAACCCAAAAGTTTTAGGCCAAATAAATCTAGACCATTCTAGATGTTAACATTAATCCCTCTGCTTCAACGTGCAGTGCTTCAAATTGATGTTTTTGAAGTCGTTGAGCTTGACTTGTCAATATTTGGCCTTCAGTTTCTTGTGATAAGTATTCAAAGAATTAAAAAAAATCTTCTCCCCAACAAAACATCGTAATACTGCCAGTGTCTAAGATCGTTTTCTTTGAAGGTTTCGAACCAGTCCATTCATGTAACACACTATTAGATGATCTGCTATTTAGTTCATCATCTAACAAGGTATTTTCATAAACGGAAATATTATTTCAATAGAAAAACGGGTGATTGTATTAGTAAATCATTGTTTCGAAAATGGAAAATCTGGTCATTGTTTTCTAGCCTTTTCTATAAAGTGTTATTTTATGTTAATTTGCCTGTTCATTTTGACACACGCAATCTTAATTTTGACACATTCATTTTAGCTGAACGGAGAGCCATCCATTTTAATTTAAAAGTTACCAGACTTTCTCCAAGTGTCACTAATTATAAATATCAAACTGTCTTATTACAATAACAAACATATTCAACTTATAAAAAAATCCTTTAATATTGCGGTCTTGTGTGGTTCTAAGATGATGCAATGGAGTACATATATTGCTGCAGGAAATGTATATCCCTACTGTCTAAGATTTATTTCAAGTTATTTATCTGTCAAGTAAGTGTTTGTAAAATATATAAATAAAGAGTAATGCAATCAAAAGAAATAGTAAGTCCAAAATATAATTGATATGTTGTGAGATGGATATAATAAATGTCAAGAAGACATTTGACAAAAGTAGGGAGTGGAAGAGCCAATTGCATCTGAGAAACTTTTCTTGCAGAAAGACAACAAGCAGATGAGGTTGCAAGAATGGTTTCTTTGTAACAACATGCCTTGCAATGCAAGTTCTTACGGTCTAAACGTGTACAATGCTTCCAGATGATTAGCAAGCGCTTCTTGGTGTTTCTTGTTCAATCCACATTGGTAATATAGTACAGTACAGTGCATTCCTTCCGTATTTTCAACAGTGAAACACACGTTGATTTGGCTTTGTAATCCAGGAATATAGATTTGAAATGATACTGTGACGTTGTGGTTAGAGATGGTGTCACAGTCGTAGGTAGGCAGGACTCAAGATACAAACAATGATCCACAACTAAAAGCAAAACAAGGGCAACTTAAATGGGGTCCCGAATTAGAGACGACAAGGTGCAGCGGCCCCTAATTGGGAAGAACAGAAAACAGTAGCACGGAGCTGCCTAGAGGCGCCTCTGCAATCAGGCCCTGGCTGTGATCCCCAGGCGAATAGAGATACCTAGAGGCCCCAAGCCAGGACCTGTCAGAATATTTTTTGTATTTTCGTCCATGTCGGTTAAACCATTTAAAAATATCAGCACATTTTGTACCTAGTTGCCTTAAGTAAATTGCCCAAATATTTTTGGTAGCCTTAAATAAGTGCTGTCTGTTATTAAGCAGGTGTTTGCATTCTAAATGTACAGAAAATACTTGTCTACTCAGATACAACTAAATGCCCAAACCCATTAGACAGCAATTTACCTTACCGAGGAAAATACTTCTGAAGGTACCAAGGAGTCTTTCAGACCCAGAAAGTTGAATGTTCTTGACTGGCCAAGACAACCACCCAACTTTAATCAAGTTTGTAATTTGCTGAGAGACAAGACTGACACAAAAAGGAACTAAAGATGGCTCCTGCTGTACAGGTCTGGCAGAGCATCACCAGAGCATCTTACGTCATCTATGTTCTGGTTCACTTACAGAATGCCAGCAATACTAAAAACTATCTCCCGCCAGAGATAAAGTCCCTTTTCACTTCAGGAAAGGTAAGTGACGTGTCTAGAAAAGCACTGGATGACCATAGTCCCTTAGCGTTCATAGACTTCAATAGCAAGTACAACAGATAGATATAACCCCTTTGTCCAGATACTTTTGAATAGTTTGGAGAAATGCATAAATCTATAATTCTATTGCTGCTTTTCTTGCTCTGTATACTTTATCTGGTGACTTGCAGTAACTCCATCCATGTGTTGGCCAGCTACCTCAGCTGATGTTAATTGCGGTTCCCCTCCCTAGCCCAAAGCCACCAACGTGCTTGGGGCGGTCAACAAGCCCCTGGCCTCAGCCGGGAAGCAAACCAAACTGAGCCGCATGGAGACGGGGAGCAACGCCAGCAGCAACTCCAACCCTGGCTCCCCTGGACGGAGCAAAGGGAGGTGGGTGTCTCCATTCGTGCTCTGCTTGAGGTCAGATCAGAAATAAAATGGAAAATGCTAATATAGATATTAGACATTAGTCTGAAAGTCCCCCCGTTAATAAAAATCACCTTTTAATCTCTAAGTAAATTCATACATAATCAGAATGTGAAGGATGGTTCGTGTGGCCAAAGAATCTCATAGGATCAAAGCTGGAGAATTGCAAAGCTGGAGGTGAGTTGTGTCTTGGGGTCAGAAAGTGTCCACAAATGGATCTTTCAATGGGACCGGGATCTATGTTCAGATGAGATTTGTTTTATTTTACAGTGTGGATGAGACTTGATGCAGCCATTATAGTCTTATTGGACTTATGGCCGGTTGCTCAGGGCTACAACACAGGAAACTGTTTGTGGCATTCCTGTTAGCCTACAATGTTAAATCGTACAATGTTTTTTACATTTTTAATGAAAGCACTTAGACATTTCCATTTTCATAATTCCTGTTTTATCAACCTACTCTTTTTGAGCAGTGTTTCTCTCACTTCCATGATTTTGTTCTCCTGAAGGAAAACTGGAAGATGATACATTGTTTGTTATTGGTCAGTCATCCACATCACACATACATACAGTGTTTGTCACAAGGCTCCTACTTCTAAAGACATTGATTTATTCACGCAGGACAGGTTCTAGGCATAAGCAACATAAACAGTCCCTTAAGGCCCCTGACCACTACAGGGCCACTGGCCGATAGGGAGCCCCCGACCGTTGGCAGAGAGGGGGTCCCTTATATGGAAATTCCATCGATAAGAACTCTTAATGGAAGTAAGTACAGAGACAAAATTGTCTTGGCACAATTAGCGTTTATTTACTTGCAAGGAGAGAGGAGTCAAAGATTACAAAATAAACTGTGAAGTAAAGTGTTCTAAAGTAACACAGAAGTATTTATACAGTAAAGGGTGGGGATAAGACTGCATAATCACTCTAAAAAGACATTTGTTCCTTCCTGCCCCTGTTATGTCTTCCCTGTCCTAGGTGTTAACCCAAATTTCCCCTACTTCCCCCAAGGGGATAGGGGAACATCGTAAAAGACAGCCGGCCACATTCCTGAAAAACAAAGGACAGACCCTTATTGTTTTAGGTAGATTAACAAATGGCCAGAAACCCAATGATCTACTGATATCATTCACCTGTGTGTCACAAAGACCAGAGTTACATACCAGGGATTTGAAAAGGAGACATTTCTAAAATGTACATTAGTTCAAGAAATTCCATGACACCCCCAAAAGGCTAGAGCGGGCACTGCATTTACATCATCCAGGAGGTGATGAATGGTGAATGCGCTTTAAGGACTGAATACAAGATGACAACGACAATCTTAAAATCAAGATTGAACTCTGCAGATGTATCTTTCCAATCTGCCTTGTGAGAACAAGCAACTGTGTTAAAGTCTTTAGCTGCAAAAAAAATTCAACTCTGATTCCTAGTTTGTTTCCTGCCCAAGCGAGTTCTGGAACGTTACCTTTTCTCATTCAGTTAATCTTGTCTTATTCTGTCCAACCACTGTGACAAGTCAGACACAATTAATAAAACACTATCTGATTGTCCCAGGATTGACAGCACAGAGGTAGACCACAGTGAGAATGAGGACATCACTGTCATGAAAAGTTCAGCTGTTCAGGACAGCAACAGCAAGCCAGGTTGGGGACGCAAACGGGGAGCCATCCAGGAGGACAAGGCTGGCCAGGAGGTCAATCCCAAACGAGGACGGAGGAAAGTGGCAGCTAACGCCAGCGTTACCAGCGAGGGGGAAGAGCTGTGGGCTGAGAGCAGTGTCACCGACACCACTTTGGAGACTGAAGATCAACAGAACAACTCTCCCAAGAAAGTTCGCAGGGGGAGGCCCCCCAAAGTACCTTTTTACCCTGTCAGCCTTATTTTCATAGAGAGGTTTAGCATTATACAATTTGGCATCTCTTTTGGAACAAAAACCATGTTCACAATAGCACCGTTGGTCTTGTTGAGGTGGTTTGATGGTTTCCTGTGTGTTACAGGTTTACTCTGTTGTGTTCTTGGGTTTCTTGAAAGGTGGTTTGAATTAATATATTGATCATGGTTTAGGCCAAGGATAACACACCCACCAAAGGCAGGAGAAGTGGCAAGAAGGCTGCTCCTCAAACTGACGAAGAGGAGGAAGAGGAGCAGGGAGAGGAGGAAGAGGAGGATGAGGATGATGTCAGCATAGAGATTATGGAGGTGAAAGGCACGGTGCAGAGAGGAGCCAAGACACCCCAGAGGTCGCAGCAGAGGTAAAAACCCTATGGGTTTTCATCAAAGTAGTTTTATAGTCTACTAATGACTCAAGTCTAGTTGTTACAGCATTGGACCAATCACCGGAAGGCCAAAAAGGTGATTAGTTGACTGTCACTTAAATTGTTGTCGGCGAGTATTTGGATATTGACAAAAATATTGTTGTTTTGTCTGTTTACTCTAGCATATTAAATTTGAAATGAGACAATGACTAAGAGTTTGCAACTTTTAGCTTTAATTTGAATACATTTACATCCATAAACCATGAACTTGAGCCAGCCTGATATGGGAACACAATTGGCATGGGCATTAATGATGTTATTTTGGTATCAAGGAAGAGTTTTTATTTTAGTGCATGTTTCAGCTGTTCAGTGGAGTAACACACATTTAAGGTAACTACCTTGCTGAGCACACTACCTTGCTGGCTAGATGGCTGACTTCAGTACCATGCCGGTGGCTTGCTGGCCAGCTTATATTAACAATGTGAGAATTTGTGAGAAAAGTGTACTTTTTAACCTCCACTTTAAATGCAATGACTATGATAAGCTAATCACCATCAAACCACCATACCTACTCTACATTGTGACTTTGGGGTCATTGTCCTGCATCAAGGTAATGTGCCGTCCAATGAGTTTCAATACATTTGGTTCGGTCTGAGCAGACAAGATGTTTCTGTACAAAGAATTTCTCTTTAAGCAGTTAGCAGTTACCTAATCTATGGAGAAAAATGTGTTAACTCTAGTGGCAGCCATACATACCCAATACCTTTTCCAGAACTCTAAAGCTGTTTAATTTTTTGGCCATCCTGTTTTTGAGGCTAGCTAGTGTTTTTGCAGCCTCTTTAGTTTGGCTTGTGAAGTCTTCGGTCTATGGTCACGCTTGCCCCCTTTAATGTTCCTGATCTCTGGGACTGTTCTTTGTTGTAGTATTATTATGGTGAGTATTCATTAGGGCTGGATAGTGGCACTAATCTCGGATTTTGATTTCATTTGGGTGCAGTGATAATTTCAATACCAATATTGCTTATGAGAAATGAAGGTTCTCTTTGAATGAAAGCTATGAACTGCAGAGGGAACCCTCTACTTTAAAGGGATATTTTGTCTAAAAATCATATTTATACAAAAATGTACTTACCAAAACGCAACATCCACAAACAAATGTCTCATGATCTGCAAATACGAAACATTATCCACAAATATATTTCACTACCCATAAAAAACTCCTTTCTACTTCTACCTCAAAGGAAGGATTTCAATGTAAAATTATTTGCGAGGCCCTCACACCTTTGAACAGTAAATTCACTATTTGCGGATATTTTTATATTTGTGGATTAGTTCCTATTTGTTTTTAACTTTTTGACTCAAGTTTTGCAATGTTTTATACTACATAAAAATCTACAACAGCACAAAATCTACAAATCATGATCTGTAAATAGTAAACGCGGTCCACAAATGTAATTCAGAATTTTCAAAGAAACACGTTTAAAATTCACAAACAAACACTTTACGATCTGTAAATATGAAACACGCTCCGCAATCGGAATTCACAATATCCCAACTATTTTCATCAGATGAAGAGGTATTTATGAGTCACATTAAAGTTTGTGGAACGTGTTTGTGGTTAGTCAACTGTGTTTGTGGATTGTTTCCTGTTTTTTTACATAATTTTGCAAAAACAATTTGTACGTGTAATCCAATGAGGCTAATATGGTTCTCTCTTCACTAGCTTTCTTTACACCATCTTGGCCTGCGCTCCAGCCAATCAGGCACTTGCCTTTAGTCTTACGTCAGGTCTTGGTTCGAGAGCAACGAAGTGTGATGTTTCATGAAATCTTGATGAGAACTGCTACTATGCAGAAACACGGTAAGCTGTTTATAAAAGGTTTTTGGAAGAAATGGCTCGGTATTTACTGTAACCAACTAGCTATTTGTACGCTTGACTCAGATAATTGTTTGTTTTGGGTCTAAAATCATTACTAGATAGAGTAGCGACACTGTGGTGACACACATGTCACTCTCTTAGACTGATTTATTTATCCTTGTCAAAGTAGTTTGTTAGCTAGCCAGCTATCCAGCCAGCAGTCCTATGTTGTGTTCGTTTCACTTGTAGCTCTCGCACAATAATTTCATTGTTTCTTTCTTTGCCTAGATTGCTCCAGGTTCAGCTCTGCGTTGCACAACTACTTCAACCGAAGTTCAGACAACATGGAGTGATATCCTGATGCCTCAGCATTCTTGCTGACACTCTAGCATCTACAGTGTTTAATCTTCAAGCAAATACAACAAAATGCAGGCATATGAAATGTGCATGTATCCATCTTAAATAAATAAACTTGCCAGCTTCATTTGGACCACCACATGACCTAGCTGATTTTGATTTATTTATGTACCATACTGATTTTTGTGTGTGGAGTACCTGTGTAGTTACATCATTTAAAATACAATCTAATGACACAGTATGCAGGGTTTATAGTAGGCTAGTACAGTAGACAAATATGTTCCAATCTGGCGCCAAATGATTAGTGCGCGCACACAGTATTACCACTCCTGGTCAGGTCTTCAGCTAACAAAGGTGAATCTGTAGACCAAGCCTAAGGTAGAGAAGTTACATTTCAGTACATACCACATGTATGTTTTCATAAATGGCCCTGCCTTCGCCACCCCTCAAATTCTGTAGTGCATACACTTCACATGCTGCATTTTCCATGCTACTTGTTTCAACCAGGAAATATTAACAGCCCTGCGAAAACGTTGGTGTCACTTAGACATGTCCCTGTTGGTTTGACTTGATGCACCTATGTATCATACAGACAAGCTGATCCCACAACAGCTCAATAGGGTTGAGATGCTGGTCTCTCCATTATAGACAGAATAGCAGCTGACTATTTCTTCCCCAAATAGTTCTATGCTTAGTTTGGAGCTCTGCTTTAGGTAAATTGTCCTGTTGTAGGAGGAAATTGGCTCCATGGAGTGATAACCTTCCTCCTATAAATCTCTTATTAGACTACCATGAACGCACACCCAGACCTCCACTTTGCCATCACCATGCTTGACTGATGGCATCATGGACTCTTCAAGCATCTTTTCATTTGGTCTGCGTCTCAAAAATGTTTTTTTTCTGATCGAACACCTCTAACTTAGATTGGTCTGTCCATAACACCTTTTTCCAATCTTCGGTCCAGTGTCTGTGTTCTTTTGCTCATATTCATCTTTTATTTTTATTACCCAGTCGGAGATATGGCTTTTTCCTTGCAACTCTGCCCTGAAGGCCAGCATCCCAGAGTCACCTCTTCGCTGTTGACATTGAGACTGGTGATAAACCTGGATTAGCAAACAATGTGCCATTGGAACACAGGTCTGGTTGTTGCAGATAATGGGCCTTTGTACACCTATTTACATATTCCATTAAAAATCTGCTTTATCCAGCTACAATAGTAATTTACAAAAAAAAAACAATGTTTACAATGTATTTGTGATCAAATTCATGTTATTTTAATAGACTAAATATTTTCTTTTGAAAACAAAGACATTTCTCAGTGATCCCAAACTTTTGAACGGTAATCACCTGTGAATTCACCTTGATTGAACTTGCAGGTGCCAAAACCCATCACAAACAGTTGCTAGAGCAAGTCAGCAAGGCACACCTTGTCTAAGCCCCCAGTTAAACCTCTGCTTCTGCCTTAAGTTAGGTCATTATACATCTGTAAAGTCTGTCTGTCCAATTAACTTTGCTGAATTTGGCTGAATCTGAGCAGACAATATATCCAAAGACAGTTCAGAAATCATCCACCTGCTTCTGTCACATCATCAATAAATACTAGTGGCTGAGTGCCACTGGAAGCAATGCATGCCCATGCCATCACACTGCCTCCACCATGGTGTGTTATGCTTCAGATCATGAGCCTTTCCAAGCCTTCTCCATACTTTTTTCTTCCCATCATTCTGAAACAGGTTGATCTTAGTTTCATCTGTCCAAAGAATGCTGTTCTAGAACTGAGCTGGCTTTTTTAGATGTTTTTTGGCATAGTCTAATCTGGCCTTTCTATTCTTGAATGCTTTGCAACTTGTGGTGAACCCTCTGTATTTGCTCTCGTGAAGTCTTCTATTTTATGGTAGACTTGGATAATGTTATGCCAACCTCCTGGAGTGTTCTTCACTTGGCTAGATGTTGTGAAGGGGTTTTTCTTTACCATAGAAAGGATCCTATGGTCATCCACCACTGTTGTCTTCTGTAGACATCCAGGCCTTCTTGTTTTGCAGAGCTCACCAGTGCATTCTATTTTCCCCAGAATGTACAAAACTGTTGTTTTGGCCACTCCTAATGTTGCTGCTATCTCTCTGATGGAATTTCTTTTTTGAAGGGTAATGATGGCCTGTTTCACTTGATTTGAGCGCTCCTTTGAGCTCATGATGTGGGTTCACAAGTTTCCAAAATGCGAATTCCACACCTGGAATCAACTCCAGACCTTTCAGCAGCATTATTGATGAAGAAATAACGAAGGAATAGCCCACATCTGTCCATGAGTCAATTGTCCAATTACTTTTGGTCCCTTGCAAAAGAGGAGGCTACATCCCAGATAGCAATGAGTCAGCGGACCGGAGACGGTCCTCCAGAGACAGAAGCGTCAATGTCTTAATCGCAAACACGTTTGCCGGCTCACCGCCTGTGTTCTGCAGCCGGCCTGTGGGCCAACCGCCGTTATACAGAAGGCTGACCTTCCGCGGCAAACGTTATTTTCGAGCGATCTGCCGCTTTTATATATATATATATAATATTTATAGCATGCAGTTTATCGAGAATAATGATTGATCAAACCAGACAAATTTCATTAGGTGTTTTAATTATTAATAACCAAAGAATGTGCAGGATACCAAATAAATGGAGGTATAACATCACATTTTCAAGCCATTTCTAACAATAGGAAAAGTGGTAATAATTTAGAGTAAAGCTCTAGAGCAGAATAGACC
This sequence comes from Esox lucius, assembly GCF_011004845.1. Classification (NCBI taxonomy): domain Eukaryota; kingdom Metazoa; phylum Chordata; class Actinopteri; order Esociformes; family Esocidae; genus Esox; species Esox lucius. The sequence continues at coordinate 996,316 of NC_047569.1, forward strand.
ATTATAATGGCATTGCTGACCTGGAGCACAAGATTTACACCGTGCTGCAATAAGATCTGTGTCTCTTGTATCTGTGAAACAAAACTTGACATATATATTTATATAAAAATACAGAGGTAAAAACAGTAGTAGAACAGACCATTATAACTGCAATGCTGACCTTTGGCACAAGGATTTACAAGCTATATTTAACAATAGAATAACAGTTAAGCACTGTGACAGAATGAAAAATGCTGATGTTAAAAACAGATTAAGTAGAATATTTGGTACCAGCTAATGTGCAATATCAAGTATCAGAGGTATGAAATTGTATTTCCAAGCTATTATTAATAGAATAACAGTTAAGCACACTGATGGAATGAAAGTAGAATTTTGGTACTAGTTAATGTGCAATATCAAGTAACAGGTATGAAATAGGATTTACAAACTATAATAGAATCGTTAAGCACTGACGGAATGAAATAAGCCAATACTAAAGTTAAAATAATCCACAGTGAACAAGGTGGATTTGGTGAGTGTAGTCTGGCACTTCTGGCTTCTTGATGTTACTGACTGCAGGATAAAGAAAAAGTGTTCCAGTTCAGTGATGCTGGGGTCCTAGGTTTAAGGGGTCAGCTGTGGGTCCCTCTCAGCTGTGCGGCACCTTTTTCTGCCTTCACGGTCAAATGCTCCTTTCAGGTAACGCACCTACAGGGGTTCCCAGAATAAAAGAATAAAGTAGTCAGTCCTGGTCCCTCAAATACTTAACTATGACATTTATATCTAGGTCTACTACATGTACAGGTATTAAACTAACAACCACAGGTGTTGTTTGCAAGTTGTACCTGATTGCCCAGTTAAAGCAAACGTCTTCAACATTGTCCCTACTTGCTTCACCTGCTCTTGAAGTGAGCGGCTGTCATCCGAAGCAACAAAATGAAAGGCATATGATAATTCTGAACCTACATTACACACAAAAAAGAAAAACTTAATGTGCATTGCATTCCTTCAGGGCTTGGTTTTCATTCTGGAGTCTCTGGAAATGTACATAAAAAAATAAAAAAATGCTGTTAAAACACTGGACAATAAGACATAGGCCTAGAATATACCTTCATAGCTGAAAACTGTGTGCTGTACACGAGATGCCGGGGCGTCGAAGGGCCAATAACAAAGCGATGACTTTCTCCTATTGATAACCATTGACGTAAAAATATGTTTGAAGTAATTGCATACATTTAATGAATTGGACTTAAATGTAAAACTTAGTTTAGCGCAATGTATTACATACCTCCAGCGTTTTCACCCATATGCTGCCAGGGTAAATTTGCTGCTGGGGGTGTAAAGCTTAGTACTTGACGAGCTGGGGGAACAAACATAACAGCTTTAATTTCACTGCAGAGATTGCATATTCAGTAATGAAACAATAATTGAACTGTGCAAAGCTAATGGAATGTACAACACACCTCGACACCTTTTATCCAGGAAGTCAAGTGCCCTAATGAAAAACAGATTATGGATAAAATGATTCCTAATCTTAAATAGAAGCAAAAGTTTCCAAGACAAAAAACTTCACAAATAACATCACTTACTTGTACTCAAACTCTTGGCTCTGTGAAGTGGAGTCTGGATTACTGGGGAGAAACCTGGTTCTGAGAAAGAGGGAACAGAAATTTGAAAATCTAACAAAGTGTAGAGTTTAGTTACAGGATCACAAATTAAGCATCACAGCAATACATTTTACATACCAGCTCTGAAGTCTACAGATTGCTCAACATATTCCTGGTTTTCTGGAGTCGATGCAACTTCTGTAGCATGTAGTGATTCAAGTGAATGTCCCGTTTGTCCCTCTCAACTCCTTTCAATATTATTTTCCTTTTGGCCCAGTAACTAGACATTATGACTAACAATGCATTTACCTTTAAAGCCAAAACGATTGACCAACAGTAGGTCTCTTGGGTGAAGATAACCGGTTATGCTCTGGTCAAGGTATCTGCAAGAAAACGTGAACAAAACCGGATTGTTAACGTTAGGAATATACAGTAGCTATGCATTGGGGGGGAAACATTATCAGCCAAATGTGGAACAGTGAAATTGTTAAAAATAAAATGTATTCACCGAGTGTTGTGATTCAAGTGAACACAATTTTCCTCAAACATAAAAAGTACAGCAGTTCAGAGAATTAGAAATCATAATCACCTTAAATCCAGTACAGTAGCAACACAGCACAAAACGTGCTAGCCACAGTGTGTACAAAGGCAAAACAGCATGTGCTAGCTAACACTTACTTGCCACTCTAGCTACTGGACTAGCAGCATACTTGTTCAGGCAAACAAAATCATTTAAACAACATATATACATCGTTATTTTTGTAAGATGTTGAAGTCAACACTTCCCCGAGTTGGTTTGTTGGAAAGGAGAATAAAACACCAGGAGTCAGGTCAATTACCGTACCGCATACTGTTTATTACAAAAGCTTTTGGAGACAAGTGTCGCCGCACAATGTCTAAGGATCAACAGTCAAAACAGCATTTTATACTTCAACTACGCCCAAAAGATAGAGGCGTTAAGTTAGCAAAGCAAGTGTGTCATTGGTCCAATTCCAATTCTATACCTTATAAGGATAATGCAAACATCTTCTTGCCCCCTTCTGGTTTCTGTCTTGTCTGTCAGACTATGTGTGTGTGTCTCTAACCTGTGTCCTGTTTCTCAAAAGACAGACATGCTAAATCTTTCTCTCCCCGGCAACCGCTTGAACAGGGTTTCCTGTTCTCATATTTGCACCTTCAGTTTCAGCTTATGTTACAAACACTTAATATTTTGCTTAATTGCTTACAACAGCTTACAACAGTTCACTAACTTATACAATCAATATATCTACAAAGAAAACACTAAAAGTTAAACTTAGTCTTTCTAGATTTTGCTACCTACTATAGCTCGTTAAAATTACATGTACTAGCAACACTGCGTAAAAAAGGCTACTTTAGCTAGTTAGGCAAGAACAAAGATAACTACACATTTTAAATATATGAACTAAAAACAATGTAAACATAATATTGCGTTACACAAAAAGGAAACATGTACTTACTTAAACGATGGTAGTCGATGACTTTGCTAGCTAGCAAACTGCAGGCTGTAGTAACTCGCGATTGAGCGATGAACTGATGCGAATGTGTGTCCAAACCAACATGGCTGGTCGATTTTGAGAGTAGCCTTGCATTTAAAAGCAGCTTGACATATTCGGCGGCAAACGTTTCATCCCCGCCAGCAGGACGCACCTATAGCCGACAGCTTAGGGCCGGCGGCAAAAAGAAGCTGTGCGGATATTTTTTGCTATCTGGGATATTGAAGAGCTTTAATTCCTAAAACTTCCTCCAATTTGGATGTGAATACCCTCAAATTAAAGCTGAGCAACTGCACTTTAAGTCCATATTCATTATTTATTTATACTGTAACTAGAAAATATTTTGGTAAACAGGCAAAATAACAAAACTTGTGTCAGTGTCCGATTATTACCTGAACCTAACTGTACCTTTGTATGTCTATACTTTGCAGAGTGCCTAACAGCCCTAAACTGTGGTATACACTCACCTAAAGGATTATTAGGAACACCATACTAATACTGTGTTAGACCCCCTTTCGCCTTCATAACTGCCTTAATTCTACGTGGCATTGATTCAACAAGGTGCTGAAAGCATTCTTTAGAAATGTTGGCCCATTATGATAGGATAGCATCTTGCAGTTGATGGAGATTTGTGGGATGCACATCCAGGGCACGAAGATCCCGTTCCACCACATCCCAAAGATGCTCTATTGGGTTGAGATCTGGTGACTGTCAGGGCCATTTCAGTACAGTGAACTCATTGTCATGTTCAAGAAACCAATTTGAAATGATTCGAGCTTTGTGACATGGTGCATTATCCGGCTGGAAGTAGCCATCAGAGGATGGGTACATTGTGGTCATAAAGGGATGGACATGGTCATAAACAATGCTCAGGTAGGCCGTGGCATTGAAACGATGCCCAATTGGCACTAAGGGGCCTAAAGTGTGCCAAGAAAACATCCCCCACAACATTACACCACCACCACCAGCCTGCACAGTGGTAACAAGGCATGATGGATCCATGTTCTCATTCTGTTCTCAAATTCTGACTCTACCATCTGAATGTCTCAACAGAAATCGAGACTCATCAGAACAGGCAACATTCTTCCAGTCTTCAACTGTCCAATTTTGGTGAGCTTGTGCAAATTGTAGCCTCTTTTTCCTATTTGTGAGTGGTACCCGGTGGGGTCTTCTGCTGTTGTAGCCCATCCGCCTCAAGGTTGTGCGTGTTGTGGCTTCACAAATGCTTTGCTGCATACCTCGGTTGTAACGAGTGGTTATTTCAGTCAAAGTTGCTCTTCTATCAGCTTGAATCAGTCGGCCCATTCTCCTCTGACCTCTAGCATCAACAAGGCATTTTTGCCCACAGGACTGCCGCATACTGGATGTTTTTCCCTTTTCACACCATTCTTTGTAAACCCTAGAAATGGTTGTGCATGAAAATCCCAGTAACTGAGCAGATTGTGAAATATTCAGACCGGCCCGTCTGGCACCAACAACCATGCCACGCTCAAAATTGCTTAGATCACCTTTCTTTCCCATTCTGACATTCAGTTTGGAGTTCAGGAGATTGTCTTGACCAGGACCACACGCCTAAATGCTTTGAAGCAACTGCCATGTGATTGGTTGATTAGATAATTGCAATAATGAGAATTTGAACAGGTGTTCCTAATAATCCTTTAGTGTATGTTGTACATAACCTACTGTAAATATCATTAGGTTGTATTTTAAACAATGTAACCACACAGGTACTCTACACACATAATAATCAGTATGGTATATAAATCAATCAAAATCAGCTAGGTCATGTGGTGGTCCAAATGAAGCTGGCAAGTTTATTTATTTAATATGGATACATGCACATTGCATATGCCTGCATTTTGTTGTATTTTCTTAAACCCACTATAGATGCTATAGTGTCAACAAAAATGCTGAGCCTTCATGACATCCTTCCATGTTGACTGAACTTCGGTTGAAGTACTGTAGTTTTGCAACGAAGAGCTGAACCAGGAGCAAGTGTCGTTGTCATCTAGGCAAAGAAAGAAACAAGTAAATGACTATGCGAGAGCTACAAGTGAAACCATCACAACATAGGATGGCTGGTTGGATAGCTGGCTAGCAACTTTGAGGATAAATAAATCCGGCTGAGAGTGACGTGTGTCACTATAGTGTCGCTACTCTATCTAGTACTGAAGCCTATACCCAGTTAACTAGCTAGTAGCGTAGCAATTCAACGCTAAATTTTTGTCAGACACAAAACAAACAATTATCTGTCAAGCGTACAAATAGCTAGTTGGTTACAGTAGATATCAAGACATTTCTTCCAATAAGCTTACCAGTTTTCTGTATTGTTGCTGTTTTTACCAGGACTTCGGGAAAGACATAATTTCGTTGCTCTCGAACCAACACTTAACGTAAGACTAAAGGCAAGTGCCTGATTGGCTGGAGCGCAGGGCAATATGGTGTAAAGAAAGTTAGCGAAGAGAGAACCATATTAGCCTCATTGGATTGCACGTACAAATCGTTTTTGCAAATCTAATGCGGAAAGTTTTCATAAAAATTATGTAAACAAACAGGAACCATTCCACAAATAAGATGCATTCCACAAACTCAAATGTCACTCACAAATACCTCTTCACCTGATGAAAATAATTTGCCTATTGTGAATTCCGATTGCGGATCGTGTTTCATATTTACAGATCTTAAAGTATTTGTGAATTTCAAACGTGTTTCTTTGAAGTTTCTGAATTACAATTGTGGACCACGTTTCCTACTTACAGATCATGATTTGTAGAATTTGTGCAAATGTAGATTTTAGGTAGCATAAAACATTGCAAAACTAAAGTCAAAATGTTACAAACAAATAGGACCAATCCACAAATATAATGTGATCCGCAAATAGTGAATTTAACTGTTCAAAGGTGTGAGGAATAGTCGCAAATACATTTTCATACATTCAAATCCTTGCTTTGAGATTTAGAATTAGAAAATAGTTTTTTATGGGTAGTGAAATATATTTGTGGATTGTGTTTTGTATTTGCAGATCATGAGACATTTGTTTGTGGATGTTACATTCATTTGTGAATTGTATTTTCAGTTTACACATTGTAATAAACATTTGTAAATTGTGTTCTGCACATTTGCAATAATTTAGAAGCAGTTCTCCATACACTATATATAAAACACTCTAAACTAAGACTATTGGTGCTGTTTAACTCAAAGAACATGACAATGTTGTTTTCTTCTAAAAAGGTCTTCCTGCAGTCAGTTTTGTTCACACTTGCATCAATCCATGGGTTCTTTCAGGAAGAGGTGTATACGTCACAGTAAACAAAAGGAGCGAGGTAAAGTTAGTTTTATAATGGACATTCAGTGGACATTCATATTGAATTTCTAAGGATATACTCAAAAAATTGCAAAAATACTTCTAAAAAAATAAAAGCCGTAGATTTAAACCCATCCCCCCACATGTCCAAATATAACACATTTGTTGTCATGGCACACTTTTCTGAAACGCTATTGAATTTTGATATCATTATAAAAAATTATATTTTGGAAAAACAAAAAAATATGAAAAATCTTGATTGATACATTGAAAAGTGTGGATTGTAGTTCACCTTCTGATCAAGAACCCATACTTTTTGTTATCCTAAATTAGGCGAATAAGAATGTCCATTATAAAACAAACTTTACCTCGCTAACAAAAGGTAGTATTTGCTTGCTAGGAAGCAAGTTACCTATTTTGTCGTTGATATTCACCAAAGGACAGTCAACATTTACTTGCTTGAGAGACCAAGGAAAATGCATAAATATGACCAGGTTGAAGACTTTTTGTGGAAGTGTAGCGGGGGGCGAGGGACAGGTCGAACAAGTAGAAGAGGATTTTGTGCCCGAAACGGAGGACAACCAGCAACATGAGAGGGCTGGGGAAGTCCTGGTACCCCGACGTGCAGTAATGGAGAGGCTAAGTCCACACACATCCATGCAACTGACTGGTTATCTTGCTGATAATTGGAAGCGTTTTAAGCAAAGATTTAATATATATTTAACAGCAAGTGGAGCAGGGGGTGATGATGAAAAACTGAAAGCTCACATCCTTTTGCATGTTATGGGAGAAGATGCTTTGGACATATATACTAGCTTTCAACTGGATGAAGCTAATCTGGCTTTAGCAGAGCTAATGACAAAGTTTGAAGAGTACTTTGTGCCTAGTCAGAACGTGACTTTTGAGAGGTACACGTTTTTCACCAATGACCAAAAACAAGCAATACCTTTCGATCAGTACTTAGCAGAGCTTCACACTCTGAGCAAAACATGTGAATTCGGCACCCTGAGAGATTCACTAGTGAGAGACAGGATCTTTTGTGGCACAGTGGACAATGTAGTCAGAGAAAGCCTGCTCAGAGAGACTGCAGAGCAGAAGAAACCACTTGAGCATAAGCAAAAGAGCTTCGGAGAGGTGAAACAACAGTGCATGCGATACATAAAGAACAGAGGAAAAAGAAAACATTTACAAAACAAAAAGACCAGAAAGAGAAATCTGCAGAGTTCAAATGTGGTAAATGTGGAGGCAGCCACAAGCCAAAATCATGTACTGCATTTGGAAAATCCTGTAACAACTGTGGAAGGAGCAATCACTATGCAAGATGTTGCAAATCAGCTTCTAAACAGAAAGTTCATGCAGTTGATGAGGAAGAAGAAGAGGAAGATGAGGAGTTCATTGTGGATGTGGTGCAGGCACGTACAACTGAAAAAGAGGAATGGATTGTGCCAATCGAAGTGAATGAGACAACAATACCATTCAAGTTAGATACAGGTGCCAATGTAAACCTGTTATCTTTTGAGGACTACAAAACATTGACTGTGAAAAGCAAATTCCATCCTACAAAAACAAAAGTGACAGCATACACTGGAGAACGTGTTCCTGTTAAAGGCGGATGCATTGCAACCTTCAAACACAGAGGCCATTAGTTCAGAGCATTGCTACTGATCGTGGATACTAGTGCACAACCAATCCTGGGATTAAAGGCGTGTACAAAGCTCCATCTGGTCAAAAGAGTGTTTGTAGTGGCATCATCACCTGAGGGCAGGTACAGGTTTCTTCGTCTGCCGTATTGGTATCTTATCAGCGCCTGAAGGCTACCATAAGACTATTCATATGATCTTCAAGCACATACCAGGAGTACAGACAATGATGGATGACATCATAGTCTGGGGGTCGAATCAAGAAGAACACGACGAAAGACTGAGACAAGTGCTAGACAAGACAAGGGAAGTGAATCTAAAGCTTAACAAAGACAAATGTGAGTTTGGAGTGAAAACACTTACCTTTGTGGGAGATGTTGTCAGTGAAGAGGGGGTGAAGCCTGACCCGAGAAAAACGTCAGCAATCAACAACATGGAAAGACCAAACAACAAAGATGAGGTCAGGCGTTTTCTGGGAATGGTCACCTATCTTGCCAAGTTTGTACCACAGCTGTCAGCACCTCTCAGCAGTCTTCTTGAACAAAAGAATGAATGGATCTGGTCCCATGAGCAGGAACAATGTTTTGTGAAACTGAAAGAGATTCTGACACAGGAGCCTGTGTTAAAGTTCTATGACCCAGAGAAGAGAACAAGGGTCTCAGCAGATGCGGCACAGTACGGCCTGGGACCTGTGCTGCTGCAGCAACACGACGAGCAGTGGCTACCTGTTGCCTATGCATCCAGAGCCTTGACAAGCGCCGAGTCCAGATACGCTCAAATTGAGAAGGAGCTGCCAGCGAGCATGTATGCATGGGAACGTTTTCACCAATATGTCTATGGTCAAGCTTTTGAAGTAGAAACTGACCATAAACCTCTGGTGTCCATCATGTCCAAACCTCTGAATGACTGTCCCATACGCATACAGCGCATGCTAATCAGGCTGCAAAAATATGACGTGCACATGATATACACACAAGGGAAATATATGTACACCGCCGACACCTTGTCTAGAGCAGTGGATAAGGGGGAATGTACAAACAGCGAGAACACTGCAGAAATATGTGGACATGATTGTGAAGTCTCTGCCAGTAACAGCTGACAGAACAGAACAAATATGGAGAGAGACAAATGCAGACGAAACAATGAAAGAACTCAAGCGCACATTACAGACAGGATGGCCTGAAAACAAAAAGGACTGCCCCACGAAAATACAAGATTACTGGAACGGCAGAGCAGAGCTCACTGTGGTGGATGACATAGTGTTGAAGGGGAGCAAGTTATTTATTCCATCATCATTACGTAAACAAATGCTCCAAAAGATACATGAAGGCAACCTCAGAGAAGTCAAATGTAAACGACGGGCAAGAGAAGTTATATACTGGCCGAGGATCAACAAAGATATCAGCCAGACAGCAGCGTCATGTGAACTTTGTCGCACTCACAGGCCAAAACAACAAGCTGAGCCGCTGATGACTCATCCGGTGCCCCACAGACCTTACTACAAGGTGGGAACTGACCTATTTGACTGTGATGGGAAGAGCGCTGCAATCAACATCAAGCAAAGCAGTCCTCAGCTACCTCTTCGCCAGACATGGTGTCCCATGTAAACTGTCTTCGGACAATGGGCCCCAGTTTTCCCAGTTTTTCCCGAGTTTGCTGCCTTTGCCAAAGAATGGGGGTTTCAACACTCTACATCGAGTCCAACCTATCCAAAGTCCAATGGCTTGGCAGAAAGCTCTGTGAAAACAGTAAAAAACATGATGACAAAGGCGCAGGACAGAGATGACTTTCAGAAAACTAATCTACTACTACTAATCTATAGGAGTGCACCTCTACAGAACGGACTATAACCAGCTCAAATGCTGATAGGTAGACACATTCGTTCCAACCTACCAGTAAATGAGGACTTGCTTACACCCAAAAGTGCACACAAAGTCAAAAAAGTAAAGGAGGAAACAAAAGTGAAACAAAAACAGCTGTATGATCGAACGGCAAAACACCTGCCAATGCCGGGAGACATGGTGCATCTCAGGGACATCTCTACAGGCACATGGCGACAGAAGGGACAGGTGGTGGAAGAAGTTGCTCCATGCTCCTACAGGATCCAGACGGAGAATGGATTGTCTCTGAGGAGGAACCGCACAGATCTTCAACTACAGCCGACTGAAAAGGACACCACAGCTCAAGAGACGGTTCAGCAGGACACGGCTGAATCTGTGGAGCTAACTGACAGTGGTCTGACAGCAGTGTCTGCACCACCAGCTGCTGCGACACCTTCCAAATTGTCGAAATAGCCAGCTGCAGAAAGACAGCCTAGACCTAAGAGACATGTTCAGCCACCTCAGAGGTTGATTGAGAGTTGCTAAAGTCTCTTTAGTTTGTTTTGCTGAACAAAGAAGTAACATGGACCTTGAAGTTCGTCTATGTCTAAAAAACAAAAAATAATAGGAAATGTTTAAATGATTCTAAGTTTGTGTTTTGATGTTTAGACAGGTTGAACTTTGTTGTTTGTAAAAAAAAGTGTTTAAATTGAAAAGTTGTTTACAAGTAAAGTTAATATGATAAAAAAGTATATATAAGAGCACTTTAAGATGGCCATGTTATACGGGGGTAAATATAGCTTATTTATAGGGGGAAAGATGTTGTGTTATGAGTACATTAGGTGAAGACAAAAACGGAATGTTTTGTTGCAACGAATGGGAACTATTGATTCAAATGCTTGAGACCATGAATCACCCAGTCCCTGAAGCTGAACTCATTCCAAGACGATCTGTGTATGGCTGCTCTCTTTTTTTATCTGGTTCAAGTAGTAATCTAAGTTGCTACACATTGCTGGACCAACTGATGAACGTATTTTGGCCAACTATGTTTATAAGTGCCCATATTATGAAAAAATCTATTTTTCTGGGTTTTGGGGTGTTCTTTTGTGTCTCTGGTGCTTCCACACGCATAAAAAATTTGAGAAAAAAAACATCCATGCTGTTTTGAGTGAGATATGGGTTTCTGAATGTCCTCTTTCTTCAGTCTCTGGGTGAGCTGTTCGAAAACTCCTCGATCTGTGACATCACAGTCCGAAAAATTTAACCGTCTGAAAAATTCCACCGTCTATAGGCTCCACCCACCAGGTGCAGCAGTAACTTTTTCTCTGATATCCTCCATGTTGTTACTGATTAAGAAGCACCATGTCGAAGCACCACTTAAACTGTGCTGTTGTTGGCTGTAAAGAGGAGCAGAAAACTCCATCGCGTCCCTGCCGCAGAGGACAGAAGAGCGGAATGGCTTGAATTCATTTTTGAAGGCAATGTTGACAAGTTGGCAAAAAATTGTCGGTTTGTGCTAACCACTTTGAGACGGGCTGTTTCTCCAACTTCAGTCAGTACAAGGCAGGATTAGCCAAAAAACTTTTGCTAAAAGAGTGCGCAATTCTAACTTTGCGTGGAATACCTGCAGACGAGGGACATGTAAGTAGTTATACACAATTAGCTGTCTTTATTTTGCAATTCTACATGAACTAACCAAGAAGAGTTTTGGCAAACTAACATTTTAGCTAGCTAGTGTTTTGCCACATAGTACAAGGTAACGCTAACCAACCCGGAGACTCAGTCGGTCAAGCAATACACATCCCCCGCCGGATATAATTTCGGGGATTTGCGCAAATAATGCATTTGTTAATATTTTATAATATTATATTTACAATCGGGAATATGTTAGCGTTGTCTAGGGCAAAACATGCGCAAATTACGTTAGACCGTTACAACTACGCTCTCCCCGCTACCATGGTAACAGTTAGAGTGGGCGTGGGCAAAGGAGCAGCAGCTAATGAATATGCAATGAGCAGCAGAAAACAACACTTTGAAAGGGACTGAAACAGAGGGTAATAGAGGGAGGTAAAATATTTTCCTACAAGCTATTTCCAGCAAACAACTTCAGAAACATGTTTTATAGAACTTATAGACCTATTTTATCTTGTGGAAAAGCAGTCATAATATGGGCACTTTAACGTGATTGTACATCCAAAATGCATTGTTTAGGCCTGTGAACGAGGGGAACACCCAATCTCCTCTCCCTGGTCCCTTGTATCCTTTCTTTGCAAACAAAACATGTGGCATTTCCACAATGATAGAAATAGAACTGAACATGATATTCACAATAATGGGCCAGCTAAAGACACAATAATGGGCAAGCTAGAGAAATTTTCAGTACGCGTAGGTTCTGGAGGTTATAATTCACTCCCACTCTGATGACGTCATTGCAGAAGCACACAAGCTGTGTGAATGGCTATAGGAAATAGTTCGCTAGTGCTGGTTTGGATTGACCAAGTTCCGTCAGTTGTTTGGTCACTGTGCAGTATAAAAGAATTGATGCTACCGCAACAGATTGCTAAATGTAGTTTGAAGTGTTTTGGAGTAGTTTTCCGCTTGCAATGCAGCTTTGCTGTAGTGGGACGAACAGTTTCCTGTAATGAATTTGGATGATGCTAAGAATCAGTGGTCTTTCAAAGAGGGGAAGCTCATTTTCGGCCTACATTATAACCCTCTGATGGTCTTCATTTGTAGTGACACTCGGGGTCTTTTGGACCCCAGACAATAATATTTATTTTGTAACAGAATGATATACATTTTTTTTTACTATTTTTTTCCCCCCGTTTATTAATGGCTTCGCTAAAATCAGGTCAACAGTATTAGCACTGTCTGCCATCGTGCACAGTTTCACCTGCATACGACGCAAGCCTAGCCTACTACTGTATATGAATGAATGAACTATCTAAAAAAATATATTAAACTTCCCTTGCAGTCTTAAAGAAATCCCCACTGCCAAGAATGCTAATTACAGCCGGGGACAGAGCTGAATAATGAATGGTTGGAAAGAATGACTCTGTCCATTCCGAACTAACTTTTGGTAAGTGAATATTTGGATTAATATGATTAATATGAACTATCCCTTTAAATCACATGATAGATTACTGAACATTAATTTTAAACAGTGAAGACCAATCCTAAAACATATATTTATTATATATATATATTTTTAAATATCAGTAACTAAATAAAAGTACCTAATTTATAAACTAACAAAATAATGGCAAATTAGCCAAGGCTCAAACTTGTCTTTCGAAATAGTGGAAGTTGTTCCAAAAATCCACTTGTAACAATAATTAACCACATGTATCAACTACCATGAAAAAGTTAACCAAATAGACAAAGACCCTGTATTAGATTTTTAAGGGCTCTGGACACTCAGGTCCTTGAAAATAAAGCCATTGATTGCTAGCCAGAGCCCTCTTCAGACATAACTAGCATTGCTTGCTTTATTGGCTTTGGAACCTTCACCACCATCTTCTGCTGCTATGTCAGCCTAGTGATAGCAAGTCTGACTCTTTTTACAGACTCAAGTATTTTGAGTCATTTTGTTCGTATGTGTCAGTACCGTCCAGAGTACGTTACCAACTTCATCAGAGGCTTGGTCGTGGGTTCTATAAAAATGGGTATAGATAATTCAACAGATAATATCAGCATTGTCCCTCAAGATGGCTTGTACTTTCTCTCTAACCTCCCACTCATGTAATGCCTCCAAAGAACAAATGCATAGATTTATAAAATAGATTTCTGGATTTTAAGAATCCATTTCAGATCGTTGAAATATCGTAATATTTATTGGTTGTCAACCACAGAGGTCTTGCTTGGTATAGCAGATAATTTGCGATCTATTGATGACCTAACCCGTGTTTTTTTTCTTAATGTACCAGACAGTTATAAGCACTCCTTATGTTTTGGCTATGTCTCTGATCTATTTTTGATTTATCTGCATCAGGATGGCCATTTCAACATGCATTTAAACTTCTTCAGTCCAGATACCAGCAACCGACTCCAAATGATAATCAACAACAGCTCTGTTGTGCAAGCAATTATGATGCGAACAAAGACACCTGTCTAATAAGAGCCAGCTATGAAGCCAATTGTCAAAACACTTTTGTTTTGTGGGTTGACATAAAGGCAGCTTAGGTGGTGCTAATGAAACACACGCAATGACAGCTGACTAGTGCTTTGTTTTCACTGCAAATGCTTGTGTGACGCACACCCGCTAACCCCTCTCCTTTGCACATGATGATCCACCTGAGCCCCAAGTGTTTTGCAGGTCTAGTGACGTCCCTGGTGCTCTTTCAAATTGGACAGGGTGTATTTTGAAAATGTGCTGTCATTTCTAAACGGTTCATCCAGTATGGATGAAAATACCCTACATTTTAAGTAGACAATCAGTACTTTAATTCCATCTGCATTGTATTACCTCAAATCCAGTGTGCTTGTGACAAAATCCAGATGTTTATGGACTTCTCTGTAAATGTAATTGCTTCATGGGCGCCTTCTTTTATGGCTGATCCGTCACCTCACTTTCTAAAAACACATTTCCATGTGTGTATGTGTAAGAAGGAGAATATTCCCCCATTTGACCTTGGGAATGGGTAATTATATTTCTATGGAGAGCCACAGCTATTAAAAAGCTGTGTATGACTCATGAGCTGTGGGTTTTTGGCCCCTGGTGTACATGGACACACAACTCGGAAGATGCTCCTAAAGGCATTGCCACAAGCCATCAACGGAATGCTTCCTTTGAAATCAGCTGCTACACAAGTTGATTTCTGTTGGTTTCTGTGTAGCAGCAAGGATGTCAAATTGACACGATGCTGATGGCAAGGCAACATGTAAAGCTGAAGTGTAATGTAATGACAAGGTGTTGATGAGGAAATATCTTGTGACGTTTTGCCTCTGTATATGTTTTTTGCTGCCAGAGTGGAGGCCTCGGAAGCCACAGACGATTCTATAGAATCATTGCTGCAAAAAAGACGAGGCAGACCTCCCAAACAACAACCAGCCAAGAAAAATGTGTAAGTCCTTTTGCATTTTCTTCATTCAGAAGCCTATGTATTAAGAAATTGTTCAGTAGTTTTTTGTTTTGACTGGACTAAATGAACGTAAACCTTGTTACTTGGTGTAGAAGGGTAGTATATTGACCTGTATGTAGCAGGCGCACGGGTCGTTCAAAGACATCACTAAGTAAAGAGAACGAGTCAGAGGAGGAGGGGTTGGAGATATGTCAGAGCCAGGAGGAGGAGCAGGATGAAGAGGAAGAGGAGACCACACCCAAAGTAAGTCCTCTCTCCCTCACCAACTTACCCTACAGCTCTGGTGGACATTCCTGCAGTCAGCATGCCAATTGCACGCTCCCTCAAAACTTGCAACATCTGTGGCATTGTGCTATGTGATGGAACTGAACATTTTAGAGTGGCCTTTTATTGTGGCCAGCCTAAGGCCACAATAATCATGCTGTCTAATCAGCATCTTGATATGCCACACCTGTGAGGTGGATGGATTATCTCGGCAAAGGAGAAGTGCTCGCTAACACAGATTTAGACAGGTTTGTCAACAATATTTGAGAGAAATAGTCCTTTTGTGTACATAGAGAAAGTCTTAGATCTTTGAGTTCAGCTCTTGATAAATGGGGGCAAAACAAAAGTGTTGCGTTTATAATTTTGTTCAGTGTATATATTAGGTGTGGGGCGATATGAGAATTTCATGCCATGATTATCCTGGCCAAAATAAAATTTAAAAAAAATCCAGATTTACGATTCCCGATTAATAAAAATCACAATAACTCTGGTTTCTAGCTCAAAACGGCTGATCAGATATTCTTCCATTACATAAATATTGTTATTGTGGATTTAAAAAGCCATTACAATAAAATTATATCAAAGACGTTTTTTATAATTAACTAATACTCTAAAAACATGTAAATCTCTAAATGTATATGGTTGCCAGCTTCATTGACAATACATTGCAGAGGATGTTTAGTGGCATTTAGAATTGCCATTTGTACTGCATTTGCCTTCATTGCACATCTATACATTGCACATCTATATGTCACTGTATAATGTATCTGTAACATACATTATACTTAATACAAGTACATTTTCTGCCCTCTTCTATTCACACATTAGATGCTAACTGCATTTTGTTGTACTGTACTTGTACTTGTTCAATGACAAAGTTGAATCTAATCTAAAGAAATGTAGCGCTCCACCAGTTAAATAAAACAAGTAGTCAGGAACACCGGTGACTGGCAAGAGATTGTTCAAGTCACTTATCTGAGGATCAGGGGTGAAAATAGATTTAATTTCTTACGGGTACTGACCTGTGGGTGCATGCACTTCCGTGTGCATTTTATGTGCCTTATTAGCTAAGGATAGGCCTATTTGATGTTGATTCTTTATAATAACTTTATAGTTCATTCTTACAGCTCCACATTATGTTATGTAGATCGACAATGTTATTTTGGCCTATGAAAATGATATTAAATTTGTCTTCTCAGTAGGAATGCTTTACCAATTAGCCTACAATATAAACAAAATTATAATGAAAAAGATATGTATAATGTATATCCTATTCAAATGTTCTACAAGTTTTGTTAACAGTTTTTTTTCTGCATGCATCTCTCGTAGCTGCATGTCTTCTAGGATAAATATCATTGGTTTCTTTGAGCTGAACATTGTTTCAACAGCTTATTTTCTGCGGTAACGGAATGGACAGGTATTTGCATATAGCGGGAAATGGAGACATGATTGGAATCTCTTTTTTTGTAAGCTATTAAGTGTTGTGGTTATACTAGCCTACTGTTATAAAGGAATTGGAAAACTAGTTTATTGTTGTATCATTCTGCATCGCAATTAATAGCCTAAAACACTGTTGACTTTGTGTGTGAGGTGAAGATAATATACAAGCACTGTCACTCTTGAGGGATGTTCATTTTAAATAGCCTACTATCAGACACCCCACACAGACATTTATAGCCTACACATGTACACTGACTAGGTAGGCCTAATTCGTGCTCAAGCTCCTATTCAACAAATAAATTATTTTAAAAGATATTTTAAAAGATACTTTTAAAATAGGAATGTCTTGAAAATACTAAATTGTAGATCGTGAGAAATCTGAGACTAGCCCAGCTATAATATAAAATGCAGGTGCAACATCAATGGCCACTGCCAGACAGGTTAAAACAATTTAGCGGACTTAATGCAGCCTTTTTGTCTTTCAGACACATTTCTATCTGGTAAACTAATTAGATGACAAAAATTAAGATCTGATTATCCCTCATCCCTGGTATATTTCGGATTGGATATTGCCGACTTTAGATATCAGTCGGTTTTGGGTATTGATTTTACAACAAATTAAACTGATGTTTTGAGTTGCCTATCAGATAAAAATGTCACGGATACAGTTCGGTAGGGATATACAGGTGTTGGTCATAAAATTAGAATATCATCAAAAATGTATTTATTTCAGTAATTCCATTCAAAAAGTACAACTTGTATAATGTATACATTCATACTGCACAGACTGATACATGTTTATTTCTTTTAATTTTAATGATTATAAATGACAACTAATGAAAACCCCAAATTCAGTATCTCATAACATTTGAACATTGTGAAAAGGTTCAATATTGAAGACACCTGGTGCCATTCTCTAATCAGCTAATTAACCCAAAACACCTGCAAAGGCCTTTAAATGGTCTCTGTCTAGTTCTGTAGGCAACACAATCATGGAGAAGACTGCTGACTTGACAGCTGTCCAAAAGATGACCATTGACACCTTGCACAAGGAGGGCAAGACACAAAAGGTCATAGCTAAAGAGGCTGGTGTGATGGTAATTCCATGTATCGACACTCGGAGTAAGGGACACAGAAACAAAGTTCTCTTTGTACATCATAACCGTTTTATTAATTATTATGCACAGAGACTATTATGAGAGACGCGTCAACCGCTTACGCAAACATAATCGTCTGAGGAGCCTCTAACTAATATAGCTCATTCAACCGTATATATCACATAGGAAAAAGGGGTGTGGTAAGATGCTGCCATCGGTCTAAACACCTTTCCCTTTGTTCTATCAAGTCAAATGCTATCTTCCCCCACCTTATCCTTCCTGCCATGTTTACTGTAGTGTTTACCCAAAGGGGCCAACTGACCTTACTGCCCCCTGTTGTATCTTCTCCTATCCTGTCCTAAAACCCATTGATCTCCATCTGGACAGACAATAGATGTCCCCTATGCAAATACCAGGTCCCACACATTCCTGTACCTATCTTAACAGTGGGACTCAGTCCTTTATACAATCAGAATACATTGTATAAGAAATTTCCACAACAATCCATCCTCTTGATACCATGTCAAACCTTGGTATCAAACCTTAAACCGTTCACTCATTAGGATGTAGACTGCAACAAAACAGTACTCTTTAACAACATGACCCAGTCAATATTATCCTTAGTGATTAGAGAACTGAACAAATCTGAATTGTCTGGATCCTCCTTTGCATTCTTCTAGATCAGTACCTTCCGTATAGACACCAAGATCTCACATTGTCATCATACAGAATCATAACATAGTACAGCAAAACTTTTTTTTATGTTAAAATCATCATAAACACCTATCACTGAATGCATCCTTCAATTTATCACTGTTACAAAGTCCTCTCATGCCAATTGCTCGATTCACTGAAAAGTCCTCTCCGTGGTTCCATTTGGATGTTCTTCCAAAGTCATCACAAATGTTCTGCTCCTTCAAACGTCAGACAGTCAGTTATGAACCATTTCTTTGACAGGTCGATGTAACAGAACGAAAAAGTCAGATGTATATTCCAAGGTGTTGTCCTTCACGGCTCAAATGCAGACACAGCTCTAGTTGTCTCCATTCTAGCTGCTTTCTCAGCCAGGCCAGGAGAATCTGTGTGTTCTCCCTTGTGAACTCCAAAGATGACCAGTTTTAGCTAAAGGTTCTAGAGCTAAAGGCCATGTAGAAAGTGACTGGTTACTAGCACCCGAAAATTCACTTTCCCTCAGTGACTTCAATTCACTGCGTCTAACCTTTCAACACTGAAATCCTCGTGTAGCGTGTCGTCGACCCCAGGTTCCTCTCTCAGCTACCTGGACAGCAGATGAGATGTACCTGGTATGGACCCAATCAGCGTTGCATGATGTTGTGCAGTAGATCTTTCCTACGCCTCCATCCTCTCGGTCGGAGGTTGCCTTCTCCATCACATTGCAGAACCATCAGGACTCGAGTCAGTCCAGCTCACAGGAACTCAGCATCCTGTAGACGTGCAGCGAGCCAGAGTAGTAGGACAGTCTGTCTGTGTGTCTGTGAGATCCATCTCACCTCAGCCACCTCACAGTTGTCCTTTTAAGCCAAGCTCAGTCTCTCTCTGGGCTCCAGCAAGTCCTCTATTGTTGAATTGCTTTCAAGTGTCCTGTATCTGAATGTGTGAATTATCCTCAAGAAGATTAGTTCCAACTGCACAGTACATCATCACATATGTCCATCACGTTAGCTTGTTGCATCTCGCTGATACATTAGAACCACACACTATCAAACACTCAAACCCTATATTTCCAATATCTCTCTACTTCTTCTCTCCATCTCTCCAAATAGAGTAGAACAGTTGAAATCAATAACAGTATCATTAAAACATTAACATCTCTGGTGCTTCTGTTCTGCTAGTGTAGCAAAATAACAATTCCACTCTTTTCTATAGTTGGTGTAACAACCAACACAAAGAACAGAAGAACACAATTTCACATATCTCATTACTGTTCCAAAAACTCATCAGTTAAGATAGTTTACTTACATTGAAGTACCATTCTCTAATAGTAGTTCATGAACAATTCTCAGTTCACCTATATAATTTACATCTGATTGTGTTGTATTGGAACTACAATCAAATTCACCCACTGTTTCACATAAAGGACCAAATACCTCATTTCAAATCAAACATTTCACACCATCTTGAAGGTCAGCTAACATAACTGTTATTTAGCCTAATTTCTCTACAAGATGAAACTTAGTGTGAACTTCTCAATCTCTGACCCCCCCTTTTTACTCCTTTATCACCACAGGGCTCTCCCTGGAGTGGGGGGTGGTTTACTAACCTAAGGATAACAGACCCTGGTCTTGGAGGATTGTCACCTTATCACTAAGGGACACTGTTGTTATCTTGAAACACCCCAGGCATTGACAATAGTAAAACAACCTTTTTTCTCTTCATTCACCTCAAAGAAACCTCTGTTCACCATTAACTTTCCAATGATTGCTTACTAGGACAGAACTTAAATTAGAATTAGAATACCCAATTTTGATAATGTCTGTTTCTCTTCTAAAGAGTCCAAACAAGTTAAAATCCATCTCAAACTGTTTTTTTTTGTGTCAGTGAGTGGAGTGCTCCAGTGGGTCTGTACCTCTTTTTACAATTTTGACTATGTAAGACTTCTCAACTTGGTTTTCCCAAAATATAAATTCATGCAGAATTATTTTCTCAATATCAATTAAACCATGGCAAAATTTTGTAAACATGTAAGGAATAACAAAATGTGCTCCCTGCACGTTTCTACCCACTTGTTCCATAATGCATGAGATTAATATGATTACTTCTAATCAAATATTAAACTAACTAAACAGTAACACACCCATCAAATTAGGTATTGCTTAGCTACACCATTTCAAAATGGCAAGATGTATTCTACTCAACCATAACCATGTTAGATTTCACATAAAACATACATTTCAAAAACCCAATTTGACAAACTAGATTATTCACGTAACTTCTTTAAGTACCTATTTAATTTGCTTTGAACTCTAAGTTCAACTCTTTTTCATTTGAACTCTAAGTTCAACTCTTTTTCATTTGAACTCTAATTTCAACTCTTTTCCACTATAGATAATCATTTCATACAATCCCCCCCTGCTTTCAGGACAGAAAATGACTTCAAGCTTGAAAGCAGAACCATTACAGGACCGAAATTAAAAAGAAATCGATAGATGGGAGGAATCTAACATACATCCAGTAAACGTCGCAAACTGAATATCCAACCAAAACAACCGAAAATAAGAAAAACAAAGGAAATAAAAACCGTACAACACACATGGTCGCTCGTGTGAAGGAACTCCCAAATTAGCACATAAAAATGTGCATCTACACAGGCAATGGCCAAACTAATTTGAGACCAACAAACATCATGACTCAATTTACCTCCTAAACTCTAGGGAATTTTCTCAATTTTAGATGTAAGTCTACGTCATTCAAAATAGTGGCGGTCAGCCAAAATCGCTACTTCCATGCATATCTCATGCAAAGACATCGAATTTGTTCTAGCAATTAACAATGTTGGATGACTCAAGGTCTCCACCCTTACTACAATTTGATTCGAAACCATAAATGTAAACATTAAAGCAACCAAAAGGAAAACTTATTCTGCTTTCACTTAATGTTTTATCATCCCAAAACTGAACATGTGTTGGTAAAATTACCACGTGTGAGAACAGGCTGAACACTCGAATTTAACCCTTAGTAATATGCTACCTTGATATAATGTTAAGGGTGGCGGAAGCCCTGCCCACCCAGTGGACCTGCCCACCCTTCCTGAAGCTCTGAGCTCCACACATATATGGTGAGCCATTAGCAAGGCCAAATGTTCGTTTATGGTCCCCAGACCATCCTCTCAACTTAGCCTACATCGTTCGTTAACTGAAGATTTTAGATTTAGTGTCCAACCTATCTAATATTTTCGCAGTTTGTAAAAATGTGCTTATCATTATCTATACAGATTTATGACGTCACTATAATCAAGGAACAATCAGTGAGCAAACCCCATGATACCCCAGGCTAGAACCCTAAACGCAGACACATCAATCAACCCCATGTATCAGTGTACCAGGCTAGAATTTATAAAGCCAGTAACGGGCATCAGGCATAGGCCCTAAAACACAAGAATTAACCCAGGTATCATTGGAAATACAAATAAGAGAAACCACATTATTTAACCAAACTCAACTTAGCATTTAAAAAAAATAGGTCATTTAATTTTGTGGGGAGTAAACTTGCTTTGGCTGTGTAACCCTCTTCATAGGCCATGACTATATTGGATTCATATGCGGCCCTCATGGAACACAGCGTGTCTCCTTAACGTTCAAGTCTATCACCAGGTGGATTCTTCATTCTACCACTTATACAATATATAAGGAGAGCGAAAACACAATATGATAACCTTTCGTAAGACAACAACTATTTTACCAGATTAGAAAATCACTGTACCCAATTCTAATTCATCACTAGGTTTCAGACTACCCACTCGTGCTAGCGAACAGCTCAGCACACAACAGTCGGCTACCACTTTCCTTAAGGCTTACCTACATCGTGGTCAGACCCCCCTTGAGGCCTTACGGTTTTAAACATTATCATCAACGCAATAAATACGTTTGACTCAAAATTACAAACGTACACATGACAAAGCACAACAAAACAGGTTATTTCCTGAATACCTATTAAAACATGGTCAAGCATGACAGAACAAACCAGGCTATTTCGAATGCCTATTAAAACATGCTATATAACATTCAAGTGCTTCTCAAACTACATATTAAATAAGCTTGGCTATTACCGAGGAAGGTGATCAGGTTTCCTTGATAAGTTCCAGCTTCATTTAATGGTTAGGCACGATACATTTTAGGAAATAAACATTTAAGAAAATCAATGATTATGAAAGCACACCTCAGTGTCTAGTATCGTCCATGATTCCAGAGACCCCATCTTGAGACTACTGTCGTTCCCATAGTGGACCAAATTAGAGAAGCAGCATTATACCAATTACCAATCTATCCCATTTATTAAATTTAAGACAGTACTTTCGCATACACCCCAGTGGACACCAAACAAAGCAAAACCTTGCGATTTCAAAACTTCCAAGGTAACAACAACCTTGAACAAAAACACATATCCTACCAAGGAACATACAATGCAGCCAATCGGAACCCCCGTGCACAGAGATTTCCAAAATGGACAAATGCATTTACTAGATGATGACCACAAACAGATAATGACAAATGACCTTGACTCGGGCCATAACCACATACACAACAAACACAAGTGGCGCGTGCATATACAACTTCTGTAGCATACTGATCCAAACCATAAGCTGACCAACAATTGCGGCAATTTACAGGAGCCTTCTACAGGCACTGAAAGTATGAGATCCAATCTCAATTGCATATTTAAGTCCAACCTAAATTGCAGATGTTCAAGCAGTCCAACCGCTTATAATCCAGCACTAATCGCAACGCAATAGGTTAGCTGCATAGGAATGGTTGTCAAGCCTAACTACAGTCGCTATTAACCAAAACACCACACTTCAACATCCAAAACCATTATATACAGGAGCACGCTATACTCCATCACGCAGTCCAACTGCTGCACGGGAATGGGTGTCAGGACACGGAACAAAAACGACATGTTTCTAACTACAGCCGCCCTGACTGCAATACTCCAAAATATAACTTCTAGTCACCATACTTTCTCAAATCCATCTATCAACTTCCACAAAACCATCAAATCTGACTTATAAAAACAACCACATTGTTTACTAAAGCATATAAAAACTGTATTAAGGAACAGTCTCACCGGTTGATGCTCCCTCTGGTCCCCTGTCTGACCGTCCACACCCCTCCCTCAGGCGGTACAGCGTTCCTGCGTGTTCCCGTTGGATCGTTCATGGCGAGGCCAAAGAGAAACCGAAACTGTCTCAATTCTTGAGGGAACAATACGTCTGTAGAGCCGTTGTCTTGATTCGCACAGGCATCTTCCCAAATCCAATGTCCAGTCGAATGTCCAGTGGTAGCTTCATAACTTTAAACGTAGCGGTTAGCAAAGTTTCTTCCTCAACCCCGGGTCTGTAGTCTTCTTTGGTCTCAGCTGCAAACACAGGAGATTACGGGTGTGTACACCTGGTGTGTACAACTCCCCACTTATGGAACTTTTCTTGACTCAAACAACGAAAAGGGCCATAGAGCATAGCCTCCAGCGGGGTTGGCTACGATTGCAGGGAAACGTCGGGACTACGCAAACCTCCAAGGAGGCCTAGCGGGGGGGTGACGGGCGATCAGAGGGGATCGAGCCATCGAACCTGAGCAAAAAAAAAAAAACTACAACACAGATCAATAAACTCCACACAAACTTTCCCAAAGCTTTCCATCACTCCACACTGTCTACACACCGCAGCCTACGCCTTCCACCTGCAACTCCCATACGTTACCACGTCCATCCACCTCCAAGCAGCCCGACAGGCCGCGCATCCATCACCGAACGAAAAAGCCAGTCGCGAAAAACCAAATAACACTCAAAGAACAATTGTCCACATGTCCAAACACCATAAACAGAAACACCGTCGCCGAAAACTTACCACAACGCTTACCCAACATCAAAAGCAGCAAAAAAAACAAACGCAGCGAAACAAACTCTATTCTATTAACAAATCCCATAACCATCCAAACCAAATGTGTCCAACACAAATACCAGCGCCCTAACGCTGTCATCTCAATCAACGTGCCCTAACATCGTCGATAGACCCGTCGGCCCGTAAGTGAGATGTTCAAGGCCCTAACCTTGTCTGCAGAATTCAAATGTGCCCTAACACATACACTTGCGCCCTAACGCAAAAAGGAGCCCTAACCCCAAGTATGCTCGCGCCCTAACGCAAAAAGGAGCCCTAACCCCAAGTATACACGCGCCCTAACGCAAAAAGAAAGTGTCCTTACCTCCCGAGTTCGAAATTTAAGTCCGGGTACCTGTACTGTGGAAAAGTAGGAGACCACAGGATCAGTAACCGAGGACGAGCCCCCAAATTGTGATGGTAATTCCATGTATCGACACTCGGAGTAAGGGACACAGAAACAAAGTTCTCTTTGTACATCATAACCGTTTTATTAATTATTATGCACAGAGACTATTATGAGAGACGCGTCAACCGCTTACGCAAACATAATCGTCTGAGGAGCCTCTAACTAATATAGCTCATTCAACCGTATATATCACATAGGAAAAAGGGGTGTGGTAAGATGCTGCCATCGGTCTAAACACCTTTCCCTTTGTTCTATCAAGTCAAATGCTATCTTCCCCCACCTTATCCTTCCTGCCATGTTTACTGTAGTGTTTACCCAAAGGGGCCAACTGACCTTACTGCCCCCTGTTGTATCTTCTCCTATCCTGTCCTAAAACCCATTGATCTCCATCTGGACAGACAATAGATGTCCCCTATGCAAATACCAGGTCCCACACATTCCTGTACCTATCTTAACAGTGGGACTCAGTCCTTTATACAATCAGAATACATTGTATAAGAAATTTCCACAACACTGGCTGTTCACAGAGCTCTGTGTCCAAGCACATTAATAGAGAGGCGAAGGGAAGGAAAATATGTGGTAGAAAAAAGTGTACAAGCAATAGGGATAACCACACCCTGGAGAGGATTGTGAAACAAAACCCATTAAAAAATGTGGGGGAGATTCACAAAGAGTGGACTGCAGCTGGAGTCAGTGCTTCAAGTACCACCACGCACAGATGTATGCAAGACATGGGTTTCAGCTGTCGCATTCCTTGTGTCAATTTGCCAGCAAACTTGCCTGACCTTAACCCTATAGAACATCTATGGGGTATTGTGAAGAGGAAGATGCAATACGCCAGAGCCAACAATGCAGAAGATCTGAAGGCCACTATCAGAGCAACCTGGGCTCTCATAACACCTGAGCAGTGCCACAGACTGATCGACTCCATGCCACGCCGCATTGCTGCAGTAATTCAGACAAAAGGAGCCCCAACTAAGTATTGAGTGCTGTACATGCTCATACTTTTCATGTTCATCATTTCCAGTTGGCCAACATTTCGAAAAATCCTTTTTTTTTTTATTGGTCTTAAGTAATATTCAAATTTTCTGAGATACTGAATTTGGGATTTTCATTAGTTGTCAGTTATAATCATCACAATTAAAATAAATAAACATTTGAAATATATCAGTATGTGTGTAATGAATGAATATAATACACAAGTTTCACTTTTTGAATGGAATAACTGAAATAAATCAACTTTTTGATGATATTCTAGTTTTATGACCAGCACCTGTATATTTCGTGATTCCACAAAGACCTTGACCTTAGGACACTTTCTTGGCAGACAGTGAAGCACATTCAAGTGGTTCTAAGACCTCTCTTGCATCCTCCGGCATGAGACTGATAAAGGGCTGATGGAAAAATTTTGTATTTTCGTAATTTAAGATTGCATTCTTGAAATAGAGAGTTTGGAGGATTTTCTTTTTGTAAAATCTATACAATACAATTAGTGTGATATGCGCTCCACCAGTTAAATAAAACAAGTAGTCAGGAACACTTCCGTGACTGGCAAGAGCTTTTTCAAATCACTCGTCTGCGGATCAGAGGTGTAAATAGATTTCATTTCTTACGGGTGCTGACCTGTGGCTGCATGAATTTCCGTGCATATTTTATGTGCCTTATTAGCTAATGATAGGCTTATTTGATCTGTCGATTCTTTATAATACCTTTTATAATTAATTGTAACAGCTCCCGGTTATGTTGTATAGTGCAGGGTTATGAAATTGCCCATCGGGCAATGAGGTTTTAAACAACGATTCGTTGAGAATTTATTAAGAGTCTTGTGTGTTGTGCAGATCATGTAGATAGGGCCCGCGCAAATATTGTATTTGTCTTCTGTCACATTCAGTAGGAAAGCGTTAACAATTAGCCTACAATATAAACAAAATTATAATTAGAAAATCGAAAGAGATATGTGTATAATGTATATTCTATTAATATTTTCTACAATGTGCAGTTTAAGTTTTTTCTGCATGCATCGTGAATGCATGTCTTCTAGGATATAATTGGTTTGTTTGAGCTCAACATTGTTTCAACTGCTTATTTCGCATCAGTCAGGGAAACGTGAGCGACTGGCAGAACTTTTTCAAGTCATTAGTGAGGATTATCCCGATGTACGATTATCCCGATTATGGAATTTCTCCACAATTTCTTAATCGTATTTACTAAAATCGTCTATCGTCCTCTCCCTAATATATATGTATACACACACACACACACACACACACACACACACACACACACACACACACACACACACACACACACACACACACATATATATATATATATATATATATATATATATATATATATATATATATATATATATATATATATATATATATATATATATATGCTAGCAGCCTACACATATACATTGTCATAACGCGTGATCAGAATTATAGATGCATAGATAAGGGGATATTTTTGTATTATTTATTTTGGTCAATTTGAGATCCGGGGCTATTCAGAAAAGATCCGGGGCTGTAACCCTGGACGCCCAGGCCTAACGACGCCACTGCATATAGCTTTGGAGAAGGTTAAGACACCACTGCACCTTTTTCTTTCCTTTCCAAAAAAGTTGAAATGTTACAGTGTTCCAGAAGATTGCAATATAGCATATGTACTAACCAGAGCTCGGTTCTGAAAAAGTTATGTTCAAGACATCAAACACAACCGAACATGCTGCCAAATGAACAAGCTTGTGATTTTGTCCTTGTCAATTCATATCAGTGGCACTGCTTTACACGCCTCGCCTCGGTTCTTTTTCCACTGCAGATAATACCCTGCTGTGGCGTCGTTAGGCCTGGGCATTCTTTTATGAATAGCCCCGGATCTCAAATTGACCAAAAAGAATAATAATAAAAAAATAGCCCCATATCTATTAATCCGTTCGCAAATTGTGACAATGTAGACATGTAGGCTGCTAGCATGTACATCGACATTTTCCTCATGTACATTCAAAACCCTGTACTTTCTGTCCCGGGCGGGGCGGGGGGGTGGGCTAAGCCCCGAATATATTCTGATCCTAGCGACGCCTCTTGTACCCTGTACCCACCCCTAGTGAAAACTGGAAAACTGCTGTAATGCCACCTCCAACGCGGCACACGCAGAACAAATAGTGGCGATATTGTACATCTGATACAGGTGTTACCTTCCCAGCTTTCGTGCTCCGAACCGTAGTTTGGAGTGAGCTGGTCTCAACATGATAATTTGGCTTGTGGCTGGTAACTTGGGTCTAAATATCCAGGGTAACAGAGCCGAAGCACAAAACAGTGAGGCGTCGGTTGATTTCAGCAACTAACTCTGGCTTTATTCCTCACAGTGGTAATGTTACACATTTACAGCATAAAAGGCACTTTGCTTGCTAGCATTCGACTGGACTATAAACTGCGTCACTATCACATTTTCACAGTTTAACTCAGACTGACTCTTCGCTATATTTTGTTTTACACTACGGAAACCCAAAAGGCCCACCCCGTCACACTTACGCGTTTCTTTTTGTCAACAAGCAGCCAGAGGGAGGCAGAGATTGCAACACTACCCCCACTCTGGAGAATGATTAAACCTTTATAATTTCTCCAGCATCATGACACTGTACACAAGAAAATATACATTATACAAACATCCCAAACCATAACCCGTATTTCCCTCAGTCCTTGAAGGGCCCTCCTCCAGTGGAAGGTTAAGGTGAAGAGGCAATGTCCATTAAAGCATATTGCACACTCCTTCGCATGTAAGCAAATGTCCTAAACATGACACTTATACATTCTCTGAGAATAAGGTAAGTATTACTTTAACCGCTCAAACCTACGTTAGCATAAAGTTACTCAGGGGTGCAGGATTTCAAGTGCAAAATAAGGAAAATTATTCTGTTAAACTAAGTTCTTAGCAGTAAACATACCCAGGATGCTATAACTATGTAGCATTTTAGTATCCAAATTACCGACTGTTGGCAGTAACAATTATATTAAGCCCATACCATCATCACATTTTTAAACCTCAACATAAATAAGTTACTTTTGTAATTATACAATACGGGAACTCTTTTGTTTTTGACAACACATTAACTCTTTTGTTTTCTTTCTTTTTACTGGAACTCTTTTCCTCTGAGGAGGGCAGCGATCCGCCTACACCCAACCTCAGGCAGATGTGCTCAATAACCAATCCAATCACCAAATATGTCAGGAGCTCTGCGGACCCTTCGGGGTTGACGCCGAGGGGTGGAGTTCAAAACAGGGAGAGCAACTTGTCTCCTGACCTCATGCTGGGTCCCAGTCTCAACTAGTGAAGGCTCAGCGGGGTGGCAAGGGAGCTGGCTGCTGCTCGGTGAAGCCGCTGATGACGGTGGTAAAGTGAAAAGACCAGGAAGGGAACCCACCACAGGGTCCTCTGTCTCTGGTGATTCGCCCCAAAGGTCAAGGGGGCCAATATCACTTTCTGAAGAGCCGGGGTCTGACAACGGGGGTGGTGCCTCCACTGATGCCCACGTTTCAGCCTCCTGAAAGACCCAGTCATTGTCTAGTGTTGTCCTGAAATGGAAAGCTTTAAGTTTGTCATGATGAACGACTTTCATCTTTGTCCTCAGGGCCCTTTTAATCCGATTGACCAAATCGTCCAGTACACGTATGGACCCTCGTAGGAAGGCAGGAACTTTCGCACTTTATTCTGTACTCTCTTTGTGCCTTTGATCAAAAGCCATACTGCATCACCGACTTTGTGCTGGACTTTGCAAACGTTTTTGTCGTACTGTCGTTTAGCA
Source organism: Esox lucius (assembly GCF_011004845.1). Lineage (NCBI taxonomy): Eukaryota > Metazoa > Chordata > Actinopteri > Esociformes > Esocidae > Esox > Esox lucius. Next base: position 1,025,888 of record NC_047569.1, read on the forward strand.
CGCTCAACAGATTTTCCCAGCGCCTCTCGGGCCAACTGGTGAGAGAGCTCGAGGCGTTTCCTGAGCTGTACAACATAAGATGGAGGGGTAGGAGTGTTGTCTGGGTCAGGTGGTAGCCCAGCAACAAGATCCACTGGCTCTGTAATTTCCCGTCCGAACAACATCATATTAGGCGTCCGGCCCGTGGAGCTGTGTTTGGTCGCACGGTAAGCCATGACTGCATATGGTGTCATAATGTCCCAGTCCCAATGACCTCGTTCTGCAGTGGTGGCTATGATTTTCTGCAGGGTGGCATTGAAACGCTCTACTTGGCCATCTGACTGTGGGTGAAACGGTGTGGTCCGTGTCTTGTCGATTCCCAGCAACTCACACATTTCCTGGAACACAGCTGACTCGAAATTGGTACCTTGGTCGCTATGTAGGCACTGTGCAGCTCCGTACCTACACACCCACTCAGAAGCATTCTTTTCAGCCACTGTCGTTGCTTGTTCGTTGGGATCAGGATAGGCTTCCACCCATTTACTAAAGTAGTCCTGTACCACTATTATGTAGCGGTTGTGCCTTTCAGTTTCATTTAATGGTCCCATTAAATCAACTGCGATCCGTTCAAAGGGTGCACTAACTCGCACTGTGCACATGGTGGCTTGAGGTGTTTTCAGAGTGACGTCATCTCTCATATTGTACCAGTAGTACCGGGCCTTGAGACGTGCGACGGTCCTTTCTCCTCCAAAATGGCCACCGATTGGGCCATCATGCAATTGTTCTGTCACTGAGATGCGGTACTCTTGAGGCAGCAGGATCTGTGGATAGAACACTCTTCCATCTGTACAGTAAAACTTCCTTAACAAAACTCTGTCTTTCAGGTAGAGCCTTTTCCACTGCGACCAGTATGCTTTGGTGGCAAGGCTGTAGGGTGCAATGTCAGCCCAGGATGGCCTACCCCTCCCTTCGTCCATCCACTTCCTCACTGGTGCTATATCTGGGTCAGCTTCTTGGGCACTGATTAACTCCTCCCTGGTCCAACCACCGAACAGGTTGGTTTGGGCTGGCTCACTGACCCTATAGACACCTGGACGGAGGAAGAGCCAGCTTGATTGTCACTGACAGCCTCCACTACCCCCACTGGAAGATACTTAGGCTCGACTGCAGGGCTGCCTCCATAGCTACCTTCGGGCACTACTACCTACACTGGAGGTTGCTCTGCAGGAGTTTTCCCAGCATCCTCTGCAGCTTGACTCTTTGCCATGTTGCACTGAATCCCTTTGTGCTGAAGCTGGTTTTGAAGGCTAGGCTCTGGCACAGTGCATGGGCAGGATATCCACAGGGTCTTCTGGAGAGCGCATCCACATTTTGGTGGTGTCTCCCTGGACGATGAATCACCTGGAAGTCGTACTCTGCCAGTTTTTCCAGCCAGCCAGCGAGTTGGCCTTCAGGCTCCCTCATCCGAGTCAACCAGCGAAGGCTGCTGTGGTCAGTCCGTATGATGAATGATCTCCCTAGCAGGTACTGCCGGAAATGAGAAGTGAATTCGACAGCCGCCAGAAGTTCTCGTCTGGTGGTGCAATAGTTTTGCTCAGTGGCTGACAATCTCCTGCTCCCATAAGCGAGTACTCTCTCCTCACCTTCTTGTACTTGGGAGAGGACTGCTCCAACTCCCCAGTCACTAGCGTCAGTGTCGAGGAGCAACTGGCCACTGTCGAGGGGATAGCCCAGCACGGGTGCTGACGTCAGACGGCTTTTAAGCTGTTCAAACGCCTCATGGCATTCGTCCGTCCAGTTAAAGCGTGCATACTTTTTGGTCAGTTTGTGGAGGGGTTTGGCAGCAGAGGTGAAATCTTTAACGAAACACCGGTAATATGATGCCTGGCCGATAAACTGACGCCCTTCAGATACGCTTCGGGGTGCGGGCCACCCAGCCACTTTTTGGATTTTTTGGGGGTCAGTGGCGACACCTTTGGCGGAGACAATGTGCTCCAAGTAAGCCACTTGCTCTCGGAAGAGGACACATTTTGATGGTTTAAGTTTCAAGTTGGCTGTGCGTAGTCTGATGAACACTTGACTCAGCCGCTCCAACATTTCAGTTCCGTCCCGCCCTAGGACAATGATGTCATCAAGATAGACCAAACAGGTTTCCCACTGCAGCCCCACCAGGACACGGTCCATGAGCCTCTGGAACGTGGCCGGCGAGTTGCACAGTCCGAAAGGCATCACGTTCCATTCAAACAGGCCCTTACGGGTGCAGAAAGCAGCGGCTTTTCGGGCTCTTGGCGTCATCTCCACCTGCCAGTACCCTGATGTTAAATCCAGTGTGCTGAAGTACCTGGCAGTGGACAGTGTGTCTAAGGTGTCCTGGTTGCGGGGCAGTGGATAAGCATCCTTTATGGTTCTCTCGTTTAGGGGCCTGTAGTCGACACATAACCGCAAGGTGTCGTCCTTCTTTCTGACCATAATGATTGGTGCAGCCCAGCTGCTGTTGCTGGGTTGGGCCACACCAGTTTCCAGGCTCTGCTGCACCTTCTGGTCTGCTGCAGTTTGTTTGTCTCTAGCCATCCTGCGTGGTTGCTGTTTCACAGGCGGACCCGGGGTGGTGAGGATATCATGCTGCACGAGTCCTGTACGGCCAAGGTCAGTGGGCCCCGAGGAAAAGACGTCACTGTAAGACCGTAGCAGGCGGCCCAACCTCTCCTGGTCGCCCTTGGGCAGACTACCACAGCTCTCGTTATACAGGACCTGCAGGTGGCTAGGTAAAGAAGCACAGACGGAGTTAGTAGGTTCAAGGGCCGGAGGGGCCAAGGGTGGCTGGGGCTCCACCTTCCTCAACACTGTGGCTGGCTGTAGAATCCCTGCCACAGCACCTATTTTCAAAGTGACAGGTAAGGCACCAGGGTTAAAGACTCTGATGGGCACAGTGGTTGACCGCCAGACTCCAACACTGTTGTGCGGGCCACTCTGACGATGTGCACCCGGGACTGATGGCTTGGGTTAAAACGAGGTACCTTTTCACGAAGAGGGTTATCTCACGGCGACCATAGTCTAGCTTGGCACTTGTCTGATGGAGGAAAGGGTGCCCCAGAATAACCTCTGTGTTCTCTGTTGTGTCAGCAATAATAAAGTTCACATTGGTAGCTCTGCTCCCAACTTGTACTGGTAGGTTGACTTCCCCCAGCACTGCCAAACCACTGGGGCTGATACCCTGCAGGACCTGTGCGACAGATGGCTCTATTGGGGTTCTGGACTCTGTGGGAATGGAGTTAAAGACATGGAGGGGCAACACATTCCTCCGAGCACCAGAGTCAAGCAGAGCACACATTTCCAGTTCATATATCAATATTTTAACACACATGTCATCTTCCTGACTCACAGTACAGGTGACCACTTTACCTGTGTCAGGTGCTGTGTTCTTATTGACTGTCCAGCCTTGCTGTCTGGGTCGACGGGGGGAAGGGCAGTTCCTCTGGATATGCCCCAGACCAGAGCAGTTGTGGCATTGAACATCCCCCATAGGCATTTTGACATTTGTGTCTCTCTTCTGGTGCCACTGCTGATTAAATCTTGGAGCCCTCTCTGGTGAGTCGATGGACCAAATAGCTACCCCCACCGGCTCCACACAAGCTGGCCTGCTGTTATTCTCACGTACTGTGGCGGCCCTGGCTCTCTGATTTACGAGACCACGTTGGCCAGGCTGCATGAACTGTGTGAACGTTCTGGCGGCCCTTTTGGTAGTCTCGTAGCTGTGCGCGATGTCATATGCTCTGGATAGGGTGTGCGGCTGCTTCTCCAGAAGTTTTTGCACCACTTCGGGGTCAGCCAGGGCGTTGGTGAAGACCTCCACACTGATTGCGTCCTGCTGCAGTTCTGTACGGTCAGCATACACAATGGACACTTTCTCGTATATGTCATACCTTAATAGGTGTAAGGCTTCGTTTTGCCCCCTAACCCTCTGTCTCAGTTCAATGCCGATGGCAGCCGCATGGTCAGACCGCGGCCCGTAGGCGGTCTCTATTTCAGTCACAATCCACAGGTAGCTCCAGCGGTCAGATCTGGGGTTTTTATGGACGATAGCTCCAGCCGCGCCAGTCAGTCTGAATCTCAGTTGAACAGCCATTGTCATTTCTGACCAATGGTTTGCCCTTGCACAGCTTTCAAACCGGTGAATAAAGTCTTTCCAGGAGCCGTTCCATCAAAATGGCCTGGCTTTAATATTGGAATTCTCTCTTAATGCCCATAATACACATCATCACTAGTGTCCATTATTTCGACATCTGGCTCTGTGTGTGTGATAACCATGGCGCCGACTTGGCCCTTTCTACAGCTGACTGGCCATATTGGTATCGATCATGGTGTGAGGCATAGTTATCATCATAGCTTATTACTCCACTACGTTCCGCGGACAGGGGCATGCAGGCTGGAAACGGTGTCGAAGTGAACTGGGAGAGCAATGCATGGGCCGAGGAAAATGGGTTTTGTGGCGAAAAGTTCACGGAAGGGAACGGGTTAACTTGCTGGTTAGCGCTGTGAAGGGCAAACGTTGGAGTGGGGCTATTTTTCAAACTGTATGGTAGAGCTGCAGCTGAGCTGGATGTCATATGTTTTGAACAGTCACATGTTTGCTGATAAAAGTATGTGGACCCACCATCTGTTTTATTCTGAGGTTCCACGGGCATTAAGAATGGGTTAGTCAACTGTGGTGACGGTGGTGTGGGGGGCGAAGCTGGGTTGAAAGACGGCATCCGGCCGTAAACGATCGCGCCGTCCGCGGCTAACATTCGTTCTGTGCCAGCCGCAAAAGGGTTGGTGCTGTCAGCGTATCTGCCATCCCTGTGATTAACTGGGTCCATATTAATGTCTCATATCTGTTAAAAACGGGTTGGTGCTTACGTTTGGGGTTTCCATCTCAACAGACCTCGTAGTCCCAGCACTAGCATTAGCTCGAGCCCTGAGCGCCGTTATTTCGCGTCCGACAAACTCTTTTTTTTTTTTGTTTTGTTACTTCTTGCTTGTTAAATCCCAGACGGGCCCCCAGTGTTACCTTCCCAGCTTTTGTGCTCCGAACCGTAGTTTGGAGTGAGCTGGTCTCAATATGATAATTTGGCTTGTGGCTGGTAACTTGCGTCTAAAGATCCAGGCTAACAGAGTCGAAGCACAAAACAGTGAGGTGTCGGTTGATTTCAGCAATGAACTCTGGCTTTATTCCTCACAGTGGTAACGTTACACATTTACAGCATAAAAGGCACTTTGCTTGCTAGCATTCGACTGGACTATAAACTGCGTCACTATCACATTTTCACAGTTTAACTCGGACTGACTCTTCGCTATATTTTGTTTTACACTACGGAAACCCAAAAGGCCCACCCCGTCACACTTGCGCGTTTCTTTTTGTCAACAAGCAGCCAGAGGGAGGCAGAGATTGCAACACAGGCGAAAAGCCAGCATTTGCCAACTAACGTAAACCCTGCAGTGAACAGAAACATCTATTGAATGAACTCCATCAATTTTCTTTTAAATTGACAAGCTTTTAACGTAAAGTGGCAAATCAAAAGTAAACTACATCTGGATAACATGGTCACAGACCCTGTTTGAAAAATAGAGAAAAGGTTGAATGGAGTTATCGCCCTGCAGTATAAAAGATGACGTAACTGCAATGTTCTGTTAGATTTAAGTGTATACATCTAACAACAACACCAACACATTTAACATAACCTACATAACCCCTCCATCTTGATTAAAAGGTATACATTTTAATTTAAATATTAATTGGCAGCTATAATACCATGCAGACTGACTCAAGAGTAGCCTACTGTAAACAAGGCAGCGTTTATATGTTTTGAACAGTCACACATACCGTCAACTTGCTCTCACTTAACGTTGCCGTCAGTGATTCCCTTTGGATCAACGTTGCCGTCAGTGATTCCCTTGGGCTTTACGTCGCCGTGAGTGAATTTCTTATGCTTTACGTCACTGTTAAAAGTTTTGTTTGTGCTGATGCAGCGTTTTATATTTGACTTTTTAATTTTAGCTTTCACCAGCCCCAGAACCTGCTCCAAAGTTGTTTTTTTTATGCTGCTACAGTTTTTGGTACATACCTACATTCCTACTGGATAGCGCACTGGCTTTAATCTCTTTCCACTATAGCTCTGTCACTATTGGTAAGAAAGCAGTGGTAAGAAAGCAGTCGTTAAAAAAACCTTTATTGGCACAAAAGGAGCACAAATGATTGAGGCTATTTTTAATGAATTTGACCTAGAAAATATGATTTCATATCTAAAAAATTATAGCAGCACTTTTTGCCATTACAACTTTAATTTGGGCTGCTTCTGTGTTTTGAATATTAGATATTTAATAATAGGGTTTGTCACCAGCCCCCCAACATGCTTAAAATTCCATCAAAATAGTCTAAATTTGTGCTCCGCTTGTGCTGGTTTTTGCAGCTCTGCTATACAGCTCCGGAAAAAATATAAGACACCACTGCACCTTTTTCTTTCCTTTCCAAAGAAAGTTGAAAAGGAAGGATTTGATTTTTTCCGGAGCTGTAGCTCTGTCATTATCTGTAAGAAATACAGTTGCCGTAGTTTTGAGTAGGGTGGGGACCATTTTTACGCTGTTAAAATACCTTTAATCGTTTGCGCTCCATTTGTGCTGCTGTCTTTTTTAGATATTAGTCCTAAAGAACATTTTATAGATCATTCCGAGGTCACTCAGCCCTCCAACATGCTACAAATTCACTGTGTTCCGTTTGTGCCGGTTAAATATTGTTTTTGCTACTTTCATACCAAAACAGTTGAAGTAATGACAGAGTTATAGTGAAAAGAAAGTAAAGCCAATGCGCTATCCAGTAGAAAATTTGGTTATGGACCAGAAACTGTATCAGCACAAACGACTGAGCCTATTTTGAGTCAATCTGGAGAAGGTTGGGCGGCTGGCACAAACTAAACTTTGAACACACAAACGAAGCACAAACAAACAAGACTATTTTGGGTGGACTGAGTGATCTCAGAATGACCTGTGAAATATTCTTTAATGTCTAAAAAATTATAGCAGCAAAAAGAAAATTTGAACAGGACAAACCAGCACAAACGGACCACAAATGATTGAGCATATTTTGAGTCAGTTTGGAGTTGGTTGGCTGGTGATGTCTTCAACTCTAATCAATCGTCTAATATTAAAAATACGGATACAGCAAAAACAAAACTTTTAACGGCACAAATCAGCACGAATGAAGCACAAACAAAGAAGAGTTTTTTGACTCAATTTCGAGCATGTTGGTGGGCTGAGTGACCTAAAATTAAAAGTCTAATATATAAAATAGCGAAGCAGCACAAACAACATTTTTAATGGCACAAACAAAGCACAAACAAACATTTTAGGGGTGGATTTGGGGGGCTGAGTGACTTTGGAATTATGTATAAAAACAAATTAGGACTAATATCTAAAATGACTGCAGCACAACTGGCGCAGAAGCGATTAAAGTTATTTACCTGTTTAAAGATGGTCCCCCAGCCAGCGGAAATCTATGGTAGAATAGGCTTAATTGTTCGTGCTGGTTTGTGTCGTAATTTTTTTTGTTTGTGCTGCTGTATTTTCTTAAAATTATATTTTATAGGTTAAATTCACTCAAAATAGGCTCAGTCATTTGTGCTCCTTCCGTGCCGATAAAGGTTTGTTTTTGCAGCTGCTTTCTTACCGATAGTGACAGGGCTATAGTGGAAAGAGAGTAAAGCCAGTTCGCTATTCAGTAGGAAACTGTAGCAGCACAAACAAACCGTTGAGCGGTATAAACAGCATAAATGATTGAGCCTATTTTGAGGCGGTTTGGGACAGTTTTCAGACAGTTAACCAAGCAAAAATATGATTACCTGTTAATAGGAGTAGAATTCCCCTCCAAGAACTGCCACCTTAACGTGGTGGAGGGGTTTGAGTACCCGATTGACCCTAGGAGCTATGTTGTCTGGGGCTATATGCCCCTGGTAGGGTCTCCCAAGGCAAACAGGTCTTAGGAGACGGGTCAGACTAAGAGCGGTTCAAAACCCCCTTAATGAAGAATAACATTTAGAGTACCGTGACGTCGCCCGTTATGGCGCAGCCGGGGCCCCACCCTGGAGCCAGGCCCGGGGTTGGGGCTCGTATGCGAGCGCCTGGTGGCCGGGCCTTTCCCCATGGGGCCTGGCCGGGCTCAGCCCGAACGGGCGACGTGGGGCCGTCCTCCCGTGGGCTCACCACCCACAGGAGGGACCATAAGGGGCCGGTGCGAAGAGGATCGTGCGGCAGTCGAAGGCAGGGGCCTAGACAACCCGATCTCTGGACACGGAAACTGGCTCTAGGGACGTGGAATGTCACCTCACTGGCGGGGAAGGAGCCTGAGTTAGTGCGTGAGGTTGAGAGGTTCCGATTAGAGGTAGTCGGGATCACCTCTACGCACGGCTTGGGCTCTGGAACCACACTCCTTGAGAGAGGATGGACTCTTCACCACTCTGGAGTTGCCCATGGTGAGAGGCGGCGGGCTGGTGTGGGTTTGCTTATAGCTCCCCAGCTCTGCCGCCATGTGTTGGAGTTTACCCCGGTGAACGAGAGGGTCGTTTCCCTGCGCCTACGGGTCGGGGATAGGTCTCTCACTGTTGTTTGTGCCTACGGGCCGAACGGCAGTACAGAGTACCCGACCTTCTTGGAGTCTCTGGAGGGGTGGTGGAAAGTGCTCCGACTGGGGACTCTATTGTTCTACTGGGGGACTTCAACGCCCACGTGGGCAACGACAGTGACACCTGGAGGGGCGTGATTGGGAGGAACGGCCCCCCTGATCTAAACCCGAGCGGTGTTCAGTTATTGGACTTCTGAGCTAGTCACAGTCCATAACGAACACCATGTTCGAACACCTAGGCCGCAGGTCGATGATCAACTTTGTTGTCGTTTCATCTGACCTGCGGCCGTATGTCTTGGACACTCGGGTGAAGAGAGGGGCGGAGCTGTCAACTGATCACCACCTGGTGGTGAGTTGGATCCGATGGCGGGGGAGGAAGCTGGACAGACTCGGCAGGCCCAAGCGTACTGTAAGGGTCTGCTGGGAATGTCTCGGAGCTGTGGCCGTAAGGTCTCCGGTGCCTGTCGAGGCGGCAATCCCCGAACCCGGTGGTGGACACCGGAAGTAAGGGATGCCGTCAAGCTGAAGAAGGAGTCCTATCAGGCCTGGTTGGCTTGTGGGACTCCTGACAAAGCTGACGGGTACCGACAGGCCAAGCGGGCTGCAGCCCGGGTGGTTGTGGAGGCAAAAACTCGGGCCTGGGAGGAGTTTGGTGAGGCCATGGAGAAGGACTATCGGCTGGCCTCGAAGAGATTCTGGCAAACCATCCGGCGCCTCAGGAGAGGGAAACAGTGCCCTACCAACGCTGTTTACAGTAGAGGTGGGCAGCTGTTGACCTCAACTGAGGATGTCGTCGGGCGGTGGAAGGAGTACTTCGAGGATCTCCTCAATCCCGCTGACACGTCTTCCATTGAGGAAGCAGAGGATGAGGGCTCAGAGGTGGACTCGTCCATCACCCGGGCTGAAGTCACAGAGGTGGTCAAGAAACTCCTCGGTGGCAAGGCACCGGGGGTGGATGAGATCCGCCCTGAGTACCTCAAGTCTCTGGATGTTGTGGGGCTGTCTTGGTTGACACGCCTGTGCAACATCGCGTGGCGGTCGGGGACAGTGCCTCTGGGATGGCAGACCGGAGTGGTGGTCCTTCTTTTTAAGAAGGGGGACCGGAGGGTGTGTTCCAACTATAGGGGGATCACACTTCTCAGCCTCCCCGGGAAAGTCTATGCCAGGGTTCTGGAGAGGAGAATACGGCCGATAGTAGAACCTCGGATTCAGGAGGAACAGTGTGGTTTTTGTCCGGGCCGTGGAACACTGGACCAGCTCTATACCCTCTACGGGGTGTTGGAGGGTTCATGGGAGTTTGCCCAACCAATCCACATGTGTTTTGTGGATTTGGAGGAGGCATTCGACTGTGTCCCTCGCGGCATCTTGTGGAGGGTGCTTGGGGAATATGGGGTCCTGGGTCCTTTGCTAAGGGCTGTCAGGTCCCTGTACAACCGAAGCAGGAGCTTGGTCCGCATTGCCGGCAGTAAGTCAGACTTGTTCCCAGTGCATGTTGGACTCCGGCAGGGCTGCCCTTTGTCACCGGTTCTGTTCGTAATTTTTATGGACAGAATTTCTAGGCGCAGCCAGGGGCCGGAGGGTGTCAGGTTTAGGGACCACACGATTTCGTCTCTGCTCTTTGCAGATGATGTTGTCATGTTGGCCCCTTCTAACCAGGACCTTCAGCATGTACTGGGACGGTTTGCAGCCGAGTGTGAAGCGGTGGGGATGAAAATCAGTACCTCCAAATCCGAGGCCATGGTCCTCAGTCGGAAAAGGGTGGCTTGCCAACTTCAGGTTGGTGGAGAGTGCCTGCCTCAAGTGGAGGAGTTTAAGTATCTAGGGGTCTTGTTCACGAGTGAGGGAAGGATGGAACGGGAGATTGACAGACGGATCGGTGCAGCTTCTGCAGTATTGCAGTCAATGTATCGGTCTGTCGTGGTGAAGCTCTCGATTTACCAGTCAATCTACGTTCCTACTCTCACCTATGGTCATGAGCTTTGGGTCATGACCGAAAGGACAAGATCCCGGATACAGGCGGCCGAAATGAGCTTTCTCCGCAGGGTGGCTGGGCGATCCCTTAGAGATAGGGTGAGAAGCTCGGTCACCGGGAGGAGCTCAGAGTAGAGTCGCTACTCCTCCACATCGAGAGGGGTCAGCTGAGGTGGCTTGGGCATCTGTTTCAGATGCCTCCGGAACGCCTTCCTGGGAAGGTTTTCCGGTCCCGTCCCACCGGGAGGAGACCCCGGGGAAGACCTAGGACACGCTGGAGGGACTATGTCTCCCGGCTGGCCTGGGAACGCCTCGGTGTCCCCCCGGAAGAGCTAGAGGAAGTGTCTGGGGAGAGGGAAGTCTGGACATCCCTGCTTAGACTGCTGCCCCCGTGACCCGGCCCCGGATAAGCAGAAGAAGATGGATGGATGGATGGAGGAGAAGAATTTCTTATGTTGTAATGTCATGTTGTTTTGAACTATTTGTGTGACAAATCTTTTCACTGACTACACTAGTATTTTACAAATATTTAGTTAAACCCTGATTGAAATGTTAAATCTTTATTTTGCTACACTCACGGCGACGTTCAGACGTTGCACATTGTTAATCACTCACGGCGATGTTCAGACGTTGTACATTGTTAATCACTCACGGCGACGTTCAGACGTTGCATATTGTTAATCACTCACGGCGACGTAAGAAATGTTGACAACGTCTATAACACCGTCGCTACACCGCCGTGAAATCGCGGTGAGCAAGTCTTCACGTGTACACCGCCACCTACATGACATCTGAAAACCTCTGTAAAATTGCATAGAGAAACAGACGTTAGGTAGGCGTTCACTAGCTTGGTTATCCATATCAGTAGCTAGCATCTCTGTGTATTTGGCAGACTCCACCCCCATAGTTTATACCGGTAGTAGCGAGGAGGCACGTGTGAGCAGTAACTTTGGTCTTAATACATTGCAGACTGCAAAAATAGTTAGAAAGCTTGGAAGGCTGCTTCTGTTCGGCTTGACAATACTATTTTGACCAGTGCAATGTATGCCAGATCGACCTATAGAATAACCCAGAGGAGGAAAAGGACGAGGTCCCTTTGGAGGCTACAAATGCAGTGCGTCTTTGTATGGATAACGAGTTGATTTCAAAGCCAGTACATAGGTCCAAACTGTTGGGGAAGTTTCTGAAGCCTGTTGCATTCTTACTGATTAAAGGACTTGAGTCCCATTGTTTAGATAGGTAGAGGAATGTGGGGGATCTGGTATTTGCCAAGGGTATCATTGACTGGTATCAGCTGATGAAATGGTTACTCTTTATCTCCTCATCTGTATAACTCATCAGGGCATCTATTGTCTGTTCGGGTTCGGTTGGAACTCTTAGAATTGAAGAAGTTACTTATGGCAGGAAGGATAAGGTGGGGGAAGATAGCATTTGACTTGTGTGATAGAACAAAGGTGTTTTATTGACATAGGACAGCATCTTACCACACCCCTTTTTCTATGTGATATATACGGTTGAATGAGCTATATTGAGTTAGAGACTCCTCAGACGGTTGTGTGTGTAAGCGGTTGACGCGTCTCTCATATGTGCATAATAGTTAATAAAACTGTTAGAATGTACAAAGAGAACTTTGTCTCTGTGTCCCTTACTCCGAGTGTCGATACATGGAATTACCATCACAATTTGGGGGCTCGTCCTCGGTTACTGATCCTGTGGTCTCCTACTTTTTGGGATTGCGTTTTTGGCGCATTTATACAGGGGTTAGGGCTCCTTTTTGCGTTAGGGCGCGAGTATACTTGGGGTTAGGGCTCCTTTTTGCGTTAGGGCGTGAGTATACTTGGGGTTAGGGCTCCTTTTTGCGTTAGGGCGCAAGTGTATGTGTTAGGGCACATTTAAATTCTGCAGACCAGGCTCGGGCCTTGAACATCTCACTTACGGGCCGACGGGTCTATCGACAATGTTAAGGGCACGTTGATTGAGATGGGAGCGTTAGGGCGCTGGTATGTGTGTTAGGGCACATTAGGTTTGGATGGTTATGAGATTTGTTAATAGAATTGAGTTTGTTTCGCCGTGTTAGTTTTTTGTTGCGTTTAAGCTTTGTGGTAAGTTTTTGGCGACAATGTTTATGTTTATGGTGTTTGGACATGTGAACAAATGTTCTTTGAGTGTTATTAGGTTTTTCCGGCGACTGGCGTTTTCATTCGGTGACGGATGCGCGGCCTGTCGGGCTGATTGGAGGTAGATGGACGTGGTAACGTATGGATGTTGCAGGAGGCGTGATGTGAAGTTGTTTGGAAGGCGTATGCCATAGTATGTAGAACGTGGTGACTGATGGAAACTTTGGGAAAGTTGTGTGGGGTGTATTGATCTGTGTTGTAGCCCTTTTCGTTCAGGTTGTCCCCTCTGATCGCCCGTCACCCCCCCGCTAGGTTTGCGTAGTCCCAACGTTTCCCTGCAATCGTAGCCATCCCCGCTGAAGGCTAAGCTCTATGGCCCTTTTCGTTGTTCGAGTCAAGAAAAGTTCCATAAGTGGGGAGTTGTACACACCAGGTGTACACACCAGGTGTACACATCCGTAATCTCCGGTGTTTGCGGCGACTGAGACCAAAGAAGATTACAGACCCGGGGTTGAGAGACGGGTGCACGGGAACACGCAGGAATGCTGAACTGCCTGAGGGAGGGGTGCGGACGGTCAGACAGGAGACGGACCAGTGGAGCATCAACCGGTGAGATTGTTCCTTAATACAGTTTTCGTATGCTTTAGTAAACAATGTGGTTGATTTTTGTTAGTCAGATTGGATGGTTTTGTGGAAGTTGATAGATGGATTTGAGAAAGTATGGTGACTAGGAGTTATTTTTGGAGTATTGCAGTCATGGCGGCTGTAGTTAGTATACTGTCGTTTTGTTCCATGTCCTGACACCCATTCCCGTGCAGCTAACCTATTGCGTTGCGATTAGTGCTGGATATTAAGCAGTTGGACTGCTTTAAAATCTGCAATTTAGGTTGGACTTAAATATGCAGTTGAGATTGGATCTCATACTTTCACTGTAAATTGCCGCAATTGTTGGTCACCTTATGGTTTGGATCAGTAGTTATGCTACTGAAGTTGTGTATGGGCGTGCCAATTGTCTTTGTTCTGTATGTGATTATGGCCCGAGTCCCGGGCATTTGTCATTATTTGTTTGTGGTCATCATCTAGTAAATGCATTTGTCCATTTTGGTAATCCCTGTGCACGGGGGTTCTGATTGGCTGCAATGTATGTTCCTTGTTGGGATATGTGTATTTGTTTAAGGTTGTTGTTACGTTGGAAGGTTTGAAATCGCAAGGTTTTGCTTTGTTTGATGTCCACTGGGGTGTATAAGAAAATAATGGCCTAAGTTTAATTAGAGGGATAGCTTGGAAATTGGTATAATGATGATTCTCTGGTTTGGTAAAATATGGTTTCGTAATGATGGGTTAAAATAGTGTTTTCTCTCACCGTGTATGGAGTAGAATGGCCGAAGTCTTTAGTGTAAAGATAACACGCTGTTTTCCATGAAGACTGGATTCAGCCAATATAGTCATAGCCTGCAAAAGAGGGTAAAATGACCACGGCCTGTTTATTCCCCAAATAGCCAAAGCTTGTTTATTCCCCGTTTAAATAAACCCGTAAAATTAGACGTGCTATTTTAAATGTTCAATTGGATTTGGTTAATTAATGATTTACTCTCACTTCGTTTGTATTTACAATGATATTTTCTTTTCATTTTTGGTCCTGTAATGGTTCTGCTTTCAAGCTTGGAGTCATTTTCCGTTGACACTGTCGTGAAAGCAGGGGGGGATTGTATGAAATGATTATCTATAATGGAAAAGAGTTAAACACTTAGAGTTCAAATGAAAAAGAGTTGAACTTCGAGTTCTAAGCAAATTAAATAGGTACTTAAAGAAGTTACGTGAATAATGTAGTTTGTCTAATTGGGGTTTTGAAAAGTATGTTTTATGCGAAATCTAACATGGTTATGGTTGAGTGGAATACATCTTACCATTTTGAAATGGTTTGGATAAGCAATAACTAATTTGATGGGTGTGTTACTGTTCAGTTAGTTTAATATTTGATTAGAAGTAATCATATTAATCTCATGCATTATGGAATAAGTGGGTAAAAACGTGCAGGGAGCACATTTTGTTATTCCTTACATGTTTGAATTTAATTTAATTTATGTCCTAGTAAGCAATCCTTGGAATGTTAATGGTTAACAGATGCTTCTGAGGTGTAAGGTTGATTGCTATTGTCTGGTCTCAAGATAACACCACTCTGTCCTATGAGATTGGATCTGTTCTTATGTTAAAAGACCACCCCCCACTCCAGTGTGAGCCCTGGGGGACGGAGTAAAAAGGGGGGGGTCATGATTTATGACACGATTTCAGAGTGTCTTTGATGTGCTAGGATAATAAGAAGAGACTTGGAGAATTCACACTGAGTTTCATCTTGTAGAGAAATTAGGCTAAATAACAGTTATGTTAGCTGACCTTCAAGATGGTGTGAAATGTTTTCATTTGCAATACAGTATTTGATCATTTATGTGAAACAATGGTGAATTTGATTGTAGTTCTGATACATCACAATCAGATGTAAATTATATAGGTAAACTGAGAATTGTTCATGAACTACTCTTAGAGAGGGATACTTCACTGTAAGCAAACTTTCTTAACTGATTAGTTATTGGAACAGTAATGAGAAATGTGAAATTGTGTTCTTCTATTCTTTGTGTTGGTTGTTAAACCAACTATAGAAAAGAGTAGAATTGTTAGTTTGCTACACTAGCAGAACAGAAGCACCAGAGATGTTAATGTTTTAACAATAATGTTACTGTTTACAACTGTTCTAATCTATTTGGACAAAAGAAGTAGAGAGATATTGGAAATATAGGGTTTGAGTGTTTGATAGTGTGTGGTTCTAATTTATCAGCGAGATGCAACAAGCAACAAGATGTACTGTGCAGTTGGAACTAATCTTCTCAAGGATAATTCACACTTCAGATACAGGACACTTGAAAGCGATTCGACAAGAGAGGACTTGTTGGAGCCCAGAGAGAGACTGAGCTTGGCTTAAAAGGACAACTGTGAGGTGGCTGAGATGTGATGGATCTCACAGACACACAGACAGACTGTCCTACTACTCTGGAGCGCTGCACGTCTAGGTGCTGCACGTCTACAGGATGCTGGGTTCCTGTGAGCTGAACTGACTCGAGTCCTGATGATTCTGCAATGTGATGGAGAAGGCAACCTCCAACCGAGAGGATGGAGGCAAAGGGAAGGTGCTGGACAACGTTTACTGGGGCGGAAAGATCTACTGCACAACATCATGCTACCCTGATTGGGTCCATACCAGGTACATCTCATCTGCTGTCCAGGTAGCTGAGAGAGGAACCTGGGATCGATGACACGCTACAAGAGGATTTCAGTGTTTAAAGGTTAGACACAGTGAATTTAAGTCACTGAGGGAAAGTTAATTTTCTGGTTCTAGTAACCAGTCACTTTCTACTTGGCCTTTAGCTCTAGAAACTTTAGCTAAAACTGGTCATCTAGGAGTTCACAAGGGAGAGAACACAGATTCTCCTGGCCTGGCTGATAAAGCAGCTAGAATGAAGGACAACACCTTGGAATATAGGTGTTTTCCACAGGACTGCGGCACACCATTCTTTCACACCATTATTTGTAAACCCTAGAAATGGTTGTGCGTGAAAATCCCAGTAACTGAGCAGATTGTGAAATACTCAGACCGGCCCGTCTGGCACCAACAACCATGCCACGCTGAAAATTGCTTAAATCACCTTTCTTTCCCATTCTGACATTCAGTTTGGAGTTCAGGAGATTGTCTTGACCAGGACCACACCCCTTAATGCATTGAAGCAACTGCCATGTGATTGGTTGATTAGATAATTGCCATACCATACCATCTTCTTCCGCTTATCCGGGGCCGGGTCGCGGGGGCAGCAGTCTAAGCAGGGATGCCCAGACTTCCCTCTCCCCAGACACTTCCTCTAGCTCTTCCGGGGGGACACCGAGGCGTTCCCAGGCCAGCCGGGAGACATAGTCCCTCCAAAAAAAAGATGCCCAAGCCACCTCAGCTGACCCCTCTCGATGTGGAGGAGCAGCGGCTCTACTCTGAGCTCCTCCCGGGTGACCGAGCTTCTCACTCTATCTCTAAGGGATCGCCCGGCCACCCTGCGGAGAAAGCTCATTTCGGCCGCCTGTATCCGGGATCTTGTCCTTTCGGTCATGACCCAAAGCTCATGACCATAGGTGAGAGTAGGAACGTAGATTGACTGGTAAATCAAGAGCTCAGCTCTTTCTTCAACACGACAGACCGATACATCGACTGCATTACTGCAGAAGCTGCAACGATCCGTCTGTCAATCTCCCGTTCCATCCTTCCCTCACTCGTGAACAAGACCCCTAGATACTTAAACTCCTCCACTTGAGGCAGGCACTCTCCACCAACCTGAAGTGGGCAAGCCACCCTTTTCCGACTGAGGACCATGGCCTCGGATATGGAGGTACTGATTTTCATCCCCACCGCTTCACACTCGGCTGCAAACCGTCCCAGCGCATGCTGAAGGTCCTGGTTAGAAGGGGCCAACACGACAACATCATCTGCAAAGAGCAGAGACGAAATTGTGTGGTCCCCAAACCTGACACCCTCCGGCCCCTGGCTGCGCCTAGAAATTCTGTCCATAAAAATTATGAACAGAACCGGTGACAAAGGGCAGCCCTGCCGGAGTCCAACATGCACTGGGAACAAGTCTGACTTACTGCCGGCAATGCGGACCAAGCTCCTGCTTCGGTTGTACAGGGACCTGACAGCCCTTAGCAAAGGACCCAGTACCCCATATTCCCCAAGCACCCTCCACAAGATGCCGCGAGGGACACAGTCGAATGCCTTCTCCAAATCCACAAAACACATGTGGATTGGTTGGGCAAACTCCCATGAACCCTCCAACACCCCGTAGAGGGTATAGAGCTGATCCAGTGTTCCACGGCCCGGACGAAAACCACACTGTTCCTCCTGAATCCGAGGTTCTACTATCGGCCGTATTCTCCTCTCCAGAACCCTGGCATAGACTTTCCCGGGGAGGCTGAGAAGTGTGATCCCCCTATAGTTGGAACACACCCTCCGGTCCCCCTTCTTAAAAAGAGGGACCACCACCCCGGTCTGCCATCCCAGAGGCACTGTCCCCGACCGCCACGCGATGTTGCACAGGCGTGTCAACCAAGACAGCCCCACAACATCCAGAGACTTGAGGTACTCAGGGCGGATCTCATCCACCCCCGGTGCCTTGCCACCGAGGAGTTTCTTGACCACCTCAGTGACTTCAGCCCGGGTGATGGACGAGTCCACCTCTGAGCCCTCATCCTCTGCTTCCTCAATGGAAGAAGTGACAGCGGGATTGAGGAGATCCTCGAAGTACTCCTTCCACCGCCCGACGACATCCTCAGTTGAGGTCAACAGCTGCCCACCTCTACTGTAAACAGCGTTGGTAGGGCACTGTTTCCCTCTCCTGAGGCGCCGGATGGTTTGCCAGAATCTCTTCGAGGCCAGCCGATAGTCCTTCTCCATGGCCTCACCGAACTCCTCCCAGGCCCGAGTTTTTGCCTCCACAACCACCCGGGCTGCAGCCCGCTTGGCCTGTCGGTACCCGTCAGCTTTGTCAGGAGTCCCACAAGCCAACCAGGCCTGATAGGACTCCTTTTTCAGCTTGACGGCATCCCTTACTTCCGGTGTCCACCACCGGGTTCGGGGATTGCCGCCTCGACAGGCACCGGAGACCTTACGGCCACAGCTCCGAGCGGCCGCTTCGACAATGGCGGTGGAGAACATGGTCCACTCGGACTCAATATCTCCAGCCTCCCTCGGGATCCAGTCGAAGCTCTGCCGGAGGTGGGAGTTAAAGATCTCTCTGACAGGAGACTCGGCCAGACGTTCCCAGCAGACCCTTACAGTACGCTTGGGCCTGCCGAGTCTGTCCAGCTTCCTCCCCCGCCATCGGATCCAACTCACCACCAGGTGGTGATCAGTTGACAGCTCCGCCCCTCTCTTCACCCGAGTCCAATAACTGAACACCACTCGGGTTCAGATCAGGGGGGCCGTTCCTCCCAATCACGCCCCTCCAGGTGTCACTGTCGTTGCCCAAGTGGGCGTTGAAGTCCCCCAGTAGAACAATAGAGTCCCCAGTCGGAGCACTTTCCAGCACCCCTCCCAGAGACTCCAAGAAGGTCGGGTACTCTGCACTGCCGTTCGGCCCGTAGGCACAAACAACAGTGAGAGACCTATCCCCGACCCGTAGGCGCAGGGAAACGACCCTCTCGTTCACCGGGGTAAACTCCAACACATGGCGGCAGAGTTGGGGAGCTATAAGCAAACCCACACCAGCCCGCCGCCTCTCACCATGGGCAACTCCAGAGTGGTGAAGAGTCCATCCTCTCTCAAGGAGTCTGGTTCCAGAGCCCAAGCCGTGCGTAGAGGTGATCCCGACTACCTCTAATCGGAACCTCTCAACCTCACGCACTAACTCAGGCTCCTTCCCCGCCAGCGAGGTGACATTCCACGTCCCTAGAGTTAGTTTCCGTGTCCAGAGATCGGGTTGTCTAGGCCCCTGCCTTCGACCGCCACCCGATCCTCTTCGCACCGGCCCCTTATGGTCCCTCCTGTAGGTGGTGAGCCCACGGGAGGGCGGCCCCACGTCGCCCGTTCCAGCTGAGCCCGGCCGGGCCCCATGGGGGAAGGCCCGGCCACCAGGCGCTCGCATACGAGCCCCAACCCCGGGCCTGGCTCCAGGGTGGGGCCCCGGCTGCGCCATACCGGGCGACGTCACGGTGCTCATAATTTTATTCATCATTAAGGGGGGTTTGAACCGCTCTTAGTCTGACCCGTCGCCTAAGACCTGTTTGCCTTGGGAGACCCTACCAGGGGCATATAGCCCCAGACAACATAGGTCCTAGGGTCACTCGGGGTACTCAAACCCCTCCACCACGTTAAGGTGGCAGTTCAAGGAAGGGAGTATCAATTACAACATAGCAAAACTTAGTAAACAACATGTGCTCCCTGCACGTTTTTACCCACTTATTCCATAATGCATGAGATGAATATGATTACTTCCAATCAAATATTAAACAAACTGAACAGTTAGCATAGTCTCTTCCTCAACCCCGGGTCTGTAGTCTTCTTTGGTTTCAGTCACTGCAAATATTGGAGATTACGGATCTGGTGTGTACTTCTCTCCCCTTTTGGACCTTTTCTTGACCCGCGTAGACTCCCTCAACACTTCCAAAGTGGAGCAAACATCACCACAGTCACAACGAAAAGGTCCATAAAGCGAAACCAATCAGGGGCCATCTCGGCCTCCAGCGGGGTTGGCTACGTCGATTGTAAGGAAATGTTCTCCAAAGCTGCATTGTTCCCGGATGGGATGGGAAACCTCCAAGGAGTCCCAGTGATCGGCCTGGCTGGACACTGCGGGAGGTTGGGGGCGGTCAGAGGGACGAGCCATCTAACCTGAGCAAGAGGAACTACAACACTGAGATCAATAAACCCCACACAAACTTTCCCAAAGCTTCCATCAGTCAACACTTTCTACATACCGTAGCCTACGCCTTCCAAACAACTTTATATTACGCCGTCTGCAACTGCCATACGTTACCTCGTCCATCTGCCCGGCAGGCCACGCATCCGCCACCGAATGAAAAACGCCAATAACCGGAAAACCTAATAACACTCAAAGAAACATTTGTTCACATGTCCAAACACCATAGTTATGCAATGTTGTCCACAGCAAATATAGGGGCCGTCAAAAATACACCAAAGCGCCAACCCATCAATAAACCCAGAATCCTAAGCCAGAGTGAACACCATGGGGCCGTAACCATGCCGCCATCAGTCACCCTGGTACCTTGATCAACGTGCCCAGCATGCGTTGATAAGCTTGTCAGCTCTTTTGCAAGATATACCTTACACCGGTGTGTTATACAGTGGTCCAACCACCGTACTGTTAACAGTTTTCTATAAGGTCCAACCTTATACTGCAGATTTTCAAGCACATCGTGCCCTTACCTCCTGAGTTCAAAATTTAAGCCCAGGTACCTGTACTGAAAAAATCATTTAAGCTGGGCGCCCTGACTCTCACCCTTTTCGCAGCCAGTCCACGAGCGGGGGAGGATTTGGGCTCCGGGACACAGTCACCGGCCGTGCAGGGATAACTCGCTATGATTTGATTACGAGACACCCACCCTCAAGGAACAAGGACACGGATAACCTTAACAGCTGCAGACCCATTTCCAGGACAGGCAGTCGCTACCCAACAAGTGTTACATGACTAATTACGACCTGTATGAACCTTTCCAACTGGGGTTCCAAGCACAGACAGAGACTGCCCTTGTCAAAGTAATCAACGACCTCCTCATCGCTGCCATTTCAGCATTCTTATCTTTCTTGACCTTTCTGCTGCCTTTGATACTGTCTGTCATACCATCCACCTAAACCACCTGGAAACAGTCCTGGGAATAGGTGGAACAGCACTTGACTGATTCCGTTCCTATTTGGCTGACTGTAAGCAGTTTGCTCACAACCCCCCCTCCTGCCCCTATCAACCATAGCGTGCCGCAGGGTTCTGTGCTTAGACTCCTGCTTTTCATTATCTGCATAGCTTTGCCCTCCCTTATCTGTCTAACCTCCTTCACATAAACACCCCCTTTCTTATTCTCCAATCCTCTGACCCTGGATTTCTCAACCTTCTAAAAACTAGACTCTGTACCCTGGGTAACCAGGCATTCACTGTTGAGGCACCTAAACTCTGGAACTCTCCCCCTTCGGCCACCTCAGATTATCACTCCCTCCGGGAAATAAATGACGCCATGATTCTGGTTACTGATGGGTTTATTGCACTTGTCATCCTTTTCTTCTCCATCACATTCACTGTCAATGAAATGCACCGTCAAACTCGCTGGCTGCATATAGGGAATGAGTTCACTTGAAAATACCCGATTCAAAATCACAAATAAAAAATATCTTCTTTAATTCTGTGCTCAAAACCTGAGTAACTATTGTCATCACACCTGGAGAATAACTTCTCACTCCATGTATGTTTCATCTATTGCACCTTAAAAAGTGTCCGTGTGCAATGAAAAAATTTACCTTTGTTCCTAATTAACATCAACACTCAGCATTCATGAATGATTAAATAAATATAACAAAACATGTTATAATAACAGAAATAATATGTATGGCAGTTACACAGATTCCATCACCACCTTTAAACAGACTTAAAACTGACATGCTCACTTTTCCCTCTGTGTAGCTTGAATTTTAGTTTGCTTCAGTGGTGTTTCATTGTTTTATCTTTTCTTTCTTTAATTTCTGGTTCTTCTTGTTTTGTGTTTTGTTGTAGTTTTTTGCTCCACTGTGTCCATGTTTTTTTAAAGGAAATAATAATAAAACTCAATCCCAACGGGCACAGGTCAGTTGGAAAAACGTCATAATGACATTCTTTTCATATTTTGGTGGATTATGAAAGGTTTTTAGACGTCTTTTTTAGATGTCAATATGACGTATTTTATGAGATATCAAAAAAACTGTCATATACAACCAGATTTCAACCTGAATAATACGTCTTATTTATGACTAGCATATGACCTCCTAATACATCATTAGTATTATCCCTGTTTTTCCACTACTTCCATCAGTAACAATCATTGTAACTCAATCTTCCTCACTCACAGAGCTATGGCTAACTTAACCTAGACACTTTCTGCCTGTTGAATGGAACATGCCCCAAACATAGTGGCCCCCAAACATATATGAAATATACAGTATTTTATGTATATTTTATTATATTTTATTTTAAATGGCACCACGTAGTATGTATGCCCCTTATTTAAGGCGATAGGAATTCAGGATTCAAAATACTTGGATTATAACGATTTTGTCTGCATACACACAAATTAATACCCAAACTTCTCAGCGTCGGACATTATTATGCAACTACATGACACTATTATGCAACTGAGACGTTTTGATGGATTAACCTCCCAACCATGATTGTATTTCTCAATGGTTGTAGGTTAGTAAGTGATCATTTGATCGCAATTTGGTCATGGGAAAGAATGCACACTGGCGTACAATAATAGCAGTCATCTGTTTATTTTTCCTGTAGTATAGTGATTATTATGCATATAAGTGTGCATTTGAGCATCGCTCTTAACCATGCTCGCCTGTTTCGTAAAGACAGGACCTTTCTCTTTCACAAATATAAAAAGACCATCAGAGGTTGCTAATCTGCCGCTTGCCTCCGGTGTTTCTTGTGTGTTTATTATGTTGGTCATGTGAGACAATTAGCCAATGATAGTCGCGGATTGGGCACCGACTGAGTGTGTGTGTGTGTGTGTGTGTGTGTGTGTGTGTGTGTGTGTGTGTGTGTGTGTGTAGTGGGGGGGGTGGGGGGGTGGCAGAGTCAGAATGCCAATTTCTCTCATCGCTTTTCAACCGGGTATCGATGTATCCTACACGTTCACTACATCTTGCTCTCCTTCCTGACATGTGGCGGACACGTTAAATTGGCTGGCAGGAGTGTTTACGGTAATTGCTGATGCATGTTAAGTTATTATCATGTTACGGCTTGAATTGTGAGTGGTCTATGCTGCGCGAGTAATCGTACTCTGTTTAATTCGTGGTTAGGATTTTCAGAGGGACATCTTAGGCTAGCCTATATGTAGGCTTGTATCCTACTGTATGAGTTATGTTCTAGAAATGAAGTTTTGATATTTCTTTGAATGGACAAAAAAACATTTACTGCGTAATCTACCGTTTAGTAGGCAATGGTATCTCTTTTCGGCTAGTGTATTGGATACGGGGAATCATAAATGTTTAGATGCACATATGTTGGCTATTGTCTAGATAAGAACATACTGTATCGTCTGACACTATTCAGACCTCTTCAGATTCTCCACATTGTATGTTGAAGACTTAAAATATATTTAATCAATACTAAATAAATTAGCCATCAATCTTCATATAATACCCACAATGACAAAGCTAAAATGAAATTCGTTTTTAATTTAATTTACTGAAAATGAAAGACAATTACCTAATATGTAAGTATTCAGACCCTTTGTCATGCCACCCCAAATTGAGCTCATGCTCAGTGCTTTGATCATCCTTGAGATGTCTCTAGAATTTTGTTGGAGTCCACCTGTGGAAAACTCAATAGATTGGATTTAAAATGGCACACACCTGACTATATGGTCCCACACTTCACAGTGCATGTCAGTGCAAAAACCAAGCCATGAAGTCCAAGGAACTCCATAGACCTCTGGGAAATAATTTTGTTGAGATATATATTTGGGGAAGGTTATAAAAATAATTACTAAACTATTGAAAGATCCCAGAAGCACAGTGAGCTCCATCATTGTGGAATAGGTTAGGTTTGGAACTACAAAGGCTCATCCTAGAGTTGTCTGGCCAAACTATGTAACTGGTCAAGAATAGCCTTGGTCAGGGAGGTGACAAAGAACCCAATGGCCAAACCTATCCAAGCTTCAGAAAACCATCTCTGCAGCACTCAATCAATCATGCCTTTATGGTATAGTTCAGACTGAATCCCAAGGGAATCCCAGACTCTCTCCAGAGCTTCTCCATCCAATATGACAGACTTTGAAAGAAACTGGCCAAATCCAGCTTGTAGAGGCATACCCAAGAAGATTTTAAGCTGTGATTGCTGACAAATGCGTGATTGCTGACAAATGGGTTTGAATACTTATGTACATGATATTTCAGTTTTTTTTTCTAAAAACATGTTTTTGGCACAGTTTAATTGGAAAACATGTGTAATTGTCCTAACATATTTGATTATGTTTTTGATGGGATGTCAATTTGGTTTAAAATAAAGTATCTATTCAGTGGCCACATCATTGTAAAGAAGCCTGATAACAGACTGACCTCTGTTTTCTCCCCTGAAGGCATTGTCAGCATAATAGAAGTATAAAAAAAGAATCAGTCTGACTGTATGGCACACTTGGGATCACAGTCAGCCGTTGGGGAATGAGTCATTAACTGTCTTTAAGTTGGCATGCCTCACTGTAAAAACCTGTTTTGTTTGTGGTTCATGTATGAGATTATGGTGCACTCTCTCTTCCAGTGATTTATGTAGCTTCCCAATTATGTGTACAGCCTCCACCTTGAGGTCAGGATATTAAGGACTGGCTTGTTGGACACAGACACACAATAAGGCTAGCTCTAGGATAAAAATCATGCTTAAGGGATAATCTCAAAAAGCTTTTTTTGTCAAGGACTCAGTTGATCACGATCCAAGAATATGATCCAAGGAGCAGGGGTTACCAATTTAGGGAGTGTGCCTCCAGTATTAGACCCATAACAATTGTTTATATGTTGTCTTTAACGACATATTGACATTGATTTAGGGTAGAAACAAGCAATGTTGAAATGCCAGAGGAAGACACAACGATGTAGACAGGAATACATTTGGTGTCTCTTTCTGACAGGTAGAAACTGAGCAACAACCTTCTAAAGTTGATTAGATTAGATTCAACTTCGTCACTGAACGTGCAAGTACAGTACAACAAAATGGAAGTTGAGGAATGAACTGAATGTGACTTCAGTTTCATGTAAGGTGCAACTGTTGCTATCAATTGGTCTAATCTTCTAGGAGATATTTTTATTTGAATTGAAGGTTCATACAATTTATTACAAGCCACTTTAGTATAAGAAAAACATTTGGGAAAATCTGCTATTTATTATTTTTTATAATTGTTATTATAAATATCCCCTTTTGACTTCATGACTTATTAAACTTGGAAATTAGCTTGAAATATATATGTATTGGTCCCTCAAATAAGCATAGAGCACTGCTCTATAACTGGAGGGCTACTGGCTCAAGTTCTATTCCTGCTGTTGCTTTTCAATCTCTTCATTTAACACTACCTGGCGGCAAAGTATCCTCATTAGCCTACCAGGCTCGCATCCCATAGTGGAAAGCATTCAGCAACCACTGAAATGTAAATGTCATAATGAGAAAAAGTTAGCTCTGAATACAATACCTTATCAGCAAACTGTAAGAACTCTGAGTTAGTAGTGCTTATTGAATTTTCATTTAACATTGTGCATATTTACAACTAAAAGATTGATTTCAGTAAAGAGCTAAAATGAGCTACAGTAGATTTAGGGAAGCTCTGAAAGCAATGAAGCATCCAACAAGCTTCAGAGAGATTATGTACAATGTGGGTTCCTTTAGTGCTCTGCTGCATAATTTGCAAAAGTTCAATGGCCAATCATTTTTGCTATACACACCCTTTCTCCATTACAGCAAGATAAGATTTTTTTAAATAAAAGGTTAATCACAGATTTTTTAACAGGGATGGTACAACCCTGTTTCCAAAAAAGTTATGACGCTGTGTAAAATGGAAATAAAAACAGAATGCAATAATATTCAAATAATTTAAATCCTATATTTAATAGAAAATAGTACAAACCCGATTCCAAAAAAGTTGGGACACTGTACAATTGTGAATAAAAACAGAATGCAATGATGTGGAAGTTTCAAATTTCAATATTTTATTCAGAATACAACAGATGACATATCAAATGTTTAAACTGAGAAAATGTATCACTTCACGGGAAAAATAAGTTGATTTTAAATTTCATGGCATCAACATCTCAAAAAAGTTGGGACAAGGCCATGTTTACCACTGTGTGGCATCCCCTCTTCTTTTTATAACAGACTGCAAACGTCTGGGGACTGAGGAGACAAGTTGCTCAAGTTTATGAATAGGAATGTTCTCCCATTCTTGTCTAATACAGGCTTCTAGTTGCTCAACTGTCTTCTTTGTTGCACCTTCCTCCTTATGATGCGCCAAATGTTTTCTATGGGTGAAAGATCTGGACTGCAGGCTGGCCATTTCAGTACCCGGATCCTTCTACTATGCAGCCATGACATTGTAATTGATGCAGTATGTGGTCTGTTGGAAAATCCCTGAAAGAGACGACGTCTGGATGGGAGCATATGTTGTTCTAGAACATGGATATAACTGTCAGCATTGATGATGCCTTTCCAAATGTGTAGGCTTCCCATGCCACACGCACTCATGCAACCCCATACCATCAGAGATGCAGGCTTCTGAACTGAGCGTTGATAACAACTTGGGTTGTCCTTGTCCTCTTTAGTCCGGATGACATGGCGTCCCAGTTTTCCAAAATTAACTCCAAATTTTGATTTGTCTGACCACAGAACACTTTTCCACATTGCCACAGTCCATTCCACATTGCCACGCCTGCCCTTCTGGATCCTGTTTAGATACGGCTTCTTTTTTGACCTATGGAATTTTAGCCGGCAACGGCGAATGGCGCGGTGGATTGTGTTCACCGACAATGTTTTCTGGACGTATTCCTGAGCCCATGTTGTGATTTCCATTACAGTATCATTCCTGTATGTGATGCAGTGCCGTCTGAGGGCCCGAAGATCACAGGCATCCAGTATGGTTTTCCGGCCTTGACCCTTACGCACAGATATTGTTCCAGATTCTCTGAATCTTTGGATGATATTATGCACTGTAGATGATGACAACTTCAAACTCTTTGCAATTTTTCTCTGAGAAACTCCTTTCTGATATTGCTCCACTATTTTTCGCCGCAGCATTGGGGGAATTGGTGATCCTCTGCCCATCTTGACTTCTGAGAGACACTGCCACTCTGAGAGGCTCTTTTTATACTCAATCATGTTGCCAATTGACATAATAAGTTGCAAATTGGTCCTCCAGCTGTTCCTTATCTGTACATTTAACCTTTCTGGCCTCTTATTGCTACCTGTCCCAACTTTTTTGGAATATGTAGCTCTCATGAAATCCAAAATGAGCCAATATTTGGCATGACATTACAAAATGTCTCACTATCTTCTATTGATTTAAATATAAGTTTGAGATTTGTAAATTATTCCTCTCCTTTTTTACTCACAATTTGTGTCCCAACTTTTTTTGAATCGGGTTTGTACAAAGTCAACATATTAAATCCTGAAACTGAGAAATTTTGTTGTTTCTTGAAAAATAAATGCTCACTTTGAATTTGATGCCAGCAACACATTTAAAAAAACTGGGACAGGGGCTAAAAAAGAATGGAAAATTTGTGTAATGCAAATAAATCCCTGGTGGAACATCTAACAGCTAATTAGGTTAATTGTCAACATGTCAGTAACTTGATTGGGTATAAAAAGAGCATAAATAGTGCAACAATTTAAGAATAATGTTTCTCAACATAAAATTGCAAAGTGTTTGGGGATATCATCATATACAGAGCATAATATCATTAAAATATTTATAGAATCTGGAGAACTCTCTGTACGCAAGGGACAAAACCGAAAACCAATATTGGATAGCAATGATCTTCGGATCCCTCTAGCGGCAATGCATTAAAACAGACATGATTCTGTAGTGGAAATCAATGCATGAGCTCAGTAACACTTCAGAAAACCAATGTCTTTGAATATAGATGTGAAGGCAGGGCCGGCCCTGACCAATCTGGTGCCCTAGGCAAGATTTTAGCTGGTGCCCTTGCATTGCAGCCAATTCCATCACCGATCATTGTGTTCATACACTCACACAGAAACTGCATAACTTTGTCCTTGAGATTTTCTTTATTTTAGAAACAAAAAACCCCACAAAATAAAAACAGTACTAAAGAAACAAATGACATAAAACAAATTATAAATATTATATAAATAAATGTATTGCACGAAAAAACTGTATTACAGAAACCTTAGTGCAATATGCATAATGTAGCATTGTTCTACAACCTTACTCACCTTGCCTTTTTTTGCAGAATACAAGTGACATAAAATGAATTATAATTATAATAGTTTTACACAAAAAAATTACTATATTATTGAAACCTCAGTGCAATATGCCTAATCTAGCATTGTTCTACAGCCTGAAACCTGAAGCTTTTTATTTGATACAGTCCTCTGAGTACAAACTCAGTCCTTAACTTATCAGTTAAAACAAATGGCAAGTCAGTAGGGTCTATTGGTGCAGCCTTTTTGTAGATGCCTAATGCTGCATTACTAGGCTGTGTTGAGGAAGAGGGGACAGAAGCTTGTGATGCTGCATCACTGGGCTGTGCCGAGGTAGAGGGGGACAGGAAAGCTTGATGCTGAATCACTGGATTGTGCTGAGGCAGCTGCAATTTTAATTTACTTTTACAAGAGAGCTAATGTTGGCTAGCTAAGATGTCAATAAAATATAGGCCCATACCTGGCAGACAGTGGATGGTTCGTGCAGCACACTTCTAAGAAAGTGTATTTCTCAAACTTATGTTTTAAGTTAGGTTATTCCCCAAACACCTGAATAGTTTTTCCAACATTTCCTAATGGATTTAAGGTAAAAGTAACAGACATTAACTATAGCTACATATTTAAATTAGCGAACATTACTAGTATTGGCCGAAGCAAGCAAGCTAGTACTAGTAACACTGCTCCAACGGTAACTGCTATGCAACAAGAAACTATTAATTCATCACATCACATTACTTCTGGTCTTTTTACATTGTTTGAGGTAGGCTACTGACGCTAATTTATCATGTTTCACGTTCAGTCAGTGACACTCACTACTTCAGATAACTGAACTTGCCCACCCCCCACCATCAGGTAAGTTTAACTATGGTGGTGGGGGGGGGCGATGCTGCTACACAAAGTATGGCCTAATAAGCTATGTATTTATGTTGTTTTGGGGATTTTGGTTTTTTGTAATATTTTAAATTAGGGCGCCCCTATGGATTGACATTTGCCTATTCCGCCTATGCCATGGGCTGGCCCTGTGTGAAGGCATCATTAATGCTGAACAATATATACAGGTTTTGGAGCAGCATAATACTGCCATCCAGAAGACATATTTTTCAGGGAAGGCCTTGCTTATTTCAGCATGGCAATGCCAAACCACAATCTGCAGAAATTACAAAAGCATGGCTCCGTAGTAAAAGTCCAGACCTGTCACACATTTTTACATGATTTTTCATAGCCTTTTTGCTAGTATTTACAAGGGGACAATAATTCTGGGGGGCATTGTATATTCTGTTTGCCATACCCTTCAGTTTAGTTTAATCCTGTCAGTTGAATTTGTTGTAATGTTTATGAAATCACTTAATCAACCCACACATATGGCAGATTATGTAAGATCTGTTTTGAGTGTTTATCAAGACAGTTGAAGACACCCATTTGTAAATGATAATTTAATTGTTCTGTTTTTTCTATTTCAAACAAGCTGGTATTCTACAGTATTTTGTTCAACTGCAGTAAGACAAGACAACTTAAACATCTATTCATCTGTTGCTAGTGAGACAAGACCAAGTGACAAGACCATGATGTTTACCATAGACAGATGGTATTTGTATTTGTACTTCATTTTTACGATGGTCTTTTTAGTATTCCATTTCCAATTATCTAATTTAGGTGTCTATTATAATTTGGAGGCTGAACACTGAGCTGGGAGCAGCACAGCTCACAGCTGCTTACATAACACCCACTGAGTGGAACTATACAGTTTAGTAAAGGGCGGGGAAGAGGAGATGGAATACACCCCTAACAATGTTAACACACACACAAACGATCTTACTTAAGCTTGTGTTTTTCCTTTCTTTTGCTATGGAGCTGCTCCAGAAATAGGCTCCATAAGGATGGGTTGCCAGAGGTTTGGGTGGGTAGGTAGATACTGCATAATGGAAGAACAAGAAAGCAGTTACTGCAAAAATTCTTTATACCACAAAAAAGGATGACACAAAAATACACTGCTCAAAAAAATTAAGGGAACACTTGCATCACACATCGGGTCTCAATGAAGGAAATATATTAAAGATAAAAATCTTTACTGTACATTTTGCAATTCGTTGAGAACAAAATAACGTGTCAATGGAAACCAAAATAAACCAACCAGTTGAGGGCTGGATTCAAACTCAATGTTACGGACTACTGTGTATGGCCCCAACATTCCTGTATGCACTTCCGACAACGTCTGGGCGTGCTCCTGATAAGATGGCGGATGGTGTCCTGGGGGATCTCCTTCCAGACCAAGATCAGGGTATCAGTGAGCTCCTGAACAATCTGTAGCGCTACATGGCGGCATCGGATGAACCGATACATAACATCCCAGATGTTATCAATTGGGTTCAGGTCTGGGGACCTTTTTGCGCCTCCTGTTCCTCCTCGCCCAAAGGTGCAGATACTGTTCCTGCTGCCGGGTTGATGCCCTTCTACGGCCCTGTCCAGCTCTCCTCTCCTCATATCTCCTTGAAGGAACTGGATTTTGACCTATTTTAGATTAATGCCAAATAATCAATAAATGAATGTAACAAAATAATTTTATATATAAAGAGAGTATTACAATTACAGTACAAATATCAAAGATAAAAGGAGAGAGCTTCCAAAAACCATGCTCTGGTTTATATCCCAAAAACTAAAGTACTGGGTAGGGGTGTAACGCTACACATATCCGTACCGTACCGTTAGGTAAAGGGATGTTCGGTTCTGTATGGGCTGTGATGCAGATTATTAACTACTCATCAGCATGCTCATGGTCCTCATCGGGGTCTCAACCTGCAGTTCGTCTAAATAACCGACACATTCGATGGCGTCTGGCATTTTGGAGAGGTGTTCTCTTCACGGATTAATCCCGGTTTTAACTGTACAGGGCAGATGGCAGACAGTGTAACGTGTCCATTTTAGAGTGGTCTATTGTGGCCAGCCAATGGCACACCTGTGCAATAATCATGCTGTCTAATCAGCATCTTGATATGCCACACCTGTGAGGTGGATGGATTATCTCTGCAAAGGAAAAGTGTTCACTAACACAGATTTAAACAGATTTGTGAACAATATTTGAGAGAAATAGGCCTTTTGTGTACATAGAGAAAGTCTTAGATCTTTGAGTTCAGCTCATGATAAATGGGGGCAAAAACAAAAGTGTTGCATTTATAATTTTGTTCAGTGTAGTAAGCTAGTATGCCAGTATTGGGACCGAAAAGGACTTACTACCTTCATAAAACTGGGTCTCAATAATTTTGTCACACATTAACATCACGCCAAGTTTGAATATTTAGCTAGACTGTTAAAGCATTTACTGTTAAACTGAATAAAATGTCTTATGAATTTTACTTCCACAACAAATAGCATCTTTGAACTGTATGGATTTTGCCACTGACCATTTTAATAGCTTACAAGCCAGTCATACTAGTATCTTACTACTTGGAAAAGTCATAAGAATTGAGAAATTGCTAGCAAGACTGAAGACGAACTTTACAATGCCAAAGCTGTTTAATTTCATGGCACAGCAACATTCGTTTTTCCTTCATAGGTGAATGACATCAACATTGGTGACGTTAAAGGTGCCTTATGCAACTTAACGCCACCTATCGGCAGTGAGTTGCATATCGGTTCTATTACTTCATTAGGATTTGACATTGTCATTACTAACTATGAGTATACTGACCTGTTTGAAGCAGTGTAACTTCCAACCGTCGATGCTGGAACAATGAACGCAGACTTTCGTTTCAAATGGGGTTAAAGTTGATGGGTCGTTTCCATAACTACGGAACACAGAATAAACAAAGTAAACAGCTAAACCAATCAAAACATTACCTGGGCTATCTACTGCGTTAGATGCACTGCCATAATTCAGAGACTTGTTGATAGCTATCTAGCGAACATTAAACCATAATTGTACTAGCTAGTGCTAGCTGGAACAATAATATGCGCACTTCGACCAGTTTGCATGAGCCTAAATCTAGTTAAAAGGCAATATAATTCATTCATCTGAGCAATATTCGCTTATGCATGATATTTAGTCAAACAACCCACAAAGCATGTTTTTTAAAAACATTTTGCAGATAACACCAGGTTGTAACACTATTTTCCAGCAAGAAATGGAACAAAAGAGTGTCTGCTCGGACACAACTTAGCTTGTTAGCGTATTGTCTCAACCAAAGACCTTAGACCTTCCTAAAACGTATCTGCGCCCATACAAATAGAATAAACAAGAACATTGATTTTCTATGTAGTATTATTGTTTCTCCATCATCATCAAGTAACTTACACAGATTTCCTTGTCTATCTAGCAAAGTAGCTGAATGAGGCGATGTAACCTACTTGTCAAGTAGAAAGGTAGTCAACTCTGCATCACTGTTCACACAAACTTCAGCTCTCACCATCAAATGCAAAATGTACCCTCTTTTGTCTTATGCTCCCGTTCCTTCCGTATATTTTCATTTCTGGACCGTTCTGTGTAGGCAACATGAACCCAAACAAAGCTTGTCATTGGCCTTCACCTCACACACCTTCAAGGAAGTACATGCCTACAAATGTCCCGGCCTTCTACGTTTTACTTGCAACCATGGCCCTGGGGATAGTGTCAGTCCTGACACTTTTCCACAGACTGTTTTTTAACGTTAACTGATAGTAAGTAACGGTTATTATCGAAAATTTTAAATGTTAAATGCTGCATAAGGCACCTTTAACTGACTGTGAAAAGTGAAAAGACTTTTACCACGCAAGGGGTTGTGGTCTATATTACCCCAAAAAGCATGCATAGATGCATACTTTGAAAATCCACCAGAAATAGTAGATCATCAGGGAACTTTTGGAATAGTATTTTTAGCGTTCTATGGTTTTGGACATATCTTCTCGCATGCTAATATGGCATACTATATACAGTTGTGCCCTTATGTTTGCATGCCCTGGCAGAAATTGTGACATTTTGGCATTGATTTTGAAAAAAACTATTTTCTTTAAGGATAGTGATCATATGAAGCCATTTATTATCACATAGTTGTTTGGCTCCTTTTTAAATCATAATGATAACAGAAACTATCCAATTTCTGTTATCAATTTCCCTGATCACAAGTTTACATAACCTTGAATGTTTGGCCTTGTTACATACACACAAGGTGACACACACAGTGACACACACAGGTGAATATGACAAAGGTGAATTTCCCACACCTTTTGCAATTGCAATTAGTGTCTGTGCATATATAGTCAATGAGTTTGTTAGCTCTCACATGGATGCTCTGAGCAGGCTAGGTACTGAGCAATGCGGAGCAGAAAAGAACTGTCAAAAGACCTGCATAAGAAGAGTGGTGGTGAGGTACCAGGGAATGGCTGCGCCTTAGCAGAGCTCCGAACCCTGGCAAACTAATTCTGGTTTTAAACAACTTAATCTCTCCCAAACACGTTATTGGACGGTGGTGACTTCTTAAGTCACTAAACTTGATATCACTGTGAAGCATGTCCATGGGGTCCAAGAAGAAGAGTGTACAAACTCGATTGCCTACAGTTACAGTGGATGATGCTAGTGTTAGCTCTGCAACAGCTAACAATGCAAACGCTAACCAAGAAGAAACATCAAAGATGGACATACGCGTTCTGTTTGCCGAAATGACTAAATGGGAGCTACCTTGAATGGTGTTACAGCAGATGTATCCTTTATTAAGTCAGACATGACGGAATTAAAAAACGCTGTGACCACGACTCAAATACGGATGAGCGAGGCTGAGGGCCCCATCTCGGACGTGGAAGACAAGGTGAAGAGCATGGCTGAAGACAATAGCAAATGTGCTAAAAAACACAAGCAACTCTTGGCTCGTGTAGACGATCAGGAAAATGGAAGTCGCAGGAAGAATATTCGGCTTATTGGTGTGAAAGAAGGCATGGAAGGAAGTGGCAATATGAGTGATTTTGTGAGGAAGATACTCGCTGATGGCCTGGGGTTGCGTGGAGACGAGTTTGAAATTGAAAGATGTCACCGTAGTTTGAGACCTCACACGGACCCTGGGCAGCCCCCTCGGATTATTCTTGTGAGATTTCTTTGTTACTCTGCGCGACAGAAAGTTCTGGCAGCCGCAAAACAGTAGAAAGGCATAATATGGGAGAACTGTTGCATGTCATTTTATGAGGACATGACTGCCGAGCGCGCTGCGCAAAGGAAGTTATTATCTCCGGTAATGAAAACACTGTGGCAGCATCAGGTGAAGCACACACTTGCACATCCAGCAACGCTACGATTTACATGGAATGATGAGCGAAAGAGCTTTGACGACGTTGAGGAGGCAGAGAAATGTATATGTGATAACCTTCAAGATTAAATGGAGTGACCGGTCAACAGGTTTAACTAAGCATATGGGGGAGAGTTCTTTCAGAAGACGGGGGCGGGATCGCTGGGATATCGCCTGGACAGCTAGAGGAGCGGAGATCGCTGTCTATGGGACCCACGCGGAGCAGAAATAACTTTAACTTTGCCTGGAGGACATTTGCACTGTTATGTTTCTTTTTAGAACAGTGTTAGTTTTGTTTTTTGTTTGTTCCAGTAATGGTTTTCAAAGTGAGGTATTCTTATTTACATTTTGGTTCACACAAAGCTGTCAATATTTGTTTAATTGTTGTGGAATGGAAGATGCAGGGCTGATATATAACTCGCCATGGTGTAACAATGGGCAATATGGATGTTAATATTGTATCATGGACCATAAATGGGTGCAGCACATCAATCAAAAGGAAAAAAATACTCAGTTATCTTAAGTATCATAACACTGATGTTGCTTATATTCAAGAAACACACTTTGAAAATGGAAATGAGGCTTTGAAGTTAAAAAGGGATTGGGTTGGAAAAGTGTTTCATAATTCAGTATCAAGTAAAAGCCGCGGTGTTGCAATACTTATTAACAAAAGACTTAATTTTGTTTTGTTACAAGATTTAAGGATGAAAATGGACGTTATTTATGCCTCCAGGCACTTATTAATGGTGTTCAGGTCGTTTTATGCAACATTTATGCTCCAAACTGGGATGAACCTAATTTTATACATAAAGTTAATAAGATGCTGGGAAGCATGCAGGGACATGTTTTTATTTTTTTATCTCTAATTCATGTGTTAAATATTTTCTAGAGATAAATGTTGGGTCTACTAACAGGTTAGCTACAGTGTGGGATGCTCTGAAAGCGTTTGTTCGTGGTAAATGCTTAGCTTTTAGCTCTAAAAAAGTTAGAGAAAATAAGGCAAAGATCCAAACTTTGGAGGAACGTATAGGTACTTTGGAGAAACAAATAGCAGGGAAATTTGATGATAGTACATTTAAAGAGATTTGTCAGCTTAAGCTTAGTCTCCATTAAATCTATAACAAGAAGGAAGAGTATGCTCTTTTGCGGCTTAAAACCAATTTCTATGAGAATGGGGAAAAAACGGGAAGGTTATTGGCAAGACAACTTAAAAAAATGGATAATCACAATGTAATTACTGCAATCAAAAAGGGTGATACATTGGTTACGTCTTCCTCAGATTTTAATATGGCTCAAAATGTTTTATCAAGATTTGTATACATCTGAGAACATGGTTAGTAAGGATCAGATGGATGCATTTTTTGAAAAAATGACAATACCAAAGATCTCACAAAATGACAAGGACAAACTGGAAACCCCTTTAACAGAGCTTGAAGTAAATAAGGCCATTGGTACAATGAAATCTGGAAAGTCACCTGGGATAGATGGCTTTCCAGCCGAATTCTACCAAAAATGTATAGACATACTCTGCCCATTTTTGAGTATTTTAATGAAGCGTTTGAATATGGATTACTTCCTGAAAGTTTTAACCAGGCAGTAATATCTCTAATTCCAAAAGGCGACAAAGATTTAACTGACCCAGCCAATTATACACTCACCTAAAGGATTATTAGGAACACCATACTAATACTGTGTTTGACCCCTTTTCACCTTCAGAACTGCCTTAATTATATGTGGCATTGATTCAACAAGGTGCTGAAAGCATTCTTTAGAAATGTTGGCCCATATTGATAAGATAGCATCTTGCAGCCGATGGAGATTTGTGAGATGCACATCCAGGGCACGAAGCTCCCGTTCCACCACATCCCAAAGATGCTCTATTGGGTTGAGATCTGGTGACCATTTCAGTACAGTAAACTCCTTGTCATGTTCAAGAAACCAATTTGAAATGATTCAAGCTTTATGACATGGTGCATTATCCTGCTGGAAGTAGCCATCAGAGGATGAGTACATGGTGGTCATAAAGGGATGGACATGGTCAGAAACAATGCTCAGGTAGGTCGTGGCATTTAAACGATGCCCAATTGGCACTAAGGGGCCTAAAGTGTGCCAAGAAAACATCCCCCCGCAACATTCTTCCAGTCTTCAACTGTCCAATTTTGGTGAGCTTGTGCAAATTGTAGCCTCTTTTTCCTATTTGTAGTGGAGATGAGTGGTACCCGGTGGGGTCTACTGCTGTTGTAGCCCATCCGCCTCAAGGTTGTGCGTGTTGTGGCTTCACAAATGCTTTGCTGCATACCTCGGGTATTACGAGTGGTTATTTCAGTCAAAGTTGCTTGAATCAGTCGGCCCCTCTCTTCTGACCTCTAGCATCAACAAGGCATTTTCGCCCACAGGACTGCCAAATACTGGATGTTTTTCCCTTATCAACTATTCTTTGTAAACCCTAGAAATGGTTGTGTGGGAAAATCCCAGTAACTGAGCAGATTGTGAAATAATCAGACCGGCCAGTCTGGCACCAACAACCATGCCAAGCTCAAAATTGCTTAAATCACCTTTCTTTCCCATTCTGACATTCAGTTTGGAGTTCAGGAGATTGTCTTGACCAGGACCACACCCCTAAATGCATTGAAGCAACTGCCATGTGATTGGTTGATTAGATAATTGCATTAATGAGAAATTGAACAGGTGTTCCTAATAATCCTTTAGGTGAGTGTAGACCAGTAAGTTTAATAAATGTCGATTGTAAAATATTATCCAAAGTGTTAGCAACAAGATTAGAAATTGTATTGCCACACATTATTCATAAAGACCAGGTAGGTTTTATCAAGAACAGATCTGCGTCTGATAACATAGAATATTATTGCATCTCTTATGGATAATGTAAATCCTGTGTTAGCTATATCTTTGGATGCCCAGAAAGCTTTCGACAGGGTAGAGTGGAGTTTTTTGTTTACCGCCCTGGTGAAATTCGGTCTAGATGGAAAATTCAGCAGATGGATTAGAATAATCAGGGAACACAAATTGTTTTTGTATGCAGATGACATTTTGGTAATAAGTCAAGACCCCACTAACTCTATCACAACCTTACTTGAAGTTATTGATAATTATTCGTTGTTCTCTGGGTACAAAATTAATTGGCATAAGTCTGAAGCGATGCCAGTCTCACAAGCTTGCACTCATAGTTTATTAACTGGTTTCACTCATAGTTTATTTAGGTGGTTGGAGAAAGGATTGAAATATCTTGGAATTGAATTGAACCCAAATATTGATGATATTATGGCTGACAATATGGGGAAAATGCTCAACAAAATTAAGACTAACTTGGATACATGGAGCAAGTTAAATTTAACATTATGGGGGAAAGTAAACACAGTGAAAATGGTCATAGCCCCTCTTATCAATTCATATACTAGAATGTTACCTATGTGCATACCACGGCCAATACTAATAAGTTATAGTAACATGATAAAACACTTTCTTTGGAATGGTGGTAAACCTCGTAATAACATTAATCGGCTCTGCCAGCCAAAAAAAGAAGGGGGGTTAGCCCTGCCCAATGTAGAACTTTACAGTATTTCTTTTGAGATGTCTAGTCTGGTTAAACATTGGGCGGGGAGAATCAACATGGACTGGATTTTAATAGAACGAGAGCTTGCTTCTCCGTTTATACCAATAGATATTTTATCATAAAAGTCAAATAAAGGGAATCAAATGCAAAATCCTATCTTGAAATTTTCTAGAATGGTATGGTTGGAGGTACATAAAAAATATAAACTTGTTGCATATGTGCAAAAATACACCCCCTTGTGGCATAACCCAAAAATTTAAATTAATAAACAGACTATTTACTGGGCACAATGGCTAAGAAAAGGTATTAGAACTATAAGTGATTTATTGGAGGGAGACATATTTATGTCATATGATGTTATCAAAAGGAAATTTAACTTGGAGGGTCGTGGCCACTTTTGGAAGTATTTACAAATTAGAGATTGTTTGACAAGAAGTGTTAAGTTGTTAAATGTGAAAAATCCTATAGAGGCCTTTCTGCTACTAACTCCACTATTGTGCAAAGCCTCAAAATGGTATAATATTTAATATCAAAATGGTATAAGTAAAAGTCTGAAAGAAATATGGGAAAGAGATTTAGGATGTACAAGGAATGATGATACATGGGATTCAATTCTGTCAAACAATGGGTTGCACATTAGAGAAGCTAGGGGTAAGTTTATTCAATACAAAATTCTTAACAGATATTATTATACTCCTTCTAGGCTTTATAAAATGGGTATTGGCAGAAACGATCTCTGTTGGAAATGCCAAATAGCTAAAGGCACTTTGATACATGCCCTTAGGGAATGTCCGGTGATTTCTGTGTTTTGGAGCAGTGTTTTAAGTTACACTCAGGGTTGGTTATCCTGTAATCTGCCCAAATCACCCAGACTGTGTTTACTCAGAGACAAAGGAGAAGTGCCAATGTTAAATAAACATACCTTTAGAGTGTTAAATACTGCTTTGGTAACATGTTCCCTACTCATTTTGAAATTCTGGAAGGACCCTCATGCCCCAACACTTAGAATGTGGAAAGAAAGAATGACTGAAAATGCTGCATGTGAAAAGATGTTGGGAAGACTACATTGTACAAATGAAACCATGAAGGAACAATGGGACAGTTTCTGCACCTACATGTCTACAATTTAATGTGAAGATAAGCTGTTTACAGAGATTTACATAGATCCTCACTGTTATGTTTTTTTTTCTTTTTTTTTTTTTCTTTGTTATAAAATAAAAAACTCAATAAATATTTGAATTATTAAAAAAAAGACCTGCATAACAAGGTAATGGAACTTTATAAACGTTATATGGAAAAGGATATAAAAAGATATGCAGAGCCTTGCAAATGCCAGTCACTGCTATTCAATCACTTCTTAAGAAGTGGAAAATTCTGGGATCTCTTCATACCAAGCCACGGTCAGGTAGGCCAAGAAACATTTCTGCCAAAACTGCCAGAAGAATTGTTCAGAACACAAAGAAAAACCCACAGGTAACCTCAGGAAAAATACAGGCTGCTCTGGAAAAAGACTGGTTGTTTCAAGGAGCACAATACGACGATGCTTGAACAAAAATGAGCTGCATGGTGTTGCCAGATAGAAGCCTTTACTGCGCCAAGGCCACAAAAAAGCCTGGTTACTCACAACTTCTGGCACACTAATTTGGAGTGACGAGACCAAAATAGAGCTTTATGGTCACAAGCATAAGCACTATGTTTGGAGAGGTGTCAACAAGGCCTATAGGGAACAGAATACCATCCCCACTGTGAAGGATGGTGGTGGCACACTGATGTTTTGGGGGCATGTGAGCTCTAAAGGCACGGGGAATCTTGTGAAAAATTGATGGCAAGATTAATGCAGCATGTTATCAGAAAATAGTGGCTGACGATTTGCATTCTTCTGCACGAAAAGCGCGCATGGGACGCTCTTGGTCTTTCCAGCACGACAATGACTCTTAAGTACAAGGGCAAGTGGTTACAGCAGAAAAGGTTCTGGAGTGGCCAATACAGTCTCCTGTCCCTTGATATCATCGAGCCACTCTGGGGAGATCTCAAACATGCGGTTCATGCAAGAAGACCAAAGATGTCTTTGCATGACTTGGGGGCATTTTGCCAAGACGAATGGGCAGCTATACCACCTGCAAGAATTCAAAGCCTCATAGACAACTGTTATAAAAGACTGCACCCTGTCCTTGATGCTAAAGGGAGCAATACACAGTATTAAGAACTAAGGGTATGCAGACTTTTGAACAGGGGTCAGTTCTTTTTTTACTTTGTTGCCATGTTTTGTTTTATGATTGTGCCATTCTGTTATGACCTACAGTTGAATCTGAAACCCCTTAAATAAAAGACGTGTTTTGCCTGCTCACTCATTTACAGTTTTCTGTAAATTAGTGTATATATATTACCAATTCTCCAAGGGTATGCATACGTTTGAGCACAACTGTAATATGCAAATAGATTGAGATTTAGGACGTTGTGCAGCCTCGTAAATAAATATGGCAAACACAAATTACAAGCCAGATCTTGAGGACCCTCACGTATTGTTCAGGTCTCCCGTTAAGGAAAACTTCATAATAAATTCATATAAATTATGTTTTGCATGTCTATTTTCCACTGTAACGCAATCATATCGAACCATGACTTAAAATCTGCGTTATGTGCTAAACCGTGACTTTTGTGTACTGTTACACCCCCAGTAGTGGGAGTTGGATAGCTAACCTTAAGATAACAAGACTTATCCTGAAGAATAGTTCCTCTTATTAACTAGGGACACATTCCAAACTATGCTTCCTGGCACCATTTTTTAAAACAATGATCTACTCATCGGTTAAGAAAGGGTGAATAAGTAGTGACCTTAGGTCCACGTTGCAGACTCTTAGACTGTTCTCTCAACCAACTTCATGAGGCAGTCACATGAAATGCTTTTCCAAGAGAATTACAGGTGTTCCTATGTATACTGAGCTGCTTTTCCTTCACTCTGAGGTCCAACTTATCCAAAACCATCTTAATTGGGTTGTGGGGAGATTGTGAAGGCCAGGTCATCTGATGCAGCACCATCACTCTCCTTCTTGGTCAAATAACCTTTACACAGTGTCACCAGAAAAGCACTCCCACACCACCTCCTCCATGTTCCACAGTGGTTACAACCATGTAGAGATCATCCATTCACCCACACTGCATCTCACAAAGATACTCATCAGATCAAAGGAGAGATTTCCACCAGTTTAATGTAAATTTCTTGTGTTTCTTGGCCCAAGCATGTCATTCTTCATATTGGTGTTCTTCATTAGTGATTTTTTTGCAGCAGTTCGACCATAAAGGCCTGAATCACGCAGTCTTCCACTGAACAGTGGATGTTGAGATGTCCATTACTTGAACTCTGTGAAGCATTTATTTGGGCTGCAGTCTGATGTGCAGTTAATTACCAATGTCTAAAGAACTTGAATGAAACCATTGAATCAGAGATAACTCTGGGACTTCCTTTAATTTGGCGGTACTCATGCGAGCCAGTATAATCATACACT
The DNA here is from genome assembly GCF_011004845.1 of Esox lucius. Lineage (NCBI taxonomy): Eukaryota > Metazoa > Chordata > Actinopteri > Esociformes > Esocidae > Esox > Esox lucius. The sequence goes on from NC_047569.1 coordinate 1,067,643, forward strand.
TGATGTAGTTTTTTGACTGCACTTTAAGAAAGTTCTCAACATTTTTCAGATTGACCGACCTTCATGTCTTACTGTAAAGATGGACTGAAATTTTCCCTTTGCTAATTTGAGCTGTCTTTGCCATAATATGGACTTCCACATGACAGACATAATGATGGTCTTCTGTATACCAAACCTAAAAACCAAACCTCAAAAGCATCAACAAGGAAAGACATTCCAAAAATTTACTTTATACAAGCTACACCTGTTTTTGGAAATGCATTCCAGTTTGCTACCTCATGAAACTGGTTGAGGGAATGACTAGTACTGTACATGCAAAGTGTTTTTGCAGACCCCTGACTGTCACGACTCCCGGGACTCAGGACAGAGGTAAGATCCAGAAGCAGATACAGACACCGGGGTAAAAGGACAATGATGATGTTTATTGCAGTAGTCTGAGATGTTAGTGGAGACACATAAGAATTACGTTGGTGGGTATGAATGTATTGTTGGAGGGTGGATAGTGGGTAGCAGTGGTACGAAGTCCGGGAGGCAAGAATGGTCAGAAGGTCAGGCAGGATTCGGTCAACAGAGTGGGGAGTCAGTCCAGGCGAAGGTCGATAACGGGAAGGCAGAAAGGTGGTTGGGAGGGAGGTACAGGACGGGTCTCGGAACAAGTAGCTGGAGACGAACGGGGGAAAAAACACGGTGAGCAGAAGATAACAAAAATAGGATACTCAGGAAATAGGATAGCTTGCTTAATTAGGTAGAGAACACTAATAATTACGTGGCTGTACAATAATCCGGCAGGGACTGAAAGCAGAACTCTCCTATTTATAGGGAGAGTGGCAATCAGCCCCCCAGGTGTGTAGACTGGTGCAGGTGCTCAGGATCAGTGGTGATTACGGGTGCCTTCGTGGAGTGCTGGGAACAAGGAGACTGGTACTCGGGGAGATGTAATGACAGACAAACAGCTCAGGAGGGCTGAGTCCTGACACTGACATGGAAGGTATAGTGGGAAGAACAAGTATTTGATACACTGCCGATTTTGCTGGTTTTCCCACTTATAAATCACGTATAAGTGCTCATAGGTACTCTTCAACTGTTAGTGAAAATCACATTGTATCATTTTTAAGTAATTAATTAGCATTTTATTGCATGACCTAAGTATTTGATACATCAGAAAAGCAGAACTTAATATTTGGTACAGAAACCTTTGTTAGCAATTACAGAGATCATACATTTCCTGTAGTTCTTGACCAGGTTTGCGCACACTGCAGCAGGGATTTTGGCATGATCCATGTTGTTTAACTGTGTCTCGATGCAAATAGACTGGTTAGGAATGGAACTGCAACGCTTAGTAACGATAATAGAAAACCTCCAGATTGGTTGATGGTTTTTCTTTTCTTTGCGACTGAAGTGTTCTTTCTAGATATGTATATAAGTCTCTTTACTTTTCAGAGCTGCGATTATGTTAAAGGTATATTTCCACGCTTTAGATTTAGCGCTATTTCACAGAGTGATAGAATGAGGTTGGTGGATGCTGATTTTAAAATAACTTTTCGTTGACTTGCCGGTGCCTTAAATATCATCTTCAAAAGTGGTACATTTCTATGAATGCGTTTAGACATGTTCAAACTTTTTTAGGAACGTACACGACAGGCCAATCCCCTGAAAATAACCCTGTTCTCAGACGGTAGTCTTCTGGTGTTGTAGCTTTAAAGTCAATAAGTAAATAACCAAAAGGCAGATGTGTTGCATCTTTAAAACTCTCCATGAAGAATCGAGAAAGTCTTGGGTATATCAGTCTGCCTAAAATACTAATCTGCTGATTGTCACGGGGGTTTTTAAACAAGATGAGGTAGTTTGTGTTCAAAATAATAGTTCTACTAGATTTGCCTTCAACAAACATGTTTTGGACAAGGTAAATTACAAACCGGTTATGGTGGTGTGAATATTGTGTGAAATCTCTCTCCATCTCCAAACTCTTCAACATACTTTTAATTAAATCGTGAATAATTAAAAAGTAGTTTTTCTGAATTGGTAGCAGATTGTCATCACCCAGCGATGTTGTTAGACCTTCTATAAAAGTAATCTCCCTTACCTTTCAACATTTCGTCATACAGCGGTTGCCAACATGAATAAACCCAAACGATATTCTGAATTTCTTTGGAGAAAACAATGTCAGTATTATCCAACAACATCTTCACAAAATATGTTTTACCCAAGTTACTGGGGCCACTAATGACACACCTGAATGGGTGTTGAAGTTGCGGGTCAAAACCGCTATCCATCCTAGAATGTGATTTAGTTCCCGTAAGGCCTTGTACTGTAATCAGGGAGCAGTACACGCTTGTTGTACACAACTCTGAAACGCTTAGACACTACTCAGTTTTTCAATGTGAATGTTCTTTATCTCTCGCAATTGTGTCTGCATTAGCAAGGACGTGACCATCATAACCACCCTCACACTGTTCAAAGTTATCAACTAGTCGTGTTAGCGTCTCCAAGTTAACAATGGTTGTGTTGAAGTAATGCCTTTTGCCTTAACGGTCAGACCTTTAACGGTTTTGTAACCGTATATCTTTGGCCCACCACTAACAAATTAAGCGATTCTGTCACCATCTGGCAACTCATCGGTCAAGTCACCTAAGAATGGCCCCAGTGGGGGTACCCAATCCCCGTGGCGTGTGACAAAGATCACTGAATCTGTGTCGGTGTAGAGTACACGTCTATACAACTTCTCCAAGAGTGAATACAACTCGAGTCTATCATAAGCGGTTGTGAACGCGGCAATAAAAATGTTGTCGTTACGTGGTTTGTTTGGTGTCTTTTGTGTAACGCCACTGTACTATCGCAATTGTGTCTGAGATGAAAGAGAAATAACCAACATCTATTTCACTTGAAAAAATGTAGTGGCTATGTCACATCCTGGCTGTGCCCCTAGCCATCTCTGCGCTGGGCTCGGGGCATAGCCAGGACAGGACAGGAGGTGGCATCTAGCCACCTCTAATCCTTTTTGGTTTCCCCAATTGGAGGCAGGTGTTAGTCATTGCCTCCAATTGGGGACCCTATTTAAGTTCAGTGTGTTGGCCATGCTGGCGTGGTTCATTTTGGTTTTGACCTGTTGAAGTTAACCCGTGTCACTGGTTGCTGCCTTTTGTTTTGTTTCAGTTTTGTTTTCATTAAAAGATGGATTATCTCCATTACCTCTACTCTGCGCCTGTGTCCTTCTCCTCCCACGACCTTGACAGGCTAAACTCCTCCGGATCTGTAATTAGCATTGTGTTCATAAGGTTAGACCGCTCACCCATCTTACCCCAAAGACTATTCATTGCCAATTTAGCCAAAGATCGCCTAGCACTATTTAAAACAATGTTTTCCTTGTCAAGCTGCACACCCTCCTTTTCATGATATTCACAGATATACCGGTCCTTAGCATAATCTTCAGCCACAGATGGCGGGAAGCTGCTAGCTAGATATCTGCAGTTTATGTTTTAAGTAGGGATGTTAATGATTAGTAGAAGATTGATTATTTGTCGATAAGAATTTGATCGATGCCCATTTAATTGATCGATGTAGGCAATTTAAGTTTAGTATTAATATAGAACGCAATGTAAATAGTTTGGTGGGTAATCCTCTAAATAATCTACAGCGGTATAATCCAATGAAAGATTAAGCAAAAATAAGCGTGACTTTTGATCGTTTTGATTAAAAAAATTATAATGTTCACTCTAAATACTGTAAAATAACACAACGACTAGGCCTATGAGGCGCTACTGAGATAAAGTAACTTTCTGCGGGATATTCTACCACCGCTGGATGGAAATCCAACAGACTGGTGGAAGGTCGGCTAAATTAAGGAAGATTACCCCATTACATGCGCATTCCCGCGACCACAGTGCTGAACAAACCGTAGCAACTTACCCCTGAGCATTTTTTCAAATAAAAATCAGATCAGCTTTCCGTAGTATGGTAATCAGAGTCCAAAGACATTTGAATTTTTTTTGGAAAAGGTTTCTTGTTATTGCGGATTGTTTATATTTGTTATGGTTGCATAAACTCTTCGTGGTAAGATATATCTGCAGGGCTTGTTATCGGCCTAATTTATGTGACGGTCCCAACCTGATGGGACCATTCCGCTTCATGTTTTCTGTTTGTCCTTGGCTTGTCCTGTCCTTGTATGGTCTTTCCTGTTCTTGTTTCAGTTAATCGGTCTATTCCTTTCACCTGTGTTTAGCCCCCACCTGTTTCTGTGTTAGTCTGTGTATTTAGTTCAGCTATTTTCTCCCTGTCCTTGTCGGTCATTGTGTCACGGTTCTGTGTTCCTGAGAGTATTTTGTAGTGCAAGGCACTCTGTTTTGGTTCTCTCTTGTTTTCATTAAAGATGCCTCAATCTCTGCGCTTGCCTTCGTCTTCCTCCTTGCATCGTGACAATTTAAATGTAGTAGGCATATTCATCCAAAATTATGAGTCAGATAGATTTTCTGTTCTTTTTAAATAAGGCCTAGGTTTAAAATGAAAATCTTTTTTTTATTGGTCTTTTTATTTTATTTAGGAAAAAAATTACACATTGGAGATTTTTCGTTCTAGACATATATTTTTAATAAGTTTAATCGATTGATTGAGCTTTTACAATGTTGACCATTGATTAATATTTTTCAGAGTGACTGATACCTTCCCCCGATATATTTTGCATTGACCTATCTCCTTATACTTTATTCAAACACTCGCTGTACTATCCTTCACAACCTGGACCCGGCAGTGGACGCGTGCCAAGGCCCGCAGAGTGGCCTCTCTCCGTACGTCGGATACCCGAGCCCCTTATAGAGACTGTGGATAACTGGAGCCCCAGAAATATCACCAGTTGACTGAGCCGAGTCACCAACCGGAACGTGTGAACCCTTGTCTGTTCCGCCGAATGCGCCAGAACCAATAGGTCGTCCAGGTAGGCCTGACACCCTGACACCTCAGTGGTCCCAACGCAGCCTCTACGCACTTGGTGAAAGTGCGGGGGGCCAACGCATACCCGAACGGAATCCTCGTGTACTCGTATGCCCAACCCTGAAAGGCAAACCACAGGAACTTCCTGTGACGCAGCAGAACAGGAACATGGAAGTAGGCATCCTTCAGATCGATGCTGACGCAAAAATCCCCGGGGTGAACACACTCCAGGAGACGTTTCGTCGTGAGCATGCGAAATGGCCTCTTTGACATGCATTTATTCAAAATGCGCAGGTCTAGGATTGGCCTCATGGGACACTCTCCCCCAAAGAGTCAGGTACGTCGCTTCTTAAACGGTGGGGCCTTACGGCCTCCATCGTTCTGTCGGCGGGGAGGAGGAGGAGACGACCTCTGGGGGCGAGGTTCCCGCACCTCACACTGCGTCGGGCGCGCCGCGTCCGGTTCAGCTGGAGCCGCCGCCTTAGCGCGGCGATGTTGCCCCCGGCAATGCAGACGACCCCCAGCCCTCCGTGAGACCTCAGGAGGAGCAGAGGACGCCGCAGATGAAGAAGGGACTGGCAAGAAGGGACCCAAACGGATACACTCTTCTCTGTCCCTCTTCTGGCGCACCAGCGCCTCGGTGACCGCAGCGCCGAACAGCACGTCCTCCTGAAGTGGTGCGTTCAAGAATGGAACCTTCTCCTGTTCCTTCAGGGAGATCAACGCCAGCCATAAGTGCTGAACCTGCACCACTGACGTTGCCATCACCCGACCGGCCGAGATGGAATTGGCCTGAGTCAGCTTCAAAATGGCCTCACTCACCTCAGCCGGGGACAATGAGGTGCGATCCTCCGTCATCCCGGCCACAGCTGCAGCCAGAATGCCTACATTGTTGCAGGCCGCGAGAGACTGCACCAAAAGGGCATATTGTTTTTCCGCGAGGCTGGTGGAGACAAGGTCCCTCACCGAAGGTAGGGCGGGGCGCTTGTGGGACCAGGTACTCAGGTCCGGAACCAGGGAGGACACCAGTGCTGATTCCAGGGGCGGAATGCCCCTGCTCAGCGTCTCCAACCTCCCCTCCACAGTAGTGAAGGCGAGATGCGACTTCACAGTTCCCCGAGTCATGAATGGAGCAATCCACACCTCCTCTGCGTATTTACGCAGAGAGGGGACCTCTGGCACCGCTGTCGGCGAAAGGGGACCTCTGGCACTGCGTCCAGCGATCAGCCTCAAACAAATCCTCCCCGTCCTCTGGCGCAGGCACCGGCATGGAGATGCGCAGGCGCCGGGCAGCGGCAGAGATGGCAGCAAAGAAATCCTCCTTTACTGACGGGGGTCGACACCCCTGTCGCCGAGGGGGACCTCCTCTGTGAAACATGCAAGCCGCTCCATCCTCACCGGTAAAGGGAGGACGGCGCAGGCGGTGCACACAGGCTCCTCGGTAGCACCGTCACGAGCATGAAGCGGACCTAGACACACACAGCATAATGTGTGCGCGTCCACTGCCGGGTCCAGCTACACCGGCATGCTGGCAAGGAAGTCAGAGGCCGGGGTGCCGCCACAGAAGAAGCCGCTCCAGCGGCTGAAGTAGGTGAAGCCTTACTTAGCTATAGTAAAACACATCGAAATGCATAAACTAAACTTTCTCGTGAAGAAAGAAGGGAGGGAGATTGGGGTGTGACGACTTCTTTTATAGCCATGGGGGCAGATGGCCATGAGAGGTGCGATTTGCATATTTAGTTTTTCAGTGCCTGCCTATTCGCAGAAGGGTAAACCAATAGGAGCGAAGCCCCATGGGCAAAGCTTCACGATATAGAACTCTGGGAAATTGGGTTTAACAGTAAAATCCTGTAAATCTGACATACAGTAAGTCTACTGTTTAATTGCAGTATTTTGCTGGCATCCCAGCTGCCAGAACTTAATTGTTTATTGAAGTATTTGCAGTAAGTGGCTGTATTTCCCAAATACAGTAAGATTCTGAAAAAAAGGGTGTACTGCCACAGGAAGACAATTTGATTGGGGGTGCTGGTTGGCTCGCAACCAATTTGTTTCCGAATTTCGTCAGTGTCTGAGTCTATGAAGGAGGTCTGCCACACCCGAAGTACCCCTAATTCCTATGATATCTAATATACAGTAAGCTACTGTATCTTTACAGTAATTTGCTGGCAATTCAACTGCCTGTAATTTACCATACATTCAAATATTTACAGTAAGTTACTGTATTTCCCAAATACTGTAACATTCTGTCAAAAAAGGACATGCCCATAGCCACAGGAAGACATTTTGATAAGGGGTGCTGTTGGGCTCGTGATGACTTGGTTTCAAAATGTTGTCATTGAGTACTGAGGTACTAAGTACTAACAGTGGGTCTGCCGTACCCCCAATCAAAACGTCTTCCTGTGGCAGTGTATTGTACACCCTTTTTTTCAGAAACTTACTGTATTTTATGTCCTATGGCATCTAGTATACAGTAAGTTACTATATAATTACAGTATTTTACTGTAATTTTACAGGCAATGTTTTACAGTGTATGTTTGAAGACGTGTAGCAATGATTAATAGAGCTCTGCCATTTGTCAGAGCAATTGTTAACTTCTAGGATGTGGCCAATTCCTTTAGTTTTTTCTCCAGTAAATCATTGTCACTTTAGATTTGTTGTAGCTTCTCCCAGAGGCTGAAATCCACAGTATTGCTTCTTTACAATGTACACTAGCAGCTGCTTTTCTCCAAAAAGTTGAAAAAGGATGTGTTTTCACTTTATCTAACATGGCTGATGGCATATTCAGGTTTTTCTGTAAGGTTTCTGGTGTCAGTGACATTGCTAACAAATGTTATGTAGTCTACCTCAAAGATATCCAAAGGTTTCTATCCAACAATCAGATAAAACCTGTCAAACCTTCCTTATGAAAAAAATAAAATAATGATTAGTCTGACAAGCCTATCCACTGGTATATATAGAATGATACCTTATACTATTCACTAATTAGGGATAATAAAAAACCATTGTGTGCCCCATTGACTTTTTGTGACATTAAAACTGCTGGTGTCTCTTCATGGAGCCATGAATAAAGCAGCAGCTGTAGAACATAAGACAGAAGGTCGCTGTGCATCCTAATAGAAGCAGGCAGCAGTCTGTCTGCATGAGAGAGACGCAGACACCCACATGACCTCCTCATTCAGCCAGGGCATTACCGATGACCTTGACAGAGAGTACTAGCGCTGTGGTTCATTAAAGATACATCCGTACTTACAACCCACACATTCAAGATGCACACAGTGAGAGTGAGCCCTCTTTGATGTTGATGTTACATCCCAATTACTGCCCTGTTACATGTACCCATCTGGCTTGCTCATGTTTTCTGTAGCTGCAAAGTGGGTGTGGAAGACAAAGGGTTATAATGTAGGACATGAATGGTGTTCTGCAGGAAGAAATTTTTTTGAAAAGGGAATGAAGATCTGAATTTCTCCCATAAGAACACATTATGTTTCCTGTAATAACATTTTGTACAATATGCCATGGAAGTAGTCACGATATGATTAAACAATATTCTGGTAGTTTCTCCTAAATGCCAAAATTCCCAGTTGAAGATTTGCTGAAATAAGCAGGAATCCTGCAACTGAGATTTCTGCAAAAAACTATTGTCAAGCAAATGTTTTAACCTAGGGTTAGAATTCAATCAATTGCAGACTCTTTGAATGTTAACACTGTGGGCCGGATTTACAGACACGGATTAAGCCTAGTCTAAGACAAAAAAATAAGGTTCAGTAGAAAACTCCATTGAACTTTTTAGTCCTAGTCTAGGTTTAATCTGTGAAAACTGTCCCTAAATCTTCTTGTGTTTTTAAACAGGCATCCCCAGAAGCTCTTTGTCTTGCAGCTGTTGTCATTGTGTATTGACACTGAAGTTATACCTGTCTTTAATATAAAGTACATTAAGTGAATTGCTATTGGCGAGTTACCCTATAAATCCCTTTGTCTGCAATTGATTGACTTACGACCTTAGTTGTTTAGATCTCGCTGTCAGGTCTTGTCTGTGATCATCTAGGCATCTCAATGAGCCTGGCGACCACAGTTAGGGCCTGATCACAGAGGTGCCTCTTGCTATTTCTGTGCTCATTTTTTAAGTGTCCTCAGTTGGAAGCAGCTGATTGGGGACTCTATTTCAGTTGCCTGTGTTCATGTTTTGTGTTCAGTTTGGCGCTTCAGTTCACCGTTATAACGCTCCTTAGTTTTGTTTTGTTTTATGTGAGTCTTGAAGAAGGAATTAAAGGATGTTTCAGCAACCACACTCTGCTCCACGTCTCCTACCTCCAAGCAGCCGTGACAGGTGCTAGGAAACGAAAATAATAGTTTATTCAAAAAATAAATTACACATCGAGAGGGGTCAGCTGAGGTGGCTTGGGCATCTTTTTCGGATGCCTCCGGAACGCCTTCCTGGGAAGATGTTCCGTTCCCGTCCTACCGGGAGGAGACCCCGGGGAAGACCTAGGACACGCTGGAGGGACTATGTCTCCCGGCTGGCCTGGGAACGCCTCGGTGTCCCCCCGGAAGAGCTAGAGGAAGTGTCTGGGGAGAGGGAAGTCTGGGCATCCCTGCTTAGACTGCTGCCCCCGCGACCCGGCCCCGGATAAGCGGAAGAAGATGGATGGATGGAAATTACATGTTCGTTTTCTTACCCTCAAAGCAGTCTTTGAACAAGACATTAATCAGTTTTTTGGTTTTGTTTACCTAGCAATTGTCTCTAAATGCAATCACATTGTCATATCCACATCATCCAGGTAGGCAGGAAACTGCTAAAAAAGTTTTGCAAGGGACTGCCTGCCTGTCCAAAGGAACTGCTAATGGCACATTAGATCTTATTTAATGGTCTACCTTTCACCATTAAATGTAATTAACTATTTAGGGAATAGGATATAATTTAGAATGCAGCCTTGGCCTTGAAAGCTTTCAAAATCCAACCTGTTGTTAATGTCATCCCTCTAGCTGTGCGGCTGAGGTGGGCTGATTTATGAGCGAGCCTGGATGACCGTGATGGAGGAGGCCGCCACTCTGCTAGAGAGGGAGCATGTACACAGCGTCTACGAGAGAATTGCTCCTCATTTCAATGACAGCCGCTACAAGGCCTGGCCCAAGGTGCGACAGTTCCTACTGGAGCAGGAACCTGGCAGTATTATTGCTGACGTAGGTATGTAGGCCTGTGTGCCTGTGCTACGGGTGATGCGTGTATGTCACTGGTTCTACCCTACATTGTTCACTTTACATCCATTCAAATGTTAGTGTGATTCAGTGCGCTTTACATTACTGCCTACATAGAGTGCAGTCCATAAGTATTTGGAAAGTGGCCTCTGTACTCCAACACATTTGGATTGAAAATATAACAAGGATATTGAGGTTAAAATCCAGACTATAGGCTTTCATTTAAGGGAATTATTCATAAATCATGAACTGTGTAGGTATTACAGCCCTTTTTATGAATAGTCCCTCTAATTTTAGGGGACCAGAATTAATTGGACAACTTAACATAATCTTACATTAAGTTGTCATATTTGGTACTTGGTTGCAAATCTTTTGCATTTGATGACTGCCTGATGTCATTGTGCATTTGCAATGCACAATAACAAAATGCAAGTCATTAAAGTTAGAATCCTATTTTCTTTCTGGCTGCACTGACATTCCAAGTTGCAAGTTAAATCGGTGCACTGTACAGGATTTGTACAGATATTGGCAAATGTAATTGAAGTTTTCAAGGACCTAAATTTTATATGTAATTGTTGCATTTTAGAATCAACTTCACAATGCAAGCAATAAAAGGAGGCTAAAGTGTTTTTTCGGCACATCCACACTACAGATGGAAAGAAATGCATAGAGAGCTGTACTGGTTTCCATCCACTGAGAAAAACAAGCTTAGGGCATAACGATTTAACTTACTTAAAAAGGCAAGCTTTTTAAATGAGTACAACTTTCTTACCCATTCAAATCCTCAAGCAAGATTCCTGCATTGTAAAAAAAATTGCTAAGGTTATTTTGTTTATTTCCGATGTAAGCCCAAGATAGAAATAGATGTGTGGAGAATGAGGTATTGTTCTGCAAATTATTTTTTTGAAATATGAAAAGCCTCTTCCACAGACATTTGTTTCTTAACATCTAAAAGAAAAATATATTTGTTTCTTAAAATATTTTTTCAAGCTAGCTAGCAACAGCTGGCAAACTCCTTAGCTACATTAGCTAGCTATTTCACCAGTTATTTGCATCATTATCCATCTCTATACATTTAATTATATTAAGTATAATTTCTTGTTATATTTAGCCAATAATAACCACCATAACCTTAAATCACCAGGTAAGTTATCTAGCTACCTCAAGTTGTGAATGGTAACACTCACCTGTCATAGATGTTTTGTGCATGACTGGGGGCAAGACTTAGAAAAAACAGAGCAATATAACAGGACCAAAAGAAACAAAAAATTGAAATAACTTTTGAGGAGGCTGAAAAAGGTCCATCTGATTTCCAACATCCTTGTGAACTTCTACCGCTGCACAATCAAGAGCATTCTGACAAACTGCACCACATTGTAGTTTGGGAGATGCTCTGTGGCCGACCGGAAGGCCCTGCAACAGGTAGTGAAAACCACCCAGCACATCACTGGAATGGGCTACAAGACCATCGCCAAGCAGCTTGGTGAGAAGGTGACAACAGTTATAGAAACACAATATAACTGTGGAAGAAACACAATATAACTGTCAATCTCCCTCTGTCTGGGGCTCCATGCAAGATCTCACTTCATGGAGCTGCAATGATCATGAGAACGGTGAGGAATCATCCCAGAACTACACGGGAGGTTCTTGTCAATGATCTCAAGGCAGCTGGGACCATAGAAAACAATTGGTACACATTACTGAAATCCTGCAGCACCCGCAAGGTCCCTTTGCTCAAGAAAGCATCAGTATAGGCCTGTTTGAAGTTTGCCAATAAACATCTGAATGATTCAGAGGAGAACTGGGTGAAAGTGTTATGGTCAGATGAGACCAAAGTCAAGCTCTTTTGCATCAACTTAACTAGCCGTGTTTGGAGGAGGAGGAATGCTGCCTATGACCACAAGAACACCATCCCCACCGTCAAACATGGAGATGGAAACATTATGCTTTGGGGTGTTTTTCTGTTAAGGGGACAGGCCACATCAAAGGGACGATGGACGGGGCCATGTACCGTCAAATCTTAGGTGAGAACCACCTTCCCTCAGCCAGGGCATTGAAAATGGGTCATGGATGGGTATTCTAGCATGACAATGCACACGGCCAGGGCAACAAAGGAGTGGCTCAAGAAGCACATTAAGGTCCTGGAGTGGCCTAGCCAGCCTCCAGACCTTAATCCCATAGAAAATCTGTGGAGGGAGCTGAAGGTTCGAGTTGCCAAACATCAGCCTCGAAACCTTGGAGAAGATCTGCAAAAAGGAATGGGACAAAATCCCTCCTGAGATGTGTGCAAACCTGGTGGCCAACTACAAGAAACATCTGACCTCTATGATTGCCAACAAGGGTTTTGCCATCAAGTACCAAGTCATGTTTTGCATGAGGGGTCGAATGCTTATTTCACTCATTAAAATGCAGATCAATTTATAAAAAAAAATCTTTTGTTGTTATTCTGTGATTAAGATTATAGAATGGTAATGTCTTTGTCAGTGGGCAAACGTACAAAATCAACAGGGGATCAAATAGTATTTTCCCTCACTGTACCTCTCAGGTACAGTGAGTACTATTATCTTGTACTACTGAACTCTGTCACTGCTTTTCAAAGTCTGATAAGGAGGTTTTCAGTTGTTACATGTACGTGTCTACCTCTGGAACCTCATTGTTGCTATACCTGTATTTCAGTTGCACATGCTACCTTGCACCTTCAATTTGCCAGCAAAGCACATTTAGAATTGCCATTGTAGTTGCATTTTTCAGTTGTTACATGTACATTGCTACCTCAGGAACCTCATTGCTGCTATCCCTGCATTTCAGTTGCACATGCCCTCCCCTATTTGCCTTCATTGCACATTTAGAATTGCCATTTGTAAGATACTTTCCTTCATTGCACATCTATGCATTCCACTTGTAACATATCCTATACTTGATACTTGTAAATATCCTGCCCTCTTCTATTTGCACATCTGCTTTGACGCTACCTGCATTTTGTTGTACTGTATGCTTACTTTTGAATGACAATATAGTTGAATCAAATCTAATCTATGAATTTGCTGGAACCTTGCAGCAACAAATACATTTTTTAAGGGTTAGTTAAAGGGTGAGAAAGACAGAGATTTGAGGAGACCAGATTCAACAAGTTGCTAAAAAAACTCTATTTTTATAATGAGTGCAATTGGACACCAGTTTAACATCCCTATTCGAAAGACTGCAACATACACAGAGCGATGGTTACCTTTGGGATCTCCTTGCCTATATTATTGCCCCTGTAATACCACTTCCAGCAGTATCTGGTCCACAGTCTAAGGACAGACTAGGATAAATCCAGCATAGCTTCAGAGACATGCCAGTAGTGGGATTGCTGGGTGGTATGCAGCTGGCTTTATGTGGAGTGTCTAGTATAATACTACTCCTCACCTACCTTAACCTAAAACCTTTAAACAAAACATTTAGTTCCTTCTATCCACTTGTATGCCCCCTCCCCCACACACAAACACTAACTATGGTGGGTTACATTTTGAAACACACAAAGCCAATAGCATTTTATCTGCCTGCTGTTGATTGATTTGGAATTGCAATGTTTCATGGTAGATTGGACAAGCAAATGAGTAGACTCTTGCAGTCTAAGAAGCAGTGTGATGTATGACAGATGCATGATGATGATGCACGCACATTGGGGAGAAGAACCAGGAACTCTTGTTAATTTTCAATTCCCCGTTACAGGCTGCGGCAATGGCAAGTACCTGCACATCAATGGCAGCGTGTTCAAGCTTGGCTGTGACGTGTGTCGCCCCCTGGTGGATGCCGCCTGGAGCCAGGGCCACGAGGTGCAGTTGTGCGATGGCCTCAGGCTGCCTTACAGGGACAGCTGCTTCGATGCCGTCCTTTCTATCGCAGGTATACTTCACACGAATTGGGAGCTTATTGGACTGTGTGGTCTAGTACGTTACACATGCTTTATTTAAATATGATGATCATAATAATAATAATAATAATAATGCTATCAATATCATTGATAATGGATTTATATAGCATTCTTGCCTATCCAAGGTATTTAAAAGCAGTTTATGTAGTAAGTGGGAAACTCACTTTATCTACCACCAATGTATAGCAGAACCAATTTGTTCCAGAACTCTCACCACACATCAGCGGTTAGATGCAGATGTGAAAATGTATACTGCAATCAGGAAGGAGGGGGATGATTAAGGTGGCAAATTTGTCCAGAACCCCAGCCCTATAAACTGAAGTCCAAGTCAGGGCTATTACCACAGGAATAAAATAACTTTTCCTAGTTCATTTTGCTAACATAGCAAACTGTAGTAAGCGGAGTGAGGCAAGAGAGAACCTTGCCTTGCGTACGTGAAAGGGGGAGAACATCCAGAAAATCACATTTTACAATTTTTAATTTGCATATTATTGCATGACATAAGTATTTGATCACCTACCAACCAGTAAGAATTCAGTCTCTCAAAGTTTTTCTTTAAGAATCCCTCCTGTTCTCCACTCATTTCCTGTATTAATTGCACCTGTTTAAACTTGTTACCTGTATAAAAGACACCTGTCCACACACTCAATCAAACAGACTCCAACCTCTCCACAATGGCCAAGACCAGAGAGCTGTGTAAGGACATCAGGGATAAAATTGTTAACCTGCACAAGGCTGGGATGGGCTACAGGACAATAGGCAAGCAGCTTGATGAGAAGGCAACAACTGTTGGCGCAATTCTTAGAAAATGGAAGAAGTTCAAGATGACGGTCAATCTCCCTTGGTCTGGGGCTCCATGCAAGATCTCACCTCGTGGGGCATCAATGATCATGAGGAAGGTGAGGGATCAGCCCAGAACTACACGGTAGGACCTGGTCAATGACCTGAAGAGAGCTGGGACCACAGTCTCAAAGAAAACCATTAGTAACACACTATGCCGTCATGGATTAAAATCCTGCAGTGCACAAAAGGTCCCCAACTCAAGCCAGCGCATGTCCAGGCCCGTCTGAAGTTTGCCAATGACCATCTGGAGGATCCAGAGGAGGAATGGGAGAAGGTCATGTGGTCTGATGAGACAAAAATTAGCTTTTTGGTCTAAACTCCACTCTGTAGCTAAAGGCCAGGTAAAAAGTGACTGGTTACTTGCACCAGAAAATTCACTTTTCCCTCAGTGACTTCAATTCACTGTGCCTAACCTTTAAACACCAAAGCCTTCCTATAGCGTGTGTCGTCGACCCCAGGTTCATCTCTCAGCTACCTGGACAGCAGATGAGATGTAACTGGTATGGACACAATCAGCGTAGCATGATGTTGTGCAGTAGATCTTTCCGCGCCCCGTAAACATTGTCCAGAACCGGAGCTTTCCTTCGCCTCCATCCTCACGGTTGGAGGTTGCATTCTCCATCACATTGCAGAATAGTCAGGACACGAATCAGTCCAGCTCACAGGAACCCAGCATCCTGTAGACATGCGGCACCTAGACGTGCAACGCCCCAGAGTAGACTCCTCTCTCAGCTGTAGGACAGTCTGTCTGTGTGTCTGTGAGATCCATCTCATCTCAGCCACCTCACAGTTGTCCTTTTAAGCCAAGCTCAGTCTCTCTCTGGGCTCCAACAAGTCCTCTATTGCCGAATCGCTTTCAAGTGTCCTGTATCTGAAGTGTGAATTATCCTTGAGAAGATGAATTGCAACTGCACAGTACACCATCACAAATATGTCCATTACGTTAGCTTGTTGCATCTCGCGGATACATTAGAATCACACACTATCAAACACTCAAACCCTATATTTCCAATATCTCTCTACTTCTTTGTCCAAATAGATTAGAACAGTTGTAATCAGTAACAGTATCGTTAAAACATTTCTGGTGCTTCTGTTCTGCTAGTATAGCAAAATAACAATTCCACTCTTTTCTATAGTTGGTTTAACAACCAACACAAAGAACAGAAGAACACAATTTCCCATTTCTCATTACTGTTCCAATAACTCATCAGTTAAGAGTTTGCTTACATTGAAGTACCATTCTCTAATAGTAGTTCATGAACAATTCTCAGTTCACCTATATAATTTACATCTGATTGTGTTGTATCGGAACTACAATCAAATTCCCCATTGTTTCACATAAATGATCAAATATCTTATTTCAAATCAAACATTTCACACCATCTTGAAGGTCAGCTGTTATATATAACTGTTATTTAGCCTAAACTCAGTGTGAATGTCTCCAAGTCTCCTATAATCCTAGCACATAAAAGACACTTCTGTAATCCTGTCATAAATCATGACCCCCCCATCTCTCCAGAGCTCTCCCTGGAGTGGGGGGTGGTCTACTAACCTAAGGATAAGTCCAATGTCATAGGACTGAGTAGTGTTATCTTGAGGCCAGACAATAGTAAACAAAAAATGTTGTCTCATCATTCACCTCACAAAAACATCTATTAACCATTAACATTCCAATGATTGCCTACTAAGACAGAAATTTAATTAGAATTAGAATACCCAATGTCCCCAGTAAGTCTGTTTCTCTTCTAAAAGAGTTAAAACAAGTCAACAACACATTTCATACAGCCCCCCATCCCCACCCAACACACTGGTATTTGCGTCAGTGAGTTGAGCGCTCCAGAGGGTCTGTACTTCTATATACACATGTTTGTTTATGGTCCTCAGACTATACTATCAATTTAGCCTACATTGTTCGTTAACTGAAGATTCAGATGTGGTGTCCAACCCATCCTATAGTTTCGCATTTCAATAAAAATAAAAAATACATCGGCTTATCAATATCTACACAACAAGTCAACAGAAAACAGACATATGACTTCACTAAAATCAAGGAACAATCAGTGAGTGTACCCCATGATACCCCAGGCTAGAACTCTAAACACAGACACATCAATCAACCCCATGTGTCAGTTTACCAGGCTAGAATTTAAACGCCAGTAACGGGCATCAGGCATAGGCCCGAAAACACAAGAATTAACCCAGGTATCATTGGAAATACAAATTAGAGAAACTATATTATTTAACCAAACTCAATTTAGCATTTAAAAAATAGGTCATCTAATTTTGTAGGGAGTAAACTCACTTTGGCTGTGTAACCCTCTTCATAGGCAATGACTATATTGGATTCAAATGCGGCCCTCATGGAACACAGCATGTCTCCTTAACGTTCAAGTCTATCACCCTTTGGATTCTTCATTCTACCAAATCAAATCAAATCTACCACTTATACAATATATAAGGAGAGCGAAAACACAATACATTAACCTTGTGTAAGACAACCATGAGACTATTTTACCAGATTAGAAAATCATTGTACCAATTTCCAATTTATCACTAGGTTTCAGACCTACCCACTTGTCCTAGTGAACAGCCGGCCCACCTACATTGACGTGAGACCCCCCTTGAGGCCTTACGGTTTTAACATAATCATTAACGCAATAAATACGTTAGACTCAAAATTACATACGTACACATGACAAAGCACAACAAAACAGGTTATTTCTTGAATACCTATTAAAACATGGTCAAGCATGACAGAACAAAACAGGCTATGTCGAACACCTATTAAAACATGCAATATAACATTCAAGTGCTTTTCATACTACACGTAATATTAAATTAAATAAGCTTGGCTATTACCGAGGAAGGTGATCAGGTTTCCTTGATAAGTTCCAGCTTCATTTAATGGTTAGGCATGATACATTTTAGGAAATAAACATTTAAAAACTCTGAATCAATGATTATGAAAGCACATGTCAGTTTCTAGTATCGTCCATGATTCCAGGATCCCATAAGAGAGACTCCATCTTGAGACTACTGTCGTTCAGCCAGGTCTGTATCCAACTCCATACAAGGAGAGAGAACACTATTTGAACCCCCATTACGAGACCATAGATTACCAAATTAGAGAAGCAGCATTATACCAATTTTCAATCTATCCCATGTATTAAATTTAGGACATTACTTTCGCATACACCCCAGTGGACACCAAACAACGCAAAACTTTGCGATTTCAAACCTTCCAAGGTAACAACAACTTTGAACAAATACACATATCCCACCTAGGAACACACAATGCAGCCAATCGGAACACCCGTGCACAGGGATTACCAAAATGGACAAATGCATTTACTAAGTCGACCATAACCAGACAGATAGACAAATGCCCGTGACTCGGGCCATAACCACATATAGAACAAAGACAATTGTCGCGCGCACACATACAAATTAATTAGTACAACTACTGATGTAAACCATAAGCTGACCAAAACTTTGACAATTTACAGGAGCAATCCCTACTCCTTCCTACAATCTGAAATTGGTGGACATAGAGCCTTGACAAAATCCGCAAAGTCCCCCGAGCACAGCAGTAGCCATAGACGCGCAACAGATATATCCCCTAAGCTATCTGTGCCCTAGCTACGTGATTGGAAACCAACCCGTGGCCTGCTCACCGCTAGCCCACAGGACCGATTCTCCCCTACCCATTTCTCCCCTACCCCCCTATGTCTCCCCATTGCACGGGGAGACATAGGGGCACAATTCCCCTATAGTCGAAAAACAAACGAAACAAACAAAAACACCCTTCTCGTATTCCGCACAGACAGTTGCACAGAAACCAATTCCACCAACAGAGAGCTATTTAAAATCCTGCACAAATCACCCAGCAATAGGTTAGCTGCACGGGAATGGTTGTCAGGACATGGAACAGAACGACATTTTCCAAACTACAGGCGCTATAACCAAAACACCTCAAAAATAACTTCCATTTAACATACTTTCTCAAATCCATCTATCAACTTCCACAAGCCCATTAAATCTGACATACAAAAATCAACCACATAGTTTCCTAAAGCATATGAAAGCTGTATTAAGGAATGATCTCACCGGTCGATGCTCCCTCTGGTCCTTCTCTTGTCAGACCGTCCGCACCCCTCCCTCAGGCGGTTCAGCGTTCCTGCGTGCTCCCGTTGGATCGCTCATGGCAAGGCCAAAGAAAAGCCGAAACTGTCTCTATTCTTGCGGGAACAATACGCATGTACAGCTGTTGTCTTGATTCACACAGGCATCTTCCCAAATCCAATGTCAAGTCGAATGTCTAGTGCAGCTTTATAACTTTAAACGTAGTGGTTAGCAAAGTCTCTTCCTCAAACCCGGGTCTGTAGTCTTCTTTGTCCTTAGTCGCTGCAAACACCGGAGATTACGGATGTGTACACCTGGTGTGTACACCTGGTGTGTACAACTCCCCACTTTTGGAACTTGTCTTGACTCGAACAACGAAAAGGTCCATAGAGCGAAAACCAAATGGTGGCCAGGTCGGCCTCCGGGGTTGGCTACGTCAATTGCAGGGAAATGGTGGGACCACGCAAACCTCCAAGGTGTCCTAGCGGGGGGTTGGGGGCGGTCAGAGGGGACAACCTGAACGAAAAGGGCTACAACACAGATCAATACACCCCACACAACCTTCCCAAAGCTTCCATCAGTCTGCACACCGTAGCCTACGCCTTCCAAACAACGTCACATTAGGCCGTCCGCAACTGCCATTCAGTACCACGTCCATCTACCTCCAATCAGCCCGGCAGGCCGCGCATCCGTCACCAAACGAAAATGCCAGTCATGTCATGTCATGTCATCTTCTTCCGCTTATCCGGGGCCGGGTCGCGGGGGCAGCAGTCTAAGCAGGGATGCCCAGACTTCCCTCTCCCCAGACACTTCCTCTAGCTCTTCCGGGGGGACACCGAGGCGTTCCCAGGCCAGCCGGGAGACATAGTCCCTCCAGCGAGTCCTAGGTCTTCCCCGGGGTCTCCTCCCGGTGGGACGGGACCGGAACACCTTCCCAGGAAGGCGTTCCGGAGGCATCCGAAAAAGATGCCCAAGCCACCTCAGCTGACCCCTCTCGATGTGGAGGAGCAGCGGCTCTACTCTGAGCTCCTCCCGGGTGACCGAGCTTCTCACCCTATCTCTAAGGGATCGCCCGGCCACCCTGCGGAGAAAGCTCATTTCGGCCGCCTGTATCCGGGATCTTGTCCTTTCGGTCATGACCCAAAGCTCATGACCATAGGTGAGAGTAGGAACGTAGATTGACTGGTAAATCGAGAGCTTCGCCTTGCGGCTCAGCTCTTTCTTCACCACGACAGACCGATACATCGACTGCATTACTGCAGAAGCTGCACCGATCCGTCTGTCAATCTCCCGTTCCATCCTTCCCTCACTCGTGAACAAGACCCCTAGATACTTAAACTCCTCCACTTGAGGCAGGCACTCTCCACCAACCTGAAGCGGGCAAGCCACCCTTTTCCGACTGAGGACCATGGCCTCGGATTTGGAGGTACTGATTTTCATCCCCACCGCTTCACACTCGGCTGCAAACCGTCCCAGCGCATGCTGAAGGTCCTGGTTAGAAGGGGCCAACACGACAACATCATCTGCAAAAAGCAGAGACGAAATTGTGTGGTCCCCAAACCTGACACCCTCCGGCCCCTGGCTGCGCCTAGAAATTCTGTCCATAAAAATTACGAACAGAACCGGTGACAAAGGGCACCCCTGCCGGAGTCCAACATGCACTGGGAACAAGTCTGACTTACTGCCGGCAATGCGGACCAAGCTCCTGCTTCGGTTGTACAGGGACCTGACAGCCCTTAGCAAAGGACCCAGGACCCCATATTCCCCAAGCACCCTCCACAAGATGCCGCGAGGGACACAGTCGAATGCCTTCTCCAAATCCACAAAACACATGTGGATTGGTTGGGCAAACTCCCATGAACCCTCCAACACCCCGTAGAGGGTATAGAGCTGGTCCAGTGTTCCATGGCCCGGACGAAAACCACACTGTTCCTCCTGAATCCGAGGTTCTACTATCGGCCGTATTCTCCTCTCCAGTACCCTGGCATAGACTTTCCCGGGGAGGCTGAGAAGTGTGATCCCCCTATAGTTGGAACACACCCTCCGGTCCCCCTTCTTAAAAAGAGGGACCACCACACCGGTCTGCCATCCCAGAGGCACTGTCCCCGACCGCCACGCGATGTTGCACAGGCGTGTCAACCAAGACAGCCCCACAACATCCAGAGACTTGAGGTACTCAGGGCGGATCTCATCCACCCCCGGTGCCTTGCCACCGAGGAGTTTCTTGACCACCTCAGTGACTTCAGCCCGGGTGATGGACGAGTCCACCTCTGAGCCCTCATCCTCTGCTTCCTCAATGGAAGAAGTGACAGCGGGATTGAGGAGATCCTCGAAGTATTCCTTCCACCGCCCGACGACATCCTCAGTTGAGGTCAACAGCTGCCCACCTCTACTGTAAACAGCGTTGGTAGGGCACTGTTTCCCTCTCCTGAGGCGCCGGATGGTTTGCCAGAATCTCTTCGAGGCCAGCCGATAGTCCTTCTCCATGGCCTCACCGAACTCCTCCCAGGCCCGAGTTTTTGCCTCCACAACCACCCGGGCTGCAGCCCGCTTGGCCTGTCGGTACCCGTCAGCTGCGTCAGGAGTCCCACAAGCCAACCAGGCCTGATAGGACTCCTTCTTCAGCTTGACGGCATCCCTTACTTCCGGTGTCCACCACCGGGTTCGGGGATTGCCGCCTCGACAGGCACCGGAGACCTTACGGCCACAGCTCCGAGCGGCCGCTTCGACAATGGCGGTGGAGAACATGGTCCACTCGGACTCAATATCTCCAACCTCCCTCGGGATCCAGTCGAAGCTCTGCCGGAGGTGGGAGTTAAAGATCTCTCTGACAGGAGACTCGGCCAGACGTTCCCAGCAGACCCTTACAGTTCGCTTGGGCCTGCCGAGTCTGTCCAGCTTTCTCCCCCGCCATCGGATCCAACTCACCACCAGGTGGTGATCAGTTGACAGCTCCGCCCCTCTCTTCACCCGAGTGTCCAAGACATACGGCCGCAGGTCAGATGAGACGACAACAAAGTCGATCATCGACCTGCGGCCTAGGGTGTCCTGGTGCCACGTGCACTGATGGACACCCTTATGCTTGAACATGGTGTTCGTTATGGACAAACTGTGACTAGCACAGAAGTCCAATAACTGAACACCACTCGGGTTCAGATCAGGGGGGCCGTTCCTCCCAATCACGCCCCTCCAGGTGTCACTGTCGTTGCCCACGTGGGCGTTGAAGTCCCCCAGTAGAACAATAGAGTCCCCAGTCGGAGCACTTTCCAGCACCCCTCCCAGAGACTCCAAGAAGGTCGGGTACTCTGCACTGCCGTTCGGCCCGTAGGCACAAACAACAGTGAGAGACCTATCCCCGACCCGTAGGCGCAGGGAAACGACCCTCTCGTTCACCGGGGTAAACTCCAACACATGGCGGCAGAGCTGGGGAGCTATAAGCAAACCCACACCAGCCCGCCGCCTCTCACCATGGGCAACTCCAGAGTGGTGAAGAGTCCATCCTCTCTCAAGGAGTGTGGTTCCAGAGCCCAAGCCGTGCGTAGAGGTGATCCCGACTACCTCTAATCGGAACCTCTCAACCTCACGCACTAGCTCAGGCTCCTTCCCCGCCAGCGAGGTGACATTCCACGTCCCTACAGCTAGTTTCTGTGTCCAGAGATCGGGTTGTCTAGGCCCCTGCCTTCGACTGCCGCCCGATCCTCTTCGCACCGGCCCCTTATGGTCCCTCCTGTGGGTGGTGAGCCCACGGGAGGGCGGCCCCACGTCACCCGTTCGGGCTGAGCCCGGCCGGGCCCCATGGGGGAAGGCCCGGCCACCAGGCGCTCGCATACGAGCCCCAACCCCGGGCCTGGCTCCAGGGTGGGGCCCCGGCTGCGCCATACCGGGCGACGTCACGGTACTCATTATGTTGTTCTTCATTAAGGGGGGTTTGAACCGCTCTTAGTCTGACCCGTCGCCTAAGACCTGTTTGCCTTGGGAGACCCTACCAGGGGCATATAGCCCCAGACAACATAGCTCCTAGGGTCACTCGGGTACTCAAACCCCTCCACCACGTTAAGGTGGCAGTTCTTGGAGGGGGGAAAATGCCAGTCGCCGGAAAAACCTAATAACACTCAAAGAAACAAAAGTGCACATGTCCTAACACCAGAAACATAAACACCGTCGCCAAAACTCACCACAACGCCTACCCAACATCAAACGTAGCAAAAAAAACAAACGCGGCGAAACAAACCCTATTTTATGAACAAATCTCATGACATGTGAGCGCGTCGTTCACATCAGAACCATTTAAACTTAACGTGCCCTTACCAGCGCCCTAACGCAAGTGCCCTAACACTTCCATCTCAATCAACGAGCCCTAACATCGTCGATAGACCCGTCGGCCCGTAAGTGAGATGTTCAAGCCCTGTCTGCAGAATTTAAATGTGCCCTAACACATATACTTGCGCGCGAACGCAAAAAGGAGCCCTAACCCCTAGTTGGCATACCCTTGGAGAATTGGTAATATATGTACCATTTGTATAGAAAACATGAGTGAGCAGACAAAACACATTTTATTTCTTATGGGATTCACATTCAACTGTAAGTCATAACAAAATGGCACAATCATAAAACAAAACATGGAAACAAAGAAAAAAATAAACTGACCCCTGTTCAAAAGTCTGCATACCCTTAGTTCTTAATATTGTGTATTGCCCCTTTATCATCAATGACAGCGTGCCGTCTTTTGTAATAGTTGTCTATAGGGCCCCAAATTCTTGCAGGTGGTATAACATTTTCACAAGATTCCCTGTGTCTTTAGAGCTCACACACCCCAAAAACATCACAGGGGGGATGGTATTCTGTTCACTATTGGTCTTGTTGACCCCTTTCCAAACATAGCGCTTTTGGTTGACCATAAACATCTATTTTGGTCTTGTCACTCCAAATTACAATGTGCCAGAAGCTGTGAGTAACCAGGTTTTTTGAGGCATTGGCACAGTAAAGGCTTCTTTCTGGCAATACGACAATGCAGCAAATATTTGTTTAAGCATCGTCGTATTGTGCTCCTTAAAACAATCACATGCTTTATTTCCAGAGCAGATTGTATTTTTCCTGTGGTTACCTGTGATGAAATTCAACACTATTGTTGTTTGCTCCTTGGGGTTTAAGGCCGGGTGTCTCTGTAAAGCACTTTGTGACAACTGCTGTTGTAAAAAGGGCTTTTTAAATACATTTGATTGATTGATTGATTTTTCTTTGTATCCCGAACAATTCTTATGGCAGATTTGGCTGAAATCTTTCTTGGCCTACCTGACCTTGGCCTGGTATCAAGAGATCCCTGAATTTTCCACTTCTTAAAAAGTGATTGAACAGTACTGACTGGCATTTGCTAGGCTTTGGATATCTTTTTATATCCTTTTCCATTTTTATAAAGTTCCATTAGCTTGTTACGCAGGTCTTTTGATAATTATTTTCTGTTCCCCATGGCTCAGTATCTAGCCTGCTCAGTGCATCCATGTGAGAGCTAACAAACTAATTTAATATTTATACACAGACACTAATTGCAATTTAAAAAGCCACAGGTGTGGGAAATTCACCTTTAATTGCCATGTTTTACCTGTGTGTCACCTTGTGTGTCTGTAACAAGGCCAAACTTTCAAGGGTATGTAAACTTTTGATCAGGGCCATTTAAGTGATGTTATCATTATAATTTAAAAAGGAGCCAAACAACTATGTGATAATGAATGGCTTCATATGAACACTATCCTTAAATAAAATAAAAACAATTTGCATGATCATTCATATTTTCTAAATCTATGCCAAATGTTCACAATATCTGCCAGGTTATGCAAACTAATGAGCACAAATCTACATCTAACGTAATTGTTTATAATAAAAGGTTAAAGTTGTTAACTAAACGTTTAATTTATTGGATAACATATGACAAAATATTTTTTCATTTAGCACCTCTTTTTTGCACAAGTGGGTGGGGTCGCCTATTCGACAACAAAAGCTGAGGAATTATTGATAGTGAAAATGTCGTGCACATCCCTATTAGTAACATGTAATCGTGTTAAATTTATATATTTTTATGTTTCAAAGTAGCCCCCCTTTGCCTTGATGACAGTTTTGCATTCTCTCAACCAGTTTTTGGGGTAGTTACCTGGAATGCATTTAAATTAACAGGTGTGTTTCTGTTCAAAGGGATAGAAAATGTACTAACCAAAAGGCTGTATCGTCCAACTTCATGAATTGAAACTGTTCGTCCAACTACAGCAAAGCTGCATTGCTAGGGTGGCTTGCCCACTTCAGGTTGGTGGAGAGTGCTTGCCTCAAGTGGAGGAGTTTAAGTATCTAGGGGTCTTGTTCACGAGTGAGGGAAGGATGGAACGGGAGATTGACAGACGGATCGGTGCAGCTTCTGCAGTAATGCGGTCGATGTATCGGTCTGTCGTGGTGAAGAAAGAGCTGAGCCGCAAGGCGAATTTACCGGTCAATCTACGTTCCTACTCTCACTTATGGTCATGAGCTTTGGGTCATGACCGAAAGGACAAGATCCCGGATACAGGCGGCCGAAATGAGCTTTCTCCGCAGGGTTGCTGGGCGATCCCTTAGATATAGGGTGAGAAGCTCGGCCACCCGGGAGGAGCGTAGTAGAGCCGCTGCTCCTCCACATCGAGAGGGGTCAGCTGAGGTGGCTTGGGCATCAGTTTCGGATGCCTCTGGAACGCCTTCCTGGGAAGGTGTTCCGGTCCCGTCCTACCGGAAGACCTAGGACACGCTGGAGGGACTATGTCTCCCGGCTGGCCTGGGAATGCCTCGGTGTCCCCCCGGAAGAGCTGGAGGAAGTGTCTGGGGAGAGGGAAGTCTGGGCATCCCTGCTTAGACTGCTGCCCTCGCGACCCGGCCCCGGATAAGCGGAAGATGATGGATGGATTAGAATAATGAACAATTAAGCAGTGAGTGCAGCAACAAAATTTTGCATCTGGTTTATGTGGTTGGCAGTGGCACACCAAACAGTTACTTTCATATTCCATCTATTTTAAGATTATTAGTAATACTTTAGTCGCATACTGGATATCAGTATGACTAAAGCTTCACTGTCACTTGAAAAGAACAGGGGAAGGCCGATTTAGGTGTCAAGATGAGCTATTTCGGTTACAAGTTTCAGTCAGAAAATAGTTTATAAATGTCATTAATATCAGCTTCAGCAACACATTTGCATCTGCTATTGCATCTGACCGGAATGAAGACGGATGTCTTAAGACATAGTGGGGTATACGTAATATGTCAACTTTGACCACATATATCCTGTGCGTTTTTCAATTCAGGTCCAGAAAGTGACTACTGAACCCTTCTTCCATGTTGAACATGTATGGCAAATTTGGTTTAAATAAAAATAATGTTGTCAAAAAGGCTTATCGAGAATATAACAGATACCCCATCACTTAAAGACACTGACCTTAAAAACAATGAGAATATTTTGCTCTTCAATTAAAGAGTTGTGGGTGGCTTTTGTTGTTTGAATCCCAGGGAGTAACATTAACAGAATCACATCTTAGGTAGGCTTGTAACTGTTCGTATTGGTGCTTCACTTCAAATCAATTTGTGAATGACATAAATTATACAACAGCCCCAGTTACCAAGTGACATTAGATGAGCACTTCCCGGCACAGCGGCCCTTGTTACCTAGGCAGACGGGTCGCCAAGGAAACATGGTTGAAGGTTTAAGTAATGATCAGTGGTTTAATTCAGAGATAAGGTGGTGTATAATTGCCAACCCTGTGTGTAGGCAGGATGCACCACCTGCTCATTTGCCCTGGTTCTTCAGTTTCCTTTGGTGGTCAACTAGGTAATGCTGCTGGCATCAAATACATTTAAAGCAGCTTTGGAGTGAGATGGTTCAAATCCAGACCATTAGGATTAGAGTCAATTTAAATTGATGGCTGTCAGTTTAGGAATTTACTTGAATAAAGATTGGAATCCCTATAGATGCCCCTTTTCCTGGGCTTGGAAAGGAAAATCAGTACACAATGAGCACCGACGCACACCATTGTCCCAGTTGTACTGCTGAACTATCAACCTTCTGAACCACAGTTTTCTTTCCTGTTAGTCATCCATCACCTTTCCACCAAAGAGCGTCGTATTCGAGCAATAAAGGAGATGGCAAGGATCCTGTGCGTGGGGGGGCGCATCATGATCTACGTGTGGGCCATGGAGCAGACACGGCGAAAGTTTGAGAAGCAGGATATTTTTGTGCCCTGGAACCCAAAACCATCATCCCCCACTCTTGGTAAGGAGTGTCCACCACCCCGGAGGAGGGGGACAGCACAGAGCGTCAGTGGTACGTAGCTGTTTAGTGGTTAGGTAGTTGCCAGAAAGTTGATGGGTTAAATTGCAGGCTGGGCAATATACATTGAGAGAGAAATTATTAATAACTGGATTTGTATTTTATATTTTCCATTCAAGCATTGTGACATTGAGGAAGGTTGTGTGTTTGTCTGTGTAATAAAGTACTATTTTATCTCAGAATGCATTTACAGTGGCAACACCGAGAAGCACAGGAAGGTAAAAAGCACATCATCCATGCTGGAAGAAGAAGAGATGGTCTGCAGTCCACAGCAGACGCAGAGGCTGTGGTTCTTCTCACGCTCCCTGGATTCAGTCTTTGACTTTGGCAGCCTGACCATCTCCAGGTCCACCTCCAGGGAACTTATTGGCACCTTCTCCCCGCTTGGGCAGGTGGAGGGTGTAAAGGTTGGCCGCAGAGGCAGGGGAGTGGATTTCATCAAGCAGGTATCCAGCATCTTTTCCGGCTTATCCAGGAATAGCTCGGAGGAGGACGTTTTTGCCTCCACCACAGACTTAGCCAGGGGTCAGAGAGAGGTTGGGGTGAGCAGCATTGACAACCATAACACCAGCTCTGAGGAGAAGACCAGTGTTTGTACCTCGTTTGTCCAGGACTGTGGTTCTGTAGCTTTGCCAGATCTGATTTCCTCCTACCAGAGGGATCGCACAGAGGTAACAGAGAAATCTGGGGTGAGGGACGATGGCCTACCAGGAGACCTCCAAAATAGATATAAAAGTAGTCTGAACCCCCGGGAGAGCAAGGGGGAGCCGGCAGCCGGCTCATGTATGCGCTATTACCATGTGTTCCGTGAGGGCGAGCTGGCCGAGCTGATTGAAAGCCACGTTGAGGAGCTCCAAATTGTTTACTCCTGCTTCGACCATGCCAACTGGTGTGTGGTGGCGGAGAAGGTCCAGGTTTGGAAGATATGACTTGGTTTTTACACATTATTTAATCATGATTTACTCATCTTGCACCTCAAATGTAATTATTTTAAAGATGTGTTAAAGGTACTGTTCAAATTTTTACCTTGTTGTTTTTAAGATTTACTGTGTTTTGTCAATTAAAAGTACCCTAATAAGCAGCATTCCTAGACCTAGGGGCTGTGATTATCTGGTTTTCTGCCCAAAATATTACTGCATTTCCAAGACCTCCATCCTTATTTTAAATGCTTCTATAAATGGACCAACGATAAGAACAGTCAATAACTATAAGGAGTTGAGTCATTTCATAATAAATAAAAATCTGCTTGTCTTCAAATGCACAAAGGATCCACACTTACACAAAAGGAACAAACCTTACAGTAATCTTCTGTGATGTACATGTAGCTATCGCTTTCTAGGGATCACCTGGGTATCACAGGTTTTAAGGGCCAATGCTCTGTTATGATAATGCTTAAGGCAAGTGCTATAATGCACTACAAATTCATTCCAACTGATATTATACTCAGATGTTGCATTTCAAGTGTTACACAATTTTGTACTTGATGTCAATGCTGTCTAGATGTGATTTGATGTTAATACTTTGCCCAGCTGAACTAAAGAAATGTTTCAGGCAAATTAACAGCCACTAATCCTAGATGATACTGTGAATCATTGCACTGTACTGTACTTTGTTGATGCTTGTTGAATGTCAGTAGTTGGCACATTCGTCTCTGAAAAACTTGAAACATTACTGATGTCTTCAATCAGGGCAGATGCATAAGCCTTTCAGTGCAGTCTGGCTTACATACCCACGACACTGTTGTTACTGGAATAGAAATGTCTCAATTTACCTACATTTTGTTTTTGTCAAATCTTTCACGGGAGATTTTTTTATGGTATGTTTAACAGTAGATAGTTACCCATTTTAAATACAATTTCTCTGTATTTTTATTTGTTTACCCCTGAATAAATACCTTGTGAAATCAAAGCATTTTCCTATTCTTTACTGGCTTGTTTTTAAATTGACTACATAATCGAATTCTTATCCAACCAATGTTTTTAATTTCCTTATATACTGAAGGATGGTTGTATTGATAAACATGTACTGTTTCCGATTTTACAACTGGGGCCGCAAGCCCATCCAACAGGAGATGATAGTAACATCCAAATGATAAAGCAAACGCCTATTGAGAAGATCTACTATTAAAGATCCACGTCAGCTGTACCAAAGAGTTCCCAATTCTTGCAGACTGCTGAGGTATGTAGCATTCAGACCAAAAGAGGGGCACTCCCCTGGGAAGTAGATACGTACTCAGATTGAAAAACCTGAATGACACAGTGCTCTCCGTAAGTATTGGAGAAGTGAAGCATTTGTTCGTTCTTTTGGCTCTATATTTGACAAGAAATACAGCTCCGGAAAAAATTAAGAAACCACTGCACCTTTTTCTTTCCTTTCCAAAAAAGTAGAAAAGGAAGATTTTGAGTGAGGAACAGAAGGGTTAAAATTAAGAGACAGCTGCAAATTGAATGTTCCTCACTCAAAACATTCCTTTTCAACTTGTACAGTGGTCTCTTAATTTTTTCTGGAGCTGTATATAGGGATAGTTCTAGTGGCAACCATACAGTACATGCCATAACACCCCTTTTACCATTTTCAATTATTGCATTGCATTGCATCATCTTCCGCTTATCCGGGGCCGGGTCGCGGGGGCAGCAGTCTAAGCAGGGATGCCCAGACTTCCCTCTCCCCAGACACTTCCTCCAGCTCTTCCGGGGGGACACCGAGGCGTTCCCATTTTCAATTAGTTCTTATTAAATATGCGTTAACCCTAGATGGAGCCGAAGTCACAGGGACTGCAGAGGTATTCAAATTCAACCTTCATAGGAACACAACGTGTGGCAGTTGGAGATAAAAATCTAACAAATTGGGACAGAAAATGACAGGACAAACATGATCCAAGTTGACACACTAGGCTGAACAAATCTTGTGAACACAAAGCAGCTTAGAAAGTGTTGATCTTTATTTCTGGATTGAAATTCTACTGACTGCCTTTGCTAACCTGATTCTGAGCACCATCACTATTTAAAACAGGAAAATGTACTATAACAGCTGAGACAACTCCAGGGAAGAGCGTGCACACCTTCCCTGAGTTTAAATTAAGCTGATACTAAAAAACAAGTGGCAAACATTTTCAAAGGTGCCAAACTGCAGAATGGAACCACTTAATGTGTGGTACCGAAATGATACCCTGAAAGGGAAGACTTGAACTGGAGCGACATGCTATTTTACAATCGCCCAAGACTAATTGTATACATACCATACTTTAAATCATTAGAATAAACCCACAGGAATGGCCCGGTTTGGGCTGTTGTGGGCTAGTGTGTTTTAGGATAGTAGCATTTCGTACATTTCAAGAGGCCTTTTCCAAATGCACAATGAGATCAAAATGCTTCAGGAGTGCATTCACATTTATTTGTGAGGTATTTTTTTATATAATTACATTTGGAAGGGAGAACATTTTGTCCAATTCACAATTATGGCCTTGCCTTGTGGTGCCGACTCCACCACAGGTGTGGGAGTCAAAGATTAGAACGTCCTTCAAACATATCTCGCCAAGCAAGTCTGATTGCTTTCACACTGATCCCAAAGACTTTAGCTGATGCAATGCAAGCACCAACTATACAACCACAATTGAAGTTACTAGTGCATGAGTAGTTAATGTAGGGTATAATGTGTCAGAATGGTGATTTATGGCCCTGGAGGGCAGGGCTTCCATATTGATGTGAAAGGTGGGCGGGACATCCGGTTTGTAGGGTGGGACTTCCGGTATGACGTATGTTAGAGTGGGACTTCCTGTATGACGTGTGTACGGGCGGGGCTTCAGGAGTGACGTACGCATGTCCAGTGACTTTGTGATTTATGATTACATTGATGTTTTACAACGTGTGATGAGCAAAACAGACTAGAGTTATAACAGGTGGGTAATGTTTGATGATTAACAAATGGGCCTTAGGGTTCCGGAATGTTAATTAACAAATGGGCCAATAAATAAGTGTCAGCGGTAAGTTGTTTGGTGTTCAACAAAAGGGTGCCAGGGTTCCACTGCCATGTGGTACAACAAATGTAAACTTCCATGTTTTACAATGTGGTTGTAACATGGTGTTTTTCCACAAGCACAGAGTTACACATGAGACGTGCTTTTTGTGTAAGATATAAAGAAAGGGGGTAGGGACTTACGATTTGGAGAGTTTCAGCCCACTTTTCATTTTAACAGGAGATGGGCCTTAAGATGATATCTGCCCTGTAGTAATGGTCCCTTAATAACCACTATTACAAACTGTAGTATACATAGGACGAAAATCATCCCGTGTTTCACGGTTTGTAGTCCAACACAGCACTACAGCAAACTAACATCGGATGAACAATGCTATTATTTTGAAGGAATAGTCATGGCCAGGGCCAACCACACATTACGCAAAGGTGGATTGTGTCGTGGTTTGGGATTTAAAATATTGTTATAAATAAAAACATGGATTTAGGCACATGCCCAGTCAGCAAACAAATTTGGCCCAGATTTGGCATGTGTCTGGCACAGCTGGCATTCATCCGGCACTGGCATACAGCATGTGGGCCAAACATGGCCCGGGTTTGGCAGAGATGGCACTGGATTAAAAACGGCACCCAAGACATGGGCCAGATGTCAAATGGAGTATTTGGCCCATGTTAAATATAGATATGTGGACCATATGTAGATGGCCGATCTTGAGCCACATTTAAAATCCTTTTCAAATATTTTTCGGTAAAATCCAGTAAAATCCCAATGTCTTCCCATACATTCATAATATATTCACATAGGCTATATGTGAACACTGTAAAATATATTGAAATACATCTTGAAAATATATTTTTAAAATGCATAACATAAAGCTCATGTTGCATTTAATTGTGTGTGTATATATGTAAAATGATATTCATGCCTCATATAAGACAGACGATTATATGATGCATGATATCTTATATTGTAGAATAGTATATCCTGTTATTATACATATATATGACTTCATACAATGTTTTGCATTCACTGCTTTCATATTCTCATTCATTTTACAGTTTGATGTAGCCCTATCCACCTAAACAATACATGATTAAGTTTCAGGAAATTTTATTTGACTTTATGTACTACTCAGTAAACAAATTTGGCCCAGATTTGGCATGCGTCTGGCACAGCTGGCATTCATCCGGAACTGGCATACAGCATGTGGGCCAAACATGGCCCGGGTTTGGCAGAGATGGCACTGGATTTAAGACGGCACCCAAGACATGGGCCAGATGTTCAATATAGATGTGTGGGCCACATAAGTATAGCCGATCTTGAGCCACATTTAAAATCCTTTTCAAATATTTTTGATTAAAATTCCAGTGTTTTAATACACAAAGATATTTTCATCTTCCTGTTTACATCCTGGGTCTAATGGCTTCAAGTTAATCCAGGCAACAATAAATATTTAATTATTTGAATTATGAAAATCAACTGTAATTGCTTGTTTTCACGTCTTGTCCTGGCCGTCCTGGCTGTTTTTTATAAAGTGATGAACATGTCCTGGTTTTCATTGTTTCATTGGGACATTAAATTGACCGGCACTAGGGCAATCTACCCCTGCGGTGCTGCCGGGCCGAGTGTCCTGGTTTTCGGTAATCAAAATATGGTCACTCTAATATGTGATTGAAAGAGATTAAATATATTTGAAAAATGATAGTAACGTGTTGCCATTTATGACAGATATTTCTAGCCTCCGCACGAATCAGTAGTGTCAGCCCGACTAACTCGCACCAATCAGGATTTCAAAAAACCGGAAATGCGAAGCTGACCTATCAGAGCAAAATTTAAATATTTTTATTTTAGATCGAATATTGTACAC
The DNA here is from genome assembly GCF_011004845.1 of Esox lucius. Lineage (NCBI taxonomy): Eukaryota > Metazoa > Chordata > Actinopteri > Esociformes > Esocidae > Esox > Esox lucius. The sequence goes on from NC_047569.1 coordinate 1,100,815, forward strand.
GTTGTGATTCAAGTTTTAGCTGGTTGTTATGATTAATGGTTTATAACGCTTTAAAGCAACACATCTCCAAAGAGGAAAAGTGAATGAAAATACTCCCGGAACCAGTTGAATAAGTGGGTGGGCGTTTTGCACAGACTTCTTCAGAAACGGTCAATTTGCACTGAACCGGGAAAAAGCCAGTAGAGTTGGTAAGTGAAAACTTGTCTTTTTACGGACTTAATGATTAATTGATGTGTCAACATGCTATCGAAATTATAGTAAACTGTTCTAATAAAAATGTGCACGCCAATGACCTTATTTAAACGCAGTTTTAATTTAACGTTAGGTGTCTTAAATACAATAAACTAAAACATTAAAAAGTCAGTCATTGTCTTATGTCACTTAAATGTAATCATATTTGGCAGATGAAGCAAGTTAGGAGTTGCATGTTATGGTATTTGTGGTTGGAACACATTTCTGTAAAACTATATATTAAAAAAAAAATTGTTTGACCAATATTTAGGAATTTGTCAAGTTAAAATTGAGTAAATGCTCGAAAATGGTTTATTCGTTATTTTATTCTACTTCACTTTGAATGTAATAAGTATTTTAAATTAACTAAACGATTTGTAATTAGTAGGGATGTAAACCGATGACCGTTTGAACGATGGTTGACCGGATCAACGTTGACCGATCAAAGTTGTCAGTAGTCGGTAAAAAAAAAAAAAAATTCTAAATTAGGCTATTATAGACAATGGACTAAACGCTACTAGTTAGCCATCTCATTCCAAGATCTTTTTGTGTGAAGTGAACAAATATCCCTCACTAAATTTTTCAAAACTCGCCTGTTTCTAGGCCTACTTAATTAACCAATAAAAACATTTGGCGCGAGGTCACAGCATTTGGGTTTGCGCGCTCACAAGTTTTGCGAAAAGTAAAGACTACAGACTAAAACACTCGAGGTTACTACAGATGCGTCTGTTTACTTTTGTAGATGGTAGGCTACACCTAATCTCAGATTGACCTCAAAGGTTTTTTTTCCCTCTCTTTCTCCCTTTATTTAAATACTTAAAGCATGAATGAAAAAAAAAAAAGCTACAACCAGCATGGTTGACCATGAATGTACTATATTAGAGATTAAGAAAGTGAAGGAGGGAGAGAACATTTTATGTATACCGGCTCAATACAAGCTCAAGGTTGCATAACAAAAACATACACTGAATTAAAAAAAGTACAAATAAACATGATCTTGAATGATCTTTTACCTGTAGTAGACAGTCAGAATTTGAGTCTGGGTTCGGGTTTTGTTGTAATGGGTCATTCTATGAAAATGGTGGCTTTTTGAACAGACAACTTTTTAAAAATGTAATTCTTTTTTTTATACCAAAACCTATAGTCAGATAATAGTCAACCTCTTAACATTATAAATCAACTTAAATGACAGCTTAATGTATTTTTATATTTTTACTACATTACATTCAAAAATGCTTGTGCTGCTTTTTTGTCATTGGTGTTACCTATATTTTAGATGACAATTCAGGCTTCCCGGAATGTAATTTGACTATTTAATTTGCATACATAATCAAATAAAGAAAAAGTTAATGTAATATTAAGAAATTGTCTTAATTAGTAATAATTTACTTTAATCAGGCATGTGTAAAGTTCTATTGTGTGACATTTTTCTATTTCTACCATTGTGTTTTTTGTTGTAACATTAAAAATAATTGAGGTTGAGTGATCAAAATTGAATGATCATATCCTTAAAATGCTTACTAATGAATGCAGCAACAGTTAGGTAGATACAAAAAACATTCTATGAAACTGGGCAACTCTGACGCCAGAAAACCAATATGCCATGCGGTAACACCAGTGACGCAATGTAACACCAGTGACGCAAAGTGAAACCAATGACAAAACATAAGATTATTTCAAACAATTTGATACGTTTATTAGTAATATTTTACATTACAAATAATTTCGTATTCCATAAAATTTGTAAATTTAATATGAATCATCATGTCACTGGTGTTACCTGCAGCAACAGTAACACCAGTGACGATAACACCAGTGACAAATCTGCAGACAAAATGGCATATCTAAGATGGCGGCCACAGTAGCTCAAACCACACTTCTTAAATTGTAAATGAATCACTTAATCATGCAATTTGAAAAATTATATTAATACAATTTCCTTTCCCCTTACTATAAACTATAGAATACCAGTGACACATCTTAAGTCCTCGCATGAAATTATCAAATTATTTATCAAATTGCTAAGAGGTGAAGAGAGAGTTCACACTCACCATGTGCTTTTCAAAACAGCCACGCCTACAATGAGCCTTTGACCCAGGAAGAAGTTGGCAAAGATGTTGATTTTTTTCAAAGTGGTGTTTTTTTTAAATTGTAACACCAGTGACATGAAATTGAGGGACAGGTATTCCCTGTAAATTATTTATAATGTTTAGTTTATATTTAAGTTTTTTTAAGTAGTCCACTAAATAACTATACTACTTCCCTGTGTATTATGACATTTAAAGGGGGAGCAAAATATATTATTTAACTCAAAATATGTCACTAAACCACGACTCCTGACCCGAGGGACAAGCCAATTTCATGGTGCTGACCGTGTTCTACAATATATATAAAAAATTGTTTGCAATATAACTGTCTTACATATGTTTTATTAACAATAAAACACTTCAATTAAAACAAAAAACATATATTTTGTGTCATTATCTGTCACTTTTAAGTGTTTTTCCTGCTAATTGAGGCCGGGACAGGAAAGCCACCATTTTCGTAGAATGACCCTTATATTGCATTTTTATTTAATATCCACATTATCTGATAATGCATAAGTTAATTATACACCATGTGTGATTGTGCCACAGAGAAAGACATTGATTCCACCGTTAAAAGATGGCTGTATCTGGGCCCAGACAGAGATGGTGGACGCAAAGAACGGATGAAAAGCAAAGTGAATAAGGACAATATGACTGGTTAACAGGCTTTAGGCATGGATGTTCAAAAGCTCTGTCCAGAGTTCAACTTGTTTAGTGACAGAATCATGACTGTTTCAGAGTCATTTGAAGAGTGCTACTTGTTCCTAGCCATAAACGTGTACGTTCAAGTGTTTTGTGAAGTGAAACTTGTTGATGACTAGAAACACGTTATAGTGTTATATGTTTAGTGAATCTTGTTTGTGACCAGAAACATGGACGTTCAAGCATTAGGCAAAGCAATTAAACTTGATGACCAGAAAGGATGATCAAGTAACATTTAAAGTGGAACGTCACAAACCCCCCCCAAAAAAACTGCACTTGTTTTATTTTTGTTTTTATTTATTTTATGCTGAACTGACAGAGGAGTGTCATTTTAGAGAGTTGTTTGTACAACTGAAAAATGTCAGATGCCAATGCTTTGATGTTTAACACAAGTAAATATTTGTTTAGAATACTGTCTTGTTGTGACTACATTCATCTGGGAGGGGTGTGTAAGTGGCTTGGTTATGGTGGTGTTGAGGCTGACATGGAACTAATCTGGTCCAGACCTGAGTAGGGCCAGCTATGGTCATACAGGTGGCTGAGATATGGATCTGTCATGGCCCATGTTGTGGCTGCCATGTTTAGTTCACCTGTGTGTCAGTCTCCAGTGTGGCTCAGTTCTAGCCTTTCTGCTTAAAGACTGGTGTTGATATGGTTTACTTAAGGTTATGTTTAGGTTCCAATGTGACATTTTAATCTGGCCCCATTCTGGGCCAGTTATGGGTAATTAACTTGGCTAAGACTTGGTCCAGTTATGGCCCATGTGTGGTCCACACTAGTACCGTCATTCATTGCGGTGGGCCAAGCAAAAGCTGGTTGTGTGGGCCGGAGCTGGGCCAGAGAAAAATTGCTATGTGGGTGTATGAGCAATGCTGAGTTTTGTAATAAAAATTGTTGTTTTAAGTAAGCATTTACTTTTAAGTTGCATTATATGGCAAAACGTTACAAAGTTACCCGCCTGGTAGCATATAAATTTGCATGAACAATGGCGATTCGTAAAGGTGTCTTTTGAAATTGTACAACGGGGATCAATGCGAGATTGTTTTCCACACATTGGTAGAAATGTTTAATAATAGGCAACGTTGGTTAAAAAAAAAAATACTGTAGTATCTGCATTCTCGTAATGACCAACTCTTGAAATCTGATTTTTGATTGCTGTATTACGGTCTTGTGTTTGTTAAATGTTGAACAGATTAATGGCGATATGGTGACAATCGCCAGCGTTTATATATAAGCAGATTAGTTTATCGTTAATATATAAAATTATATGGCGCGATGTCACGGCTGAGCCGAGAAAATTAACGAGAATGGCGTTTCTACCAGACAGGAAGTATCAATATATTTGGTTGTCAAACGTCAACAATCAACAGAACTAAATAGTTAAGTTTTATCCAGAATTTTAGTCATTGCAGTCTGTATAGTTCTAACAATTTTTATCACGTGAAGAACAATGACATGTAACCAATGACAAAGTTAAGAGGCGTGACTTGCTGGAGGCGCCGGCTGCGATGTAAAGACAGACTGTAAAAAAAAATGGACGACGCCCCTTCGCTCTTTTCCATTGGTGAAAACTGAAGCCGCCAGTGTCCCGATATGGCGCTGACATCTTGGACTTGCGTCTGCGCAGATAGCGATCTTGGGACCAGTTCTGCGCAGTAGTTCTGCGCAGTAGCGAGCAGGAAGTAAAGCCGTAAAGCCGCAAAATCAACGGCCCCACCCCTGTGCCCCGCCCTCACTCTCCCTCGCAGAATGCGCATACCGTAATCAATCGCAAGCACGCTGCACTGTTTTGGAAGTGGAGTCCTGCTCCTGTGAACTCTGTCTGCTCCGTTCCACTCCAAACTCATTAAAATAAGGTAAATACAAGTAGCCTACTAACCACACATTTAAACAGAGTTCAATCAAGTCCAAGTACAGTACAACCTTTGCTTGTTACTTAAATCATGTTTAACCTTAATTTAGAATAGGCCTAATACAAAAATAATTGGTAACTTCTAGCTAACGATCACCTGCTAGCTATTAACATGGCTATTAACGAGGCTTGTTGTCTTTTAGCTAACGTTAGCTAGCCCATTACATTTATTTACTAATTAAATAGCTTATAAATTTAACTTACCGAAAACAATTCAAAGATCGATTGGAAATGCCAGATCGGTTAGCACAATCTACTGCAGAACAACCCATTATGTCCGTGTGAAATTATATCAATTATAGAAATTTAGAGATTAAATTTAAAGCTCCAATCTCCTTAGTCCTCCGAAGATCGCGAAAAAAGCCTGTTGGCGCTTCAGTGGCTCCTTGGCTCAGATAGCTGTCAATCAAAGCTGTGAATCACGACGTCACACCACCGTTTTTAGAGCATTAAATAACTAACTAAAAACCAACTTATTTTAAAAACAAACTCTTGAATTTACATTAGCGTGATACAAACTACAGTAAATGACAGAAACCAGCTTCGGAAAAAATATATTTGAAGGGTAATTTAATGGTTTAGTTGGTCTCGCGTCCCATTGAATAACATGGGGAGGCGGGGTTTATGACCTATGGGACCACTCACCAGGGGGCGATCGAGACGTTTTGGCATCACTTTTCAGGGCTTGTGCGGCACGCTTGTGTAAAGACAGTAATTAAACCTGCAGCATCCACAGAAGTCAGCTGTTGTTTCAAGCGCAGAGTATATCGTTTCTGTTTTAAGTACAAGTTATTTTATTTGAAGTAATTTATTTGAATTGTACTGCAATTACAAACACTAGCAAACGAGACATTTGAACTTTTTAAGAATGTGTAAATACATTTTACGATTGCGCAATCCATGCATTTTTAGCTGTCTTTCATATTGCCTGTTTAAATCTCCGGTTTACGTTGAGCGGAATTAAACACCAGCCGTGTTTGGTAAAAATGTTTGGGCCTTCAAATATGGGTAAGTAGATTTTTGACATTATTGTTAATCAGCTTTAATTACCTGTGTACACTTGTTAATCCTATTTGTATTTAGACCAAGTGAACAGCATCTGTGTCAGTTGGACTGGGCGGTTGTGATCTTACACAACCTGAGCAGATACACAAATACACAAAAAGTAATATTTATAGAAATGTTTAGGCTTGTTCTAAAGTGTTATTAACAATTCTGACTATGCATACAGCTGAACCTTGGTACAAAATTCTTTATTCCAACAGAGTGAGGACAGCCCGGTGATGATACAGAGTACGGACACCCTACCTTGTGGCTGCACAGCATGAGGGGATTTTTGTTTCATTGTTTTCTTTCATGCTTGAAAGCTGAAGGTAATACCGTCAACCCAACAAAAACTGCGCTGTATGTAAATGTATGTTTGAGTTAGAATATTTGGCGAAATATGGCGAAAGATAATGCTAACAACAGACCAGACACGGAACAGCCAACCTCTACACATAATCAATCGATCACACCCCAAAATACAAATGAACCAAACATTACTTTGTTACACAGCGATGCACACAATAATCCTCAAATACAAGGCTTGTTAACCGTGCTTAGTAGCCCCCATTTTTCACACGATCTAGTTGACTCTCCTTCAAGCTCTCTGATGCAAACTCAATGCAGTGATGGCGATGTTAGAGTTATACAATGTAATGCGTTTGACAATGTTGAATTACGACAAATTGTCAAAAACCGTGCCCACGCGACGTAAAGCTCAAACACTGTTGATAGAGCAAATTATCAATAAAAAAAGAAGGCATTTACTGTATATATGGCTGTGAATAATGATACATGTTTTTCTGTTTGTTTGATGGGTATGTTGAACCCGCAGTACACAAATCCTGAGGCCCTGGTTAGTGGTCGTGAGTTACATACGGGCGCTGGTTTAGCTTTAGATGATTGTGTGGCATTCACAGATATTGTTCGGTTTGAAGAAATTAAAGGGTCTAAAATTGTTGTCTTTCACCAAACACTTTACCAAGTTTCAAAACAGCGAGGACACCCACCCTAGAACCGTCTTTATGTACTTACACGATAACCACTTCTATGGCATCATGAATCTGAAGGGTTTTCTGGGTGTGTCTTATGTCTGTGACTGGTGCTATACTGGTTTCAACACCCGTGGTGATCATGGTTGTAATCATAGCTGTAGTGTCTGTCTTCATGAAGATTGTCATACCCAACCCCGTAACACAAAGCAATGCCCTGACTGTAAACGGATATGTTATTCAGATTTTTGTTATAGTCAGCATAAAGTTTGAACACCACAAAAGTGTGGATCGTTGGGTTAGCAGGTGTGACCAGAAGAAATATTGTCTCGATTGCGGCCGTTATTACAATGTTGGTATTACCAACTATAAAGCGCACAGGTGCATGGCTAACATGTACCCCAATTGTAACGTGGATCTGACGGTTGAAATTAATCATCATTGTTTTATAAAACCCTCCAAGCCTGAGGACCCCAGTGAGCGCTACATATTTTATGATTTCGAGACAATTGCCAATCCGGTGAATGGTGTACACTAGAGGTGTAACGATTCATTTTAACCACGATTCGTTTCGTATCACGATTCGTGGTTGTCGATACGATTCAAGGCCGATAATGGTTCATTTAGAACGATACGATCCGAAACGATTCTGTGACTTGAAATCGATTCAGTATCTTTTCAGCCAAAAATTCTACCCGTTTGACTGAAATAAATACCTGGATACTGGACAGTGCAGGTGAAGTTTCCTAGATTCCTGTTGTTTCTTGTAAGGGAATCAGGTATCAATTAATTATGGATATAAACAAACAAGTAAACAACAATTAATGCCAAATGCATTCACATTTTATTTGAATAAAGTGCAACCAACACTTTAGATTGAATTAACAGGAAGTTTAAATGTTCTGCTCTCATTTTCAATATTCAATACATTTTCAATAAAAGTACAGTAAGTGCAACCAACATTTCAACAGTAGGTTTACCTGCTACTTTTGCTGTTGTTTTTCAACATAAAAATACTACTATATTAATATCAAAAATAAAGTGCAACCAACATCTCTTCAGGTTGAATTAACAGTAGGTTTATCTGCTACTTTTGCTGTTGTTTTTCAACATAAAAATACTACTATATTAATATCAAAAATAAAGTGCAACCAACATCTCTTCAGGTTGAATTAACATTAGGTTTACCTGCTACTTTTGCTGTTTTTCAACATAGAAATAATACAAATACAGTATTAATATCAAAAATGAAGTGCAACCAACACTTTCCACACACTGGACCGCAATGGTGGCTTGATAATTTCTCGCTCGTCGGCTTCTCCTCTGCCATCTGCCATGCTATGTTTTGTTGTCTTTGCGTTGCCGCTGGCCCGGGGCGATGACGTCACGGATAGGCAGACTGAATCGAGTAACGTTTATCGCCTTTATCATTAAAAGTGCTAAGAAAAAACATTCCTATAAAGTCTGACGTGCTTAAATCCAATGGGTTATTTCCTAGTATCGATACAATCGATTGATTACATTTTAAAACGATGTTAGATCGATATATGTCGTCCGGAAGGCCAACTTACTGAGCACAGATCGATGTAGTTGGATCATAGGAATATAAATCGATACATCGATGTAGTAGATGGATCGTTACACCCCTAGTGTACACACTGCAAATTTTGTGTGCGCAATAAGCTTTGATAACGAGACGTGGTGTTCAGCCGGAGATGGTTGTGTCACTGCTTTTTTCCAAAAGTTTAGGCAACTGAAATGTAATGACTACATATTTATAGCACACTCTAAAGGTTCCGATGGTTAGATCTTGATGCAATACCCTGCTAACAATGGTATTGGCATTACATTTATTGCTAATGGTAGCAAGCTCACTTGGTAGCAAGTATCTCAGAGATACATTGAGAGTCATTGCTTCCTACCTATGAAGCTGTCGGCCTTGCCACGTGCTATGGGTTTTAAGGATTCGAAAAAAGGCTACTTTCCTTACAAGTTTAACATCAAGGAGAATGAGAACTATGCTGGCCCCCATCCGGAACCGCATTACTATGGTGTGAATACCATGATGGCTAAAGAAAAATATGAGTTTTTGCAATGGTATGCAACTGTTTCCGCAGACCCCTTTGTCATGCAGGATGAAATAAAGGCTTACTGCGTGAATGATGTGGTCATCTTGAGAGAGGGTTTTATGCGCTACAGACTCAAATTCCTGGAATGTGGCGTTGTTGACCCATTCCGGTCAATTACGATTGCTTCAGCTTGCATGAAAGACTTTTGCAAAAGATTCCTCACCAAGGACACCATGCATCAATCCAGTGACAAAGATTCAGTACGGGTTGATGCACCAACAATGGTTGACAAAGCTAGAGGCTTTGAAAGAACACAACGTACATGTTCAATACATGTGGGAATGTGAGTGGAATCAGCTTAAAAACACATCCGCAGATGTCAAAGCTTTCTTGAAGACCTTTGATGCTCCAGAGCGCCTTGACCCTCGGGATGCTCTTTTTGGCGGTCGTACTAATGCGATTCATCTGAAGTTTACGGCTCGAGAAGGGGAGACTATTCAGTATAACGGTGTCTGTAGTCTTTACCCATTCTGCAACAAGACAAAGACTTATCCGATTGGGCATCCAGACATAATCTTTCGAGATTTCAAACCACTAGACGCCTACTTTGGTATTGTTAAGGCTATGGGGTGTCCACCGAAAGGCCTTTATCACTCCGTTTTACCGCACAGGGTCGGCGGTAAGCTGTTCTTTCCCTTGTGTAGATTGTTCACATACTGATTCAGAAAGATCTTTAACCGGTACCTGGGTTTCTATTGAGCTAGTTAAGGCTGTTGAGAAAGGTTATCGCATTGTGGAAATATTTGAAGTGTGGGATTTCACTAGGACATCAGATGATCTTTTTGCAGATTACATGAGAACATTCCTGAAGCACAAGCAGGAAGCTAGCGGCTTACCGCCATCTGTGGGTGACGATGAGGCTAAAGACCAGTATATCCGTGAATATCATGAAAAGGAGGGTGTGCAGCTTGACAAGGAAAACATTGTTGTAAACAGTGCTAGGCGATCTTTAGCTAAATTGGCAATGAATAGTCTTTGGGGTAAGATGGGTGAGCCGACTAACCTTATGAACACAATGTTAATTACAGATCCGGAGGAGTTTAGCCACTACCTTTTTTCCAGTGAAATAGATGTTGGTTATTTCTCGTTCATCTCAGACACTCTTGCGATGGTACAGTGGTGTTACACAAAACAGACACCAATCAAACCACGTAACGGCAACATTTTTATTGCCGCCTTCACAACTGCTTATGCTAGACTTGAGTTGTATTCACTCTTGGAAAAGTTGGATAGACGTGTACTCTACACAGACACTGATTCCGTGATCTTTGTCACACACCTTGGGGATTGGGTGCCCCCACTGGGGCCATTCTTGGGTGACTTGACAGATGAGTTACCGGATGGTGACAGCATAGCTCAATTTGTTAGTGGTGGGTCAAAGACATACGGTTACAAAACCGTTAAAGGTCTGACCTGTCTCAAAGCAAAAGGCATTACGCTCAACAGCTACAACACAACCATTGTTAATTTGGAGACACTGACACGACTGGTTGCTAACTTTGTACGGGGTGAGGGCGGTGATGATGATGATCACGTCTTTGCTAATGAAGACACAATTGCTAGAGCTAAAAGAACATTCACATTGAAATACAGAGTAGTGTCTAAGCGTTTCAGAGTTGTGTACAACAAGCGTGTACTGCTCCCTGATTACAGCACAAGGCCTTACGGGTACTAAACCACAGTCTAGGATGGATAGCGGTTTTGACCCACGACTACAACACCCGTTCAGCTGTGTCATTAGTGGCCCCAGTAACTCTGGTAAAACATATTTTGTGAAGATGTTGCTGGATAATGCTGACATTGTTTTCTCCAAAGAAATTCAAAATATCGTCTGGGTTTATTCATGTTGGCAACTGCTGTATGACGAAATATTGAAGGTAAAGGAGATTACTTTTATAGAAGGTCTACCAACATCGCTGTGTGATGACAATCTGCTACCAATTCAGAAAAACAACCTTTTAATTATTGACGATTTAATGAAAAGTGCATCAGAGAGTTTGGAGATGTAGAGTTTTCACACAATATTCACACAGCCGTAACCTGAGTGTAATTTACCTTGTCCAAAACATGTTTGTTAAAGGCAAATCTAGTTGAACTATTAACTTGAACACAAACTACCTCATCTTGTTTAAAAATTCCCACGACAATCAGCAGATTAGCTTTTTTGGCAGACAGATATACCCCGGTCTTTCTCGATTCTTCATGGAGAGTTTTAAAGATGTAACACATCCGCCTTTTGGTTATTTACTTATTGACTTTAAAGCTACAACACCAGAAGACTACCGTCTGAGAACAGGGTTATTTTCAGGGGATTGGCCTGTCGTGTACGTTCCTAAAAAAGTTTGATCATGTCTAAACGTATTCGTAGAAATTTACCACTTTTGAAGATGATATTTAAGGCACCGGCAAGTCAACGAAAAGTTGCCGTTCCCTTCCTAACCAGTCTAATTGCATCGAGACATGGTTAGACAACATGGATCATGCTCAGAAAATGTTTCTTGTGCCACAACATCAGTTAGAAAAACTGCGAGAATCCAAAACGACCAGCACCGATGTAAGACAATGTGTTGAAAATGATTTGGACTCATCGATTCGCAATATACTGTTGAAGCCTGATATGGATTTACATGAGAAAGCTAAAAGATACCATTTTACAAAGATTTTTGACTGTTGTGCGACAGGGGGAGCTTGATACAAACACACTAAGTCTACCCGGGTCTGAGACTGGGGCTGATGTATTAAACATGACTGATACTAAGCAAACTGTTGACCGAAATGTTGACCTTGTTGATGAAATTTTGGATAATGTGCTTGCAAGGCGTAGAAAGAATGTTGAATATATTCTTAATAGAATGCACCGGTCTAAAGATTTGACTTCATGGAATTCAAATGGTGAATTTGTTTTTCAAAGGACAGATAATCAGAGGCTCCCACATGTTGGATCTTGTTAAAAGTGTGACAGCAACCAATAAAATTGCTGATGATAGAAGACCGTTGGGGTAGGGGGTGTTTTTAGAGGCCATGGAATGTCTCAACATGCCTTTTACAACTATTCCAAATGCGCTTGTAAAATGTAAAATGAATTCGTATAAACAAACGTCTGGCGACACAATGGATGATTTAGCCACACACCCACCAACTGGTTTTCAACCAACCAAAGCTTTCTTTGAACCCCCTACCCCAGACCCCACAAAATGGCATCCTTTTTAATGTGTTTTTATTTCATGCTTTTTTATCATTTGTGATCCATTGTCAATGTGTATGTTTTACCTTGAATAAATGTTGTATGAAAAATAAATGTAAACATTGATGTGATTTTACAAATGGTTTTATTTTTTAATAATAAAGTTGACAAACACATGATTTGCTTTTCTATTTCTTCAACAACCATGGCACAAATTAAACGATTCACAAGATTGAGCATGTTGTATGCAATTAAACATTTGCTTATCACGCTTACTCTGGTACATCTTAGCTACAAACTTTGTGACTAGGACATAATTTTCTCATAAATCATCAACATAAAAAGACATAACATCTTTATAACTCAGACCTTTTGTCATTAGATAGAGAAAGAACACACAATGTTGTCCACACGTGGTTGAAACCAGGTCCTGTACTTGTTTTGAATTGTATTCCACATTCTCACAGGTTTTCAGAAAGGTATTGATTGACTTGGGAAAATATGCAAAATCCGGGGGGTTTCCAAAACTGTCATAAAACCTTCCAATGCCATCGTCCGTTATGTAAATAGCCAGCCAGTGCTTCCCTGGTTGATTGCTTTGGTGTGTATTAACAATCATCATTGACGCAACATCTCAGACTGGCCCTCTAGGTAGTTGGTCGCTTGCCAGCACACCATAGAAATGGTTCCTAGATGAAAATTGGTTCACCACATTAGTCAACTCTGCGGTATTCATTTCCAAACCATTTTCCTAATAGTAGTCAACCATGACTTGTCGCCGGTTTGACACTTCGATAATGGAGTCAAAGATTGAATAAACAACTAAATTAATTGTGTGGGGTAGTGGTTGTCTGAACCTCATCTCAAGTCGTACATTCCCTGACTTGATCAAGGATAGGTGCTGACCACACCCCTCGTCGGGTGTGCAGTTGAATGCATAAAGGGCATAGCCGTGTAAGAAGTCCGACCTGTCAATAGCCAAGGCTTGGTCCTTTAGGTGTTTTCCTGAAGCTAAGGCCAATTGGTAAAATTCACGCACTGCTGACCCTGTTGTGTAATTTGGTTGGAATGGTTTGCTAGGAAATTGCTGACCATCTACATACATAGCCATAAACTCCAAATTATAGTGTTTGAAATTAAATGGATTTTTTGTGTAACTTCCGTTAAAACTGTCATTGTCCACCAATCCGATTACAATACATTTTGGCAGAGGTCCTAAAAATAGGTTTTCCTGGTTGCAAACACAACCCCCAGCCGGTAAACTAAATGTCTTCATACACACTCTTTCAATTGGGTACTTGGCATTGGTTGAGAGTAGCGCTTGAGCGTGTCCAAGTTTCACGGCTGGTGAAACAGACACTTTCTTGACAAATAGTGACGCTGATAGTATATGCAAACGATAACGCACATCCCCGACCCCCATAAGGCAGAACTCATCTTTACCGCGTACCAACCTAACCTTTATATCAACGCCGTTTAACATAAGTTTCTCTTGAAAGAAGATATCGCTATGAACATTTGAAACTCATCATTTCAAATGTTGTACTCTCTGCTGAATAGGCAGCCCTCTCTATAACGGCTCTGTAGGGGTATGTGTAGCTACTCTGACTAATTAAACGATCACCCAAGGAGACAACCACTTGTGAAAATAGGGTGGCTATCGGATAGTTGATAACCCCAAAACGTGCTCTGGCATCAATATTAGTTCCATCCGGTTTAGTGACTTTTACACTCAGGTACAACAAAGTATTGTTTAGATCAACGATGTCTTCGCCATTCCCGGCAATAAAGAACTCCAGAGTGGCTGCGTCTGATATTGCTGATAGGGTTGGTATTTCAACGTAAGTATTTTTCTCGATAGATGTCTGTGTGAATGGAACTGTGAATAAATCCAACTCTGTTTTCATACATTCACCAGACATACGGTGTAGGAGTGCCATCTTTCTAAAATATATTCTTAAGCAGCTTTGCCATGTTCCCTTTGAGTGTCCTCCGGGGTGTATGTCCTCTTTTAACCTTGGCTCTTGTTTTTGACTCATTCTTGCGTTTTTTACTCCTGGGTAGGCTCCGCCTACCTGGTGGTCTCTTTCTAACACCCCGAGTCATAACCATCAATCCAGAACCATCCTGCTGTTTTGTTTGTTGTGACATAACACTTAACAACATCGCCAACTATATTCCTAGCCGCTTTCTTCAGATGTGGTTTTGCTATTGAGAACCCTCGTCTCAACAAAGGTATTGCCATCCGGAAAAGCCCTCGGAAAAGGCCCCCTAGACCAGCCCCATACATTGCAGCGCTACCATGATACCCCGGTAAACCGTTACCGGCCTGTGCTGTATAGTATTCAACATACCTTTGAGGATCATTGTAGAGTTTCTGAGGCTGCATCTTAAATTCTAAACGAATGTTTGACGGGTCTGAAGTGTAATTTTGCAATCACCTTACCCAATACAAATTAAACCAGATGGTTTTGATCAGATTTTACTTCAATACAGATCTCATCAAACTAGCTCTTACTAAGAGGTACGTAGTGTGGTTTGTCGTACGTCACTGTGACAACTTTGTTCATTTTCCCAGCAATATGTACAGTTCGCAGCAGTGGGACATGACTGTCACCAACACGTTGATAATCATTTAGATCTGTGTAGATGTATAGAGTGTTAAACCCAGCCAGAATATCTGTGGGGAATGCCCCGTACCATGGGGCATACCACCGCTCGCCTGGTTTGAAGCCCAATATCTGTTCATTAGTTTTGCACTAAATTTCAAACTAAACTGGGGCTCACCTTTTAGAAACATTCTATTTTTAAATTCATCGTACTCCGCCCATACACCATGTGGTTTTATATAACTGTTGATCTCTGTCACTAGTTTTAATATGCCGCTGTAATAACCGGTGTTGAGTTCATATTGACAAGTTTTGTCGTTATTCGGGTCATGTAGTTCAAATGCGTTTTCTCCCCATGTAAAAGTCTTCCACGTATGCGGGTATTGGAACTCTATCAAAGATACTTCCCAGTCACCTTTCAAATCTATACCTTTGGCAAATGTTGTGGTATAGCACCAACTCATATTGCTTGGATAAACATGTCTCGATGAGTTACTGGGCAGCGTTATGTAGAAGCCACCGTCACCCATCCTGATCGCAATCAATGTAAATGACTTGATCCTGAAAATCCTGGAGTTTTATCCAGTTTCTAGGTCAACCACTTGTTCCGATGGTATCCAGCTATTGAATTTCTCAAGGCCAACCAAGCCATTTCACAAGACACATTTTCTCCCCTTTCTGTACTTTTTCGTTCAAAACTGCTTCCACTTTAAAAGTTTTATCCTTAGCCACAATTATTTTCAGCAATTCCTGTTCATAAAAGGACCCAACTATCACATCACCAACATAATCTTTTATTCTATATACAGGAGGTACCCGTGGAATGCATTCTGTTATTGTAAAATATTCATCTGTGTACCCTTTTTCATAGCCTTTTGTAAACACACCTCTCAGCTTTGAGAGTCTCACAGTATCCCCAACCTGGAACTTGGAGTTTTGATTACCATTTCTCGTTAATGTTGTACCATACATGTTCTTGAGAACGAATCTAACATTTTCTTCACAAACGTCAGCAGGCTTCATCTGAATAGACCGATGGTAGCTATGGTTGTATCCGTGAACTAAATCTTGAATAACTTCAACATAGCGATGAGTGTTGGCAGCTGTGAGATACCTCCACATTTGTGATTTAATTGTTTTATTAAATCTCTCATCGATACTCGCTTTGACATCAATTCCTGTAGCAAAATGTTTTATGTTATACTTCTTCATCAACATTTCAAAATGTGAATAAAAAAATTCCTTCCCCTTGTCCGTTTTGCTGTGTTCTTCCTTCTTTTAATGTCTTCAAATGCTCGCTTTACCTCGATAGCATTTTTATTGCTCAGCACGCGAATCCATGCATATTTGCTTAATACATCTATGCATGTTAACATAAATTTCATGTTATCGTTTTCCACACTGTAAGCACTCATGTCAACCAAATCCAGCTGAAATTGTGAATTTATATCATGAACAAAAACTCTTTTTAAAATTTATAGCTACAGGCCTGTGTAGCGTGTATGCATCCTGGGCGAGCAGCCAGTCATCGGCCTCACCATGAGCAAGTATGCTCTTTTCAAACCCTCTCTACCCACATAAGCACCAGGGTTTGCCGGGTCATAGTAAATACTTTTCATAACCTGTTCAGACATCGTAGAGTGTTCGAGCAATAATGAGAATTAATGTTTAACATCGTTTTATTTGAGTTTTCGAAATTACACAACCAATATATTCAGAAAAGTTACACAAACATTCAGATTTCTCATAGTCTTTGTTTATATACATGTTAACATGAGAACTGAAGCTACCCTGACCTTAGACAACAGACTCTTTGCTTTTATCACACCATGATGCCGCTGCGTCGCATACAACATCCTCATTAAATTTGTCCATGTATTCATCCCTATTCTCACTCAGTCTCTGTGTGATGTTCGGCTCCAACTTGAGCTCCTGCAGAAAGTTCTCAGCGGCCTTGTGAACATCAGTCATCGGTGTGTGAAAGCCCGATGTGTTCAAAGCCTTGACCAACACATGTTTCAGTCGCGGTGTTAAAACTGTCGCTACAATGTCATCATAATGGGCCTAAAAAAAATACTCAAGACATGAATGTCTTGTCTGGCTCGGGTGGTCCACTTCACATCCGATGCATGCTTTGTGTAGAGTAGCCCCAACAACATTTTCCAGAATCATACCCATTGTTGCTTTGATCTTTAAAACTTTTGGTACAAGGTGTTTGTCCATTTTGTGATAACTCTTGTTAGCATTTGAAATGTATGACAGATTAAGAGGGCCTAGCTGATCACCAATCCGGTCAATCCAGTCGTAGTTTCTTGCAAGGTATGCTGGTAGAATCGAGCTGTCTGGGTCAGGGGTTCTGTAGAAGGCTTCAGCGTTGTCATCCCAGGTGTCACACAGCCAGTTCTCGGCCTTGGGTTCTTCAATCACCGCTTGGTTGTATTCTTGACACGTTTCGTAAATTCTTCCGACTGCTTGATAGTCTCAGGCGGTCTGTCTATTTTTATGCTGTGTTGAGGATGGTGTTAACATAAGGCGGGGCTTCAGGGTCTTACGTCAGTCAAACTGTCTGCAGTCACAATCTACCACGCTGACATTTTCCGGAAATAGCTCCAATCTAACAGAGTCATACTCTTTCAACCCCTCGACAACTTTAAACAGTACATCTACTGTATTATGTGGACCTTGTTTTGGCCCCAAATAAAACACTTTTCGAAAGGTGGCCCATAATCCGGCATTTAACACCAATTGATCGGTCACACCAGCCTTAAACACATGGCCTTCGGGTAATTCATAAAATGCCACCTCCGGTAGCTCTGGGTTGAAAATGTATCCACCGATCATCATCCAATTCCCATTCCTGTGCCAACATATCCTGGTGTAGTTGATGGATTCGGGTTAAACTCTGCATCGGTTTCTTCGGGGCTGGCATGTTGATTGCATCTCTGCGGTCCATCTGTAATTTCTTACCAAATCGCTGAGCGGCGTTTAAGATATTAGCTTTCACCAGTGTTTCACCCAAAACATTGATCGTAGCACAATCCTCCATGTTTTGTATTGTGTAAGACTGAATGACCATCACTGATGTCTGCGTGATTTAAATATGCAGACCATGCCAATCAACCCATAAAACATGAAAGGTTAACAACCACCAGTTGTAGGCCATCTGTTGCACCACTTGTCAGAAGATTAAACACTGAGGGTTTTTGATCTGACAAACACCATTGAACATCAAACAACTTACCGCTGACACAATAATTTATTGCCTGGGAATTTAACATTCCGGAACCCTAAGGGCCATTTGTTAATCTTCAAACATAACCCACCTGTTATAACACTAGTCTGTTTTGCTCATCAGACGTTGTAAAACATCAAACATGAACACATCAATGTAATCATAAATTACATACGTCACTCCTGAAGTCTCGCCCGTACACACGTCATATAGGAAGTCCCACCCTAACATACGTCATACCAGAAGTCCCACACTACAAACCGGATGTCCCGCCCACCTGTCACATCAATATGGAGGCCCCGCCCATAATAATACCCTACATAATACCCTACATTATCTACTTGCATGATGTGACCAGTGGCGTTTTTATATGAAAAAAATTGGTGGGGCACAAAACCATTTCAAAATACCAGTAAAGCTACAAAACTCCCTCTTGTTACTGATGTGTTTATTTAACACATCGACAAACAGCATGGCTCCACAAAACACTTAACGACCGAGCAGCTTGCTTCTACCAGGTGCTGTAGTACACATACTGGAGAGAGAGAAAACCTTGTGTAATTGCGCTCCTTCCCTCTCACACCCATGTAAAATTACCACTGTCACATTTACAAACCTAAATTAGGAATGCAACCAATGTGCCTACAGGGCCATACAAGAACAGCAATGAGCTCAACACCACTGAAGGCCACAACGAAGCGGAAAGAAAACTTTTTAGGGATACAAATCCATTCTATGACAACCTTAATAGATAAGCATGGACACACTGAAACTCGTCATGATCTATATCAATCGATCAAGCACAAAAATATTATCTATGAATATAGCATCTTCCTAAATTGCATATCATTTGTGTTAGGATTTTATTTCATGTTCATTGGTCCCTGCCTTGCTGAGACCAATGAACAGCACCACAAAGGCAGGATGATAAAATATGCTTTCACTCACCAAGGCTGAGGGCTCACTTGAAGAAAAAGGTTTCACGGCAGTTCTTCCTCTGGGCAAACTTTTCGATGACTTTGGGAATGAAGTCATGTCGCTGCTGAATCAGCTGGCTTTCGATGGACAGCATGACCAATGCATTGAGTCGCGGCTGTATCATGGTATTGCGAGTTAAGCTTTTTACCCTCTTCAAGGTGGAAAAGTTCCTCTCTGACTTGGATGTCGTCATAGGTGTTGTTATGATATTTGAAGCAGGGTGACGGTCTCAGCAAAAGCCTCCTCGTTTCCTAGAGGCCATAATTTCACCGCACAGTCAAGCTCAGTTGTAGGGAATGACATGACAAATTGTGGGAAGGGCGAGCTGTCAACCAGCTTGGCAGCGATCAGGTGGTCACTTTGTGTAAACCTCTGCTTCACCTGGGAGATGACTGTGTCATCCTTCATCACTGGCGCTGTGTTGTTTACTCGTCGGCCTGGCTCGTCTGTTCCATTGTGAATGGTGGCAATTCATCAGTTTGCTTCCGCATATTCTGGACATTCTCCTTGAAACGGGTGAGCGCACTGCTAATCCCAGACGCATCAATGTTTTTGCAAAGTGTTGTATAAAACATCAACTTCTGGTATAAGGAAGGAAAAAAATTCCAGCAGCTCCAGAAAGCCTCGGTCAAAATTCGTTTTTTTAAAACTATTCGAATATATATTCGAATTTAAGAATATTCGTTGACAGCCCTAATGCTGGACCGCCCGTGTATCGTCAGTTTGCGGCAACCAGGATGTGACTTGCTGGCAATGATTGTCTGAGTCGGTAATCTGTAGACTTCAGTGGATCATCACAGTGAGGTCAGGATGAAAGCGCTCAAGTGACCAGGGAAGGTGGATCTCAACCTATGGCTTTTTCAGGGTCACCGCGGGTCCTTAAAAAGTCTTAAAACGTCTTAAATAACATTTTCCATGTTTAAGGTCTGAAAATGTCTTGAATTCTGGAAGTTTCGGTAAGGAGGTCTTAAATTTCATGTGGGACCTTAAATTTCAATTTGACCAGCACACCATTTGGGGGCAGCACTTCGATTTATGTGGGTGCAATCTGCATCTATAGGTGACATTCGAGTAAGTGACTGACGAATGCGTTGCGTTGATGGGATCGCTATCACAGGATTTAGCTAATTCGCAAGCATGGGCAAATGTGTATTTAATGATAACTGGTTGAAGGAGGAAAAGTATCGGGGGTGGCTGAAGAAAACAGCCAGCAACCATGAAGCGAGATGTGCTTTATGCAAAAAAACTATACAGCTGGGGACAATGGGCCACCTAGCGCTCGACTCGCATATGAAAGGAGAGAAGCACAAGAAGTATGTGTCGTCGCAGGCAAGTAGTTTGCCCATAAGTATGTTCTCATCTCGTGATGAACCGAGCACTTCGACCTCTCAGCCTTCCACAAGGCCGTCCACTTTATCAAGCAATGCCTTCGGCAGCTTTGCGAATGTAGCTACACTTAAGGCCGAAATACTGTGGGTTTTTCAAACCGTAAGCCGCCACCACTCGTACACCTCAAATGAGGACATCCACCTGGTTTTTCAAGCAATGTTCCCTGACTCAGATTGTGCGAGTACGTTCACATGTGGGAGGGACAAAACTGCATACTTAGCACGATTTGGTATTGCCCCATACCTAACGAAGGAATTAATTTCACGAGCAAACAAGGACACTTTCGTCATAATGTTCGATGAGTCCATGAACACAACAACAAAAAATAAACAGTTGGACTTGCATGTCAGACACTGGTCAACCGACGAGACTGGCGCCCCGATTGTCAGATCTCGCTATCTTGGTTCTCAGTTTTTGGGCCACTCAACGGCAGAAGACTTGCTGGAGCATTTTAAGGTAAGACTCAAAATAACATTTAAAATGCTTTGAATATGTTAAAATACTTAACCAATAAAAAAAAAAAATTATATATATATATATATATATATATATATATATATATATATATATATATATATATATATATAGTGACTGACATGGACAGTGTCACAGTCCATGTCAGTCATCAAATTTTTGTTGATGACTTTTGCTCACATACCTCTTTGGTAGTCTGAGGTATGGTAGTCCCCAGACCAGAGTTAGATAATTACTACTTAAGATAAACCAACTAAGCTGAGTGAACATGAATGAAAACTTTATCATTCTTGAGGTAGACTTTGTTTTGTATTTTTTTTATAATTTCAGGAGGGCACCAAGGAACTTAATTTAAGGAACATGCTTTCTGTGTCAATGGATGGACCTGCAGTAAATTGGAAATTCATGGATCTCCTACAACTGGAACATGGAGAACAGTTTGGGGGGATTCAACTCCAAGTTGTGGGAAGCTGTGGTATCCACACCCTACACAATTCATTTAAAGGTGGATTTGAGGTGTGGCATGTAGAAAAGGTGCTGAGATCTCTCCACTATCTCTTTAATAATGCCCCAGCAAGAAGAGAGGATTTCACATCTGCAACCCTGTCATCCACATTCCCCTTATCCTTCTGTGGCCATCGTTGGCTTGAAAATGTGCCTGCTGCAGAGGGCCATTGAAATGTGGCCGTCTATTGAGAAGTTTGTTGACCAAGTGTCAACAAAGAAGGTGAAGAACCCAGGGAATGCATCCTTCAACACCCTCTCTGAGGCAAGAAAGGATCCTTTTATCTGTGCCAAACTCCACTTCTTTATGTTCATAGCAAGAGCGCCTTTCAACCATTTCTGGAAAAGTATCAAAAAGATGCTCCCATGATGCCTTTCCTGTGGAATGACTTGGAGGATTTGATAAGGGTAATTATTTGTCATAATGCACAACACCTTTAGTACACATAAGTTCACTGATCAAACTCCATTTATTTTACTAGAGCCTTCTCAAACGATTCATCAAGCGCGATGCATTACCCACAAGTCCGTATAAGCTGGTGAGGCTCGATGTCACAGACCAGAAGCTTTGGCTTGGCACAAAAGATGTTGACATCGGCATGGGTGCAGCAGCTGTTATTAAGGTGGGTATATTCAGTTTCAATGTAAGAAGTTCACAATGACATGTAGATATCAACATTGACTCTAAGTGTGTGTGTGTGTGTGTGTGTGTGTGGAGAGGCATGTTCTGAATGTGCGCCTTTAATCTCACCCTAACTAGTGTATCTTATGCTTAATTATTGCAGACCATGTAGGGACAGATATGTTGTAGATTTGACAAACCAATGCTTTTTTTGTCAGGGAATGTCAAGGGCCAAGGGCAGGGTGAGCGAGCTTGTTGTGCTGCAGTTTAGAAAAGAATGCCAGGGTGCGCTTTCAAAAATATGAAAGAAGGCACTGGATAAGTGCCCTCTAAAATATGCAACTGTCCATAACATGATGTGTCTGGACCCAAGAAAAATGTATTCCTGACGAATGCCTACAGAAACTGAAACGCCTCATTGAGAAGTTTTTGCTGGACAAACAGTTGACAGGCGGGATATCTTCTGGTAAATTACAGGAATAAGAATAGAATGGCACTCACTGTTTACACAAATCATCCCATTTGTATCAGTTTTAAGACCAATATCTATAACATAACCTGTAACATAAAATTCAACATGTATTCCCATTTCTGTGTACATATTTGATACTATTTCACTGACTTCAAATGATAAGGTTATGTAGTCTATTTAAACAGGCCATTCCACACAAAAAAAAATTTTTTTTTTTTTTTTTTTTTTTTTTTTAAATAGGGCAGGTTGGCATATAACTTGAGTGCAAACCAATGAGCTGCAGAACTCTGGGATTTTCTTTAGTACAAATATTTCTCATGGAAGAGGGATTAACAGAAAATGGATAGAATCTGGGTGGATTGGGCTCTTTAAAAGAACGCAACTTTGCCTTTTATGTTGTGATGCTAATTTTTTATTCACACTGGCTCTTCTTTATGCATTATTACAGGTGATGTGATTTCTCAACAGTTTGAGAAGGCCCTTTCCAATGAGGCCAAATCGCTGGAATTTGCCAATTTCCATCCTTCAGTGTCCAGGGTTGATGCATTCCTGTCTCAGAATCTTAGTTCCTACACTGACCTGTGGAACTTCTGCAAGAAGTTACTACTCCTCTCACATGGACAAGCTGAAGTGGAGCGGGGCTTCTCAATCAACAAAGTGGAGACGTGCAACATGTCTGAGGAGACAGTTGTTGTTCAAAGGCTCATCTGTGATCAAGTGAATGTTTGTGGAGGGGTGACACGAGTGCCACTTACAAAAGAGCTAATCAGTTACTGTTCCTCAGCACGGAGTCGTTACCGGGCACACTTGGAAGAGGGAAAAAAAGGAGAGACAGAAGAAAACTCCAAGAAAAGAAAGTATGTCGAAGAGGACCTGAAAGAGCTAAAGCAAAAGAAAAAATCAATTCGAGAAATTTGCACATCTTTGGAGAATGATGCAGATAGAATGGCAGTGCAAGCCGAAAGTTCATGTGGTAGTAAAATGGCCACATTGATCACAGAATCCAATTCTTTGAGGAGACGAGCTAAAGATAAACATAAAGAACTTATTGAGTTGGATGCAGAAATTGAAAACAAGATTGTAGAATTGACAAAATTGTCATGAGGGCTTTTAGTTTCAGAACTTGAAAGTTTACATACCTTTGGTGATTTATTTAGTTTATTTATTTGATTTATTTGCTGAATGTTACTGACTGGGCCTAGTTCCTTTTTTGTTTGAGCAGCACTGTGGCTTTATAGGTTAGTCCAAAGCCGTTTCTCAATTTTTTTTCTCATCCTATGTAAGCATGACTGTTTTCATGCTATTGTTTGTATACTGTTAGTAGTAACTGAACAAAGCACTTTTAAATAAATTTCTGATCCTGATCTTTCCTACAATTGTCTGACTGGATCTTCAATCATTACGTCTATGCATAGATTATTGCATTTATCTGTGTCTGAAATGACATGGAAAACACTAATCTGTCCCTAAACCTTTCCTTGGGGGAGAACCCCTAAACCCACCTCAACAAGGCTATTTGACAGCCACATTAACTTGTGTATTTGTGGGCTTTTGTAATGTCCTGGGGCTGTCTTCCGTGTCTTTTTCCAACTGCTAGGGGCCAAAATTTAGAAATTACTTGAAGTACCTTAAAGGCTGAAAGTTCATCCATAATCAACCATGTCAGGGTTCAGCAGGAATCAGGACTTGCTATAAAAGTTTTTTTAAGAAACGGTTAACGCTTCGTCCCTGTGACTTGTCTGGAGCGTGGCTCTTTGTGAGTTGTGCTGTGCTAATGCTTCGCCACATCATTGTGTTGTCGCATTGAACATTTTTCAGTTTTTGGTTGTTGTGGTGAAGTCTTAAATTTTCCTTTTAGAGGACTTAAAAAGGTCTTAAAAGTTATTACATTTGCTGTTACAAAATGTGCAGATACCCTGTTTTTAGCCAATTAATGACATCTGTTTGACAACTCTGTTTCTATGCTTTTAGAATATGAAATGTAAATATAAATATGGGAACATTTGAAAACGGAATCAACATAAGATAATTTTGGTGTGATCTCAGACTTGGTTTGATCATTGGTGTTTGAGTTGGAGTCACTTTTGAGTTTAGGCATTACTGCGTAGGGCTGGGTTGAGTTTGGGCATAAGGCTGCTCAGTTATATGTGAGGGTTATAGGGCTGTCCCAGACCATGATTTTTTTGGGGTGAACCAAGATTTGGCTGATCTCTCTGACTTAACAACTAATCAAAATTAGCCAATGAGCTGTCTATGGAGGACATGCTAAGGGTAACTATAAAACCCACAAGTGACCTTCATCAAATAAAATATATATGGTAATATGCCACGATTGGATTCCCTAAATGTGTATTTTCGTTCTGACAGGATATTTGTTTTTTCACTTAAGCAATTGTTATTTCACAAAGTTGTATCAAATCGCATTTGTGGGGTGAGAGCAATAACCTGATAATGCTGCACTAGCGCTAGCTCGACCATGCTCTCCCCGAGTGATAAAGTTATGCCCATAGAGAGACAGTCCAACAATTACGGCGCTTTGTGAACTTAGACACATTTTTGTTACATGCTTTAAGGAACTCTTGGATTGTATAATTAGGAACAAATAAGTAACTAAAGAGGGATATGTTCCTGACCTAACTACAGCAGTTTTGTTCTCAAATTCAGCCGCTGTTAATGCTACTCCTCATTTGTCCTTATGTGACTGAATGAACACTACCTTGAATGAACATGTTGTAACTGGATATAAGAAGTGAAAACATTTACAAAACATTAACAGAAGTGTTTCTAAACCCTGCTCCTGGGTTGTGTGTTTAAACGTGAAGCCTATGTAAGAATGTTAAAAACAAAAGAAATGCTGTCCACTTAGAAAAAAATGCTAAGGACAAACTAGTAAATTAAAGAATATTACCAGAAAAAAGTTAACATGATAACATGCATTTTCTCCATCTCATCAGTTAACATTTTTTATATATTTTGAACCTTTATTTAACCAGGTTAGCCACATTGTTCATCTCAATCTCTTTTTCAAGAGGGACCTGGCCAACAATAGCAGCACACAGAAGTTACAGTACATAAAATCACAACATAAACATAACTTACCATTGTTCCAGTTAATATTAAAAAAAAAACATTTACAGCAACCCATTTCAATATCTATCATGACTTAAAATCAATCAATCACTAAACAATGTTTAAAAAATATTTTTTTTAGCTAATTCCAGGTGGAAGGTGCACAACACTGGAATGCTTTTTCCCTACGTCATTACCTGACCTATGAATCGTCAACAAAATACAGTTCTGAGAGCACAAGCAATATTTCTCATTTGTCTGTTGGACAATGTAAGAGCATAAATAAACTGGGAGCTTTCCAAGAATGGCCTTAATAATAAAGATGTACCAATGGGATAATCTGCGTAGAGCTTGGGATGGCCAGCCCACTCTGGCATATAGGGTATAGTGATGGGTGAGAGATTTTGTAACAAACCTCAAAGCACCATGGTATACAGTATCAAGCATACGTAATGAGGACATAGAGGTATGCATGTAAAAGACATTACCATAATCTAATACAGGCAGAAAGGTAGCATACACAAGGCGGTTTAGTGCCTCATACCAAAAACAGGACCTATTTCTGGAATTAAAAAACAACTTTAACCTGTCTTTTTACAGAGTGTAAAATGTGTCTTAAAGGAGAGAGTGTCATCAATTAAAATCCCAAGATATTTGTATACAGATACAGATTTACATTACCATGCAAAGAAGAAAGAAATGTAAATCTATCGATTTCTTCAATGAGTTTGAAAACAACATGTATTTTATTTTATCAGTATTTAGAGTTTTTAGTTTCAGCTGATGAAATCTTTGTTGAGCAATATCAAAAGCAATCTGTAACTGAGGGACAGAATTTGAGAAGGTGCCGAAACAATAAATCACAGTATCGTCCGCATAGAATTGAAAGTTAGCTTGGGGTACATCAATGCCTATGATATTTATGTAAATTGTAAAGAGGAGTGGTCCCAGAACCGATCACTGTGGCACACCCTTTAAGACATTCACAGGCTTAGGTCTATTTGATATAGTTTTCAAACCATAAGACAGTTTCTACTGATAAGCCTACACCGATCAGACATAACATTGACCTTTTTCCAGGTGAAGTGAATAACCCTGAATCTCGTTATAATGGCACCGGTCAGTGGGTGGGATATATTAGGCAGCAAGTGAACATTCTGTCCTCATGGTTGATGTGTTAGAAGCAGGAACAAAAGGGCAAGCATAAGGATCTGGGTGACTTTGACAAGGGCCAAATTTTGATGGCTAGACAACTGGGTCAGAGCATCTCCAAAAATACAGCCCTTGTGCCTATCAAAAGTGATCCAAGGAAGGAAAAGTGGTGAACGTGCAACAGGGTCATTGAGGGCCAAGGTTCCCTGATGCACGTGGGGAGTGAAGGAAGGCACGTTGATCCGATCCAACAGACGAGCTACCGTAACTCAAATTGCTGAAAAGGTTAATGCTGGTACTGAAAGAAAGGTGTCAGAACACATTAAAACAGGTGTAAATGGCACATGCCAGTATCCTTTCAAAAAGTCAAACTTGGACACTGTTATAGAAATTCTTGAACTAAGGTACATTTGAGAAATGTCTGCTTTTCTATTACCTGGTATGTAACTCTGGTCTTAGTTTGTGACACACATGTCTGTATAATATCAGAGGATTATTAGGTACTCTGACCATCTGTTTGTCTGCCTAAACCAATAAGGGTATATGTCCTTTGTTCCTTAGGAATGTGGTCCTTCGGGGAAGTAGGGGCAATTGTCTAATTTGAGCAAACATTATGGCAGGAAGTATAAGGTGGGGGGACAGCCCGCCCTTTGGGTAAAACCTATGTTACATAAGACAGCAGGGCAGTAACTTACCACACCCCTTTTAACTGTAATAAATATTGACTGTTCATGTATATTCCTCAGAGATTCTTCAAAGGATTATTCTGTAAGGTTTTGACGCGCCTCTCTATTTGCAAATAAACTGTTAATCAATGTTCCCTCTAAGCTGCGCGCTTGCGCAATCGCGCACCGCTCGCACATTCGCAGCGCACAAGAAAATCTACGCAGCGCATAGACTCAGTGAGTGACAGGTGTCCAGCCAATGATACGATACGGTTCACTTACGCTATGTGCCCTGCCCATACGCGCCATGGAATTTACACTCTATCACAATGTCATTGTGCAAAATGTGAATGGCCAAAGCAGGACTCTTTCCATGGCCAAAGCAGGACTCTTCCCATGGCCAAAGCAGGACTCTCACATACAACATACTGCACATCTCATGAACAACAAGATTTTTGTCTTTTTCATTTTAAGTGGGCCAGAGCCGGTAGCTCAGCGGTTGAGTGGTAAACCCTCGAAAATATTAAAAGTAAACTAATGGAAATTGCTGCTGTAATTTGATTATTTTAATAAGCCATGTAACTTGCTATGATCCCAGGTGTTGAACAGGTGTGATACTGGTGTGTGGCCACAGCGTGCACAACTGATGTTGCTCACAGTGATCCTCAGTGTGCTCAGGAAGTTTGTGTGTATGCCCAGACACATGAAAAATTTGAGGGAACATTGCTGTTAATTGTGCCAGTTTTGTCTCTATATTTACTCCTAAAAGAGTTCCTATCGATGGAATTACCATCACAATTTGGGGGCTTGTCCTTTGGTTACTTAACCTGGTATCTCAAAATCATATCCTAGCGGGTCAACCATGCACGACCGGAGACTGGGTCTCTGGAGCCTAAATCCTCCCCCAATCGTGGGCTAGCTACATAAGATGTCAGGGTGCACAGCTGATGTGAATTTCGGGATATATCATACAGGTACTGTTTTGAACTCAGGAGGTAAGGGCACAATACAGTCGCACTATGGTTAAAACTGTTAACAGTATGGTGGTTGGACCACTGTATAACACACCAATGTAAGGAATATCTTGCGAAAGTGCTGACGAGCTTATTAACGCATGATGAGCACATTAATCGAGGTACCAGGGTGACGGCATGAAGACCACAGGGTGTTCGATCTGGATCCGGCGTTTTCGCCAAGTTTAGGTTTGCTGGGTTTAATGATGGGTTAGTGCAGTGGCACATTTTTGACAGCCCCTCGTACTTGCTATGGACCGGCAAAAGTAATGTAACTGTGGTGTTTGGACATGTGAACAAATGTATCTTTGGGAGTTATTAGGTTTTCCGGTAAATGGCGTTTTCATTCGGTGGTGGATGCATGACCTACCGGGCAGATTGGAGGAATATGGCCGAGGTAACATGGATGTTGCAAAAGGTATGATATAAAGTTGTTTGGAAGGTGTAGGCTACTGTATGTAAGTCTGGAAGCTTTAGGGACATTTGTGTGGGGTATATTGATCTCTTTGTTCGCTCAGGTTGGATGGATCGTCCCTCTCCTGCGGTGTTCTGTTGAGTGTCTACGCGGGTCAAGAAATGATTCGAAAGGCGGGAGAAGAACACACCAGATACGCAACCTCTGTTGGCTCAGCTGGTGTTTATAGCGGCTAAGACCAAAGAAGACTACATACCGGGGTTGAGGAAGAGACTATAGTAACCGCTACGTTTACATTTATGAAGCTACCGCTAGACATTCGACTGGACATTGGATTTGGGGAGATACCCAGCAAGTAGTAGAATGACCCAGCAAGCAACACGCCAGTGGCCCACCGGCGGCCCACTAGCTTTTTGCTGCTGCGGCCGCCGAGCGTTTCTGCAAAGCATCCAGCCGGGCCGCTGGTGGGCCGCTTTCATGACAATGCATTCTAACAATACCCTGAACGCAAGTTCTCGCCACTGCTTACCATAATATTTTCCCGAACTAATGGCCATTTTCCACTGCATGGTACTGACTAAACTACTCGTCTATAGCCTCGACTTTAATGCTTCATGGGGGACGGTTCTTTACTGTGTCTAAACACCACTGTGTCCGTAGATGGCGCTATAGCGAATTGAACATGTGTAAGGCAAGACAATCACCATTTGGATCCCACGCTGTAGTACCGTGAAAACTAGAAGGTGGCAGAGTCACCTACATAGCTATGGTGAGTTCTGTTCTATTATAAATAACTAGTGTTGTAAGGTTACTGAGTAAGAACGTAATGACAGTTTTGTATTAAACAATGACTGTTTGCAATATTCTATTAACATTCAAATTATTTAGTCAAAGTCACTGGTAGCTGAACGCAAGTTCTAAACCATTGGCGGGAAAACAAGTTATAGAAACTGAGCTTGAAAAAAACAGCGTTGGCCTGAGAAGAAATACCTACAGTAACCCTTGTTTCTTCATGTGCCCACAAGTTTGGTTGCTTACTATTTTTTGTTTTTCGTTTACCATCAAGTTCGGATGTTTTGTGCTTCTTCGCATATCAACAGTTGAACAGGTATGGTAAAATTTTTAGCTAACTTGTCTAAATCGTGTTTCTTAGGGTATCAACAAGTTAGAATTTTATAGTATGTGCTTACTCCTTGTAACTTTACCAACTGATACGTAACGTTAGCTAAATCGTGTTTCTTTGTGTAACGTTATCCACATCATGTGGAAAATGTTACTCTTGACAGTCAATTTAGATAGACTAGCTAAACCTGGACTTGTGACAATTCCGTTACTAAGGTGTCTTTGTGTATCCACATTGTTCTTAGCTAGCCTGTGTGTGTCTTATGCTGCCGGTTTTTTAAACCTCTTTTCAAAACATTGCTTTCAGGTGATGACGTTTTCTGTAGTTTTGTTCCCGGAGGAGGATGACTGTGTGGCAGCAATTCCACGTCTGTGGCTCAAAGGAGGACTTGAGGACGACAAGTTTGCCAGAACCTGCTCAGCTGTCCCTTATAAGCTCATCAAGCATGCAGGTGAATTTGAAAACATAACTATTAGAAACTTGGAATGAAAATATGTTTTGCAGGGTAAAAGGTTTTGCTTACAAAACCGTAACTTTTCCTAGACACGAGAGACCGGACATGTGAATCGCCAGAGGAGCGAAAATTCGTTCCAGTGTGGGCCCCTACCACCCCAAGGACACACATCTACACCACAAAACTCTGTGGATTGCAGCCCTGGAGGTATGTGAATTACATGTTGATCTCGTAATTGCTGCAATGTTTACGTGGTTTCACCATATTTACCTGTTCACCAACGTTTATGTATATTTTTTGGATGGCTCAAGCACAGTAGTCCAGCGCACCAGAGAGGTACTCCACGCCACCATGTAAAGGATGGCTACATAGGTAAGTGTGAGTTCATTCACTTAACCCAGATGCTTAACTTGTTATTAAAGCATGTTGCTTCCAATTTTATTTGTCAATTTCAATTTATTTGTAAAGGCACGAAGGCAGAGGTAGGGGGAGGTTTTAGCTCTGCACATGAAGGTAAGAATGAACATTTTGGCGGACACTGCGATATGAGTTCTGATTGTAAAATAACCAGATATTAAGGACTGAATAATTAACCGTCTGTCTTTACTTTCAGAACATTTGGAGAAGATCAAGTAGCTGACTGAAGAAAAGGTTGAGCTGAGGGCACAGCTGGCTCTACAATCAGGTAAAAACAAGACTATAGTTACGCTAGCATCTTGTCTTAATGGAATTGCATTTGTCTGAACGTGTGCCCTTTACTAAAATGCAATACTGTACAGCCTTTCTGAAATTACATGTATATGGCAGTTTTGTTTATTTCACTATTAAGTTATTGACATTTCTTTGTGCTTTTTAGCTTCTGATAAACGTCTGACTGAAAAGAATGTCAAGCCGAGGGCACAGCTGGCTCTACAATCAGGTAAAAACAAGACTATAGTTGCACTAGCATGTTGTTTTCATGAAACATTTCATTTATCTTGAATGTCATGCAATTCTCAATCATGTCAGACCGTTTAAGTACAATATCTGATTACTGTATTACAGGAGCTATAAGGAAGAATCCTTCCAACCAGGATGCCACTGATGAGGCTGTCCAGAACCAGGTCCCCAGGTACCAGAAAGGGGCAGCTGACCGTGCAGGTGGGAGAAGATGTCGTGGCGGTACAAGGGACCTGCCGTGAATATGAATGACATCTCCAGCACAACCAATATTGCTGCTAAGCTGCAGTACTGTATTTCTGTTTTTTTACTGCTGCTATGTACAGTGTTATATATATATATATATGATTGCCTTATCCTCTTAATATATTTATAGCTCTGTGTGAATGTTCTTAATTCTGACTGTAGTGTTATTGCACTGATGTATCTATGATATTCAATAACTATTGATTGCTGCTAGGTCATACTTATGTATACTACTGCCATTCTAGCCCTTGTTTATTTTGTATTGTATTATGTTTATTTTGTACTTTCACATTCAGATACTGTAATTTTACACTATCTGTTGCTGGACACGTTTTCTTGCACTATTTGGTTTTGTACATTTTTTATTTCAATTCAATTGCACATGTTTATTTTGTATGCTTGCTGTATAATGCATGATTTTTTTTGTATGCATCTTGCACTATTTGAAATAAATTGTTTAGATTTTAATCAGTTCATTGTCATTTGTGATATGACCAAAATTATTATAAAGGATTATTATAAATAAAACCTAATATTGTGGTGTGAGGCATCCCACTGGGTTTAGTGCATTAAAGAGGCTAATTTTATCGATCAGAACTCTTTAAGAAGGAAGTACAGAGATGAAATACTCTTGGCACAAATTAACAGTTTATTTATTATTTGCAAATAAGAGAGACGCGTCAAACGCTTACCAACATAATCGTCCGAGGAGTCTCTAACTCAATATAGCAGTATATATTACATACAAAAAGGGGTATGGTAAGTTGTTGCCCATCTGTCTTGTGTAACATTTACCCAAAGGGCGGGCTGTCCCCCCACCTTACCATAACCATGTTAGATTTTGTATAAAACACGTAACTCTCTAAATATCTATTTAATTCGCTTTGAACTGTAAGTTCAATTCTTTTTCATCATAGATAATGTAGATGTATTGATTGTATAAGTTAGTGAACTGTTGTAAGCAATGAAGCAAAATATTAAGTGTTTGTAACTTGTGTTGAAACTGAAGGTGCAAGTAGGAGAACAGGAAACCCTGTTCAAGCGGTTGCCGGGGAGAGAAAGATTTAGCATGTCTGTCTTTTGAGAAACAGGAAACAGGTTAGAGGCACACACACATAGTCTGACAGACAAGACAGAAACCAGAAAGGGGCAAGAAGATGTTTGCGTTATCCTTATAAGGCATAGAACTGGAATTGGGCCAATGGCACACTTGTTTTGCTAACTTGACGCCTCTATCTTTTGGGCGTAGTTGAAGTATAAAATGCTGTTTTGACTGTTGATCCTTAGACATTGTGCGGCGACACTTGTCTCCGAAAGCTTTTGTAATAAACGGAATATGCGGTACGGTAATTGACCTGACTCCTGGTGTTTTATTCTCCTTTCCAACAAACCAACTCGGGGAAGTGTTGACTTCAACAATTTTGGGGGCTCGTTCCGGGATTGGAAAAAGGAGAAGGAATTTGACCCAGTCCAGACAACCTACACGAGATTCACAGGTTCCTGAGCCGGCTCATGATAAAGGTAA
Source organism: Esox lucius (assembly GCF_011004845.1). NCBI lineage: Eukaryota > Metazoa > Chordata > Actinopteri > Esociformes > Esocidae > Esox > Esox lucius. The sequence continues at coordinate 1,133,977 of NC_047569.1, forward strand.
GCAGAGCCTGTTATATCTAAATCTGCATATTGGCTGTGAACTAAATTGTGAACCTGTGGAGAACGTAGTTGTACTGGTTTAAATTCAGGAGGTCAGAGGAACGGTCTGTGAGTTAGAGTCTCACTGTAAGTCGGGTTAGAGGCCCGTTAATCGTTCTGGGGTTGACTACCCCACACCACTTCCCGATGAGGACGGTGGAGGTTGCGAGTTAGAGTCTTGGCAACCAGTCGGGTTAAAGGCCAGAGGACTTAGGGGCACCTCGAAATATTTATTGTGTGTAAAGGTTGACGTTCAGCTGGGTTAGAGGCCCGGGGAGTTTGGAACTCCCCAAATTTTTTATAAGAGAACTGGGTTCAAGTCCCAAAAGTGTTGGGTCAGGGACCCGTTAATCATTTGTTAATCATTCTGAGTCTGGGACTCACAGTAACATAAGTCAGGGAGAAATGGACGGGGAGTTTGAGAGAGAAGTAGATGACGATGGGTGGGGTCCAGGTACGGGAAAGTGGAAAAAATTGGGGATACAGGTGGCAAATGTAATGACAGTTGTAGGCAGGATGGACCCAATTCAGAAAGAAAAAGAAGAGATAGAAGAGAAATTGCGACAAGTGGTGAGTGAGGCAGGATTAAGGATGACCATTACATGTTATTTTGTGGAATAAGGAGAAGGATTATGCCAAAAATCGAGATAGAGACAAGAAGGAAACAGCAAATTTGGTCAAGAGAGGGAGATATAGAAAACAGGAGAAGGAATGGGAAAAGCACAGAAAAGAATGGTGTATATTAGCAGTGTGGTGTCAGGGTGTAGAACATTTGAACAAAGAGAAAAAGGAACAGAAAATTAAGGAGGAGATAAAGGGAGGAGAGATATGAAGATGACCCGGTGTTGCCTGGTACACCGCGTGTACCATTGTATCCAGTGTTACGTTTAGAAAGTGGGATATTGTCTTTAGACCCACAGAACAGCAAGCCCGTAAATCAATTCACAGGAAAGCAAGATAAGAGAAAGTTGAGTAGGAAGGCGGAGTCAGAGAGCGAGACAGACACTGAGGGGGAGGTGAAACCGTTCAAGGCAAGGGCAGAGAGAGAGTACGGGAGGTACGAGGAGAGGAGCGAGAAGGGGAGACAACTAGGAGAGAAAAAACAGGATGAGATTAAAGGGGCCAGAAAGAAAAGGTCAGGCAGTACTAAAGGCAGGTTAGGTTTGGACACAAGTTCGGGGTCGGACGATAGTGACACAGTGAGAAGGACAAAAAATAGGCAGAAAAAAGGAAATTCACATAGAGGACGGGTGTTACTCACGGGGCAAGCAGTAGGGAGATGGACTGACTCAGACGAAGACCCCGACGCAGACAGTAGTGGAGATTGGAGTAAGGGGGACGCAGATGTACACCTTCTGCCGCGTACGCCCCCACCAGAACTACACCATGACGCATTAGAATCGGTTCAAAGGACTAAAAATAAAATGTATACGCGGTCACAAACAGGGGAAGTTAGTTGTGCTGGGTTTCAGCTGCCTCTCTTTAGAGTGGGAGGCGGCGAACCGCGATATAAACCATTGGGGCTGGGAGACGTACAGGCGCTGGTAGATAAATTACCCCCGATGGGAGAGGGAGGTAGACTATGGTTGTCACAATTTGATAAACTCACAGCCGGTCAAATGTTGGCACTGGGGGACTGGAGGGCAGTAGCCGCCCGAGCCGTGTCCGCCCAGGCTATGACTGAGATAGAAAAAGGGGCCGCCACTAGGCGGAGCCCTGACGACACCCCTTTCAGTCAGGTGGTCGGGCGCATAGCCACGGGCCTGAGGGAACGATTTCCCTTGCCCGCTGGGGCCCCGATGCCCAAGTTACCTTGGGAAAAAGAGCAACACCCTAGACAGTATCTAGAAGCATGTAAAGAAACATGGGCCAAACACGAAGGGAGGTCTGCAGCAGGAGTGGTTTAGAAGGGCGGTCTTAGAGGGACTTCCAGAGAAAAGAGGCAATGATGGCAAATCCTGACTTGCCGGGTATTGAATCACACGTATGGGAAAGACATGTAGTGCATCATTTACAGAGGGCTAAAGACAAGGAGACAGAGAAAGACAAACAGATACAGGAACTGAAAGAGAAATTGTTGCGCTTACAGCTGGGTGAAGCCAAAGTGAGGTTCAATGAAGGGAAAAAGAAACAGACAGATGGCTCGGGAGAACCTGACACACCCGATTTATACCCTGTTCCCACATGGGCACCCCAACCTCACAGTGGCCGGGGGGGGTCTTCACCGCGCCCTATCGACCAGGGACTCAGAGAGGAGGTTATGGTAGGGGGAGGGGGCGGGGCAGAGGCAGAGGGGCTCCAGGAGCACAAGTCCCATACGGAGCCTGCTTTACGTGTGGTGACCCGAACCACTGGTCCAGAGAGTGCCAACAGAACACTGCAAGGGGCAGCTCCAGTTCCCAACCCACACGCCGTCCCACCACCTAGTGCACCTGGACAATACCCACTCTCTTATGAGGGAGGGTGGTACCAGGAATGACTGTCTACAGGGAGGGGAGGGGACAGCGGGGGAAAGGCAGACCCTATGCTGTCCCTGAATGTCGACGGGAAGGACTTCCCCTTCCTGGTTGACACAGGTGCCACTTTTTCCACCATCACCGCCCCTCCCGTCACAGGACTACTATCCTCCAAGACAGTGGAAGTTGTGGGGTTTGAAGGGGTGGGACAGACTTTGCCAGTGACATTTCCTCTTAAAACGATACTGGGTAAACAGGCCCTCAGCCATCCGTATGTGGTGTCGGCAAACACACCAGTGAACTTATTGGGGAGAGACTTGTTGATAAAACTGGGGGCTAATATCTTATGTTCTCCAGATGGACTAACTGTCACGTTACCAGACGGGACATCGGCGGTGTGCGGACCTGAAACCACACGCAAAGGGCAGTACCTGGTACAACCGGTGAAGGGTGATATACTGGGGACTATTGATACCGGAAAAGCCGGACAAACAGGGTATTTTGTCCCAGTACTTCAAGTGGAGGTCGTGGATCTCCCTCCACGAGCCGTACTTTCCTCCGCCAGACCCCCCACATGTAACCCTATTTTATGATCGACAGGGCGATGAGGTGTATAGAGAGGGGTTTGGGGATGTAGTGTGTGGGGACACGTGGCAGGTTGGGTCTAAATTCATATATGTAGGCCCTGAAGGGGTAGCGGCAGATGTACAGTTGACAGAGGAGCAGGATCGGTGGTACATGATGGCGGAGGAGTCCGTCCCGCATGTGTCACTGGCCCTGCACCCTAAACACCAAGCAAAAGACCTGGGGCCCATGGTTAAAAGGGCGGTCGAATGCACTGATAGAGGCCCTCAGGCAGGCCAAGGGAAAGAGAGTAAACATTTACACAGATTCGGCATGCGCAGTAGGCGCAGCGCACGTGGAGCTAGGACAGTGGTTAAAAGCTGGGTTTAGAACAGCAGGAGACAAACCGATTAAACACGAGGCAGAGATGAGAACTAGGCCCTAGACCTGCCCGAAAAGGTAGCCATCATAAAATGCAAAGGACACGATAATTCAAATAATGTGGTAGCTCAGGGAAATCAAGCAGCAGACACAGCAGCAAAACAGGCAGCAGGGTACACTCCGCGAGTGATGGTGGTAAGAGCAGAAGAGGAAGTGGGGTGGGGAGAAGGCCCTGAGAGAGACGAGCTAGTGAGACATCAAAAGGGGGCTTCCCCACAAGAGAAAACAATTTGGCAACAGAGAGGAGCAACAGAGACGAGCGGGCTCTGAAGAGGGCCAGACGGTAGAGTAATGCTTCCACCAGCCATGCGGGGAGATAAATTTGCAGAAGCCCATAGGTTGGGCCATGTAGGGCCAGCACAGATGTTGAGGAACTTGTGCCATTGGTGGCACCCGTTTATGGTAGACATGGTACGTAACTACATTAGGACATGCACCATCTGCACTCACCACAATCCAAAACCGACGATTAAACCTGAGATGGGGGCGTTCCCCATGACGACGAGACCTGGACAAGAGATAGTGATAGACTACACGGACATGGGGGAAACAGTATGGGGGTGCCGCTACATGTTAGTGTGTGTGGACATGTTCACAGGGTGGCCAGAAGCCTGGCCGGCAAGAAGGGAGGATAGTCAGACAGGGATCAAGTGTTTAGTGAACCAGTACATTCCCAAACACGGCTTCCCAGAGAAAATCAGGTCAGACAATGGGACTCACTTTAAGAACAGTGATTTACAGAAGGTAGAGAGCTTATTGGGCCTAAAGCATGCTTTTGGCACAGTATACCATCCACAGTCCCAGGGAAAGGTAGAAAGGATGAACCAAAACTTAAAAAACAAGTTGGCTAAGATATGTGCACAGACTAAATTGAACTGGGTGGATGCACTGCCACTGGCACTCATGACGATTCGATGCTCGTTAAATCAGACCACCGGGTTCACCCCATACGAGCTGCTGACGGGGAGACAGTTTCCAGGACCAGCCGCGGGGCCTGAGAAGGGGAAAAGTGGCCCAAAGATCACAGAGTGTATTTTGATGAATTGCGAGCTCTCGTTTCAGAATTCTCCAATAGAGTCGGAGAACAGAGTGACCTGCACCCGCTGGACCAGAACCTGCCCCAGGCGGAGTGGGTGCTGCTGAAGGTCATCAAGCGAAAGTGGTCGGAGCCAAGGTGGACGGGTCCTCATCAGGTGGTGGAGAGAACGAGCCATGCGGTCCGCCTGAGGGACAAAGGAGAGACGTGGTACCATTGGAGTCAGTGTACACCAGCGCAGGAGCCAGGGAGGTCGCTGACGGACCTCATCCAAACCGGGAAGGAGGAGCTTTCCCCAGTGTGGACGGAAGGAGGACCAGCACCAGCCGGACCGGTGCCAGGAGCGGACCCCAGGACACTGCGGGACTACGAGCGAGTGAAGGAGACAAAGGACGGCGCCAGGGGAATAGACTCTTAGGGGAAGGAACTGAAGAATACTGTAACAAAAGGGGGTATAGGACACCGAGTGGCTCATACCACTCATACCAAGATGACAGGGTCACAGAGAAAGGTCTGGGGAGATGATAGTAGAATGAAGTGGTACATGGACATTGGTGGAATAATGATGTGTGTTGTATGTTGTTACAGGTTTCCCAGGTTGGCATTGGGTCTTCATTCCCCCAGCGAAGAGGTTCGCGACCCCACCTGAGGACACCTGTTTGAGGAAATTTGGGGGCATTGAATTGGACTATGTCAAGGGGTCGCATACGAGCATTCTGGGATAGATAATCCGCTGGAGGAATGGTTGACCTCGATGTTCGGCCAGTGGAAAGGTTTGATAATGTCTGTTCTTTTATTGCTTGCTACATTGGGTGCTATAATGGTTACTTGTGGGTGTTGTTGTATCCCATGCATAAGAGGGCTTGCCATGAGAGTGATCTCTACAGCCATTGAGAAGGCTCCAGGACCGCCACCAGGGATGCTGATGCCTCTACTGGAGCAGCATGACCCGGGAGAACTGGAGCTTGGCGAATAGGGGTGATCTCTCTGGGGAGAGATCAAAAGGGGGAATTGTAGATGTATTGATTGTTTAAGTTAGTGAACTGTTGTAAGCAATGAAGCAAAATATTAAGTGTTTGTAACTTGTGTTGAAACTGAAGGTGCAAGTAGGAGAACAGGAAACCCTGTTCAAGCGGTTGCCGGGGAGAGAAAGATTTAGCATGTCTGTCTTTTGAGAAACAGGAAACAGGTTAGAGGCACACACACATAGTCTGACAGACAAGACAGAAACCAGAAAGGGGCAAGAAGATGTTTGCGTTATCCTTATAAGGCATAGAACTGGAATTGGGCCAATGGCACACTTGTTTTGCTAACTTGACACCTCTATCTTTTGGGCGTAGTTGAAGTATAAAATGCTGTTTTGACTGTTGATCCTTAGACATTGTGTGGCGACACTTGTCTCCAAAAGCTTTTGTAATAAACGGAATATGCGGTACGTTAATTGACCTGACTCCTGGTGTTTTATTCTCCTTTCCAACAAACCAACTCGGGGAAGTGTTGACTTCAACAATAATCATTTCATACAATCCCCCCCTGCTTTCACGACAGAGTCAACGGAAAAGAACTCCAAGCTTGAAAGCAGAACCATTACAGGACGGACATGAAAACAAAATTCTAACATGCATTCAATAAAAAGTCGCAAACTGAAAATCTAAGAAAAACAAATGCGAAAATAAAAAAAACTATTACACCACATGGTCGCTCGTGTGAAGGAAGCATATTGAAACAACTCCCAAATCAGCATATCAAAATTAGCATTTCCACAGGCAACGGCCAAACTAAGTTGAAACAAAACAAACATCACGACTCAATTTACCTCCTAAAGTCAACTTTAGATATAAGTCTGTCATTCAAAATAGTGGCGATCAGACAAAAATCGTTACTGTCATGCAACGACAGCAAGATTGTTCTAGCAATGAACAATGTTAGATGACTTAAGGTCTCCACCCTCACAACAAATTGTCTCAAAATCATAAATGTCAACATTAAATCAATTGAGAGGAAAATGCATCTAGCTTCTACTGAATGTTTGATTATCCCAAAACTAAACATACTCATGTAGGGGAAATTACCACAGATGAGGACAGGCAGAAAACTCAAACGGAAACCTTAGTGCAAAGGCCAACCCAGGGGGTCTGCCCCCCTTCCTGTAGCCAATGAAAATTCCCCCACAAAAACGTGACATGGTCTTCAGACTGCCTGGAGCAAAAGACGTCATGCCTACAACTTAGCTGATATTCTATGTTAACTAAAAGTCCAGAGTCAATGCTCTACCCATCTAATATCGTTGCCGTAAGAAGAAAATCGCTTATCCTATCAACACAGCAACAGTAGGGGGAAAAACTCTCAAAATAAAGGCAAGTTAACAGAAAACAGATGCATGACGTCACTCAAATCAAAGAACAATCAGGGAGTGAACCTCATGATACCCCAGGCTAGATCTCTAAACACAGTCACATCAATCAACCTCATTTGTCAGTTTACCAGGCTTAAAACGCCAGCAACGAGCATCAGGCATAGGTTTGAAAACACAAGTATTAGCCCAGATATAATTGCAAAGAAAAAGTGTAACCACATTATTTAACCAAACCCAAATCAACATTTAAAATAGGACGTCTAATTTGACGGGCTTCCGCTATTTGGGGAAAAAACAGGCTTTGGTCAATGCTACCCTTTTACAGGCTATGACTATATTGGCTGCGAATCCAGTCTTCCTGGAAAACAGCGTGTTATCTTAATATTAAAGACTGGTCAAAGGACCGTCATGTTCTGCATTCTACTCCATACAAGATTTTAACCATTTACAACAAAATCACGAGATCATATTTCACCAAATTAGAGAAGCATCATTATACCAATTTCCAGGACATTATTCTCGTATACAATTCTAAGTTAGCAGGCGAAAACCTCCACGTGTGCCAGCCACCAGCACAACACTAGAAGGCAAATTTCAATTTCGCTGATTCGGCACTAAGGCAAAAGCCGAAAGAGTAGGCCTCGTAAAAGAATCACATTAACGATGCAATGAATAAGTTCACCCGAGTGTACACCAAAGAAAAAAGCAAAACCTTGCCATTTCAAAACTTCCAAGGTAACAACAACCTCTGCAAACGAGATCAAATATTCCACCAAGGAATACACAATGCAGCCAATCGGAACCCTCGTGCACAGGGAATACCAAAATGGACAAATGCATTTACTAGGTGTCGACCACAACCAGATATTGACAAATGCCCATGACTCGGGCCATAATCACATACAGAACAAACACAATAGGCGTGCACACATATACAACTTCATTAGTACAACTACTAATTTAAACCACAAGCTGACCAACAACTTCGGCATTTTACAGGAGCAATCCCTACTCCTTCCTACAGTCTCTTAAATTGGTGGACATAGAGTTGGGCGTGCCCCACAACACGGATACGTAACGGTTAACCTCACAGCATCGGGTAGCTGTCGGCAACAAGGTTCGCTCCCCCCGTGTCGCCGGAATTCAATCCTAGGATGTCGCACTGCTAACCTGCAGGGACCAAATCTCCCCTACCTACAATACAGGCCGTACGAGGAGACATAGGGGCCCAATTCCCCTACTGTCGAAAACCTAATGAGACATCTTTCTCGCATTTCGCATAGACAGTTGCACAGAAGCCAATACCACCAACAGAGAGCTGCTTAAAATCCTGCACGAATCGCCCCGCAATAGGTTAGCTGCATGGGAATGGTTGTCAGGACATGGAACAAAACGAAATGTTTCGAACTACAGGGGCTATAACTAAAATACCTTAAAAATTACTTCTAGTTACCATACTTTCTCAAATCCATCTATCAACCTCCACAAAAACATCTTATCTGACATACAAAACCCAACCACATATTTTACTAAAGCAAATGAAAGCTGTAACTCCTGTATCCTCCAAATATGTTAGAGAAAAACCAGGATTGTATTAAGGAATGATCTCACCGGTTGATGCTCCCTGGTCCGTCTCCTCTGACCGTCAGCACCCCTCCCTCAGGCGGGTTAGCATTCCTGCGTGTTCCCGTTGGATCGCTCGCGGTGAGGCAAAAGAGGCAGCCGAAACTGTCTCTATTCCTGCGGGAACAATACGTCTAAACAGCCATTGTCTTGATTCCCACTGGAATTTTCCCAAATCCAATGTCGAATGTCCAGCGGTAGCTTCATAAATGTAAACGTAGCGGTTAGCATAGTCTCTTCCTCAACTACGGGTCTGTAGTCTTCTTTGTTCTCAATCACTGCAAACACTGGAGATTACGGATCTGGTGTGTAATACTCCCCACTTTTGGACCTTTTCTTGACCCGTGTAGACACGATCAACACTTCCAAAGTGGAGCAAAAACGCCCTCCAGACGGCCTACCACGTTCACAACGAAAAGGTCCATAGAGCGATTGTGGGGTTTTAATCCTGTCTCTCTATCTGAGCCAGGTGTAAAGTCTGAGTGAGTGTTGGCTGAGTGTAATGTATGGGGTTTTAAACTTTGATGGTTATTGTGTTCAATCATATTTCCCTAACCTGGCTGCAGCATACAATTTAATAAAACAAAAACATAAGAATACATGGTTATTAAATCAGCATTATTTAAACTTCATTTATCTCAACAATCCCCCGTTTCACACCATTTATTGTGTGAAAATAACTATAAATGTCACTGAGAATAAAGTCATTACCTAAACAGAAATATGACAAATGTAAACATCAATTGTTGTAGACCAGTTGTAAAAAATACTTCATGGTAGATTGCTGGAAAGGAATGTAAACACGTTGTAAAAAATTTAATACATCATGATTTATACAAGAGATTCATTTTCTTCTCCGACCTCGCTATTTGACTCCTCATCTTGCATCCAAGGTGCTAATGGTGCTTGTCTTAACAACAACTGTTCCTCTTTTGTTCTCCATTTTGTTCTACTGATGAAAGGGGAAAATTTCAAGGAGATTCCTAGTAGGTTGAATTTTTTAACTTTTTGTTCACCGCATAGTCAAATAAGTACTCAGTCTCTCTCTGGGCACCAATTACATGTACTTCCAAAGTCATCCCAAATGTTCTGCTCCTCCAAATGTCAGATAGTCAGTTGTGAACCATTTCTTTGCAGGCCGGTGTAAAAGAACGTAAAAGTCAGTGCAGCTGTTGTTGTCTTCATTCTGGCTGCTTTACCAGCCAGGCCAGGAGAATCTGTGTGTTCTCCTTTGTGAATGCCAAGATGACCAGTTTAGCTAAAGATTCTATAGCTGCAGGCTGGGTCGTAAGTGATGGTTACTAGTACCAGAAAATTCCCTTTCCTCTTAGTGACTTCAATTCACTGTGCCTAACCTTTAAACACCGAAGCCCTCCTGTAGCGTGTGACGTCGATCTGCAGGTTCCTCTCTCAGCTACCTGGTATGCAGATGAGTTGTACCTGGTATGGACATCATCAGCATGGCATGATGTTGTGGAGTTGGTCTTTCCGGGCCCCTGTAGACATTGTCCCGAACCGGCGCTTTCCTTCACCTCCATCTGCTCGGTTGGAGGCTGCCATCTCCATCTCATGGCAGAATCGTCAGGACTAGGACTAGTCCAGCTCACAGGAACCCGGGACCTCTCTGTAGATGTGCAGCGCCTCAGTGTAGACTCTGCTTGTAGCTGTAGACCAGTCTGTGTGTATGTGAGTGTGTGTTAGTTTGTGTTTGTGTGTCCATCTTATCTCCGCCCACCTGCCACTTGTCCTTTAAGCCAAGCTCAGTCTCTGTGGGCTCCAACCAGTCGAATCGTTTTCAAGTGTCCTGTACATGAAGTGTGAATCATCCTTGAGAAGATTAGTTGTAACTGCACAGTACACCATCACAAATATGTCCATTACATTAGTCTGTCGCATCTTGCGGGCACATCAGAACCCAGTCCCATCAAACACTTAAAACCGTATTCCCAGTGTCTTTCTTCTTCCTTTGTCTAAATAGATTAGACCAGTTGTGAACAGTAACAGCATCGTTTAACATTTCTGGTGCTTCTGTTCTGCTAGTGTAGCAAAACAACAATTCCACTCTTTTCTATAGTTGGTTGAATAACCAACAAATAACAAAAGCACACAATTTCTCATTTCCCGTCACTGTTCCAATAACTCATCAGCTAAGATAGTTTGTTTACATTGAAGTATCTCTCTCAAAGAGTAGTTAATGGACAATTCTCAGTTCACCTATATAATTTACATCTGATTGTGTTGTATCAGAACCACAATCAAATTCACCATTGTTTCACCTAAATGATAAAAATTAAAATAATGAAGAGGTATTGAATATGTAAATAAACCTGGAATTAGAATACCCAATTTGATGTCCCCATTGAGTCTGTTTCTCTCCTTAATAGCTCAAACAAGACAAAGACCTATTTCGAACAGCCCCCCACCCATTTCACTGGTTTTGTGAGTTGGGCACGCCATGGTGTCTGTAACTCTCTTTAAGCAGAATTACTTTCTCAGTATGAACATGTAACTAACAACCAAATGTGCTCCCTGCACCTTTTTACCCACTTATTCCATAGTGCGTGAGATTAAAAGGATTACTTCTAATCAAATATCAAATATCTGAACAATCCCATCAAATTTGTTAATTTTGATAAACCATTTCAAAATGGTAAGATGTATTCTACTCAACCATAACCATGTTAGATTTTGTATAAAAAAAACTTTTCAGAAAAACGAATTAGACAAACTGTGCACGGACATTACGGGATGTAGATTTGCCCCCCCGACCCAGCCCTGGATAAGCGGAAGATGATGGATGGATGGATGGTACTATGGAAACAAAAAAAGTATAATAAAATTCTTCATGTAACTCTCTAAATACCTATTTAATTCGTTTTGAACTCTTTTTCATTATAGACAATTGTTGTTCAACTCTTTTTCATTATAGACAATTATTTTATACATTCCCCCCTTTGCTTTCACGACAGTCAATGGAAAATTACTCAAAGTGAAAGCAACATTCATTCAGTAAAAATTAGCACATCGAAAATGTAACAAAAAGAAATGACAAAAACATTAAGTAAATCAGAAAATAAAACATATGCCACACGTTCGCTGGTGTGAAGGAACCCAGAAAACCTATAGGCCAAATTAGCATATACACATTTTGCATTTCCACAGGCAACGGCCAAACAAATTTGAGTCTAAACAAACATCATGACTCAATTTACCTCCTAATGTCTAGGGCATTTTCTCAACTCCAGATGTATGTCTATGTTATTCAAAATAGTGGCGGACAGCCAAAATCGCTACTTTCATGTATATGTCATACAAAGACATCAAGATTGTTCTAGCAATGTACAATGTTGGATGACTTAAGGTCTCCACCCTTACTACAATTTTATTCAAAATCATACATTTCAACATCAAAGCTATTGAGAGGAAAATGTATTTAGCTTCCACTTATTGTTTGATTATCCCAAAACTAAATATGCTTGTGTTGGTGAAATGACCATAGATGAGACCAGACTGAACACTTGAATGTAACCCTTAGTAATAGGTGTTTTTCATTTAACCCCCCTTCCTGATGCTCTGGGCTCCACACCTTTATTACTGTCATTAAAAAGGCCAACTGTTTGTTTATGGTCCTCAGTCTATACTATCAATTTAGCCTACAATGTTCGTTAACTGAAGATTTTGAGATAGTGTCCAACCCATCTTGTATTTTTGCAGGTTGTAAAAATGTGTCAATCGTTATCTACACGACAATTAAACATTAGGGTGGAAATTAAGAAAAAATGGTAATGTAGACAGAAAACAGATGCATGACATCACTAAAATAATAAGTAATCCAAAGGAAACTCAATGTAGGCCTTAAACACCTCCACATCTATACCCCATTTGTTCATTCGTCAATTTACCATTTTAGAATTTACTCCATTAACGAGTATCAGGTGTTGGTTTGAAAACAAGTATTATCCCAGATATAAATAAAAACAAAGTAAAACTATATTAATTAACTAAACTCAATTCAGCATTCAAAATACATCTACTTTTGATTGTGGGGAGTAAACTCGCTGTAGGTTTATTACCCTTTTAAGATTTATGACTATATTGGATTTAAATTCAGTCCTCTTGGGACATAGCGTGTCTCCTTAATGTTCAAGTTTATCACCATGTGATTCTTAATTCTACCACTTATACAATATATGAGGTGAGTGAAAACAATACGTTAACTATGAGACTATTTTACCAGATTAGAAAATCATTTAACCAAATTCTAATTCATCACTAGGTTTCAGATGTACCCAATTGTGCTAGCGAACAGCTCAGCACACAACAGTCTGGTACCATGTGATAGGCCTTGATTAAGGCGTACCTACTTTTCCGTGAGACCCCTCTTGGGGCCTTACGGTTTTAACCATTATCATCAATATAACATTCAAGTGTTTCTCGAACTAAATGTAATATTTAATTAAATAAGCTTGGCTATTACCGAGGAAGGTGATCAGGTTTCCTTGATAAGTTCCAGCTTAATGTTGAGGTAGATAAAGTTTAACTATATACAGGAGCACTCAACTTCTCCATCTCGCAGTCCAACTGCCTAAAATCCTGTACTAATCGCAACGCAATAGGCTAGCTGCAAGGGAATGGTTGTCAGGACATGGAACAAAACAACATAATTCTAATTACAGGTGCTTATAACTAAAATACTATCTGACAAAAATAACCAATACTTTCCACACTTTCTCAAATCCCTCTATCAAAACCCTCAAATCTGACATACTAAACCCAACCACATAGTTTGCTAAAGCATATGAAAACGGTACTTTCCCAAAGCTTCCATCAGTCACCACGTTCTACATACCGTAGCCTACGCCTTCCAAACAACTTAATATTATGCCCTCTGCAATTTTCATACGTTACCATGTCCATCTGCCTCCAAACAGCCTGCCAGGCCGCACATCCGTCACCAAAAGGAAACGCTAGTCACCAGAAACCCTGATAAAACTCTGAAGAAACATTTGTTCACATGTCCAAACAACTAAACACATACTTTGCCGCCAAAAACGTACCACAACGCTTTCCCAACATCAAACGCATCAAAGATATTTACATAATTTACACTACAAAGAACACCCCAACACTAGTATTGAAACTGGTTATGGGTAAAGTTACTATTTTTCCGTATATTCCTCAAAACTCTAGGAGCCTCCATTTGTTCCCTCTTTTGCGCCGGTGACCATTGGTTCAAGGTGTGGTGGGGTGGGAACAACTGCAGTTGGATTCTCTGGGCCCCATCATTGCTCCTCCCTCTACATTCCTCTGTGTGTGATGGTCCCCTTCTGTAAGATGATTATCTTCCTCTCTGTGAGCCATGAGGCATGGGTGCTGGTGGACCCGCGGAAGGACAATCTCTGACCCAGTGTGTGAGCTCTCCACAGTTGTGGCAACCTCTGTGTCCTCTTGGTCTTTGGTACTGCATGGGGTATTGGTGTGGCGCACCTGGTTCTGGTCCCATCAGCCATGTTGGCCCTGTGAGTGGAGGCGTGGCTCCCACTGGGGGATTCTTCAATGCTGCAGCTACAGCCTTTTGAACTGCATCGCTCAGCATTTGCTGCACATTTTGAGTCACAACCAGGACGTCTGACAGCATCTCACTCAGTTTTTGGGTTGCTACAGTAATTTCATCAACTTCAAGGATACTTTCTTTTACCTGCATGACCGGGGCCTGTACTTGCGGGTAGAGGGAGTTAGGTGGCATGTAAGGGGGGGGGGATAGTTAATTCTTCATTGGAGGTGTCTGAGTCTGGTTCGCTCTCTAAACCAACTCCTATGAGTCCACCTGGAGTGATCTGCTTCATGAATAACAACAGTTTGGTGGCATGTGCCATGCGTCTTTTAGCTTTTCGAAGGGCTCTTATTGTTGATCCAAACTTAGGTTCACCTTTTCTTTCCCAATCTATCTGAGCCTTGGATGCGTCTCCTCTTTCATGCACTATTATCCGTGCTCTGTATGTTCCGGTAGAACATTGATCTGTATCCCCTGGTATTAGTCTTCTGTCTTGCCAATCTTTCCAAATTTATTCTAGTTTCTTTTTAGTCTTTTGTCTGTTTTTTGGTTCTGTGGTGGCTTCAATTTTATTGAAAATCCTATTCTTCCAGTCATTCTGTAATTTTGTTTGGGAATAACTCTAGGGGCTGTTTGTCTACCATTGTGCTAACCTAGACTGTGATCAGTAAGTGTTTTGAAACTAAAGATAATAAAAATCAATGAGGCCAGAAAGTTCTTGGAATAACAAATACAATTTTAAACAAAAGTGTAAAATTTATCTATTGTGAGTTTTATTATAATTTCTCCTTTCTTTTTCGAAGTTGCTAAATAAAATGAAATAAATGAAAATAGGGAGTTCTAAAAAATAACAAATAGATTTTAAACAGAAGAGTAAAATTAACCTATTGTGGAAATCCATCCATCCATCATCTTCCGCTTATCCGGGGCTGGGTCACGCCCCAGCAGTCTAAGCAGAGATGCCCAGACTTCCCTCTCCCCAGACACTTCCTCCAGCGTGTCCTAGGTCTTCCCCGGGGTCTCCTCACGGTGGGACGGGACCGGAACACCTTCCCAGGAAGGCCACCTCAGCTGACCCCTCTCGATGTGGAATTGGATTGTGGAAATAAAGTTTGGAAATTAAAACGAGTATGAATCTATTTTGAGATAAACATTTGCTTAAAGAAATGGATGAAACTCGAAAATGTATGTAAATAAGAAGAGGAAGCTAAAGGCTGTGTACTAATTCAAGGAGGATACTAATTTTATGCAAATCTTAGTTTGGTGCCTGAGGACACTTGTCTCTGTTACTTTTCTCAGGTCTGATGTTCTAATGTTCACAATGATGGGGATCAGGGGACTTGAACTACAAATCACGAGGGAGATTTATTGAATTTTCGCTCCTTTAGCTACTAGTTGTTTTAACCTTAGAGTATTTCCTATTTGGATTGAAAAAATTATTTTAGTTTGTTTGGATTGAGTAAATTAAGACAATTACACCCTATTTCCAGTGTTACTTTTTGTCCATAAGAGGGAACAACTTTTCTAATCACCCAGGTCTAGATGCAGTCTACTGCTCCAGTCCAATCACGAAACATAATTAGTTTACACACACTTCCCCACCCCCTTTGCCACAGAGTAAAACCCAACGATCTGTTTGTTTTCTTACACTTAATTCACTTAATATAGAGCCAGGCTTCTACCATTTTCAGGCGGACACTTATACTTCATGAATGTGTTACTTCAAACAGACCTTTCTGATAAGTTTTTTCAGTTTAAGAACCCCCACATTCCCCAGTCACTACAGAATAGGCGCTAATGGACGCTTTTCCTGTTCAAAACCACACTGCTGAAGCACGCTCACTCCCAATTCAACAACCCAATCTTATTTATGCAATTAGTTATTTACAGTTTATCACAAAATGCACTGCGTGAGTCACTGCCACAGACTCAAATTATCAACACAATTCTATTTCAAAATATTTACAGTAGGGCTCTGTACATTTCCTAAGTCTATGTCCACACAAATCGCTATACCTATGTTCAAATTGATTCCTATTTCTGGCTATTAACATAAGGAAAAAACTGAAAGCACTTCCAATGGCGTATTTACGCCAGTCGTCACTCAAACATCAGCATTACCAAGTCCTTACCTCCACAGCTGTAATACAGTAGATTATCTACATATATCAAAGCTGGCTTTAAAAAGCAGTGTTGCCACCCACTCTACGCAAATTAAAAACTTTATACAGGTTCAAAAAGGTATCCTTATGTAACCAGGTCTCGTTTAAATAGATCACATAAATTCAAGAATTTATTCAGCGCTAAGCCGGCAACACCGTTAAAAAAACTCTGCCAACCCCATTCAGACTTCTAACGTTTACCCAATCCGGACTTTTAACGATTACTGAATCCGGACTTTTAACGTTTCCTGAAATTTTAACGTTTCCTGAAATTTTAACAGGCATAACACGGCCTCGTACTATTGATCACATAAATCTTTAAATGTACACATGCAACCAGGTCTCGTTTAAATAGATCACATAACTTTAAGAATTTACACCGGTTCAACATAATCTATTCACGTGAATTCAAAATTTTATACTGGTTCAACAAAGTCTCGTTTAAATAGATCATATACATCTAAAAATGTATACATGTACCCTGGTCCACTTTAATGAACTTCTAATGTGCACTTACCATGAACCCTTCCTCTGGAATAACTCTACCCAGAAAATCACAAACAATCACACACAATTCACGGACATTGCTTTTGACTTATCATTTTCAACGTAGTTTTCAATTGGATATTATTTTTATCAATTACTTTTACAGATTTCAATAGACTTACGAGTTGATGGCTGTTGACTCTTACATCTAATATTTCTACATAATCCTACGCCAAATTTGATTTAAACAGGAATGGCTTACCTTTGAGATGGGCCCATGTAAGAGTCAAGCCGCAGCATCAACCTTTCAGACCTTTCGAACCTACTCGTTCCACCGTCCTCCTATCAGAAATAACGTGTTCAGGGTCACCAATTGTTAAGAATTTTACGTGTATCAGAATTTCTGAAGAAGGACGAGGCTTCGGTCCGAATGAAAAAGATTTATTAATATGAATTGATAAGTCAAAATACCCCTCCAAGAACTGCCACCTTAACGTGGTTGAGGGGTTTGAGTACCCGAGTGACCCTAGGAGCTATGTTGTCTGGGGCTATATGCCCCTGGTAGGGACACCCAAGGCAAACAGGTCTTAGGCGACGGGTCAGTCTAAGAGCGGTTCAAAAACCCCTTAATGATGCATAAGATTTTGAGTACCGTGACGTCGCCCGGTATGGCGCAGCCGGGGTCCCACCCTGGAGCCAGGCCCGGGGTTGGGGCTCGTATGCGAGCGCCTGGTGGCCGGGCCTTCCCCCATGGGGCCGGCCGGGCTCAGCCCGAACGGGCGACGTGGGGCCGCCTTCCCGTGGGCTCACCACCCACAGGAGGGACCATAAGGGGCCGGTGCGAAGAGGATCGGGCTGCAGTCGAAGGCAGGGGCCTAGACAACCCGATCTCTGGACACGAAAACTGGCTCTAGGGACGTGGAATGTCACCTCACTGGCGGGGAAGGAGCCTGAGATTGTGCGTGAGGTTGAGAGGTTCCGATTAGAGGTAGTCGGGATCACCTCTATGCACGGCTTGGGCTCTGGAACCACACTCCTTGAGAGAGGATGGACTCTTCACCACTCTGGAGTTGCCCATGGTGAGAGGCGGCGGGCTGGTGTGGGTTTGCTTATAGCTCCCCAGCTCTGCCGCCATGTGTTGGAGTTTACCCCGGTGAACAAGAGGGTCGTTTCCCTGCGCCTACGGGTCGGGGATAGGTCTCTCACTGTTGTTTGTGCCTACGGGCCGAACGGCAGTGCAGAGTACCCGACCTTCTTGGAGTCTCTGGGAGGGGTGCTGGAAAGTGCTCCGACTGGGGACTCTATCGTTCTACTGGGGTCTTCAACGCCCACGTGGGCAACGACAGTGACACCTGGAGGGGCGTGATTGGGAGGAACGGCCCCCCTGATCTGAACCCGAGTGGTGTTCAGTTATTGGACTTCTGTGCTAGTCACAGTTTCTCCATAATGAACACCATGTTCATGCATAAGGGTGTCCATCAGTGCACGTGGCACCAGGACACCCTAGGCCGCAGGTCGATGATCGACTTTGTTGTCGTCTCATCTGACCTGCGGCCGTATGTCATGGACACTCGGGTGAAGAGAGGGGCGGAGCTGTCAACTGATCACCACCTGGTGGTGAGTTGGATCCGATGGCGGGGGAGGAAGCTGGACAGACTCGGCAGGCCCAAGCGTACTGTAAGGGTCTGCTGGGAACGTCTGGCCGAGGCTCCTGTCAGAGAGATCTTTAACTCCCACCTCCGGCAGAGCTCCGGTGGTGGACACCGGAAGTAAGGGATGCCGTCAAGCTGAAGAAGGAGTCCATTCAGGCCTGGTTGGCTTGTGGGACTCCTGAGGCAGCTGACGGGTACCGACAGGCCAAGCGGACTGCAGCCCGGGTGGTTGTGGACGCAAAAACTCGGGCCTGGGAGGAGTTCGGTGAGGCCATGGAGAAAGACTATCGGCTGGCATCAAAGAGATTCTGGCAAACCATCCGGCGCCTCAGGAGATGGAAACAGTGCCCTACCAACGCTGTTTACAGTAGAGGTGGGCAGCTGTTGACCTCAACTGAGGATGTCGTCGGGCGGTGGAAGGAGTACTTCGAGGATCTCCTCAATCCCGCTGTCAGGTCTTCCATTGAGGAAGCAGAGGATGAGGGCTCAGAGGTGGACTCGTCCATCACCCGGGCTGAAGTCACAGAGGTGGTCAAGAAACTCCTCGGTGGCAAGGCACCGGGGGTGGATGAGATCCGCCCTGAGTACCTCAAGTCTCTGGATGTTGTGGGGCTGTCTTGGTTGACACGCCTGTGCAACATCGCGTGGCGGTCGGGGACAGTGCCTCTGGGATGGCAGACCGGGGTGGTGGTCCCTCTTTTTAAAAAGGGGGACCGGAGGGTGTGTTCCAACTATAGGGGGATCACACTTCTCAGCCTCCCCGGGAAAGTCTATGCCAGGGTTCTGGAGAGGAGAATACGGCCGATAGTAGAACCTCGGATTCAGGAGGAACAGTGTGGTTTTCGTCCGGGCCGTGGAACACTGGACCAGCTCTATACCCTCTACGGGGTGTTGGAGGGTTCATGGGAGTTTGCCCAACCAATCCACATGTGTTTTGTGGATTTGGAGAAGGCATTCGACTGTGTCCCTCACGGCATCTTGTGGAGGGTGCTTCGGGAATATGGGGTCCTGGGTCCTTTGCTAAGGGCTGTCAGGTCCCTGTACAACCGAAGCAGGAGCTTGGTCTGCATTGCCGGCAGTAAGTCAGACTTGTTCCCAGTGCATGTTGGGCTCCGGCAGGGCTGCCCTTTGTCACCGGTTCTGTTCGTAATTTTTATGGACAGAATTTCTAGGCGCAGCCAGGGGCCGGAGGGTGTCAGGTTTGGGGACCACACAATTTCGTCTCTGCTCTTTGCAGATGATGTTGTCGTGTTGGCCCCTTCTAACCAGGACCTTCAGCATGCACTGGGACGGTTTGCAGCCGAGTGTGAAGCGGTGGGGATGAAAATCAGTACCTCCAAATCCGAGGCCATGGTCCTCAGTCGGAAAATGGTGGCTTGCCCACTTCAGGTTGGTGGAGAGTGCCTGCCTCAAGTGGAGGAGTTTAAGTATCTAGGGGTCCTGTTCACGAGTGAGGGAAGGATGGAACGGGAGATTGACAGACGGATCGGTGCAGCTTCTGCAGTAATGCGGTCGATGTATCGGTCTGTCGTGGTGAAGAAAGAGCTGAGCCGCAAGGCGAAGCTCTCGATTTACCAGTCAATCTATGTTCCTACTCTCACCTATGGTCATGAGCTTTGGGTCATGACCGAAAGGACAAGATCCCGGATACAGGCGGCCGAAATGAGCTTTCTCCATAGGGTGGCCGGGCGATCCCTTAGAGATAGGGTGAGAAGCTCGGTCACCCGGGAGGAGCTCAGAGTACAGCCGCTGCTCCTCCACATCGAGAGGGGTCAGCTGAGGTGGCTTGGGCATCTGTTTCGGATGCCTCCGGAACGCCTTCCTGGGAAGGTGTTCCGGTCCCGTCCCACCGGGAGGAGACCCCGGGGAAGACCTAGGACACGCTGGAGGGACTATGTCTCCCGGCTGGCCTGGGAACGCCTCGGTGTCCCCCCTGGAAGAGCTAGAGGAAGTGTCTGGGGAGAGGGAAGTCTGGGCATCCCTGCTTAGACTGCTGCCCCCGCGACCCGGCCCCGGATAAGCGGAAGAAGATGGATGGATGGAAGTCAAAATACATGAAATACACTGCAGCGGTCAAATATTTGCTCAACCCTCGAGCTTCCACAAAATATTCACCCCGAATCAAGATTGAACATCGGTTTTGATTCTCCCGCCACAGGGCGGTTACTTTTCACTCTTGTGAGTAAAACCCATCCAAACTCAAGAAAAACTGAAATGCTTATTTTAGGACCCAAGAAACCAATAACTTTTTTGGCAGATCTCACTGTGAACCTCGACGGCAGCATGGTCGTATCCCAAAAAATGTAAATCCAGTTCTATGAGTGGTCACTGAAAATTGTAATATGCAAATCACACCTTTCATGGCCATCTGCCTCATGGCTATGAAAGAGGTCATCATACTCTGTTCTGTCTCCCGACATACCTATCTTAACCTTTTCACGCTTGAGTTTCAAATATTCCTTAACGACCCCCCAGTTGCGCGTGAGTTCAGTACTCACTCAGAGTTCCAGCATTTGAACAGTCACCTTGCCAGGTAAGGAACACTACATACATTGCATTGCAAGCTTCTCTCGTTGACTCGAATTCAAAGAGCTGCAAAAGCTGGTTGATGTGTAGCTAGCAAACGTCAGCTAACCGCTAGCTAACAAAGCATGACATGTATTTCAGTGCAGTGAAAATGAATAAACTATATAAAAAGCACAGCGGCGCCCACAACGGGTAACGTAACTTCTAGAAGGTTTTTACAATGGTTTTGATTGGTTGTCAGCTCTTCCAGGAAATGTTAAGATGCTCTATAGTAGTCGCTAATATTCGTTTTTGTGTATTAGTGTTGGCTGTCTGTTGGTACGTAAGTAACACTTTTTGTCCCTATTTGAATGCTTGCTACCTGGTTAATATCATAGTGTGGTCTTGAAACTATCAGGTTTTTTTGCCCTCGAGTCCGAGTCATTTGATTTTGAGTATCTACCGATACCGAGTCCCGATCCGATACTTCTATAATATATAAAAAAAGAATAAAGAAGAGCGAAAAAACAGATCCAGAAGGTTCCTTCCCTTTTTTAAATTTAATTCACCTTATTTTAACATTCAACAAACTCTGTTAACAAACAGAGCACTTCTGTGAGGTAGCTTGAACAATCAAGTAATAACTTTTGGACTTTAGTAAATATAAGAAAAAGTCTAATATAAAAACAAATAGCACCTCAACTTAAAGCATTTAAACAAATAAAAAAATTAAAGTGCCACAGTGTTTGCAAAGCCAGTAATGTGCTTTTAGGAACTGCACTCCTAACTCTTACTGTCATCACAGTAGTAAGTTTCACAGAAGGAAATGTTTTTCTAACAAAACTAACATTTCTACCTTGTCAGGTTTGAGCCTGTTTCTGTTCTCATCAAGGACGTTTGCAACGGCACTACAAAGTCTGTCACTGTCCACAGAGCTGTAGGAGGCACTGAGATACTGGGTCGCAACAGCAGCCATAGAGGGAAAGTGGGTCACTTTTCTTAGGGGTGTTTTTTTTATGAAAGGTAGGTCTGCACTTGAGTTTCTGCTGATGTGGTACTCACGGACCGTCCCTGTGACTGCCTCTCTTGTAAGATTTCCTCAAAGGCGATGTCCAGGCTGCTACATGCTTCATGATGTGGTGCCTTGCTCACTGGCTCTGCTGCCGCCTCATTGTCCTCTGGCACTGCACTGACAGCCCTCCTCCCCTCTGTCTTTGCCACCTCCTGGCTAAGGTGTTCCTTTCCAAGCAACAGGTTGGCTGACTTTGTGAAAAAGCTAGAAACAGATAAAAGTAACACACAATACAAAACAATAAGACAAGAAGAGACACCACATAGCAGAGCTCTTCAGTTAGGCAACTGCCTACCCATGTACTCAATTAATAAACAATAAAAAGATCTAACCTTAGAACCCAAAACTAAATTAAAAAGGAAGTAAAAAATAAATTGGCTTAATACTGGTGTCTGGTGGTGATGACTTGACTTTATATAAACATGATGTACAAAAGGTGCATTTTAATTTTACTATACTTGCCCATCTTTGTATCTGGGATCTAGAAGAGTGGCTCAGTTTCAACATCAGCAAAGCACTTCTCCACTGCCTCCAGCAGAGTCCTCTTCATTGTTTTTATTCCCTGGTCATCATCATCCTCCCGAGACAGAACACGTCTGAGGACTAATGAGTGAATGAATGACTTAATGAATGCATGGGATTATAGTTTGTTTCAAACAACATAAATAAATATTACAGTAAGTAATAGATAAAAATACAAATTACATGTTATGGCAGGGATCACATCAGCTGCAGTTGCAGTCTCCCTGCTCACATCCCTGGTAAGCTCTTCAAAGGGGAATAGCACATTTTACTAAATGTGAGTAAATAACAGTGCAGTCTGACCAGCCATTGTTACGTTACTTGTACCTAGGCGTGCTAATGGTGCGTTCTGAACAATACGTTCTGATCACAATAGTATGATCGTAAGCTTCAGGGACCACTCTAGCCTGATCACACTGGTGTGATCATACATGTCAAAGGGTTAACGAGAAAAGCAGTCAGTGATCGGTCAGGGTATGAACCCCATGGGCGACGCTCCACTCATAGAACTGGATTTACGAAAGTAACTATCGTTCTATATTGTAAAGCTTTGCCCATTGGGTTTAGGGCAAAGCGAGCAAGCCCAAGATGTACTCCGTGCCAGTCTCCTACCTCACCAACAAGGTAAATGCCCAACAGCACAGCTCAGGCATGGAAAAACCACGACACCGAGCCGCTTCCATCCCGCTCACACCAAGCACATACGTATGTGCTCGGATAAACAGCCCCAAACGAATGCACGCACGGCACCAACCCAATCGGTACCTCCCCAATCGGTCTAGACTGAATTGGAGTGTCCAAGGCCAGCCCAGAGAACACGCAGAGACCCGGATTTGGTCGCTCAAGCACACATAATGCGAGCATCTTACTAAAAACCGCACAGGCACACTGGCGCAACGGACGGAACCATATCAAATGTACCGTCCAAGTAGCTCAACGGACCCGACTCACACCCCAGTCTCAGCCACACTAAGCACAGAGTGAGCCAGCGTGCCCGCAGCCATGTTGCACAAGTAAAAACAGACAAAAGGCGACGGCGTCCCCCAAGACGCAGCTGCACAGATGTCCTCCACCCCCACGCCCCTAAACAGAGCGGCCGATGCCACCACCCCACGCGTGGAGTGGGCCCCAAACTCCCTAGGCGTAGGAGTGCCATGTGACTTGTAGACCAGATCAATCGCCTCACACAACCATTGAGACAGATGCTGTTTCGACAACGGCTGGCCCGCCTTGGGTATTGGTAGATACTCAAAATCAAAAAGAGCTGGGGCGCGGTCCGCACTGCGGCCGTGCACTGCACATGAAGATGGTGCTGTGCCAAAGCACAACACCATCTTCATGGAACAAAACTATGCCTTGGGCAGAAAGGCCGGGTTAGGGAGCAACACAGCCCTGCTAACATCGCCGTTTATGGCGAGACAGCCAGGCAGCGTCAACAGCGCACAAAGGTCACTGACCCTCTTAGCAGAGGTCAGAACCAACAAAAGCACAGTTTTAAGGGACAGCATCTTCAACGGTATCTGATCAATCGGTTCGAATGGCGCGTCACACAGCGCCTCCAGAACCAAAGCCAAATCCCACTGTGGCAACGTCCGTCGAGCCACCAACCGGAGATGGTGGAACCTGGCCAGAAACCGTTTCACCAAGGGATGACTAAATCCAGACGCTCCTTTGAACCCTTCCTGATACTCCAAGATCGCACATGTGTAAACCTTGAGCATGCCAGGGGAGCCGCTCAAACACAGGAACGATAGGACACTGCCCACATCACAACAGAGAGGTCAACCCCCGCATCCTCACTTCAGCGGGCAAAGATCCCCCAAAGGCTAGTATAGCTAGCCGACGTGGAGGCCGCCCTCGCACTCTGAATGGTCGCGACTACCTCCTCAGTCAGTCCTCGCCGCAGCAGTCTGGGCCTCTCAGGAGCCAGGCCCGTAGTGGCTGACCCAGCACAGGGAATGCCCTGATCGAGCCGTTCGCCTGTGTCAATGCCCCGTGGCGGGAAGGGATCGGCCATGGCGTCCCCACCACCATCTGGGCCGCCTCTGCAAACCACAGGGCAGCCAGGCGAAACAGGGCGATCAGGATGAGCGACAGCCCCTCCGATCGCACCCAAGACATGACAGGGAGAGGGCACTGTAGAGGGGGAAACGCGTACAGCAGTACTCTCTGCCACGGACAGTGAACCAATGCGTCCACGCCCAACAGTGGCCTGTCCTGTGCTCGTAGAGAAAACCACAAGGGGCAGTGTGCGTCCTCCCGGGACCCGAACAGACCTCGGCCACAATGTTGGGATGAAGACGCCACTCGTCGTCCCGGGGACCTCCCCGAGTCTGCGCCCACATTGAGCTCTCCAGGAATGAAAAGGGCCCTCAGAGACCTGAGGTGCATGCGTGCCCATTCCCAGATCTGCACCGCTAACAGGTGGAGGGGCAGAGACCTGACCCAGCCCTGCCTGTTTACGTAAGCGACCGCTGTGCGATTGTCTGACCACACGAACATATCCCGACCCTGCAGGGTCAGTCGGTGTAAAGTGCATTAGCACGCGTCTGATCGTGTCCAATTCCAGCCAGTTGACGTGGTGCTCTGACGGAGACCACACCCCTCTGACTGAATGTGACTGGCACATCCCGCCGCAGCCCATCATGGATGCGTCCGTAAACACTGAGACCCGAACCGACACTCTGTCCATGGGAACCCCATGCAGCAGAATGCGTGGGTCTCTCCAGTATGCCAGGTCCGACTCCAGAGAGCTCAGGACCTTGATCAACCGTCGCCGGTGACGCACCGGATCCAGACGGAGACGGGCGAACCAGCGTTGAAGGCCCCTCATGTGCAGCAGGCCCAGTGGTCCCAACACTGCCTCCACGCACTTGGTGAAAGTGAGGGGGTCAACGCGTATCCGAACGGAACCTGCGTGTACTTGTATGACCGTCCCTGAAAGGCAAACCGCAGGAACTTCCTGTGGTACGGCAGTATAGGAACATGGAAGTAAGCGTCTTTCAAGTAGATGCTGATGCTTCTTGGGCACCAGGAAGTAAGGGGAGTACAGCCCCTTCTCCCTCTGCTCCAACGGGACTAGAGACACCACCTCCTTCTCTAGAACGTCTCTCTTTAAAGGAGAGACCATTACTGTCTCTATAACCCCAGAGAATGGGGGGGCGGGCAGTGGAACAGCAGCGCGTAAACCCTTCCTCAGTGTCTTGTCTAACCAGCCCAGTAGTGTGCATAGCCGACGCCACTCTGAGTAAAACAGAGAGAGCGGGCGAGCACGCAGCTGGGGAGCGGTGACCAGCCACTGACTGTACGCTTCCTCTGCCCCAACCGCTGCTGGGGGGCCGTCAGCAAACAGCCAACCCGCCCAAGGCGAAGCCAACCCAAAAGGGAGAGGAGGACGCATGCCTCACCTGGGCCGAGCCTCAGGGGGGGGCAGTGGACGCCGCAGAGGAAGAAGGGGCCGGCAGAAGGGGACCCAGACGGAGCTGCTCCTCCCTGTCCTTCTTCTGGCGCACCAGGGCCTCTGTAACCACAGCGCCAAAGAGCGCGTCCTCCTGTAGCAGAGCGTTAAGAAAAGGCATCTTTTCGGGCTCCTTCAGGGAGATCAGGGCCAGGCACTGGTGACCTGCACGACCGACGAGGCCATCACCCAACTGGCCGAGAGGGAGTTAGCCTGAGTGAGCTTCAGGATGGCTGCCGAAGACCGAAACACCTCGCTTACCTCAGCCAGGGACAGGAAGGTGCGACCCTCCGTCATCCCGGACTACCTAAAACTAGCTAAAACTCTTTTCTATAGTTGGTTTAACAACCAACAAATAACAAAACAACACAAAGAACAGAATAACAGAATTTTCCATTTCCCATTACTGTTCCAATTACTCATCAGTTAAGATTACATTGAAGTACCACTCTCAAAGAGTAGTTCATGAACAATTCTCAGTTCACCTAAACAGATCTCAGTTGATAAATACAGTGGGGAGAAGAAGTATTTGATACACTGACGATTCTGCAGGTTTTCCTACTTAGTAGAGGTCTGTAATGTTTATCATAGGTACACGTCAACTGTGAGAGACGGAATCTAAAAGAAAAATCCAGAAAATCACATTGTATGATTTTTAAATAATTAATTTGCATTTTATTGCATGACATAAGTATTTGATCACCTACCAACCATTAAGAATTACCTGTATTAACTGCACCTGTTTGAACTCGTTACCTGTATAAAAGACACCTGTCCACACACTCAATCAAACCTCTCCACAATGGCCAGAGAGCTGTGTAAGGGATCAGGGATACAATTTTAGACCTGCACAAGATTGGGATGGGCTACAGGACAATAGGCAAGCAGCTTGGTGAGAAGGCAACAACTGTTGGCACAATTATTAGAAAATGGAAGAAGTTCAAGATGACGGTCAATCTCCCTCGGCCTGGGGTTCCATGCAAAATCTCACCTTGTGGGGCATCAATGATCATGAGGAAGGTGAGGGATCAGCCCAGAACTACACGGCAGGACCTGGTCAATGACCTGAAGAGAGCTGGGACCACAGTCTCAAAGAAAACCATTAGTAACACACTACGCCGTCATGGATTAAAATCCTGCAGCGCACGCAAGGTCACCCTGCTCAAGCCAGCGCATGTCCAGGCCCATCTGAAGTTTGCCAGTGACCATCTGGATGATCCAGAGGAGGAATGGGAGAAGGTCATGTGGTCTGATGAGACAAAAATAGAGCTTTTTGGTCTAAACTCCACTCACTGTGTTAAGAGGAAGAAGAAGGATGAATACAACCCCAAGAACACCATCCCAACCGTGAAGCATGGAGATGGAAACATCATTCTTTGGGGATGCTTTTCTGCAAAGGGGAGAGGACGACTGCACCATGGGGCCATGTATCGCAAGATCTTGGCCAACAACCTCCTTCCCTCAGTAAGAGCACTGAAGATGGGTCGTGACTGGGTCTTCCAGCATGACCACGACACGAAACACACAGCCAGGGCAACTAAGGATTGGCTCCGTAAGAAGCATCTCAAGGTCCTGGAGTGGCCTAGCCCGTCTCCAGACCTGAACCCAATAGAAAATCTTTGGAGGGAGCTGAAAGTCTGTTTGCCCAGCGACAGCCCTGAAACCTGAAGGATCTGGAGAAGGTCTGTATGGAGGAGTGGGCCAAAATCCCAGCTGCAGTGTGTGCAAACCTGGTGAAGAACTACAGGAAATGTATGATCTCTGCAATTGCAAACAAAGGTTTCTGTATCAAATATTAAGTTCTGATGTATCAAATACTTATGTCATGCAATAAAATGCTAATGAATTACTTGAAGACCATACAATGTGATTTTCTGGATTTTTGTTTTAGATTCCGTCACTCACAGTTGAAGAGTACCTATGATAAAAATGACAGACTTCTACATGCTTTGTAAGTGGGAAAACCTGCAAAATCGGCAGTGTATCAAGTACTTGTTCTCCCCACTGTAATTACATCTATATTGTGTTGTCTCGGAACTACAATAAAATTAACATAAATGATCAAATACCTTATTGCAAATCAAAACATTTCACACCATCTTACAGTTTAAATGACTCCACTGTTATTTAACCTTTAATTACTCCACCAAATGTTGCATAGCGTCAGTTTCTTCTAAGCACTGACACATAAGACATTGTTATCCTGTCATACAACATGAACCTCCCCCCCTTTATGCCCTATCTCCCCAGAGCTCACCCTGGAGTGGGGGATGGTTTACTAACCTAAGGATAACGGACCCTTGTCTTGAAGAATGGTCCCCTTATCAATTAGGAACACATTGGTGTTATCTTGAGAAACAAACCAGCTAGGCAATAGCAAAACCTTTTTTTGTAAAACTTCTCAACTTGATTTTCTAGAATAGCACTTGATGCAGAATTACTTTCTCAGTTTCAAATAAACATCAAACCTTAGTAAACATATAATAACAAAAATGTGCTCCCTGCACCTTTTTACCCACTTATTCCAGATTAATATGATTACTTCTATTTAAATATCAAACAAACTGAACAATAACAATCCCATAGTCACTTATTCATCCCATCAAATTAGTTATTTCTTTGCTAAACCATTTGAAAATGGTAAGATGTATTCTACTCAAACAATCATGTTAGATTTTGTATAAAACCTGTAGTTCAACTCTTTGTCATTATAGATAAAAATTTCATACAGCCCCCCCCCCTGCTTTCATGACAGAGTCAACCGAAAATGACTCCAAGCGTGAAAGCAGAATCATTACAGGATGGACATGAAAAGAAAATTGACAGTTGGGATGAATCTAACATTCACTCAGTGAAAAGTCGCAAATTGAATACCTAGCAAAAACAAAATTGAAAACCCAACATCCACAAACAAAATAAAAAAACAAGAACAAATGTGCCACACGTTCGCTCGTGCGAAGGAATTATAACCCAAAAAACCTATAGACAAAGGTGAAACTCCCAAATTGGCATATCAAAATTTGCATTTCCACAGGCAATGGCCAAACTAAGTTGTGACAACACAAACATCATGATTCAATTAACCTCCTAAAGTCTAGGGAAGTTGTCCAACTTTTGCATGTCTATGTTACACCAAATAGTGGTGGTCAGCCAAAATCGCTACTTTCATGCATATGTCTAGCAACGACATCAAGATTGTTCTAGCAATTAACAATGGGGGATGACTTTAGGTCTACAAGTACGGTTCAAAACCATACATTCCGACATGAAAGCTATTGAGAGGAAAACATAGTTAGCTTGCACTAAACGCTTGATTAACCGAAAACTGAACATACTCATATTGGGGAAATTACCACAGGTGAGAACAGTCAAAACACTCAAATGGAATAAACTACTTGATTTGAGGGGGAAAGGTTGGTAAAGGCCAACCCAGGGGGTCTGCCCCTCCCTGGAGCCAAGGAAAGTTTCCACACAAAAAAAGTGACATGGTCTTCAGACTGTATGTATAAAGAGACGTCATGCGCCCAACGTAGCCGATATCCCACATTAACTGAAAGTTCAGAGTTATTACTCTACCCATCTAATATTGTTGATGTTTGCAAAAAAAATCTCTTATCTTATCAACACAGCAACAGTAGGGGGAAAAACTCTCAAGAAAGGCCAACTTAACAGAAAACAGATGCATGAAGTCACTAAAATCAAGGAACAATCAGGGAGTGATCCCCTGGATACGCCAACCTAGATCTCTTAATACATTCACATCAGTCTACCCCATTTGTCAGTTTACCAGGTTAGAATTTAAATGCCAGAAACGAGCATCAGGCGTTGGCCTGAAAACACAAGTATTATCCTAGTTATCGATGTAAATACAAACAAAGCGAAACTACATTACTTAACCAAACCCAATTGAACATTTAAAACAGGATGTCTAATTTTACTGTCTTTGGCTATTTGGGGAATAAACAGGCTTTGGCTAATTTGCCCTCTGTTGCAGGCCATAACTATATTGGATGCAAATCCAGTCTTCATGGGAAACAGCATGGTTTCTTAACTACTTAAAGACTATCACCATGTGGTTTGTCATTGTACTCCATACAAGAAGAGAGAAACACAATATTTAAATCCATTATCCATAATGAAATCACAAGATCATATTTTACCAAATTAGAAAAGCATCATTGTACCAATTTCCAATCTATCCCTCTAATTAAATTTAGGACATTATTTTCGTATACAATCCTAAGTTATCAGGCAAATACCTCCACGTGTGCCAATCACCAGCACAACACTAGAAGGCACATTTTAATTTCATGGATTCGGCATTAAGGTAAAGGCCGAAAGAGTGGGCCCTTACCAAAGAATCACAACAACGACGCAACAAATGCGTTCACCCATGTGTACACCCAACAAAGCAAAACCTAACGAAGGCAAAATTTCCAGGTTAACAACAATCTCGATCAAATATACAAATATTCCACCAAGGAATACACAATGCAGCTAATCAGATCCCTCGTGCACAGGTAATACCAAAATGGACAAATGCATTAACTAGGTGTCAACCACAACCAGATATTGACAAATGCCGGACTCGGGTCACAGTCTCATACAGAACAAGCACAATCGGCATGCGTGCATATACAATTTCATTAACTCTACTATTCGCCAACCACAAGCTGACCAACAACTTTGGTGTTTTACAGGAGCAATCCTTACTCCATCCTACAGTCTCGTAAATTGGTGGACATAGAGCTTGACAAAATCTGCGAGGTCCTCCGAGCACAGTATTTGGTTATACCCCACCACATAGATGCGCAACAGATATAGCCCCTAAGCCATCAGTGCCCTTTCTACGTGGTTGGAAATCAACCCGAGGTCTGCTCACCGATAGCCCACAGGACCGAATCTCCCCAACCTATAATAAAGGTTGCACGAGGAGACATAGGGGCACAATTCCCCTACTGTCGAAAAACAAACAAGACATCTTTCTTGCATTTGGCACAAATAGTTGCACAGAAACCAATTCCACTAACAGAGAGCTGCTTAAAATCCTGCACAAATCGCATCACAAAGACAGCATGGGAGCGTTACCAGTGCTAACAGGACACAGAACAACAGCCTTTTCTTCACCACAGTTACTATAACTGAAATACTATTAAAAAATTACTCCTACAAACCGAAACTTCCCAAACCCATTAATCCTGACATACCGAAACCAACTACCCAGTTTACTAAACCCTATGAAATTGTATAAATCCTATATACTCTAAAAATGTCAGAGGAAAAAAAACAGCGTTGTGTTATGGAATGATCTCACCGGTCGATGCTCTCTGGTCCGTCTCCTCTGACCGTCAGCACCCCTCCCTCAGGCGGTTCAGCGTTCCTGCGTGTTCCCGTCGGATCGCCCGTGGCGAGGCCAAAGAGACAGCCAGAACTGTCTCTATTCTTGCGGGATCACAACATCTTAACAGCCGTTGTCTTGATTCCCACTGGTATCTTCCCAAATTCAATGTCCAGTCGAACGTCTAGTAGTAGATTCATGAATTTAAACATAGCGGTTTGCATAGTCTCTTCCTCAACCACGGGTCTGTAGTCTTCTTTGGTCCCAGTCGCTGTAAACACCGGAGATTACGGATCTGGTGTGTACTACTCTCCCCTTTTGGACTTTTTCATGATGGTCAGAGGGATGTTCAGAGGGACGGTCCATCCAACCTGAGTGAAAAAAACTGCACCACAGAGATCAAGAACCCCACACAAACTTTCCCAAAGCTTCCAACAGTCCCCACTGTCTACATACCGTAGCCTATGCCTTCCAAACAACTTTATATTATACCTTCTGCAACCTCTATAGACACCTCGGCCATATTCCTCAAATCTGCCCGTTAGGCCAGGCATCCGTCTCCGAACGAAACACCATTAACCAGAAAACCTAATAACTCACAAAGATACATTTGTTCACATGCCCAGACAACAGAAACATCAACTACACCGCCAAATATTTACCACAACACTTACCCAACATCAAATGCAGCAAAAACATGCGCGGTGAAACAAACCTTTTTTATTAATAGGTGTAGTAAGTAGTGAGCGCGCCAGAACCATCTCATCTCATCTTCATCCGCTTATCCGGTATCGGGTCGCGGGAACAGCAGCTCCAGCAGGGGACCCCAAACTTCCCTTTCCAGAGCCACATTTGCCAGCTCTGACTGGGGGATCCCGAGGCATTCCCAGGCCAGTGTCAAAATATAATCTCTCCACCTAGTCCTGGGCCTACCCCGAGGTCTCCTCCCAGCTGGACGTGCCTGGAACACCTCCCTAGGGAGACGACCTGGGGGCATCCTTACCAGATGCCCGAACTCCCTCAACTGGCTCCTTTCGATGCAAAGGAGCAGCGGCTCTAATCGGAGTTCCTCACAGATGACTGAGCTTCTCACCCTATCTCTAAGGGAGAAACCAGCCACCCTTCTGAGAAAACCCATTTCAGCCACTTCCACTCGCGATCTAGTTCTTTCGGTCATGACCCAGCGTTCATGACCATAGGTGAGGGTAGGAACGAAAATTGACCGGTATATCGAGAGCTTTGCCTTTCCGGCTCAGCTCTCTTTTTGTAACAACGGTGCGGTAAAGCGAATGCAATACCGCCCCCGCTGCTCCGATTCTCCGGTCAATCTCCCGCTCCATTGTCCCCTCACTTGCGAACAAGACCCTGAGATACTTGAACTCCTTTACTTGGGGTAACGCCTCATTCCCTACCCAGAGGAGGCACTCCATCGGTTTCCTGCTGAGAACCATGGCCTCAGATTTGGAGGTGCTAATCCTCATCCCAACCGCTTCGCACTCGGCTGGGAACCGGTCCAGTGAGTGCTGAAGGTCACAGACCGATGATGCCATCAGGACCACATCATCCGCAAAAAGATCCCCAGACCACCGATGAGATCCCCAGACCACCGTTATGATTTCTCCCTCCCCAATTTTAAGAATTTCATAAGATGTTATTTTAATTTTAAATGAGATCCCCAGACCACCGAACTGCAACCCCTCCCCACCCCCTCCCCACCCCGACTACGCCTCGATATCCTGTCCATAAAAGTTACAAACAGGATTGGTGACAAAGCGCAGCCCTGGTGGAGGCCAACCCCCACCTGGAACGAGTCCGACTTACTACCGAGAACCCGAACACAGCTCTCACTTTGGACGTACAGGGATTGGATAGCCCTCAGAAGGGACCTCCTCACCCCATACTCCCGCAGCACCTCCCACCTTATCTCCCGCTCATATGCCTTTTCCAGATCCACAAAATACATGTAGACTGGATGGGCATATTCCCAGGCCCCACCCAGGATCCTTGCAAGAGTAAAGAGCTGTTGTTCCACGACCAGGACTGAATCTGCATTGTTCCTCTTCTATCTGAGGTTTGACTATCTGCTGAACCCTCCTTTCCAGTACCTTTGAGTAGACTTTCCCAGGAAGGCTGAGAAGTGTGATACCCCTGTAACTGGCACACACCACGCAATGTTGAAGAGGCATGTCATCAAAGACATCCCCTCCACACCCAAAGCTTTCAACATTTCTGGACGGATCTCATCAATCCCCGGAGCTTTGCCACTGTGGAGTTGTTTGACTACCTCAATGACTTCTACCATGGAGATTGACGATGCTTCTCCATCAGCCTCCAGCGTGTTAGTGTGATTTCTGGAGTTCCTCAAAGTGTTCCTTCCATCGCACAATTACCTCCTCAGTTGAGGAGTCCACCTGGGTGTTCGAGGGTCACCACCCCAGATTAACATCTGCCTCAAAACAGGTATATGTGCAGGCGCTAAAACAAACGTTTTGGACAGCCTTTTGATTGGCATGAACGGGCGCATTTGTCCTACTTATCAACATAGCTAAAGCACGACGGGCAGAAAGCAAATAGTCTTTGCATGCATGGCTTGCTGAGGCTATATACTAGAAAAATACAGAGCTGTCAATCAAATTTGAAAGCTTTAGTAACTGCAGTAGTTACACATTCTTTGTAGCTTAGTGATCACATTACTTAATGCACATCTTCAATCCGATCGCATTTGCAGATGAAGGCAAGAGAGCTAGCCTACATTCACAGTATTGGGAAGCATTACCCAAAACTATTTTTATACAATAGTAAATATAATACATACAGGGCAAGACTGAAATGGAAAACACTTAAGACAACAAAAATTATGTAAAATCAAATCAATTAGAAGTTAAGAGAAATCTAATAAAACCAACAACAGATTAACACAGTAAGAGGATGTTAAAAATAAATAAAGAGTGGGCTTGACAAAAAACGTCAGACTGACTAAAACCAAGAGAAAAAGTGTGTATTTAAATTTGATTTAAAATTGTTAATGGTGGAACAGGACTGTGGGATGGGAGACTATTCCAGAGCTTGGGAGCAGCAACAGACAAAACTAAGCTGCATCATCCTTCCTGGAGGATGGGTACTTGCTTCTTCCAAATCTTCCAAATTGTTTATTTTGAAAGACCAAACAGCCTTGCCTATGTCTATGATCTGAGTTTTAATCCTTTATATAATTGATGCAACTATTCTTTAATCTCATTTACTCCTTCCATTACATTCATGTTCACAGTAGCAGAGGACTTTGAAAATGATGAATAGGGGCATAGAAATTGCATACAAATTGGGGCATAGAAATTCACCAGAATGCAGAGAATGAAGCATCTGACACTCTCATTGGGGAGGACCCCCAGACCCCGCTTCATTTGTGTCCCCCGGGTTTGGGGCCACTGGCAAGATGTCCCTTATTTTTCCACATTGAAGGTGGCAACCCTAATCTAACCCCATAGCGTGATATGTTGTTGACTTGCACAGCTGCATTTGGTTCATTCAGTATGAGTCTTGCGCATCTAGCTAGTGTTAGTGGTTATACAATTGTCCTCATAAGTTTGCATATCATGGCAGAAATTGTGCAATTTTGGCATTGATTTTGAAAATGACTGATACAATATACAAAAATACAATATTTAAGGATAGTGATAATATGAAGCCATTTATTATCACATAGTTGTTTGGCTCCTTTTTAAATGATAATGATAACAGAAATCACCCAAATTGCCCTGATCAAAAGACATACCTTTGAATGTTTGGCCTTGTTACAGAACGGGATAAAACATGACAAACACAGGTTAAAATGACAATTAAAGGGTAATTTCCAACACCTGTGGCTTTTTAAATTGCAATTAGTGTCGAAAAAGGTTCTGGATTGGCCATCACATTCTCCTGACCTTAATATCATTGAGCCATTCTGGGGAGATCTCAAACGTGCGGTTCATGCAAGACGACCAAAGACTTTGCATGACCTGGAAGCATTTTACCATGACAAATGCGCAGCTATACCGCCTGCAAGAATTCGGGGCCTCTTAGATAACTACAGGTGCTGGTCATAAAATTAGAATAGCATCAAAAAGTAGATTTATTTCAGTAATTCCATTCAAAAAGTTAAACTTGTATATTATATTCATTCATTACACACAGACTGATATATTTCAAATGTTTATTTCTTTTAATTGTGATGATTATAACTGACAACTAATGAAAATCCCAAATTCAGTGAGGGACACTGAAGGACATTGACATAAGCTAGATTAGGAGGGAAACAAAGTGAAATACAAATACAATATATTAAGGGTTACTCCTGATAAAAATGTCCAATATTCCAGTTTGTTTTAAACTTAAAGCATCTTGGGAACCCTTCTCAAATAACCTGTGAAAGCCAGAAGTGCACTGAGTGTTGTGCAGTTGATATAATTGTATCTGATTGGATGTGTGATGAAAGGTTGACAAGTGGCGACCAATACTAGCCAAATAAAAAGTACATACACTTCTAACAAACAAATGATGTAGGTGAACCATGATGTTGGTGTACAATCACTCTGTACATTCTGAGGACTAACACATGCATAAAGTTTTCCTTTTATAACAACTGAAGTAAGCACGATGTGCAAGATTCATACTGAATGAAAAGAACGCACCTGTGCAAGTCGGCAACATACGGTTATCTAGTCAGTTGCACGGTGGGGTTAGATACCTCGCTTCATTACTTCAGTTAAGCAACAGTAGCCTACTAACTGGCTAGCTAGCCAACCAGATGTAGGCTGACATAACTAACTGTGCTTAAGTTAGTTGCCTGAAGTCAAAAACACACTCAGCGTTGTATTACCCATTGGTGATTCAGTCAATTCCTGAAAATATTGTTATACAAATAAATGTTATACTCAAATTTCAGGAAAAACGTGTCCTAGCTCTCTAGAAACCACGCACACGAGAACTTGTTGACCAAAAGAAAATGTGTCTCAAAAACATGTAAATATAAAATTCAGATCCGTTAAATAAAATTAAGAATTGTAAATGTGTAAACAATTGTAAATGCTAAGCAACAGTTGTAAATATTTTACAGATTTGTTTTTTATTTGCGAAATGTTTTTTTATTTGTGAGTTGTGATGAATATACACGCAGATTTTCTATATATATTTACCAATATTGAGACACATCTAACTCCATAGACAATTGCTATCCCGACACCTGCAAAACTTCCTTGGATTGAATCACCATTCCCATGTAATCGTTGGAGATGCTGCTTTTCCCTTGCATGCCTATCTGATGAAGCCCTTTCAAAGTAAGCTGTTGTTTATTGATATTAGGAAAATATTTGGAGGGTTAAATCATAAGCAGATATTAGATTAATAATAGATTTATACTTACTACTTGTAAATGTTCTGCCTTTTCTATTTGCTTCCATTGCACATTTAGAATTGCCATATTATTAATTATTTATTGTAAATAGTGCCCTCTATTTGCACTTCTGGTTAGACGCAAACGGCATTTTTTTGTACTGCACTTGTTCAATGACAATAGATTCAGCTTTGTCATTGAAGAGTACAGGTACAGAATAAACAAAATGCAGTTAGTCAGTGGGTTTTTTGTTATTTTAAATTTACATTTAAATTCTGCTTTACCAGGTGCCAATCTGGACAAAAGCAAGAGGATCTACAACTATCCACATTCAAGGGCCAGACGTGTGATTGAGAACTCATTTGGTATGATGGTCGCAAGGTGGAGAATTCTAAGCAGACTGTTGGAATTCCTACCAGAAAACTCTACACGTTGTGAACGCCTATGCTGCACTGGACAACTATCTGGCCTATACAGATGCTGCCAAAACTCATGCAACAAAGTATTACCACTTAATTTCACAGACTCTGTTTTGAACAATGGCGAGGCATGGCCAGGGGAGTGGAGAAGACAGGTCACAGAGGGAAACAATTTGTCTCACGCAGGGAGAGCCTCTCGGGCTGCTGTAGGAGTCCGCAACGACCTGATAAGGGTTTTCTTGTGCCATGGCAGAATGCGGTGCTGAGGACTGGCCTACTGAACTCTGTGAATTATTGACACATTTAAAGAAAACCTTTTTATTTTGTCAAATATTTGTATGTACAATTGTAAGTGTAACAAAGCATTGCCAACAGTGGGAAGAGCAGACTACTTAGAACTTATTTAAAATGCAGAGGATTTTGTTCAAAACATGCACATTCTATGTATTTTAAATAAAATAATATAAATATTAAAATAACTTTTTAAATAAAATAGCTTCATCCGGGGCCGAGTCGTGGGGGCAGCAGTCTAAGCAGAGATGCCCAGACTTCCCATAACTTTTAATTAAGCAAATAACTCAAAAGGTCAACATCCATGAAGTGTGCAAATTATTTTCACTCAAATCACAAACAAAAGTTATAGTCACTTTGGAAAAATCTTAATTTAGCCACATCGTGGTGTGTATTCAAACAGTGTCTTCAGCACTTTCTTTCCCCATCTCAAATAAAAGCTGATGGATTTGGAACTTGGCTAGACCTTTTTTATGTTTATTGATCAGGTCACCTATGGTGTGACAAAATCTTGTAATATTGTCATCAAACTCTGAAGTGAGCATGGCATGTCTCTTTTCCCTCTTTTTTCTGCGCTGATCCAGAGGGTTAAGTTGAGATGTCTGGTCATTGTTCTTCCTAATTTTCTTTGGCACTCTCTAGGAGGATGTAGAGTCGTCGAGGCAGGATGTACGTGGAGAGACACTCCTAGGTTGTTTTTGGTGGACAGGTCTTTGGTAATTAGATGTGACAGGTTCTAATGATGGTCTGTTCTCAGCCTCAGGTCAACTGATGCAGCTGGTGAAGTTACATTTAAGTCCAGGTCAGTTTCAGGTGACTGTAGGATTGATGAGCTGCTGCTGTACTCCATCTGCAATGACAACATATTTTACTATTCAACAGGGCTACTCAACCTGAAGGGGGGAGAGGGGCATAACATAAGCTTGCAGTACATGACTACAGAAAATAAACAGGCACATGCCTGAATTCAAGTAACCTTAAACATATGCCACAATATTACTGTTGTATAAAAGTAATATTTTTATTTTATCATTATCTCCATCTCTTCTCTGCTGTCTCCTATCCTCTGTTCCACTATGGTCTACTCTCTCCTGTTCCATGTCCCCTGTTGGCTCTCTGTACCTCACTATCAAAACTCGTCTCTTTCCTGCCTACTAAAGTAATGCACTTAAAAAAAACACAAAGCATAACCTTTAAGAGATGGTAATAATCTCTTTCTCCTAATAAATAAGGTTATTCAGGTTCAAGTAAATATATAATTTCATTCAACTTCAAAGTTGCCTGACACTTGTCCCTGCTTCTCCCTCTTTCGGCTAAAACTATTTACTCATCTGAAGAAAAATCTCGTTAAAAACCGACACATTAACTTTGCATTTAATGTTCGAGGAACAAGTAGCCAGCATGGCAAAATAGTACTATTAGTGATAGCTAACCAAATTTGCTTTACTTGTACCATGGCAAAATAGTATTATTAGTGTTAGTTAGCCAAACTTGCATTACCTAAAGCATGGCAAAATAGTACCATTATTGTTAGCTAACCAACCTTGCTTTACATATAACCTCTGTTTCGACAAATACAATTGTGGCAGCAATATTGATAGCTACATCTAAATATAACTATATTTAACTGAGTAGTTAGCTAATTAACGCAGTCATGCAAACAAACGACTGGTACATGTAAAACGCAAAAGAATGGAGTATACACTGGAGTATACACTTTCAGTACTTGCAGTTTAGTTTCTCCGACAACGTGACTAATATTTTCGTTTTTCGCCAGTCCATAGGGATGACTGTATTGAGACTGTATCGTTTTTTTTCCTGTGTTGCTAACACGAATCTTTCATCTTTACTGGGCAGTTAGCCAACTTTATAACAAGTAATCAACATTGAATTTTCCAATTTGAAAACCTGAACTTAGCTCCTTTGCATCTTCGCCAAAATTGGAGTCGGTTTCACTGTTTTATGTGCCCGGACCAAGCGTGCCGCACAAGCCCTGAAAAGTGAAGCCAAAACGTCTCGATCGCCCCCTGGTGAGTGGTCCCAGTATAGGTCATAAACCCCGCCCTCCCCATGTTATTCAATGGGACGCGAGACCAACTAAACAATTAAATTACCCTTCAAATATATTTTTTCCGAAGCTGGTTTCTGTCATTTACTGTAGTTTGTATCACGCTAATGTAAATTCAAGAGTTTGTCTTTAAAATAAGTTGGTTTTTAGTTAGTTATTTAATGCTCTAAAAACGGTGGTGTGACGTCGTGATTCACAGCTTTGATTGACAGCTATCTGAGCCAAGGAGCCACTGAAGCACCATCCTCCTTCGGAGGACTGAGGAGATTGGAGCTTAACATTTAATCTCTAAATTTCTATAATTGATATAATTTCACACGGACATAATGGGTTGTTCTGCAGTACATTGTGCTAACCGATCTGGCATTTCCAATCGATCTTTGAATTTTTTTCGGTAAGTTAAATTTATAAGCTATTTAATTAGTAAATAAATGTAATGGGCTAGCTAACGTTAGCTAAAAGACAACAAGCCTCGTTAATAGCCATGTTAATAGCTAGCAGGTGATCGTTAGCCAGAAGTTACCAATTATTTTTGTATTAGGCCTATTCTAAATTAAGGTTAAACATGATGTAAGTTAGGCTATAACATATCGTCTAGGTTTAACAAGCAAAGGTTGTACTGTACTTGGACTTGCGATTGATTACGGTATGCGCATTCTGCGAGGGAGAGTGGGGGCGGGGCACAGAGGTGGGGCCGTTGATTTCGCGGCTTTATGGCTTTACTTCCTTCTCGCTACTGCGCATAACTACTGCGCAGAACTGGTCCCAAGATCGCTATCTGCGCAGACGCAAGTCCAAGATGTCAGCGCCGTATCAGGACACTGGTGGCTTCATTTTTCACCAATGGAAAAGAGCGAAAGGGCGTCGTCCATTATATATACAGTCTATGGCCCGGACAGCAAAGAAAGCATTATATAAAACGGAGGTACCCCCCCTCCCCCTCCAGTATCGCCAGTTTTGCTCTTCAATTTCTTCTATATTCTTACATATTTGTCCCTCAACAGCTTCCACATTTGCTGGCTCTTCTTATTCTTCTTCTTCTGTGGGTTTTAACGGCGGTTGGCATCCACCGTTATTGGTGCATTACCGCCACCTACTGTAAAGGAGTGTGGGTCAGCTCCAGGGAGGACCTAAATTCTCCCTGCCAACCCATTTTCTCTCAGGAACACAAACAGACACCTAACCACAGCACCCGAACACCCCTTCCCCACCACAGATCCTATACTTACCATGTTCACCCCCTCTGCCCTCAGACCCTGTTGCAACCTCTCCCTCTCCCTCTCATAGAGTCTGCACTGCCTCAGGACGTGATCCACTGTCTCCACTTCCCCACAGTAGTCACACAACCTAGTCAGGTGCTTCCCTATCATGTGTAGCATGCTGTGCAATCCACATTACCCCACCCTCAATCTAGTCAAAATCCTTTCCTCCTTCCTACTCCTAACTGCCCTCCTTCCATCCCCAATCTCACCCTGTATCTGGAACAAGTGCCGTCCTTTCGTGTCCACATTCCACTGGTCCTGCCACATCTTCCTCACCTCATTCCACACCACCACCTTAGCCTCTGCGCTGCTTAAGGGCAACACCATGTCCACCACCCCCCTCATCAGGGCCTGTTTAGCTATTTTATCAACTGCTTCATTTCCCGCCACCCCAGCATGAGCCGGAACCCACATGAATGAAACCTGCATCCCATCTCTTACTATATCCTGCGCTTCCAACACCCTGTTTAAAATGTCCTGTGTCCTAGTGGACTTGAAAGACAGCAAACTAACCAACACCTCACATGAATCAGAGCAAATAACCACCCTAGCCAGCTTCGTGTCCTCCAACCACCTCAATGCAAATTGCACAGCCAAAAGTTTAGCTGTGTAAACCGCCAAGTGATCCGTAACTCTTTTAGTGACACTCACACCCGTTCCCCTAACTACAAAAGCTGCCCCCGTCCGACCTGTCCCTGGGTCCTTTGAACCATCCGTGAACACCACTACACTCTCTGGGTACCCACCCTCCAGGCGCCTCTTAACCACCTCGGCAAAGCAGAGGCCCAACCGATCCTCTCGCACCATCTCCAAAATTCCCAGATCCACCACTGGAGGCAAAAGCACCCAAGGAGGTCTCACTGTCAAATCCACTGTAGGACTAAATTTCCTCCCTCCGAAACCAACCTCTCTGGCCAGGGCATCCCCCACCCACCCAAAGCTCATGATCTCCCTCCCACCGTGTTCCCAGCACCCCAACAACACCTCTTTTGTAGGGTGCAAAACCCCATGTCCCTGCAAATTAACCCATTAATTTATCAACAATTGTCTTCTCCTCAAGTGTAATGGCATCTCCCCCACCTCCACCTGCAGTGCTGATACAGGAGATGTCTGAAATGCCCCACTACAGACTTGAAGCCCCTGTGCCTGCACTCTATCCAACCTTTCCAGAGTGCTCACTGCTGCTGACCCATACGCTATACACCCATAGTCCACCACCGATCTAATTAATGACACATACATGGTCCTCAACGCAGCTCTACCAGCCCCCCAATTTTTCCCCGTCAGGCAGCGCATCACATTCAAAACCTTCTTATACCTCACCACCACCCTCTAAATGTGCTCTCCCCACGCCATTCTGGCATCAAAGACGACACCCAGAAACCTGAAAACCTCAACCTTCTCCACGGTCTTCCCATACAATTTAACTTCAACCTCATCACCCACTTTCCACCTTTGTCTTTTCCACTGAAAACCTAAAACCCCACTGTCTTGCCCATCTTTCCACCCCATCTATCGCTTCCTGAACCTTCCTGACAACATACGTCACATTTCTACCCCTCTTCCATAATGCCCCATCATCAGCATACAGCGACCTACCAACACTCGGCTGAACCCAACAGTACACATCATTAAACATTATAGAAAAAAACACCAGACTGATCACGCTCCCCTGAAGGGTTCCATTCTCCACATCAAATTTCCTTGACATCGCCGTCCCCACCCTCACCTGAATTGACCTACCAAACAGGAAGTCTCTAATCCAATTGTACGTCCTGCCTCCCATCCCCGTGATTCCTAGCTTAATCAGCAGCCCCTCCTTCCTTCATACACTTTCTCCACATCAAAAAAGACAGCCACCACTGCCTCCCCATTCACCTGTGCCTTCCTGACCTCCGCCTCTAAACACAGAACAGGGTCCATAGTACCCCTTCCTTTCCTAAATCCACTCTGATACGGAGCCACCAACCCCCTGCTCTCCATGAAAAACACCAATCTCCCCACAATCATCCGTTCCATAACGTTCCATAGATGTGACGTCAGTGCTATCGGCCTATAGTTAGACGGTCTTGTCGGATCCTTCCCAGGCTCCCCAATAGTCACCACCACCGACTCCTTCCATGCCACCGGTAGCTTCCCCTCTACCCACACCCTGTTGAACAGACCCAACACCTTGTCCAACACCCCATCACTGAGATGGGCCAACATTACATAACACACCTGATTCTTCCCAGGTGCCGTCTTCCCCATCTTATATAAAGCCCTCCTCACCTCAGCCACAATGAACAGTGCATTCATATCCCCCTCTACGTCCACCCTCCTGTCCATCGCCCCCGGATACTCCCTCACCGTTCCTTCCCTCCCCCATTGTTCATCCCCAGTTAAGTTAGACGAGCTATGTACCCGTACAAACACCTTAGCCAACATTTCTGCCTTTTCTACATCCGACACCGCAACCTCATCCCCATCACCCAGCACTGGATAATCCCATTCCCTCCTCACCCCACTCATCCTCAACCTCATCCCCATCACCCAGCACTGGATAATCCCATTCCCTCCTCACCCCACTCATCCTCTTGATCATACCCCATACTTCCCCCACTGGTGTTTCCCGCCCAATAGAATCACAAAATTTCCTCCAACATGCCTGCTTGGCCTGCCGAATAGTTATCCTCAACAGGGCCTGACTCTATTTATACCTAATCAACCTCTGGAAATTGCGTGTCCTTTTTAACACCCTAAACGCCCTATTATGGTCTTTCACTGCCTTCCCACACTCATCTGTCCACCAGGGGACTGCCTACTTCTTCCCTCTCCTCCCAGAGCTCTTAGGTATAGCCCCCATTGCTGCCCCAACTATTCCTGTCCTCACCCACTCCTCCACCATATCCACCTCCCTGCCCTCGTCACCAGCACCCATCAGCTGGATCACTCTTCTCCCGGAACCGTTTCCAATCTGCTCTATCAAACATCCACCTCCCCACTCCACTCTCCAACTCCTCCTTTTCCAGTCTCCGGCCTACTGTACACCTTATGGTGCTGGCTCTTCGCCCAGAATTTCTCCTGTTCTATCAAAACCAGCGTCTTGTGAGCAAAATAAAAATAAAAAAAACGTCTGGGTCACGAAAATGTGGGAAATTTCTAAATAAAGGAGGCCAACGAATTACTTCAAAACTGATATACATTGCATTTATTCATTGTTTAAGAAAATGTACCTCTCAAAACTTTGACAAAAATGTATATTTGATCATATTTAAGATACATTTTCACAAATTGTATTTATATTTGTGAAACATGTTTACATATTTACAAATCTTATTTTTATTTGTGAGTTGTGATGAATATACCCACGGATTTTCTATATATATTCACGAATATTGAGACACATCTAACTCCATAGACAATTGCTATACCTCCACCTGCAAAACATTCCCATTCCCATGTCATCTTTGGAGATGCTGCTTTTCCATTGCATGTAAATCTGATGAAGCCCTTTCAAAGTAAGCAGTTTTTTATTGATATTAGGAAAATATTTATACTTAATACTTTTAAATGTTCTGCCTTCTGTTTGCTTCCATTGCAC
Source organism: Esox lucius (assembly GCF_011004845.1). Classification (NCBI taxonomy): domain Eukaryota; kingdom Metazoa; phylum Chordata; class Actinopteri; order Esociformes; family Esocidae; genus Esox; species Esox lucius. The sequence goes on from NC_047569.1 coordinate 1,178,233, forward strand.
ATTTAGAATTGACATATGTAATGCATTTGCATTAATTGCACATCTATACATATCACTTGTACATACATATAATTCATTCTTCTACTCTATTTGCACTTCTGGTTCGATGCAAACTGCATTTCTTTGTAGTGCACTTTTTCAAAGACAATAGATTCAGCTTTGTCATTGAAGAGTACAGGTACAGAAAAAACAAAATGCAGTTAGTCAGTGGGTTTTTTGTTATTTTAAATGTTTATGTAAATTCTGCTTTACCAGGTGCCATTCTGGACAAAAGCAAGAGGATCTACAACTATCCACATTCACGGGCCAGACGTGTGATTGAGAACTCATTTAGTATGATGGTCGCAAGGTGGAGAATTCTAGGCAGACCGTTGGAATTCCTACCAGGAAACTGTACACGTTGTGAAGGCCTGTGCTGCATTGCACAACTATCTGGCCTATACAGATGCTGCCAAAACACCTGTAACAAAGTATATGCCACCTAATTTCACAGACTCTGTTTTGAACAATGGCAAGGCATGGCCAGGGGAGTGGAGAAGACAGGTCAAGACAGGTAAGTTGCTTGCTCTTCACCCACAATATCTCCTGTACTATCAAAACCAGCGTCTTGTGAGCAAAATTAGGAAGATTTCAAAATGAAGGAGGCCAATGAATTACTTCAAAACTGATGTTAATTGAATTTACACTGTATTCATTGTTTATGAAAATGTACATCCAAACATTGACAACAATTAATATTTGATAATATTTAAGAGATATTTCAAAAAGTGGGTTTTAAAACATGTTTCAAGGGCAAAATTCAGATAAGGCCAATGACTGAATATGAATATTCCACAAAGAAAGCAGTGTAGGAAATGTTCAGGAGAGTGTGTAAAGTAAGATAAACCTGTCTAATCATGGAGATGGGTGTGATACATCTAGCAATACAATATTTTCCACACCCAAATTTTTCCACAATGTTACCCTTTTTTCCTCCACCTGTTTGTTATGCTGCTCAATGGAGCGCCTGTATGCCCTGTCAACTTGGGCTGCAATATTTACCCTTCCAAATAAATGAATATGTTTTGCAATCCTCTTAGAATTAAAAACAAAATCTCTGTAACCCGTCGTCGACCAAGTACCATCTCCACCAAATAGCAGACATGGAAAACAGAAGAGTGCCTTCTTTTGTATGCTAACTGTTAGCCACCTATTCTTCAAAAACCACTCCACATTAAACCTGCGGTTACTTTTACCAACAGTTTGAGTGATGACAATATCCCGTGGCTGATGGGCACCAAGTCACTTTACTTAAATTTTCTCCTCCAAATTAAGGGTTTCAAACCGATGCTCGATTATGAAATCCACTTTATTCATTTTCTCAAGTTATCTGCCGTTTGTGAAGCTAACAAGCTAGCTAAGACAATCTACCCTCCTCGCTCTTCTTGCCGACTAATGTTGGCGCCAGACAGACAGACAGCCAATAAGGTCTGAAATACGAAATTACACTGTAGTGGGGCTACCGGCTGTCAGCCCCACTTGGCATCCAATTTGTGTGATCTACATTGATCACACTAACATTCTGAGCATGCGTATTAATATTTTCACATGTACAATGTACATTGCATTGTGAGAGAGGGGCTAGCCCCACATTCCAGCTTAGCATATGGCCTACTACTGCGAGTTCGAATTGGCAGAACGCAGTCTGAAACAGCAAGGCAGGGACCAATGAACATGAAATAAAATCCAAACACAAATTATATGCAATTTAGAAAGATGCTATATTCCTAGATAATAAATTATAGGAAGTAATCTTTGAGAAATAAAAATAAATGTATTGTTGCAGGGGCTGTGCCCCTCCTGCCCCTAATGACCGCCCCTGTTCACGGCTATAATTCAATGCCCAGATAAATCTCTGCCTCCACGCCAATAGAGGCTCAAAACTTGATTTTGAGGAAACATGATTCGAATGAAGGTGGGAAAGAATTGTAATAAAGCGAATGTGGAAAAAACATGTTTGCACGAAAAAAGATTACGAAAATAATCTATTTAATGATTTTAGCATACACTTTTTTCACGCTTGAATCAATTTTTTTCATACGATTGAATTTAGTTTAGTTTAGTTTTCATACTATTAAATATTTCAGTTACGTTTTCCTTTTCCTACAGTCAATACATTTGAGCTCAATTTGGCTCCATAGAAGAAAATTCTACTCCACTATTGTAGGTGGCGCTACAACGCGCCGTAAAATTCAGAAAAGAGCTCTGCCTACAACATCATCACCATCCTGATCCGGTTATGTATTTAACAAGAAGCGGTTGATATCAAATTGCATCAATTTTGAGACAGCTGTTTAAGTCTGGCTTTTGTAGTTAGGTCGCTAAGGAATGTTACATCTACAGTTTTGATGAGCAGTTATACTCATGCATACCATAACGTGTAGTAAGCGGTTATTGCCGCTCGTCATCCGAACTGCAAATCATACTCTTCCAGATTCCATCGACCCTCTCGCAAGGAAGAATAGCTAGCCGGCTGGCTCCAGGATACCTGGGTCCAGGATACCCGTTATTCGAACTGGCTACGTATAATGCCACTATCAATGTTCTACTGAAAGGATATATTACTTGTTTCATACTTTTATTACGTGTGCAAATTGTAGCAAAGTGTTGTAAATGTTATGGTTGATAATGCACGTTGTGATTTTAAACCTGCATCAAAGAGCCGTAGCCTACAGTTTGTATTGCTTCTGCACATTGATAGCTATTTAAATGTTATTTGTTAGCTAGCACTCCGACTGCATTGCATTCGTTTGTCAAACGATTAGTTAGATGTTGTTCGAGTAAAAATGTCCCGAGCGGAAATGGATTCATTCTTGGACTATGAAGAATGCATCAAGGACTCACCTGCATTCAGGTGACGTATCACATCCCTGGAGTTTTTCCCGTTTTGGGTAAAACGAATTGCAGTTGTACCTGTCATGACGCTTGATTGGGTCATTTTTAACCAATATTAAACTGTCATTGGTAATTGTATAGCCCTAACACTGTTTTTTTGGGGTTATTTCCTCAGGCTTGCCCTGGATAAGTGTCAGAACGATGTTTCAGAGCTGCAGAGTCGTGTGGAAAAGGTCAGAACTTGTTTGTGTTTTAAAAAAGTCAAAATATGATGGATCTAGCTATAATGTCAATTGTTGCTGACTACCCCACATAGGTCATGAAGCTCTGTGACAAGATGGTTGAATCAGGGCAAGCATACAACATAGCAAATCAGCATTTCCTTGACGGATTGGCTGAATTCTCTACCTATCATAAACGTGACACTGTCGTGATGGTACGTATGTGATTTGGAGTTGTCCTAAAACAGAAAATAATATAACATTCACTTAAATGGTCTTTTACTGTCACCATATTTATGTATTTTCATAGAACTGTATGAGTCATTTCAGTCAAGGACTACAGGAGATGACCAACTTTCACACTGTGAGTTGAGTTCAAGATAAGATGGGTTGTTTTCGACTTACGTGCTTTAGTCAGTGCAGGCTTTTCAGTACTAATAGTTTCTCCTATCTTTAGATGCTGTTTGACCAGACGCAGAGAGCGATCACTCAGCAGCTGACAAACCTTCTCACACAGTATGTTGTTATTCACATGCACGTATATACATGCGCACATTTTGGTCATTTAGCAGACATTGATATCCAGAGAGACTTTTAGAGTTAACTTTCCTGCTCAAAGACAGAAGGGGATTATTTTTTTTTTCTATGCTGGCTTGTGGATTCAATGCAGTAATGTTTCAGTTACTGGTCAGATGCTCTAGCCACTAGGCAGTCTGCCGTCAACACAAACAACTACTATTTGTCAACAAAGTATATATATTGTAACTGGGAGAGACACAGAACTGACACATTGTGTTTATCGCCCTGGAGGGCATTCTGTTGATAAAGCAGGCAGAGGAAGGCAAAAAGGAAAACATAACGTGAAAACAAATTGCTCTTACGGCGAGGTGGCGGCATCTGATGGGCCGCCCCTAGGCAGTGGTTTGGGAAATATGGGCTCGGGTGGTCATAGATTTCGCAGGCTTTTCACCCTTCTCCTTGCTCCTGTTTTTCCCCCTTTCCTATGTTGCTGGGGCTGGGCATTGTTAAGGGCAGCATGGTTTGGATTCCTCTTCTGGAGCCTCCTCTTCTTTCCAGCTCTATACTTCTCCCAATGGATCTTCAGCTTCTTTTGCTTCTCATTCTGTTTCTCTTACTTCAGCTTCCCCCCTGAGCAGCTCCTTGGGATGCTCTATACCTTACTTGACGATGTTCCAATTGGAGGCAGCTGTGCAGGGGTGAGGTTGGCCTTGCTGGCATCCCCTGGAAGGTTTTAGAAGCTACTAGCTTTTTTTAATGGTGTTGGTGTGAAGATGATGCAGCAGATATGCACCACAATATGCACACTACTCTACGCACCTCATGTTTACATAACTTCACTTACCCAAACGCCTCCAGGTATAACAGGTATTATGTTATAAGCACAAGCCTTATAGTAAGGGCTAAGTTTTAAAAAATTTCAGACAGTCAAATGGGTTATAAGACGATGCCCATGTCAAGATTTTCAATGCATTACAACTCATACAATCATAAAGCATTATTAATTATTTTCTTGCTATTCAGGTTTATACCCCAGCTAGGGGAGACAAGGAAGGATTTTGTGCGGATTGGGGAAGATCTGGAGGCAGCAGCGGTAAAAAATGCCCAGATATCCCGTCACAAAGTCACAGATGCAGAGCGTGCCAGCCATCTGCTGTTGGCCACACGCAAATGTTACCAGCACTTTGGCCTGGATTACTGCTTACAGGTAAAGGCTATAGCCAGATGCATAACCACAGATTAGTACAACCTGTAAAATATATTACTTTAGATGGTCAGTACCAGTCTTGTGTAGCCATACCTCCAAAACGTTGTCACACCTCCTTTGATGGTCTGGAGAACTTAAGTTCGGTATAAACATTTCTGATTGATTGTTTTGCCTGAAGCAGTGGTTATATATCAAGAACAGTCTCATCTGCACATAACAGGTGTGCTGTGTAGTGATGGCTTTACAAGGCTTCATTACCGTTCTTCTAGCAGCAGGATATTATGCTAGCAGTGTTAACTCAGATTTTCTTTAAAAAAATAAAAGGCATCATTGATGTATATAAGGCAGTTTAGTTAGCAATCTAGTCTGTATATTTTATGTTTAATTTCTGTTCAAATATTGTTTGTGACTATATTTGTAACTATATTGCCATATACATTTCAATGATGGCTTTTACTGTGATGAAGAAATCTGAGTGCTGCCAACACAATATCCTGTTGATAAAATCAGGCTAATGAAGCCTTGTTTGGCCATCTCTAGTGCTGTGTGTTAAGTTCCACCCATTTGATTGATATAACATATTTCATTAGTGCTGCATGTGCGAGCCATTGAGATTGGAAACCTAGAACAGGTACATTTTGGTCAGTGGTCCTGTGCATGTGTGGAAGGTTAGTGACTGGTGTGTCTGCTGGACTAATTAAATAAAATAAATCTGTCTGAATATATAGATGGGAATAGTCTTGAGAGTGACGAGTCTCTCCATTGACCGGCAACTTACAGTTCCCATTGAGAAAGCATTCCAAGTTACAAAAATAAATATCATGAAAATCCTTGCCTCAGGCGTCAATCAGGTTTTCCAAGTTAGAGAAGCCTGGTTCTTGACAAGGCTTGCAAATTTCAGAAATGTTCCCCAATGTCCCTTTTTATTCAAACAGGAATTTGGTAGGAACTATAATACTGGGTAGGAAGTGTTTGCAGAGAGACTAGCAGTTATTCTTACTGATTATTGCTATTATTCTGCTTGTCATGTAGAGTGTACTCCGCTATCATTGCTTGTTTAATTCCTCAGAGAACAGGTAGGGCATTTCCTGGCAATAACTCAGATGACAAAGGACTCACTGGCAATAAAATCCTGGAACAGAGGTTTATTTGTTCAAGGTTTGATTTAGCAGGTGAGAGAAAACATAAAGGCAGGTCTAACAGAGCAGAAACATACTATTTCATTAGCTGAGTCTGGTGCATAATGATACAACCCATAACATGGCTGAAAACGTACAAAATGTTTGGTTTGGCTACTAATGAGTTATGTGTAAATATCTAATTTATTTATTTATTTACACTTCAATGGCCAATTGCCTATCAGTGGCGAACTGTGACTATTGGAGCTAGGCCCTCCGTGACGGAAAAAGATCTGAAATCATACATATTGATAGAGAACTTGGATGCCTGTGTATACAGAGCATGACTTGAGACCTTTCTTTTGCAGATCAATGTAGGAGAAGCAATTATTTGATGATAGAGTCAAACAGTCCTAAGCCATGCCTTGGCTGTGGCTCACAGAAAGCAGCAAACATAGGCTACACAACGGTTGCAAATATCGATAGCAGACAAACAACTACTCACATTATTTCAAGACCACGGACAGTATATGCTGTCAGAAAAAAAAGTTGTGCTGTATTCGGTGTCCAGCATGCAACAAAAATAATGCACAACAAGACATTTCGTCATGTACCCAGTACTTCCTATTGCAACGTCATTACCATTGTTTTTGCCACAAAAACCGGTGAGCTAAACTTCAAATATTTCACACGTTGTATTACAAATGATATGAAAGAGAGCAACAAAAAGCAAGCTGTACAGTAGATGAAAACAAAAAGTCCACTCATCATGATTATAATTCAAAAACTAAATCCATTCTCCTGATCTTTATGAAATGGATAATGGCGTGTTCATATAGCTTGTCTTTTGATTTTAAATCCGAAATAAGTTATTTTTCGAATGAGATCAAAGCCAGGGCTGACAGCTGGGCCATCGCTAACCTTATGTACCTTAGTGCAAAAAGCTAGCCAGCTAGCTAGGCTCATGTGGGCTCAAGTGTGAGAAAACAAGTTAAGGCTCGCTACTGGCTCTGAATTTGTGACGTATACTTAGGCCCTCTAGAAGGCCTTGAAGCATCATACAATTATCCCACCTATTACAAGACAATTTATGATTTGATTGATTCTAAAATGCTGCTCTTATTGAAGTCAGTGACACTGGCTGGTGTGTTCTATTCAAATTTTGAGGGCCTTTTTCTTTTATATTTACCCTTTTTTTCCAACACATACTGAGGAAATTCAGCAGACCTATTTGTGTTAGTAAATAGTGATGATGTATTTTGTGGGCGGAGCCAAACTGGTGGCAGAAAGTGACAGTAATCTCTCTAGAACAATAAGGAATATTGATCATCCGGATGCCTTGTAAAGTAAATGTCATATCACAGATAATATTACCATATATCCCAGTAATTAATTAAATGTTTTCATAATTACTGAGTGATGTTAGCCAAACTGTCCAAGTATGAGCAGTTTGTTTTGTTTGCATGCTAATTCTGCCTACACACTAGCTAATGTTGCTAATGTTGGTCAATGGTGTTTAACATTGTGGAATAGCCTACCGAGAATGCCAGCTGAGTGGTTGCTGCTGTTACTAATTTATTGTTATAATTATAACTACATAATTGATTTTGCCTGTGTGTGATTAACAGTGGGTAAAACCTTGTCTGATATGATATGAGCACTGCAGAGACAAGCATTCTGCCCAGATGATTTTATCAGTGCATTTTGTCCCTCTGCATTTAGCTTCAGCTTCGACAACAGTATTCTATTAAAATGAAGGCCGTATTTTTTTGCATTGCTATTCTGACATCCAATGGCACAACAAGACATTTTGTTCCTTTAGTTCAAGGATCTTGCCTGTTTCCCTACACTTGTTCCCACAGTTTTTTCCCCCACAACTTCTGTGATGTAACTGTGACGTCCACTCCAAATTGGGCTGTAGGAAGATCATTACAATTAAGATAAAAATATATTAAATATATGAAGACAAAATTGCTAATTATTATATAAAAATATACAGTTAGGTACAGAAATATTTGGACAGTCACACAATTTATAATTTTGGATCTGTACGCCACCAAAATGGATTTGAAGTGAAACAACCGAGATGCAGTTGAATTGCAGACTTTCAGCTTTAATTCAAGGGGTTAAACAAAAATATTAAATGAAACATTTGGGAATTGCAACCATTTTCATACAGTCTCCTTATTTCAGGATCAGTTTGAACAGTTTGCATCCCTGCATCACTTCTTTTCCTTAAAAAACTCCTGGGTTGCTTTCGCAGTATGTTTTGGGTCATTGTCCATCTGTAAAGGGCCGTCCAATCAACTTTGCTGAATTTCTTTAAATCTGAGCAGACAATATATATTCAGAATTAATTTGGCTGCTTCTGTCACTTCATCAATAAACACAAGTGACCCAGTGCCGTTGGAAGCCATGCATGCCCATGCCATCACGCTGCCTCCACTGTGTTTTACAGATGATATGTTATGCTTCGGATCATGAGCCGTTCCAAGCCTTCTCCATACTTTGTTCTTCCCATTATTCCCGTGCAAACCTCTTCATGAGCTTCCAGACATGTAAGAGGCTGACAATTAGCTGTCAAAATATCTTGGTTCATCTTGGTTTCATGTTTAATCAGTAAAACTTAGCCTACATTTTCATTTTTTTCCCAAAGATGTTGCAATGAGGCAATGGCATAATCCTGAGTTAAACATGATGACATTTGGAGGGCAGACAATATCTAATATCTGTCCCAGAAATTTTTCCATTATTTTGTTATTTACACCATTCAAAAATACATCTATGGCTTACTAAGCATTTTATAGAAATAATAGTGCAGAGACTTTGTCCAGTAAAAATATTTTGATGTAAAATATTCTAATGCTGCATTATTGCTATGTGAAATGCGCTGCTAGATTTGTCCAGCTGGTGTCTATGTAAGATGACTACAAATATAACTTGTCTTGTGGTGGAGTTACCTGGGTTTCCTTCACTTAAGTACAATGCTGTGTTACAACTGTCATTTAATAACTTTTATTGACCTACAAACAATACAGTGGTATCGTTATAGAACAGTACATATTCCTTTTGCATTTTGTGACTTTTTGCCGGATTGTGTAAGCAGGGCCGGCCAAGAAGAGCGAATGTCTCTTACTGACTGACTGTGTAACCCATTGTTAAATAGCGTAGTGGTTAGAGACGCAGACTGTCATGTGGGCGACCAGTGTTCGATCCTCATCTCGGGCCGAACAAAGTATGCATTTGTTTTTGATAGACAAAAACAAATGCATGCTGGCTTAAAGCTTCAGTAGCTACATTATAGTAAGCCTAAAATAAAACAGTTTACGGATGGAGTACGCATCCCTGCATGCTTTTTGGGGTGATATAGATCACAACCCCTTGCACAGTAAAAGAGGATTTTCACCTATACTGAAAGTTATTGTATCAATGTCGTTCACGAATGAAAGAAAAATTAACGTTGTTGTGCCATGAAATGAAATAGCTTTGGCAGTGTAAAGTTAATCTTGTTAGCAATTTCTCAATTCTTATGACTATTCCAAGTAGTAAGCAGATACCACTCTGCCCATTACTGGCTAATAAGCTGTTAAACCGGCCAGTGGCAAATGGCGTTGAATGTAGTGTATCAACCCTGTTATACCTTTTGTTGGTTTGAATGTAAGCTAATGTAGGGAGCTATTTTCGAGAACTGCAGACTTTCGACCAATTGGTTTAACAATGCAGAACATTCTGCACACTTAGAGCTTAGTGGCTTACTGGTTAAAGACACAGACTGTCACATAGGAGACCCTGGTTCGAATCCAGTGAGAGCAACCACATTTATTTCCTTTAATCGCAGGCTGGCTGAACTAGGCTTGCCTGGTTTATTTTCTTGTTTAATAAGAACATTGGAAAGGTCTTATTAAAACATGCAGTGCAGTTAAAATATAATGATGTAAATATAGATTTCAACTTGGATTGTCTTTGTTAATTTGACCATTGCTCTGTTCACAGCTGAATAACTTCAAGGCACAACAGAAGTTGGATGTTCTAAATTCTGTAAGTCAGCATTTTCTTAAGTAGTTAACTACCCAGTTGCACACAGTGTTGTAGGTGGCAATAATTAATAACAAATTCAGTGGAGAGAGGGGTTATCATATTGAAATGAAACATGTACAATCCCACATTTTTTGGTTTCAGGTGTTCTCTTACTTCCATGCCCAGTATACATTTTTCCACCAAGGCTTTGACTTATTAAGAGACCTGGAACCTACAATGAAGACCATGGCTGCGCAGGTCAGATTACATTGACAACTGTTTTGATTATTAGTTATTAGTTGCAGGGAGGGTTTACTGACCATGTAACCTACTAAAAAGAGAACCTATTTTAAGGGTTTCAATAAAAAAGGTACCAATTTGAAATGTTTATGTTTAGGGCAGAATAGGGTTTATTCACCTGTTCATGTTGCATGAGGTGGTTTCATATAGTGTACAGGATGGTGCAGCAGGATGGTACAGTCACTACTATTGTCACTACTGTCAATAATTTATTTTTCTACAAACTGTTCATATAACCACAAGCCAATATACAGAAGTGGTGTATAGTTCACAGTGCTGATATAATTAATTACTGGTTCTGAGATTTATGATCATAGGCCTTTTCCCAGCTTGAACAACTCTCAACTGAATGTTCTGCTAAAAGAAAGGACCTGGAGAACACACATCTGCTGGTCCAACAGAGAGTAAGTATCATCATCAGTTGTTAGACTCACAGTTCTTAACAGGTTACCGCTTCATTGCTGTGCAGGCTTTACATGTGGGGACCAGACCTTCCCACAAAGATAATACAACCTGAAAAGGAAAAAGGATATTTCAGTACCGAGTTCAGTACCGACAAGGAAAAAGGATATTTCTGGTTTAGGAGTTAATACTGGGGGGGGGGGGGGGGGGGGGGGCTAATGCATTAGGGATGGGGGTTGTGTTAAGTTAAGGATTGAATGTTAGGTTATTAAGTTTTAGATTGAAGTAAGCAGACAGGGAATATATGGAATAATTTTCTGCGTACACAAAGAAATACCGGCTTGAGTGTTTGTGTTATGTGCAGGATGCTTCATGGGAGCCCATTGTAAGTTCCTTTCCTAATGGTGGGGAGACAATACAGGGGTATCTCTTCAAACAATCTCGGAAAAAGAACAAGACATGGAAGAGGTGAGAGAAACACAGATTCCTCACTGCAATATGTACAGCATTTTACCATAGTATTTTCACCAATGCTTACATCTTTCTTTAGGGGTTGGTTCTCCATTAAAGACAACCAATTGGTTTACACAAAGTCACACAAGGTAGGACAGTTTTGGTTTTATTGACAATTACACAGTAATAGAATTTAGTTATGTGGTATGTGGTTTCAGAGGGAAACCACATAACGACATTCTCACTTGCAGATTTCAGCTCAAAAATGCTAAAGAAATAAAAGAAATATAATAATAACAGAACAGAATATGGCATAGATGAGCTTTTTTGTACTTTTTGATGAGAATGCCCTTGTTTTTTCATTGAGCAATCATGTATTACAGATGTACAACAGCATTCTATTACTTTTTTGTGTAGATTTGATTGATAGTTATCTTCCTGTAGGAGGATCCTGTGTTGCTGTTTGATGACCTCAGGCTGTGTGCTATAAAGCCTCTGGACAGCATCGACCGCCGATTTTGTTTTGAGCTGGTTTCTGTTCAAAAGTAAGAAGTTTATATTTCTTTATTTTTCATTACATTTTCAGCCCAAAGTTTGTTGGAATTTCTCTTGCAATGCTTTATATGTGGAAAACTTAGATTAATTGACCATATAATTTATTGACATTGACAAACCTAGCTGTTTGTGTATATACTGTATAGATATTTTACTTATATTTTGCATTAAAATTCAAACATCATTATTCACCCTGTCTCTCTTATTCTGCCCAGATGCTGTGCCCTTCAGGCCGACTCAGAGGAGCTGAAGCAGGCTTGGATCAGTGCTGTACAGGGAAGCATCAACATGGCATACCGCGAGAGAGTGGAGTCCCAGCAGCCTCGGGTACTAGTCAGACAAGTTTACAGATCCTTCCAATTTAACTGCAATTGTATGCCACTTCAAGTTTTCTTTTATACAAGCATTTTACAGAGGACTAAACTATGGTATATTCCTCTAAACTATGGTATATTCATATACATTTGTGAAATTACATTTTAATTATGCCTCTCCATGTGCCCAGCCCAAAGAAAGCCCTTTGCCCACACAGAGTCCCTCTGACCCCCAACCAGGACAGTTTCCTCAGAGGCCTGCAGCGTTGGGTGTGGCCCTCCAAATTCCAGGGAACCAACGTTGCTGCGACTGTGGTGAAGAGGAGCCACGCTGGGCCAGCGTCAACCTGGGTATCACCATGTGCATCGAGTGTTCTGGCATCCACAGGTACTGTCTTGCTAGTCTTGCAGTCTTGTGAGATTAAAAGGAATACAGGGACTTTTGTTCCTGCCAAGCATTTTCACACCGAGAAGTTGAATCAGTTGTCTTACTACAAGGCGGGAAGCCAGCATGCTGTAGCTCTCCAAAATGTGGATTTTTAATATGTCTGTTTTTTTTTTTTTTTTTAAAGGAGCCTTGGCGTACATCTCTCTAAAGTGCGGTCTCTCACCCTAGACTCTTGGGATCCTGAACAGCTGAAGGTATAGTCGTAGAAGCTTCAATTACATGCTGTCGATTAAAGCTTAGCAGCTCAAGCTACAACATTCATCAATTGTAGGGTGCATTAGGGTTTTTCCTGAATGTGCGACTGGCTGTATATAGGGCCCAGAATTTTTACCCCGTCAGAGCTCATGGCCAGTAAGCATTCATGGGCCATATGTTTGACTCAGCTTTTCCACTCTGTTTTCCTGTGCAGCTGCTGTGTTGTCTGGGTAATGATGTCATCAATGGGATATATGAGTCCGCAGCAGAAGGCAGAATGAAACCTAGTGCTGGTAGCCCACGGTAAGCATGTTACAACAGAGGTTATTTGACCAAACTTGCAGAACATTTGTGTCATTTGGATTAAAAACAAAAATAGTTAAATAGTTTGATTCCCCGCATAGTACACTGCTTAAATAATGAGCCTTTCTCTTACAGCCAGGAAAAAGAAATGTGGATTAAAGAGAAATATGTTGAAAAAAGATTTGTAAAGGACGCTGAGAACGCAGGGCGCAGGTTGTACGAGGCTGCTTGCGAAGGGGACCTGGTCACCATGGCAGCAGCATTGGCCCAGGGGGCAGAGGTGAACTGCAGTCACACTGAAGAGGAAGGACGCACTGCTCTCATTGGTTCAGCTTTTGGAGTGAGTAGAGCTGGGAGCATTATTTAAAGGTAGAATCAGCAATACACAATGTTAGGCCAAATATTGAGCAGATTTATGCAACAGCTGTGGAACCACAAGGGAAACTTCACTGCTGTTTCGATCCTCTAGTTAAAGCTATTGATGCCCGCCTGTGCATACATACTGTGTAGTGTTGGCTCAATTACATATAACACTATACATTTTCTTAAATCAAATAACTTATAGTAATTGTCATAACCATTTAAAAGCGATTGTGTATGTATTTTTGTATGGGTGTGGGATCAAATACTGACTTTTGCAGTGATTTTGCTGAGACGGGTAAAGGGCTCTGGTCAAGATTTTGATTACCACTGTTTCTTACGTTGCTAGCCATCTAACATTTTCAACAATTTATTGCTGCTCAAATGTTGTTATTGTAACTGCAGTATTTTACCTGGACAATTACCCTCATTTCCTAACTATAATAATCTGAGAGTGCATAATCTTACACCACTCTTATCTGGCTGGGACATCTGTAGTTTTGCCTGTGTCAATTACATAAAATTAAATAATATATTTCACATAGATATTTAAACTATTGGATAGTAGGCCCCAAAGTTTCTTCTGACTAGCTGTTTTTCAAATTTTGGGACCAAACATGGGCTGTGGATGTATTTAACATGTATATGTTTTTCTGTCTGTCTTAAGGGTTCCCTGTTGGCCTGTGAGTTCCTACTTCAGAATGGAGCCAATGTAAACTACCGTGACCAGCGTGGTCAAGGTGCCCTTCACACTGCAGCCTCCAGGGGTCACACTGGGTGAGGGTCACACTCAAAGATACAGTATATTGATAATATGTACCATAGTCATGTATAGAATGGAACTAGTGCAAATATCAAGTAATGTTACCTTTTAACCAATTTTTCTTAGAGATCAATAAGCATTCATTCTGTAGGCTTTAGACTACTATTAACAATACTCTTAAACAACATGATCTTTTATAATATCATCACCCCAATAGTTAAGGAACAGAAACAAATCTGAAATGTCTGTGTCCTCATGTACATGCTTCTGGACCATTACCTGTGCTGTAACTTTAAAACCACATGTTTTCATTACACAGGGCTATAACATAGTACAGCAAAAGTTATCATGATAAAAACAATGGCCAAAGTAGGTAATTTCAGTTGACTTATGCAGCTCCAGAAAATATTAAGAGACCCCTGCACCTTTTTCTTTCCTTTCCAAAAAAGTTGAAAAGGAAAGTTTGAGTGAGGAGCAGAGGCATTCAATTTGCAGTGGTCTCTTAATTTTTCAATCAAAACCTTCCTTTTTTACTGTTTTGGGAAAGAAAAAAGGTGCAGTGTTCTCTTAATTTTTTACGGAGCTGTATACTGACAGTTTGGGGGAAGATGCCATGACATGTGGATGTGTGAACACTAGCTACTAAATACATCCTTAAATATGTTATTGGTACAAAGTCCTTATATGCCAGTCGTACGGATCAGTCGTCCTGGTCCCTTTGCAGAAAAACAGCCCCAAAGCATGATGTTTCCACCCCCATGCTTCACAGTAGGTATGGTGTTCTTTGGATGCAACTCAGCATTCTTTCTCCTCCAAACACAACGAGTTGAGTTTTGACCAAAAAGTTATATTTTGGTTTCATATGACCATATGACATTCTCCCAATCCTCTTCTGGACCATCCAAATGCTCTCTAGCAAACCTCAGACGGGCCTGGATATGTACTGGCTTAAGCAGGGGGACACATCTGGCACTGCAGGATTTGAGTCCCTGGTGGCGTAGTGTGTTACTGATGGTAGCCTTTGTTACTTTGGTCCCAGCTCTCTACAGGTCATTCACTAGGTCCCCCCGTGTGGTTCTGGGATTTTTGCTCACCGTTCTTGTGATCATTTTGACCACAACGGGGTGAGCCTGGTGCAGGTCTGCAATATTGTTTCTGGTGTCCTTTGACAGCTCTTTGGTCTTGGCCATAGTGGAGTTTGGAGTGTGACTGTTTGAGGTTGTGGACAGGTGTCTTTTATACTGATAAGTTCAAACAGGTGCCATTAATACAGGTAACAAGTGGAGGACAGAGGAGCCTCTTAAAGAAGTTGTTACAGGTCTGTGAGAGCCAGAAATCTTGCTTGTTTGTAGGTGACCAAATACTTATTTTACTGAGGAATTTACCAATACATTCATTAAAAATCCTACAATGTGATTTTCTTGATTTTTTTTTTTTTTCTCATTTTGTGTCTCATAGTTGACGTGTACCTATGATGAAAATTACAGGCTTCTCTCATCTTTTTAAGTGGGAGAACTTGCACAATTGGTGGCTGACTAAATATTTTTTTACCCCACTGTATACAGGAACACAAAAAAGGCTTTATCTGACCTTTATTAAAAACACCATAGCTGCGGAGACACCAAGAAAACCTAGTGGACACTATAACATCAGTCATGTTATAACATCATTATGCACAGTCACAGCCACCAGGAACACAACATGTGGTAATGGGGGGTAAAGATGAGTGATGGCATGAAGATACTATCATAGGAGAGGTAGAATGGGCTTTCAAAAGGGAGCAGGTATCACGGGCAGAAACAGGATGAGCTACTCAAGGAAGGCCAGCACCAGCACTAGGTATATGTGGGACACAGAAATTTTTATCGTAAAAAAAACAACATGTATAATTAGAGTGACTTAAAAATATTATTCCTCTGGTTATAGACTGGAAGTAAAAGGATAGGTATACCAATAGAGATAGGAGGGATGGTGGACACATCAACGGGTGGATGAATGGGGTCTACATATAAGCATAATTCATTATCCTTTGAAGAATAAGGGTGAACATGAATAGCATCCATGATCCTGTTATGAAACGTTTAACATTGTCCAGGTCCAGAAATGTGAAGTAATATATGTGGCAGCGTGTGGGTGTGTGGTGAAGTCTTCATTGTGGAATCTCCGAAGGACGAGGGCAGTGAGGTTGGAGAGACAGATTCCAACAGGGACGGCAGGAGAATCCCAACGAATGGGCATGAACCATATGGTCAGGTTTGAGGTAGATGAGGTAAGATGAGTCTTACAGGTCCATTGGAAGAAGTTAGTTACATTTCTCCTGTCATGGGTGACATCTATAGAGTAGACAGTATAGATATAACAGAGGACGGAAAAAAAGAAGGTAGGGGAAAACCGGAAACAGCTTGCATTCATAGTCCTCTCAACTCAAACAGTGGGCAGGGGTCAGGGAGTGTTATTCTCGTTCATAAAGCTCCTGTTTCTAGAGAGGATGAGAACAGCGTTAACAATAGATGGATACCCATTTTCATATAACATCACCAGCAACAACGTTGCTGACAGCTGGAGGTTAGTAGAGCCAGCAGGAAAAGGTTTTAGTTGTAAATGGGCCAGGCCCAAACTCGATGAGAGCATAGGTTGGCGTCGTGAGCACATCCAAGAACTGGCCGTTGTATTTATTGTCCAAAGATGGTGAAACTCTTTTTACCATTACTTGACATCTAGAGGTGATTGTAGGAACACGGGAGAGATTCTGCTGACTGTCTTTT
The DNA here is from genome assembly GCF_011004845.1 of Esox lucius. Lineage (NCBI taxonomy): Eukaryota > Metazoa > Chordata > Actinopteri > Esociformes > Esocidae > Esox > Esox lucius. The sequence continues at coordinate 1,195,047 of NC_047569.1, forward strand.
GCATCCTTTAAAGCCTGTGAGGTCATTGCGATGAAATGCTTTTCTTCTAAGTTTCATGCAGGTATAGAGAGAGATTCTATAAGTGTATCCTTCAATGGTCCAGACATGCCTATGGGCGTCAGTGGGACATCCTATGGCAGGCGCATAGGTTGACCGTGGCAGATTTCAAAAGGCGTTAGCCCAGTCATTTTGTTGGGAGTGACTGTGCATTGCCAATGGGTTGTGGGTAGGTGATTAACTCACCCGTCCTTGTATTGTTCTAACAGGGATCGGAGGGGTGTTTTGAGGGATTTGTTCAGAGACTCGACCTCTCCACTACTCTGATTAGGGATATGGTATTTTTGTTTCACTCCTAACTGTTTCATAGTCGATTTTATCACCTTTCCAGTAAAATGAGATCCCTGATCACTGTTGATAGATTACTGCACACCCCACCTAAAATACACTTCAGTTATCAGTAATTTTTCATTTTTTTTCTTCTGTAGCCACACGATAAGGGAAAGCCTCCACCCACCTAGAGAAAAGATCCACTACTACAAGAACATATTCATAACCACAACTGTTGGGTAGGGGGCAAATTAAATCAATATGGAGATGTGTAAACAGTCCTATGGGACGTTGGGCATGTCCTATGGCAATCTTTGCCTTACTGATATTGGGTTTGGTCTTTAGGCATGTTAAGCTGTGCCCAACCTGCTCTTTACAGTCTTTTCATGTCTAGCCAATACCAAATTTGCAACAGTAAGTGTTTTGTTTTAGCTGCTCTGAAATGTCCGGTCTGGTAATTCAGATCTATCAACTCATTCCAATATACGGAAGAAGCGATTACCAAATTATTCAGAACCCATACTCCGTAATCCTGTTGGCTGCACCCATGCGTTTCCACATCTCCTTATCCTCCATGCTTGTAATACACTAGTTCCTCCTCAGAGGCTATTCTATCATGTACCGGGAAAAAGGGAGCCACATAAGCAAAGGGCAATTTATCTGCATTCCTGGCATTAGCAAGCTCATTACCTGTAGCCAATTGGTCATTGAAAGGACTGTGCCCTGTAACTTTACATACAGACACCTGCTGGTTACTTAAACCTGCACATTTGCTCATTATTTGTAGGACAAAATCTTTGTGACTAATGGGCACACTACCAGTTATCCCAAAAAAATCCAGACTGGGCCATAATTATGTGCCACATTGTATGCTTATGCACTATCTGTATAAATGTTAACAGAGCTGTGGCTTTCTCAGCATAACCCAGGGCAGCGCTTAAGGTATTGAGCTCAACCACCTGGGCACCACCAGTCGAAAGAGAATCTGCAAAGGATATACAAATGAGAACAGAAACCAACCTCTTTCAGGTTTCTTATGTTTCATTCAGTAGGACCTTCATTTGAAGGAACTGGATTCAGACCCCTTTTAGATTATTTCCAAATAGACATTGATTTAATGTAACAAATTAATTTAATAGAGTATTACAATTACAAGTATCAAATATGAAAGTACTCTGGAGATTTGAGGTGCAGAGAAGCAGTCAGAGTTCAGGAAATGCAAGAAGGACTTTCCCCAAAGTGCACTCTGGTATATTTCCTAAAACTAAAGTAGTGGGGGTTGGTTTTCTGAGCTAAGGGAAAACAGAACTAGTCCTGTAGAATAGACCCCTTATCCATTACAACATTACAACCTGTTCTGGGGCCTTCTCATAAGACAGAGTGGTGTTATCTACAGAGTCAGTGTCTACATTTCGGTTCCTTCATCAGCACCCCTCCCTCCGGTGGTTAGCGTTCCTGCATGTTCCTGTTTGGTCATTCCCGGTGATACAAGCATGGTAGCCAGAACTGCAAAGACAATGATCAATAGCACCACATTTAAAACAGCTGTTGTCTCGTTTTCAATGGATATCTTCCCAAACCCAATGTGTAGTCGAACCTCAGTGATGGTCTTTGGTCGCTCGTCACAAACTTCCCTAAAGCCTTCACCAGCCTCCACTTTCCACATACTGTAGCCTACCAAGCAACTGGCTATTGTTCCATCAGCAACTCCTTTACTTTACCTTGTCCATATTCCTCCAATCTGTCTGAAAGTCCATGTATCGTCAACAAACAAAAGTGTAATTAACTGAAAAATCTCCCAAATACACAGTTGTACATGTCGAGACATCATAGTTTCATTATTTTTGCCGGTCCAGCGCATGTACGAGGGACCGTCAAAGATTTACCACCACACTAACCCAAACATCAAAGTATTACACAATAAACACATTCATGGCGAAACGTCTTGATTAACATGCCCAGCATGTGTTAATAAGCTCATCAGCCCTTTTGCAAGATTTTCATACACTAGTGATTTATACAGTGGTCCCACCCCTGTACAGTTAACAGTTTTAACCAAATTTAACTGTGTTGTGCCCATACCTCCTGAGTTCAAAATGTGACTCTGGGTACCCGTACTGATCAATCCCGAAAATAATTTCTTTACACATTTGTAAAACACAAAAAGACATCAGTCCTGGATATTCCATAACAAAACCAATAAAAAATGTCTTAAAACCAACATTAGGTCCGATTGACCTGCCCTTTGGCCTACAGGCGTCTCATACATGCCTCCGTATAGGGTAAGAAGGAATAAAAGAGAGATTGCAAGATGGCAAACAAAATGGCCAACCAGTGTTTAAAAAAGTATGCACAATGTTCATTTGTTCATACCATTAAGGAACAATAAACTATGCACTTCATTGTAATTGTGCATGCTGATACCACCCTGATATATCACCATGTGCATTAGTTTGTTCAATATCTCAAAAGATGACAAAACCGCAGACGACAGAATTCTGACCATATTCCACACAAGCTAATGCTAATAAATGCCTTTAAAACTCTTCTCCTCCTGAACTGTACCTCAGATTTACTTGCCAGTACATTTCAGGACTCTAGGCCATACTTCTGAACAGAGCTGATAATAACTAGATGATAGGTCAAAAATCGACTGAATTATGACTTCACAAAGTTAGCCCTTTATGCTAAGGCTATTGTCTGCTATAAAAATGAACATAAAAGCAACCCGGTAATCGGATTAAGCTGACTGTCAGTGTACACGTGCCTCTATGTGCCTCTTTATAGGGTTGTAAGGAATAAGAGAGAAATTGCAAGATGGCGGAGGAAATTGCAATGACATCAGTGAATATGTGGTTAATGTAAGTGCATTGGACAATAGAAGGTAGATGATAAAATGAAGTAACCAACTTCTATGCTCTCTGTATCTCTTTGTCTCACACACACAGACTCTCAGCCCACATGCATTTTTTTAATAATTATTACAACTTGTACTCTTAAAATGTTCACCCGGCACAGCCAGAAGAGGACTGATCACCCCTCTGAGCCTGGTTCCTCTGTAGGTTTCTTCCTAAATTTTGGCCTTCTTAGAGAGTTTTTTCTAGCCACTGAAATTCAACATTGTTGTTGTCAGACTGGGTGTTTTGTAAAAGCACTTTGTGACAATTGCTGTTGTAAAAAGGGCTTTATAAATAAATCTGATTGATTGATTAGTGAAAAAGAAAAGAAAACATACTTGCAGGGTCCTACCACTGCATTTTCCAATTCCAGTGTTTTTGTTTATGGCCTTAGTTATTGATGAATCAGAGGTCTGTATGACCATACCCATACAGACACGAATGTCCCCTGCCAGACTATTTTCCTATCATGTTAACACTCCATGGCCATGTCTTTTTCTAAGGCTTTAGCCAGTGGATTGTATATCAAGAACATCTGACTGACCTGGCCAGCAGCATATATGTCTTATACATGTCTCCCATGTCTCTGATTGACCTGTCCAGTGATATACATGTGTATTATACATGTCTCCCTATTGTGTGAAAAAGTTAAGGGATAAAATACAAGATGGCGGACACAATGGCTGACCAGTGTAAAAAGTATTGATGCATAAACTTCATTTGTGAACAATATTATGGTACAATGAAGATATTGACCACGTATACATACCACACTGACACCCGACCTGATTCCGCCATAGGGGGCATCACTGGACACACCATAATGCATTTCCACCCCAAATGACCTAGAATGCTGACTCTTTCTGGACATGCCTCATTCCCCACGAGTAACAGAATTGCATCAAAAACCCATCATGTCTATCATGGATTTTTTTGTATAGTGAAAATTTTATGAAACCTATAAACATTTAATTTAATTCAACAATAACTGTTTGACCTGGCCAGCGGCATTCGTTTATTACTGATGTCACCCTACGGGGTGTTAAAAGCTAAGAGAAATAATACAAGATGGCGGACAATATGGCTGACCAGAGTAAAAAATATTTTAAAGTGCCTACAATGGGATAATTTCTGCTGCTTCCCCATGCTCACCATGTCACAGGAGAACCCCGTCACATGGTCCCATTTTTTATTATTTTTATTATTAAGGGTGTAACGATTAATTTTAACCACGATTCGATTCGTATCATGATTCGTGGTTGTCGATACGATTCAAGGCCGATAATGGTCCATTTAGAACGATACGATCCGAAACGATTCAGTGACTTGAAATCGATTCAGCCAAAAATTCAACCCGTTTGATTGAAATAAATACCTGGATACTGGACAGTGCAGGTGAAGTTTCCTAGATTCCTGTTGTTTCTTGTAAGGGAATCAGGTATCAATTAATTATGGATATAAACAAACAAGTAAACAACAATTAATGGCAAATGCATTCACATTTTATTTGAATAAAGTGCAACCAACACTTTAGATTGAATTAACAGGAAGTTAAAATGTTCTGCTCTCATTTTCAATATTCAATACATTTTCAATATTCAATACATTTTCAACATAGTAGTATTTTTATGTTGAAAAACAACAACAATATTAATATCAAAAATAAAGTGCAACCAACATCTCTTCAGGTTGAATTAACAGTAGGTTTACCTGCTACTTTTGCTGTTGTT